>NW_023416289.1:25352142-25963571 GCF_014176215.1 Rousettus aegyptiacus | reverse complement strand
AAGGGCCTTGTAGAGCTTGGGAATGGCATTCCCCGGTTCAGATGCAAACTTCCAAAAGATGTAACTTCCAGAGAGAAGGCAGAGTCATATCACCTGCTAGGAACCTACTGCACTGCACTTGGACTCACTTATTACCCTCAAACACACAGGCCAGGAAGAGTAGATGTTTTCTATGGATCAGTCTAGAGGAGCCTTTGCATGGACATAGACACAAATATATACAAATGCATATTACACACAAACATACACAGACATACATAGAAACACAGATACAACACACACACAGAGATATAAAACACACAGATTTTTCATAAAATAAAAATTTCCAATCTTCTGATCTTCAACTGTGCATAACGAATTAACTTAGAGTGTATTTTGTCTAATCACTTTCTGTAAAATAGGCAAACAGAAAGTAGGGAGAATTGCTTATTTATTGAAAAGTGAAAAGTTGCAGAAAACAAAGGAAAAGAGAGAGGTCCCGGAGGTGGAAAACCTCACAGGAGACGGAGCATGAGGGCTGAGGGCACCGAACTGCCTTAGCGGCGGTGTGATTTGTGGATCCCAACACTGCAATGTTGTTCCCAGATTTTGATATGGAATACCCTGGAGGGGTAACTAATTTAGCTTTATTATTAGAAGGCCTATGGGTCATCTAGGGAACTTGTTAGGAATCTAATTTAAACCAGCTCTGAGAGAGAGTCAGGTGTTAGTGATTTCCTGCCCATGCTTGGGAAAGCTCTGCGCATCACGGAAGGGAGACAGGGAGACCACTGGCGGTGGCGAAGGTGGAAGGGAGCCCTGCTGAGGGGGCGCACAGCCCGAAAGCCTGAGGAGAGGGCTCGGAGGACTTGTGGAGTGAGCCCTGGACCTGGATGCAGGAGGTAATGGTCAGTCCTCCTGAAGTACAGGCTCTAGGCCCTGAGTGAGGTACGCATCTCTTTGCATCTTAGTTTCTACATTATTAATAAGAGCTGCCACAGCGACGTCATAGGACCTTGGTGCAGACTTAAGTAAAAATAACATGTGAAAGTATCTGATATAAAGTGGGTGCTGAAGTTTAATCCAACTGCCAGTTTTCAAGAGGGCAGCTTCACCATTTGTTAGAGAAGGCAGAATACTTTACGTTTAAAATGATTTCATTAAAATATTCTTAAATAGCATTATTGGAAGCAAGGATTTTTGAGTGAATAGAAAGTACGATGAATGCAGTTGTTTGACTGTCATTTTGCTCTAAACCTTGTTCAGCTGGGGTCTTCCTCCCAGGGACCAAAGCGGAAACTCAAACATCACCCATTTTCTCCAATGAAGCTTTCTCTTCTATTCCGAGCCACTCTGTTAACGAGTCCTGTCTGTACTCCTGACTCTCTTAAATCGACCCCCCTTTCCATCTCCGTCATTGCCCCCTGAGATTAGCTTCTGTCACCTCTCACGAGGGTATCTAATGTATATCCCTGTAACCAATACCGAATGCCACAATCTATTCTCTAAACGGCTTTGTAATGGTTATTTAATGTGTCAGATTGACTGGCCACGGTGTGCCCAGAGTAAACATATCTGCATGTATCTGTGAGGGTGTTTCCAGACGAGATTAACATTTACGTCAGCGGGCTCGGTGAAACAGATCACCCTCCCCATTGTTGGGTGGACATCATCTAACAGACTGAGGGCCTGATGAGAACAAAAGGCAGAGGAACAAGGCATTTGCTCCTTTTCCTTCCTGTCTGATGCTTGAGCTGGGACATCGATCTTCTTCTGCCCTCAGTGCTCTTGCTTTTCAGGCCTTCGGACCTGAACTGGAAACTACACCATTGGCACCAAGTCCCTGGTTCTCGAGGTCTTTGAACTTGGACCGAATTATACCACCAGCTCTACTTGGTCTCCAGGCTGGAGATGGCAGATCATGGGACTTCTCGGCCTCCATAATTGTGTGAGTCAATGCCTTATAGTAAATTGCTTCATGTAAATATGTATATTTATATATCTTCATTTTATATACATTAATAGTTATATTTATATATTTGTATAATATGTTTATAGACATATATTTTCATAATAGTTATATATCCCCTATTGGCTCTGTTTCTCTGGAGAACACTAATACAGGCTTCCAGGATATCTTTCCAAAATTTTTATTTATGTCACCCCATGATGGACACTTCCCAATCATTTCTCATCACTCTTAGGATAAACAACACATGCTTCTACTTTGACAAATATTTTTATAATTTGGCCCCGGCCCACTTCTTCAAACTCATTCCATGTCTCAAGAGATCCCCTTGGTTCCTTATTATTGAGCTACACCCATCTTTTTTTTAATTCTTTCAACTCATCCCACTTCTTCCCAACAGCTATTTTCACGTGCAACCCTCCTACCAAGCATGAGCGTCTGCTGTCCCTGGTTAGCCCTTATTCCTCCTTCAGATCTCAGCTCAGACATCACTGGCAGAGAAGATCCTTCATTATCCCTCCAGCATAGCTAGGGCATCTGTGGTTTACTCTAAAGGCACCAGTATCTTTCCTTTGTAACATTTTTTACATAATACGTAATCACTTAATTATTTGTAGGACAACTCGATTAATGTTTGCTTCCCGGTCTGGCCCCATGAAGGCAGAACCGTGGTGGATGTTCTTGCTCATTAGCAAAGCCCCAAAT
Source organism: Rousettus aegyptiacus (assembly GCF_014176215.1). Lineage (NCBI taxonomy): Eukaryota > Metazoa > Chordata > Mammalia > Chiroptera > Pteropodidae > Rousettus > Rousettus aegyptiacus. The sequence continues at coordinate 25,960,918 of NW_023416289.1, read as the reverse complement.
CTGACACCCCATGCCTGGCACACAGCAGGCACCTGATTTAACACTCATTGCATAACTCCCTCTGCTGAAGAGGCAATGCCTCTTTAAGAGAGTAGAGGCCGAAGTTTTGGCCTCAGCTTTGGCCATCTGTCCTTTTTCTCCATCCCTGGCACCAGAGAGCTGACAGTCAGTCCCAATTCCACTGACCATGGGCCAGTGGACCCTCTGCGCAGCCTTATTTCAGAACAACAGTGGTCAATAACGCCTGAGCACAGTGGGTTGATTACTTGCTCTGTAAAAGAAAGGAACTAACATTATTTGGTGTCCTATGTCTGACCTTTTTATGCATTGTCTCATTTGACTCAAACGACCAGAAAAAATACCTATTGTAGAAAAACTTGGAGAAACTTAAGTATCTGCTAGTTTGTGATCTTGCTGGGTCCAAACTGGGGTCTGACTCCAAAATTCATGCTTTCCTCCACTATGGTCTTATTTGCTAAATATTTTTTCACAGACTTTCCTTACATTTTTTCATTCCCTTTACTAACTGTATTATTTACTTAATAGTTTTGTTTTACATTGATTGCTGTGTTTCACTGTTGTCTCATCTGAGGCAAAATTATCTATTAACTTAGAGGTATAATGAGACTATAAATTTTTCCTAATAACATGAAAATTCACATGAGAAAACACTGTAAGCCTCTGTGTATCATATAACACCCTACCACAAATGACAAGTTGGGAAATGCTATAGTATCAGCCTGGCTACAACATGTTCCTTTTGGGGATGTCACAGGCTTACTGAAAAAAAATAAAATAAAAAATAAAAAAAGTTATCCTTATAAATTTAGCTCTCAAATGACCATGGTGAATAAGGTTTGGAGGGGCACAGAGTATGCAAGTCACACCTAACCAGTTTAAAGCAAAAACACGTTATTCGAGGGCGGAGACACGAAGGTACCGCATGAATGTGAGTTAATCACTCCACTCCAGGGGGCCACGGTAGATGGGCACCAGGTTATTAGTGCTGATCTCCTGAGTCTTGTTTGTGGGAGAAAACAGGGGGCTTGACCTCTGAAACCCGGAGGAGGTGATGAAAACCACTGATGCCGAGTGGAGGCTCGGCTGCCAGAGTAGCTTCAGCTGAAGCCTGAGCATGGGGTCCCCTTGGCTCCCAGGTTCCTCTCTTCTACTTCTTTATCTTGGGAGTATCTACCCTGGAGGTGCGAACTATTACATCACAACTTGTAAACCGATGAACTCTTCAAACCAGTAATTGTACCGTAATAATGGAGATGAGATGGGTTGTACGCAATGCAAAACAAGAATCCTTTTTGAACAAAGCAGGAACATAATGAACCAAATTACAAAGTGTGTGCAAGCCGCTGGCCTTCACATCACAACACTCTATTAACATCTTGCCCTTCGTTTGGCTCATCTTCTCATCTGCTTATGAAAGATACAATTTAGTCAGACAAAATTTGATACCGCGATCTAACCCAAAGGGAGGAACTGATGAAAAACAAAATGTGCTACAGGGTTTTTTGGGTGAAGGCCAAAATGAAGACGCTGCTCTGAAAAGCGCCCCCCCCCCCGCACCCTGTAATAACATGAGATGACTCAAGCAACAGATGTCTAACCCAGATCAACTGAATAAGAAACAAAGCATGACATGCACAGTCTATAGACTCATGAGTCATTTTGAAGTAAAACAATTGAGAAAACACTTCAACCTTTTTGAACTCTGATGATTCTGCTTCAGGCAAATATTCATATGAAATAAAACACACACACAGAGTAAATTACTTATTTGAGATGATGTAGGCAACATCTGGTTATCCACATGTTTTATGATCACATAAAATGAAGAGAATACATGAGCTATGACTCTAATATAATGAAACTCAGTTTCTCATTTGGACATAGATGTCTCCTACCCAATTGAATGTGTTCCCTCCAAGTTATCTCTTTGGGGCACCAAAACATGTCTTGACATGGATGCTGTGATCTGTATCATCTCTGAAATAACTCTTTAGGAACTTCTACTGGACCAGTTTGAAAGTCACAAGGATGAGTCTCATTCCTTCATTCCAAATATCATCTTTTACAATAGAGAATAGTTAGAATATTAGAAATACAAAATGATAATTGGACTTCCACTGTATGCAATTAGAGATACACATAAGTCTAACGAATATTGGACATCTCCAGTTAAACACGACTATAAGTTCAGACATAGAGACTCGAACAAAACCTTGAAAAATAAGATGCTAGCATTTGTCTTCCTAGTGGTCAAAGAAAAAAAAAGATGAGACCAAATTATCGTGAAAGTGTTGTCTGTGACATAAGCACTGGGGCCCATGTAAGTGGAAATTCAACTTGATACAATCTCCCTGGAAGGCAGCTTGGAAGTATGGGTATGTCTCGAGAAACTCAAAGATAGTCACAGCTTAAAAATATCTGTGAAGATTCCATGGAAATAAAGAAGTTCACAGAAATTTGTATGAAGTATGCTCTTATGAGTCCACTTGTAACAAATGATCTCTGAAGGTTGAAAGTAGATGGAAGATTTTTTAAAACAGTAGTTTCCATTATGGATATAATTTGTGTTGTGATAAGAAAAAGAAAAAACGAATCCTAACTTATTTGATTAATGTGAAACTTAAAATGCCCTTACTTTTTGCATCTGAGCTTACATGTTTAATTAATATAGTACCATATTCATTTATTGTAGGCTCCTGTGGTAGAGATTTAATGTATTCTGCATGTAGATGAGAATATACTTGTGGCCAAAGTAGATCATAAACAACTCAAAGACATGATTTTCTAGGTATTCCTTCTATACCTAATTAAGTCTTGTACAGAGAAAGCAACAAAGATATTTTTCTCGACTTTTTGTTTACAATTCTCACATCCTTCTACCCACCAACATCTCACAAAGATCGAACAAGGCTCCTCTGCCAAAGACACCCTCGCTGAAATTAGACTTTAAATCAGAAAGCCTGCCTTCAAATTTCAGCTCTGCTGCCTATAGAGTGGCTGTGGTCAGCAGTGTAATGGCCTTCCCCAAAATTTTTAGGTCCTAATCCTGGAACTATATGGATACATGGCAAAAGGGAATTAAGGTTGGAAATAGAATTAAGGTTGATCTGCTGACCTTAGAGAAATCAGCCTGGATTACCCAGATAGGTCCAAATGTAATCACAAGGATACTTGAGAGAAAGGGAGAGAGAACAAGGACTGAATGATATGACATGAGAAGGGACTTGAGAAGCCATTGCTGGTTTTGAAGTTGGAGGAAGAGGCCATAAACCAAGGAGTGTGGGCAGTCAGCCGCTAGAAGCTAAAAAGGCAAGGACTCTCCTCTATAGTCCCCGGAAGCGAATGCAGGCACGCTGACTGTAGCCCAGTGAGATCCATGCTGGATCTTAAACCTATAGAAGTGCAAGATAATTTTTTTTTTTCAGTTATTACATTTGTGGTAACTTATTACAGCAGCAACTAGAAATTAATACTGTGGCCACATAATTTGTTGTTCAAACTAGAACACATTTTAGAATGTAAGAAAGTGCTATGAACAATTAAGCCAAAACAACAAGTACATACTAAGATTGTCCTAAGCAAGCCAGGCCACGCGGTGAGTCTGTCTTATTAGGTGACCTCAGTTTCCACGTATTGGTTTGCACATGTAATAAAGGTGTTTTGAAAATCATTCTCAGTTACTTTTTTGTTTTTGTTGTTAAAGGAATAAAAAGATAAATGAGCATGTATAGCACAATTCCCAGAACATAGGAAATTCTAAACAAAGGTTTGTTAGATCAGAGGAGGGTTTGGTGACTTTGGCATTCATTCACTCCCAATAGACCTTTATTTAGATTTTGCAAAGGTGAATGTAGTACCCTCGATCCAATTCTTACTTGTCAGTCATTACCCCTTTGAAATTGCTTTTCTATTACAGTAATCCAGATTTCTCTTTGACATCAATCACTGCATTTCAAGTTATTTTTTCTCAGCTTTATTCATTTATCAAAGTTGAATTTCATTATGAACCAGCTCCTGGAGAGTTCCCAGGGAAAAGATACTTTCAGCCTTCTGCAATGTTGCCTCACCTTCATTTACACGTGCCCTATGGAATCTCCCCCTTGATGGACTGGATGTTGTGTTTACAGTTCTCTCTAAAAATGATCGAAGGGACAATAAAAGTTCCATACTTGTTAGATTATTAAAGATCTTGATACTGTTATTGAATGTTCTTTGAAAAGCTTGCACTGCGTAGAGCTATAGTATTCCCTTCGTCAATTTGAAATTTTACTTTTAAAGTTTGTTTTCCCTCAAATATAACGAAAACATTTTTTTTCCCTTATATATGTATGCTCGCTCACAACCACACTGGACATTTTTCTCTTTAACTTTTGATTAATTAATAATTAATAAGTAGCTTAAATTATATGGAAAAAAATCTATGCAGATATTCAAAATAATTTTATTTAAGCAACTTGGGTAATCTCAGTGAGCATCTTCTACCCCAAGAGGGCGCATGGGCTGACACTTTAAATTGGTTCATGTAGAATTGACATAAATCATGGATGTTGGAATTATGTCAGATTCATTAAGAATACCTACAAAGGTTAAGGGGATTTTTGTTTAAAGATGAGAAATATAATACTTTCGAAAACAAAGCAATAGGAGAAAATTTCTGCGGGTTTTATTTTCACTTGCCCGTCTCCCTCTCCAAAAGAGAAATTCATAGGAATAGAACACAATGCATTACTGTTTTTAATCTTTACAGTTCTAAAGTCATTTTGTTAAGTATTAAAATGTGTTTTATGAAACATGTTCTCCAAAAATTAAGCTTGATGTTTAAAAATTTAAAGTATAGCCCATAAATTCCAGGTAGATTAACATATTAGAAGAAAAAAGCCATTGAATATTTATGAAATAGAGTGAGGAAGGCCTTTCTAAATTAGTAATAAAAGCATAACTTATGTGAATTATTGAGAGATTAAACTATTTAAGTGCATATTTTTACATGACTAAAATAATCAGAAACTGGAGAAAAATATTTGCATTACATAAAACAGAGGCTTACTAAGCTGAATATAAAAAGAGCTGGCTAAAAATTAATAGAGAAAATACAAAAATTAGCAAAATGACCCCCCAATAAACAATATATATTATAAAATTAAAATAAGATAGATTTTTGCTTATAAAATTGCCAAAATAATTAGAAAAACTTAGTAGTTGTTATTTGGCAAACATGTGAAGAAAAAAATCTCATACATTACAGATGATAATAAGATATCTTTCTTAAAAGCAATCTGTCAATATTCCATTACAAGCCTTGAAAACATGTGGTTCCACTTAGAAATTTAGCTTAGGGGCTATATGTATGTGTGGGGGTGGAGGGTTTAGTAACATATATATTCATTTCAATTATTGCTTAACAATGAAGAAAATTCTCAAATAACATAATGTTCTAACAGGATATTGATGAAATTAACTATAGTATCTGCAAAGAGGAGAAAATTACATTACAGAAACACTGTAGGGAATGGAAAAATGAATTAATGGTATGGTTGGTGTTCATGATATGAAGTAAAATATCTGATTGCAAAATAGTATGCACTATATGTGCAATTTTTGAAAAATAGACAAAGGCATTATAGTATTAAGATTATACTAAAATATTAACAGTGGTTTTATTGTAGGTGATTTTTTACTTTGCTTCTCTACACTTTTCTAGGTTTTCTGTAATGAGCATATGTTAATTTCGGAGTTAAAAAAGAATCTATAAAATTTAAAATTGTAGCTTATTCAGGTGGTGACTACAGACCAGCTATAGTCTATTACAAATGGGAAGCTATAGTAGCCAGTTAAACTTCAGGACATCTAGCGTCTCTTTGTATTGATTAATGAGAAACAAGTGAATATTAGGTATGTAAGAGATCACGAATATTACAGTAGAACAGAGTGGCTGGCTTTTTAGTCTTCATGGGTTTCTGACTTTAAGATAAAAAAGTCTCAATGCACTTGACAGAATTTTATAATATGAAACTTGGTCTCATCAGCTTTATTTTCTGAACCATCACTGTTATCAGTATCTGCTTTTTTCTCTGAAGCTTCACTTTTAAATCTCACTGATGAATTCTGAGAACCAGGAAAGAGCTGAAGTTCCAAGCATAGACTTTAGATTCAGGGAGACTTGGCTTCAAGTCCCAATTTTACCCCTTATCAGCTCTGTGATTTTAAACACATTCGGTTACCTTCTTGAATCTCAATTTCCTCATCTCTAAAAATGGGAGAGTGGGACCTAGTTCACAGGGTGGGTGTGAGGTAAAATACATGATGTTTGTAAAGCAGTTAGCAAAACATCTAGCATATAACAAGTGTTAAATAAATAGCAGCTGCCAGGATCCTTAAAGTATTTTCCAAAGCAAGAACGCTAACCCCATAATGTCCTGCCACTGATTAGCGTTCAGTCTCAAGCATCCAAGGAGAGTCTTCAATATGTTGCAGAAGCCACCAGTAGGAAGTTGGAGCTCACTTAGAATCCAGAAGAAAAATTAGCCTGTTGGTGCCACATCTTCTGTTGGGATCTCCATGTGAGGAGTAGATTTGGCTAAGGTCATGGGCCCACCCAGATCTCTCCTTCCTTCCTTGCTCCCAACCTGTTCTAGAACTAGTGTGATCTGAAGAGGGCAGTCAGTGCCCAGCTCCAAGCCACCTTCTGGAACAGCTTGAAGAGTGGGGCACAGGTTTGACAAACTTATTGCACATACGACCCTCGCATTACAGGCAACACAAATAATCAGACCACCTGACTTTCATCAATGCATTGTCCCCTTCCATCTGTCACCTGTGTTTCCTTAAGCATTTCAAACTAAGACACTGTCTTTGAAAGACAGGAATCAATATTAGCTCCTAGGTGAACGGTGATATAGTTATGACAATGAAACAGCCTGGTGCCCATCAATCTGATGAGGCCCAAGCCTCTTTACCCACATCCAGCCCATCTGCTGGTCTCGGCAGCTCTACCTTCTCTACCCGGAACCTGACCATCTCCCACAATCTGTTGGTTACTCTCCTGGCTAAGCCACTTTCTCTCACCCATGTTACCACGAGTATCTCTCAATTGCTCTCTCTGTTCCTGCTCTTGCACCCACACCCTATTCATCACTCAGATTTCCCAGTTATCCTTAAAAACATAAATTGGACCTTTCATTCTTCTGCTTCCCAACCATCTCACATTAATTTAATGCTAAGTCCTCATAGTGGCTTATGAGCCCTTGATGTGAACCTTGGATTTTCCTTGACCACATCTTCCTTCACGTTCCCGGAATCGTTCTGTATACTCCTTGGTGTTGTTCAAACCTGCTAAGTTAATTTCCATTTCAAGGTCTTTAAAGACATTGTTCCCTCACTTATAATGCTCTTCTGCAAGGAGTTTTCATGACTCGTTCCTTCATTTCATTCATGTCTTTCCTTAACACAGAGGCTTTCCTTAATGACTGGATCAAAAATAGTCATCTCGCCATCAATGTCCATCCCTTATCCCTATGTTGTTTCAATGGCTCTTGTTGTTTCAGGCCTATTATGCAGCTATTTCTTTAATGTCTGCCACCCCTACCAGAATGTAAGCCCAGGAGGACAGGAAAGTGGCCTGTCTGGTTCCCACAGCACAGAATGGTGCCTTTTATATAGTAGGTTTTCAATAAATGTAACAAATGAACAATGGATAAGCTAAGGACTTTGATTTATAAGGAAGTTTCTTTCTTTTTCTAGAGGACAAATCAATAGACAAGAAAAAAGTGACACCTGTCTTTTGAGAATTCCCTGAAGGTAAACCCAGCTAAAAGGCAATGCATTAAGGATTCAACAAAAGCACTTTCTGCCTCTTTCAGAGGAAGAAACCAAGTTCAGTGAAGTTGTTATAACTGTTTAAAGTGGGAAAACGTATTTTACTTGGGACTATTGTTTGGAAATGACTGATAGAATATGATTTTGTTCTGACACACATATTACTAATAAGCATATTTAAATGAAAGAAAATAAAGGAAGTGGAACTTAATACAAATTCTAGCTCACCAAAATGATCCCAAATGTCCTGGCCTTTATAAATGAAGCAATAGAAGTTACAGGAATGAACTCATATTTCTTATATAAATCCCCCTTTAGCATTCTTATAACCCTAGCTCAGCATCTCTTCCCTGACTTTTTTTTAGAGTTGTGTACGAAAATGCCTCAAACAGCCAGACATGACTATATCATGATCAGATGTTCTGTTAGAGTCTTCTTGATTTCCACCCAGATTGCTTCAGTTTCTCTCCTTTGGCCAGATGCCCCCACCCCAGATTGGTGCACAGGTTTTGTGCTTCAGAATATAGACAGTCCACATTCCAATTAGCCTGCATTTGGCTGTGTTCTGGACCACTCAGATTCCCCTCCAGCACAATGTCACCCAATTTCCTCAAGTACCCTGGCCAGTCCAGAATAAAAGTGCCAGCGTAACTTGTTACTTTGTTCATGGCATTTCTTTCTGTGTGCTTCTGGGCCATGCAGAGAGAAAATGGGAGTACAGACCTCCCACCACTAGACTGTGCAGCATGCCACCACTGTGTAAAGGGTAAGTGCTAATGAACCATAATTTATCTGACATCTCCCGTCTCTTATGAGTTCTGTTGGGTTGAACTACATGGAGCTGTAAATTTTGTAGGTCAAAGATAATCAACTATTGGTAATTCCAGCTCAAATCTAGCCTGATGTCTGCCTTTATAAATGAAGTATTGTAATATAGCCACACTCATTCATTTACCTATTGCCTAAGGCTGCTTTCACACCAGAACAGCAGATTTGAGTAGTTGTGAAAGAGTCTGCATGGCTCACAAAGCCTAAAATATTTATTATATGGCTCTTTAAAGAAAAAGTTGCTGGACCCCTATTTAGAACATCCGATGCAAAAGGAGGAAGCAGGAAAATACCCAGGGAGAATTAGGAGTTTTGAGGTTGATTACAAACCCAACTTGGCAACTTGAGATTTCTTTAATCTTGCTCCCTCTCTCTCTCCTTCTCCCTCTCCCTCTCTTTCTCTTCCTCTTCCTTCTCCTCCCTCTCATTATTTATTCATTCAACAAATATGTTCTATGTCCCTGTAATACCTCAATTTCTGCATAAGATCTTTGATTTGCAATAATTAAAAAATGAGTCTTAAGATTTTTAAAGCTCATCTAGAGCCACTGTTTAGTGGTTTTAAATAAGCATCATGTAGATAATTATTAAACAAGGAAAAATATAATGAGATTCCATTTAGATTGTGGGCAGGGGATGTTCAGAGAAGGCCCCTCTGATGGAAATTTGAAGGAGGAGAGAAAGAGCCTGTGCGAGTTCTGTGGCTTTGAAAAACCACACAAAAGCCATGAGGACTAAGCAGAATGAGAGAAATGGGCAGCAGCATAAGCTGGGACTATGTGGCAGGCAGGCAGGGGAGGGGGCCCAGGTAGACAATGCTAAGCAGTTGGTCCTCTTTCCTAAGGGAGACTTGACACCACTGAAAACTTCTCAGAGAGCCACTTCGGAAAACAGTCTGCCAGCCCCTCAAGTAGTTAAGCACAGAGTCACCCTATGACCCAGCAGTCCCACTCCTAATCATACACCCAAGAGAAATGAAGCAAAGGTCTGTACAAAAACATGTACATCAATGTCCATAGCAGCATTATTTATAAGAGCCAAAAGGAGGAAACAACTCAGATGTCTATCAATAGTCAATGGATAAATAAAATGGAGGGGGGGTGTCTAGCAATATAATGGAATATTATTCAGCCATAAAAATGAAGTACTGATACATGCTACAACATAGATAAACCTTGAAAACATCATGCCAAGTGAAAGAAGCCAGCCACATATTATATGATTCTATTTATATGAAATGTTCAAAATAGGCAAATCTGTAGAGACAGAAAGAAAGTAGACTGGTGGTTGCTCAGCACTGGGGAGAAGAAGAAGAATAGAAAATGGCTGCTAATGGGGACAGGGTTTCTTTTGAGGTGATGCAAATGTTCTAAAACTGACTCTGGTGATGGTTGTACATAACTGCGACTTGTTCTAAAGCCAGTGACTTGTATACTCTCAATAAATGTATGGTATTATGACTCTGTTAAGTAGAGCACAGGGTGCCAGATGGTGAGCTGTGGTTCACCAACAGGCCACAGGAGAGACTGAAATAGAGAAGTTTATCACTCCCAGGTCCTGGAGGAGGCACACAGCAAGCCTTAAAGGGCCACCCGGGGGGATCAAGGCAGAGTGCAGATGGAGAGAGCGATGGGACTTGAGCACATTCCTTTACCAGGGTCTGTGGGTAGAGTGTTTTGGGGTTTCTGGCTAAGGCCAGATTCGCCAATTCAAACTAAAAGACTGGGGTTTTGGTAACTTCACAGCAGTCTTATCTAAGAGGTGCATGAGAGGATGGCCCTAGGAGGCAGGGGACACTATTGATCACCAGGGCTCTTGGGGAAGTTACTTCAGACTTAGTTGCTTGTGACTCTGTTGGCTGCTATCTGGGGCATGCACTTGTATGGGGGGGGGGGGTGGCTAACGTCAGTTTAAGGTCCCTGCAGAGGCAGCAATATCATAGAGTAGCTGAGCTAAACTCTCAACATATGCTGTGTGAATTATACCTCAATAAAGTAGTTAACAATAAAAACTCTTATGGGTCAGGACCTAGGGTACAATGGTGAGAAAGTAATTCAGATTTGAATTTAAAAGATCATTCTGGGAGCCAAGTGGAGAATGGCCTAAAGAGGTATAAGAGGAATTTGGACAGCCTAGGTGAGAATTTACTGAAGGAGTCCAGGGGAAAAATGACGTTGTTTTGCACTATGGTAGTGATTTTTTAAATGAAATAATAGTGAGGAAAACTCATGTTTATTCATAACATTTATAGAAAATAGTATGTTCTACTTATTTATTTATTTTTTTTAATCAGAGGCTGAGTGTAGGAGATATTGGTTTTAACCCTGGATCTGTCATAGCTATAATTAGTTTGGGGACCCTCAGCTAACCATTACCTCTATTCTCTCATTTGTAAAATGGCAATAGTAACACCTGACTGACCTCCCTCATGGGGAGAAATTAGATAAAAAGATATAAAAATATTTTTCAGTGTATAGCAGTACATTTCATGTAGATGCCAAATTTCAGAGAATTAAAACTCAAGGATAAACACTCAATACCATCTAAATTAAACAAAGTGTAATCCTTCATTGAAAATTCAGAAAGAAGTTCTAATCTCCCCAGGGCCTCGGAACCATTGCTATGAATATCAGTGATTAATTATAATCTGTAGGTAATGAGAAAATAGGAAATAATTCTGACATTATAATGACTGTAGCGTCATAAACTAGACGAAGCTTTTAAAAATGAATATTTTAGTAGAAGAAAGTTTAGATGTGGCATCCTCTGTAGATTTCTTGACATTCCCAGAGTAATCCCTCCTCTTGGTACCCACAGCTCACAGCAGACACCTCTAGGACAGCCCCAGGACATTGTCTGCAGGTATATAATGCTGCAACCCTCACTGTATCCTGAATTATTTTGAGTGTAAAGACTGGTTTTGAATGCATCTCTGTCTTTCCAGTGTCTACCATATATAGTTGCTCAGTATTTGCTGGTTCAATAAATGAAATCAATCAATCCATCAGTGAACAGATGAGCAATCATTAAATAGTGAGTATACTGAAGAACATTTGTCCTGGTTTTTCTGAGAAATAAGACATGGGCAATACACCTTGAAGCTAGCCATCCATTGATACTTTCTGGTTGCTCCATACCTATTGAAGCAAAGACTTCATTAAAGGATGCCCTTGTCTGTCTTACATATCATTTCCATTTCCACAGAGGGTTGCAAGTGCTGCTTCTGGTTTCCTCAAGTGCTGCTCCAAGGAGACACTGGCGCATAAATGTCAAAGGCTCTTATTTTATCTCTAATCTCATCGACAGACATAATGTGTCTGTACCTGGGGGCATCGGTTTCACTCAGGTGCTCCACAGCCCTCTCAATTACCCCAGGGCTCTGAACTGATGGGTAACAGCACAGCCTCTTATTCTCCTAAGGCCAGTTATTTTTCAATATGTGCGTTTCCAGTGCACAACCAGCCACACTGAATTTTCTGCTCTCTTAGACTGCCTTGCTTAGCTAACCCAGGGCCCCATGTTCACAGTCGATCTCTGCTCTGCTTTCTAAATCAGATTCCCACCTACTGATGACCTATGGGCTGCATCTGGCCCTGACATATTCACATGGAGTTAGTACTTACAATATTAAAAATTTGTTTGCCGACATCTTAAGGCAGGAGTGTTTAAATAAGTTTTCCAATATCTAGATTTTCCAGGAAAAAAAAATGTATTACAACCCTGTGGCTGTCATTCCTACACGGCAAAACTCTGCTAAAATGGCAGTTACTCTCCATTAGACAGTCCTCTTTTTTCTCGGTCCCCACTATCCCCTGTTTTCTCCCCAGAACTAAGGCTGAGTGAGAGTTTCCTTTTATTTCCATGCCTACCCTGTGGTTTTCTTATGCAGCACAAATTTACAGTAACTTCCTAAGTCATGGGTATTTGGGCATATAACACCTATAACTAGTGGGTTCTGACCAATCTTCATTTCCTTTCATATTCTGAAGTTAGAAAATCTTTCTATAGTGTGGATTCAAGACGATAACTATCATCAATTTCTCTAATACCTTAGCATTTTGCAAGAAAACTAGCCGTGTAGCTGTTAGCAGTCAACTCCAATTTAAATAATTCCATTGCCAGTGAATGATGTGTGACATGCTTGCAAATTGATCAATTTGCTGTGCTACTAATTAATTCTGTGAAATTACATATTGCCAAGAGCTTTCTGGCCAATGCTGTCAAGAAAGTGGTGTAAGAGAAAGTCAACTTTAGAAAGGTAATTCCAGGTGACCTGACCTAAATTAGCATATTAATAATGGAGAATTGTTTCACAAGGGATTGATGCCTCTTTTTGCAACTTTAGGCCAAGCCTCTTATAAACTAGTTTTTAAAACAATAAGGTGTGACATTGGCAAGGCCCCTTAACTTTCAACCTCCTTCCATTTATATTCCACGCACTTTGTCAATGAACTCTATGCAATGTTTCATTAACCTTCAGTTCGCATTAAAGTATTACCTGGTAGCGGCATATGGCTTAAGTTTCCCTAAGCACATCTTTCATAACTTTGTATTTTCTAAAGATTTTAAACTAAAATATTGGCCTTGGGATATTTTTTCTTGTCAGATTTATTCTATAACAGTTCCTAAGCCCTTGCATCCTTAAGTTAGTTCAATAACTTGTAACTTTTATAACCCAAGCCAAAGATCTAAAGGGCTCCGATTTGGGGCTGATTGTTTGCCTGTCGGTGATATGTTCTCATTCTTGTTCTTTGTACTTGGTCCACACCCTACAATCTGCAACTAGAAATAATGACAAGAGGACCTCAAAAGCAGCTGAATTTCTTACTCTTGATTTGCAGCCCTGATTATCTGACAAAAAGATATCTTCAGAATATTTGATCATAAAAAAAAAAATCAGTTCTCATAGAAATAGGGTTTTTTATATTGTTTGTTTTAATTGAAGTGAGCAAGAAAACAATCATAGCTGATACACATTTAGAAATTATCTGATTTCTTTCATTCGTTCTGACCTACTTATCTTACTCCTCCTAAATTAGAGAATTGCTGCATCCTTTATTCAGCCTACCACCCTTAGCAATGTCTATCTAGGTCTCAAACAGTCTATACTTTTCCCAGATGGGTCTTAGACCAGTCTTAAAAGATCAGAGTCCAAGATGGCCAAAGACCAATCCAGGAGTGGCTAGCTGTGCCTGCATAGTAGAGTCACTCTAGAACTAATTTCAAAGCCTAGTTCCAGAGATGCCCACCTATCTTTCACTGCAGGAAATTAATCATTTCATTTAGTTAGAGCTTTTGTTTGAATGAACAGGTGAAAAACTGGAAACAGTATTCCATTCACTTACCCACTAAAGTTCAACACTCACCGGATCATTAACCGTTGAAGCTTTCCCTGTCCTTTCGTTCTTAAATCCGTAAACAACTCCTTTCTCTTCAACTGTCTTCTCCCTTACCTGGCATATTTCTTTGCCTCTTCTGTTTCTGTCACAGCTTTTCATATATGGCATCATGTTAAAAACATTTGCTTCCATTCCTTTGCCACTAGTTTTGTTTAGTAATTTAAATCATATTCTTTTTGTTCTTAATGAAAAATACTGATGATTTCAATATTTTATATTTCTCTCTCCAAGAAGTAAATTGTGTAGAAGTGATTTACTATTCTGTATTCTGTTCTTCATGCACCCAGGAACCAAATGAATTCTCATGCTAGGACAAGAAGAACTCGCTCACTGGAAAGCACTTCGCCTACTTTCTCTCCTTGGCTTTGGTGGCTTCCAGCCCTCTACTTTGCAAACAGTAAAACTGGTCTGCTGCCCTTGGTAGACAGTGAACACTGGGGAATGAAGGCCAACAGAAGAAATGTTAAAGAGAATCCCAAATGTTAAGTTCTTGACACTCAAATATGTTAAGATTTTAAAAAGAGAACAGCAGTTATATTGGGAGGTAAACATATGCATCACAGTAAAGCATCCATCTCAATTATTGTCAAGTGAGAGACAATAAAAGGCAAGAAAGAAGCATTACTTCATGTTTGCCTAGAGAATTCTTATCCATCCTTCAAAAACATGCATAGGCATCATTTACTCTTTCTGAAGTCTTATCTATTACTTGCCTTCATATAGTTTTATATATGTCTTAATGGGTAATAACTGAATAATGAGTTTTTCTTTTGTCTCTGTGAGCCCTTTGTAGAGACAAGGTCTTACCTATCTCCAATTTTCTGGTACCCGGCACAGAGTCTGGAACAATCATTCAAATTGGACAAATGTGCCCATAAGATCCTAACAGTGACCACTGAGAGAGAAAACTGCTTGTAACCTCGAGTACAGACACCTAGCCATTTGTTCCTGGCAGACATTCTCAAGGTTCAGAAGGACCATACTAGAGCTCACCAAGCAACCCCTCCCCCCTCCTTTGAGGGTACATTATGCAGCAAACTCGTTGAGGCCTGGAACTGTCTCTAAGCAGGAGTCACAGTGTCACAGTGAGATTCCTTTCAGGATGTCCGAGAGGCCAAGGTGGAGCCACAGAATGAAAGCAGCAACTTGTGTTAAACAGACAGAATCAGAAAGTTTCACTTGGGGTCTTTCATTCAATTAAATGTCAAAGGTTCTAATTGTCTAAACTACTTGTGAATCCCTAGCTTATTGCTTTTAGAAGATGAAATATAGGTAACTCAGTTTTAATAGCAGAAATGACTT
The DNA here is from genome assembly GCF_014176215.1 of Rousettus aegyptiacus. Classification (NCBI taxonomy): domain Eukaryota; kingdom Metazoa; phylum Chordata; class Mammalia; order Chiroptera; family Pteropodidae; genus Rousettus; species Rousettus aegyptiacus. Next base: position 25,945,553 of record NW_023416289.1, on the reverse strand, counting down.
TTAAGATTAGAAATGACTTTTAATCAACAGTTGAAGGTCAGACAGCCTCCAAATGCTAAAGTTCACCAGAAAGATACAAGAAATGGAGCGATCTGATTTAAAGCTTATTAAAAAGAGAGGAGGTGGATCAATTTCCCTAGGCAATTCACGCTCAAGAAAATGCAGTAAGAGTTTCCTTACTGGAAATAAACTCCACGTCTTCTTGCCTGTTTCAACAGCAGCAGCAGTAGCCGTAGCTTAAGTTCATTAAGGGCTCAGTGTGTTTTAGACAATGTATTACCATAAATACACTATCTTGTCCATCTCTCCAATCTCTCCTGTGAGCTAGGTACCATTATTACTCTTATTTCATAGAGAAGAAACAGGCTGACTGCAGCTGCTGCCTTTAGTGACCTTTCCAACAATCCAAATCCAAACAGAAGCAGTGTAGTCTACCTAGGAAGAAGCCAGGATAAAGCTTGGGTTCCAGTTCCAGCCTTATGGCTTACTAGCTAGGTGACCTTGAACAAATCACTCAGTCTTTTTGGGCCCTGTGTGTGAATGGGAACACTGCTGTGGTAGACTGGATTATTTGCAGCTCTTGGTTGGTTCTCATTGCCATGTACCTTGAAGTATCTCCAGGAAAGTTGGGAGAGTGAGTATACGGCCTGACCCTAGGGATTTTGGAGGTGACCATGCAATTTGCTTTGGTCAATGAAACTCAAACAGATGTGACATGAGCAAAGGCTTTAAGTGTGTTCAGATAGTTGGCTTGGCCTCTTGGATTTCTGCCATCCACTATGACAGGATTTCTCAACCTCAGCACTATTGATATTTGGGGCCCGATAATTCTTCATTGCTCAGTCCTGTCTTGAGCATTGCAAGACGACTAGCAGCATCCTGGTCTCTACCCACTACATACCAGTAGCAACTCCCTGCTCCCAGTTGTGACATATAAAACATTTCCAGGCATTGCTAAATGACCCCTGGTTGGGGGTGGAGGCAAAATCATCCCTGGTTGAGAATTACTCTACTATGCTCTTATAGCTGGATAGCCACTTGTTTGAGGAGAAAGAGGTAGCACATGGAATATACTAGAACCAAAACCAACCCAGAACCCAACACAGAACAGATGAACCTCAGCTGACCAGTAGATACCTGAATAAGAAATATACATATTTGTTGTTATAAGTCATTACGATTTTGAAGTTGTTTGTTTCGTAGCAAAAAAAACCCCAACTAACATCCTATCCATGAAGACAAAATCAAATATATGGTGGAGTTTCATGCAGAGTGCCTCAGTACATGGAGGGCACTCGCTGCTGGTATTTTTAATATTAGACTGTTTGGATTGCTGTATGTAGTGAGTTAGCTTATGGTGCATCTCACCTCTGTGCTGCAGAGTTTTCCCCCTAAAGCTTTCTCAGCAGTCCTCACTGCTCTTCTCCAGGGACCATATTCCCTGGTACAACTATGACTGCATCCAACTACCCTATATTTGCTCTACTCCCACTTCTGAAGCCAGTATCCACAGCCAGGCTGATTCCTTCCAGCTCTGGGTAGTAGCCTTGGTCGTCTTTTGTTCTGCTCCTTTCTCCCATTTTTGATGAACTGAAAATCTAGAGTCTAGATGCATATGAAACAGTTTAAACTAGATTCCCATCGACTTTGGTCAGCATACCAGCTATGGCAGTAATTATTCAGTATTTGTATGATCATGTGTGTTTTAATACATGATTTCCAAATATTAACCTCTCACAAAGGTGAAAACGGTTCTGTGCCTGTTTTGCTCACTATGCAAAACCAAAACCTAATAGAGTTCCTGGTGTGAAATCCTGGAAGACTGGATGAATAAGTAAATGGATGAAAGAACCCGTCTTAGCAAGCAGACTAATATTTTAGATATGAATTGATGACCACCTAAGAACCTTGTTTAAATTTCACGAGATTCGATTGGGTTACCCAGAGTAAATGTCACTATATGGAAAGGAACACTCGAATTTCATGATAGCGAAACTACATGAGCAAAAGATGAAAGTTTTCTTAGAGCTTAGTTTTTTTTTTTTTAATCCAGATTTCGTAACACATTTAGTGATTCTTCTATTCCTCCCAAAGAAAATCTTTCGCAAAGCATAAATTGATGATAAAGAATATGCCTTTAGGTTGTATACAGTATTATTAAGCCAAATAACATTTATTACCACTTCGTCATTCAAAGGAAGGAAGCAGTGATGTCAAAGGAAATAATTAGTGTACATGTAGGAGGGCTGGAGGTAGGGTTTAAACACGCATACTTTTAACTCCAGGGTTCTGCACTATAGTTTTAGATTTACTTCTTTGCTGCACAAGCTAGCTATGACATCAAAGTTTAGTATAATCAATTTGTCTTCAGTTAAATAAATTCCATATGTATGTAGTTGTCAGACTCACGAACCTCACCTTGTCAAAGAACCAAATAGATGGTCTTGGATTCAATGGAAATGCCAACAAGAGGCCATCTGACCTTGCTCAGGCTTCCATGTATAAGTTTAGGATGAGCAATGATCACAATTACAAGCATCATACATGGAAGGGCTACCATTGTGGCATATAGTTTTCTGTATTCTCTAACTGTTATTAAACTGTAAACTCTTATTCCTCACTGTCACTTCGCAACATTGGCAGAAGTCTATTTTGTGACTGAGGACACAGAGAATGGAGCCAGGATTCAAACTCCCAAGTTCTTTCTAGAATATACCACACTGCCTAGAGCAGAGGCTAAAGACAAGAAGACAAATGCCTGAGAATGCACAGGAACCATCAAGTGGAATATATTGTTTAAAAAAAAAAAAAAAGGCTGTGCCAAATCCCATTTCAGGTAGAGTGCCCCAAAGCCTTAGAGTGAGATTGTATCATATGCAGAGTTTGGGATGTAAAATCATCATGTGAAACAAAAACTATAGTAAAATCTACTCTTGAAATCAGTAAAATCATCCAGAAGGTACAGCGCAGAATCATCTCTCAAGAAGGCCAACACAGTCGTTTTTTCCCTCTATTGTTGGAACAGATGGCTGACCTTCAGCTGAACCCCTGATAAAGTTGTGGGCTTATCTTTATAGAATGTAGATGAAAAAAATATATAGTGTCTTAGATGCTAGACTCTTTCTCAGCTCATTGAGATACTCTCGTTCTGAAACCAGAGCAGTTGGTTGGGTTGCTTCTCACACTAAGGGCAGGTGTCTACTGAGTGGAAAGGGGAAAGAACCACCCACACTATTTAAATGGTTTCTCTCTCTCTCTTTTTTCCTCTCTTTCTCCCTCCCTTCCTCCTTCTCCAATTTCCAAGCAAAATATTGGCCTTTGCATAAACTCGGTGTGCATGTGATGTAACGGTACCATAGTGATGTGGGGACTCGGATTTTCCGTGTGTAGTGAAGGGTAGGTGGCAGCCACAGGACATACACTGTTGGCAAGTATCCCGTAAAGCCAAGGAGTGTTCCTGGTATCTTCTACCCACTATGGGCAGCCATGTTTCAAACAAATAGAAATAGTTTCAATAAACCATGCAGTTGAACACAATGACATGCAGTCTCAGGGGATATCCTGCCTTTCACGGGGCATATTGATCATATTTCACAAACCAGTTTACTCCTCAAAGTTGAAAGGGGTTCTGTGTTGGAAGGAAGTTTGTCTAACTGTACATATTAACCCAGCTATCTTAGTTCAGAAAATGATTTGTCTTATTATCAGTCTTATTTTTTAAACCAAATCACTTTGATATTTCTCCTGTACATTTCTCTAATCAGCTATTACCCATTAAGACACATTTGGAAGAACAAAAACATTCATATTTTTGTGAACCATTATCCTGTGGGGAAGATAATTGGTTAAAAAAGGAGAAGAACACTGAAAATATTATAGATTGTCAGTTTCCCAAAGTGTGGTGGGGGGTGAACAAAAATTTATTAAAAATAAATAATACTAGACATAACATGCATAGCTCATTACACTTGGGCATGTTTTTGATTAGGACAATGCTAGACAACAGCTCTTCAAATGAGATTTGACAGCAGGTAAATTACACAGTGTAAGGGTTTAAGTTGATCTACAGAACAGCAATGTCTTGATCATAAATAGAATTTGTGTGCTGGAAAATACATTCCATCATTAATGAAACAGACAAATGAACTGAAAAACATCATATCGCACCATAGTTTTAAGTAGCTTACCTTAGCAATATAATATGGATAGTAAGTCATGCATAAAACCCTCTAAAAGCTCATTAAGTCAGGATCAGTTTATTCCAAACAGCACATTTTTCAAATAACTGTTCTTCCTTAGCCAATTCCAGATTCTATTGTTTAGCAACATCAACTAAAATAATGAAAAATAAGGCAATTGTAATTCATTATAAGTTGTGTCCCTTGAAAATTCTTGCATTAAACTGGCAATACCAAGGACGTAAAATATTTTATGTGATTAAAATCTTTGGGCGTTATCTATTGGCGATGCCCATCCAACACTCTAAGCCAATTTTTTTTCTAAGAATCTTCCATGGCCTGGGGCTCTTCAACTTTGGCCTAAAATATTCTAAGAATGGAAGTCTCACTCTTTTTTGAGGAGTCTTACTACTTTATTGGCTTATTAATGTGGAGAAACTTAAAGAAAAGGCAGTCGTTAACTTTCTGGCCAGCTGAAAGTTTAGTGGAAATACACTTACGAAGTATGGCTATTATACAGAGTCATATGTAGAGGAGGCTGAATATACCAAGTTGGATATCTGTATCTACCTTTGTAGCATCCATAATTTCAAAGATAATTGCACTCAAATATCTCAAGTTACCAACATATCTGTCAAAATATCAATAGCTGTGAAATCTGTCAGTCCTTCAGAATTTGAAGACTCCCCTTTAAAAACATACTGTTATTTATTCAATGTTCCCAACTGTATGAAAATAAATGGGCCACAAGAGATATTTACAAGTGTCTGAAACAATTTGTAGACACATGAACATATGCATGGGCTTCACTTGTTATTTGCAACCTTAACCCCCTTCCTTTCTACATTAGACCCAGATGGGGTGGGTATTGACTCCTCATGCACTTCTAGAACCTGCATCTCCTGTGTCCCCCTAGCACCCTGGGAGGAGTACTGAGATAACTGAGCTTTACAGCAGCTCTGGAAGGGTGTACTCTTAGCCCAAGGTACCACAGCTAGAGGTACCAGGCTGGGATCTGAATGCAGATTATCTGAGTTGAACTCCTGGCTTCTGTCACACGCACAGACTGCTACATTTATGACTGCCAAATTCTGCATGAACATTTGCAGTTTAGGTTTGGAAGCCACAGAGAAGCAAGTAAGGTTTATTGGCCTTATTTTGTTTCGTGATATTATTTGGGAGCCATCAGCAAGCTTTGACTTTCCCTCATCCCTGACCCTCTTCTACGAGTAACTGCACTTTGCTTATCTTTGGGCCATGACCTCTCCCCATTCCCTGTGTTGTGGAGGGACTGTCGATCAGAATGTTATTTCTTCCAGTTCTGCCCAAGAGAGGCTCATGACTCAACGTAAGCCAATGAGAAGCTCTCTCCTGGACAAGGGAACAAAGACGATAAGGGTGCATTGATGGAAGGTGATTGAAGTGGATTTATTCCACTGGTTCTGCCTAAGAAAGCATTTTCAACAGTTTCTGGCTGGAAAACTGAACCTGTTGCTGTCCTTTCCGAGACCCAGCTGTCAGATTTTAAACTTGTAGAATATGGCCAGCATTCATCCAGTGATTTTCTTACTGCTTAAGCTGGACAGTTATAATTCCCTGACTGCTTACATTACTGCTTGTCTGTCTTTCAATCACAGAATGCTGAGCAGCTCACATGAGAATGTTGGTTTGAGCTGGTCCCCATCTGCATATATGCAAATTCGGCCAGCTCATCTGCATATGACTGCACAGAGCAGACGAGGGAAGGGGACTGGGTAATCAAGGGCAGAAAACACTAAGAGTATCTTGGAACATTCAGCCAACAGAAAAAAAACGTGAGGGCATATAATTTCCCAAGATTATTCTTTCATTGGGAAGAGGGTATATTTGTCCCAGCTGAAGAATTGGCTGCAAAGAGAAGAGCCTTTGGGTCAGAGAGAGTGCCTGGAGTCAGACTGTGTTCAACCCCCAAGCCCATTCCTTACTGTGTGGCCTTGAACGACTCACTTTCCTTCGCTGAGACTTAGTTTCTGACCTGTCAAGTGGAAATACGATAGAAAAAAACACTACGTTTGTGCATGCATGTGTGAATATATGTGTATATACATAATAAACACACACATACACATTCAGTACATATACCTTCTGAAGTTTTCCCGACAATGGGAAACAGAGAGAGCCTAGGGAAAGGAAAGGAACAGGATTTCATACAAAGCATTTGTTCTACATACATATAGGTGTCTGGGCTCTGGTGTACATATAAATATAACAACTTTTATTTTAAAAAGTTTTTAACACAGCTCCTTGCTGCAAAGCAGCCTCATTTCACACTCGGGGAGCACACATCCTGATAAGAGAGTTGGCTTGCTCCAAATCTCACAGAAGGTCATGGAGGAATGGGAGCAGGCAACCAAACTCCAGATGAGTTTTAAGCTCTGCTGATTCATATGACAAAGAGGAACTCAAGACCCAGTCAAGGATCTAATTGGCACAACTGGGACATCATAGATTTGACAGAGTTCTGACGAAGGGAACCGAGACGTTAGAGGAGGCAAGAGAGGAGGGAGGCTTCGTCTAGGAAACTTTTACCTCAGGGAGGAAGGAAGGGTGGCCGGCCACAGCTGTGTCTGCCCTGGCAGACGACAGCCCTTCTATCAGAGTGCATGGCTTGTGTCATGTGGCCTTTCTGGAACCTTCTGTATGGTGGATTGAGATGAAAATAGCCACGAAATCAGACCGCCACAGCTCCTTAACTCTCTAAAATGGGTCTGATTGGGTTTGTTTCTCTGGTACTTTTGAAGCCTTGAAACAAATGGCTTGTGAGGAAAGAGCCTCAGCTTTAGTCACAACTGACACGTCCCTCCAATGGGAATGGTAGCCCCCGAGGGTGGGTGATTGTGGCAGCACATGACCAAGAACACTGGTCATCCAAAGCACATGCACTAGAGTTAATTTTGATGGACTGAAGGAAAGAAGTGGGAATGACCAAAGGGAAGCTAAGTGAGCAGAGACAGAGAGGTGGGGGCTGGCCAGGTGTGAGTGTGGGAGGTACCTAAAGGAAAATGGTCTGGATGGAACAATGGGAAACAGGTTTGGCTAAGGAGTGTGGACCTGTCTTACCTCCAGTTTAACCTTTTACGACTCTCTTCTCTAACTATACATGTGTGTGCAGAAATAATATAAACATCTATTGCATAGATTACATATGTGCACACAGGTATAAACACACTCAGTTTTAAAATCTTTGGCACTTCCACTATTCATTTCCTGTTTCTCAACCAACAATCACAGAAACTAATTTACTTTATCAAAAATGCAATTACTCGGTATCTTAGACTGCTATTTATCTGACAGCCTTCTAATTTTCTCACTTTTACCTAATTTGATAGGGAATATTATAGACATAACTAGTCTTTCAAAATGACTTTCACAAGGTTAGTTCACTCATTAATTGACCCTCCGTGATGGCAATTTATGAAGCATATTAATTTCATCCGTCACTTCGAACACAAAGTAAATGTGGAAAATAGTCTATCTTTCATAAGGGACCTTGTAAAAGAAGTATGTCGGAATTCTTAATTAATATATGCATATTCTTTCAACCATTGATAGTGTGCAGAACTTCTATACTCACTCATCTGAAGCTCTGTCTCTCTTTTATAAATGTTTTGTTATTCCTTTATGATGAAGGAGAGACACCTTCACTGAGGATTATTCTGCCAGGGATATAAATCACCACCTCAAAAATAAAGCAGCCATTTGTCTGGAAAGATTTTTAGAGTCTACAAAGGCAAAGTTTAATGAAAAATCCCATGAGAGTCATAGCAGGAGAAAAGACCTCCTTTCCAGAAGGCTGAAGCCAATGCACTCAGGAGTTATTACATACCCTTGGTCCAGATACTCCAGGAAATGAAATCAGACACACCTCTTGCCCACTTTAAGAAAGACAGAGGTGCTTCCAGAGGCTGAGTTAGACCTTCATAAGACCCCTGCTAAAGATAGAGATCTCACCACTTGAATCTGACTTTGACATAGATCTTCTCTTAAACTTCCTCTAACCCAAATTCAACCTCGATCTTATTGTAAAATCACTTTGGAGCCTACAGCAGGCAAGCACTTGGTATAAAGCTGTAAACAGAACAGACACAAGCTCAATGCTCATGCAGCTCATATTTATGCAGGAGAAAAAGCAAAGTCGACAGAATACAAAAGGGAATTATAACATGGAGTGATAAGCACAAAGACAGAGCAGGTCTGGGGACTGAGGCATAGTAGGATGACAGAAGGGAATGGATCCAGGACACTGAGGAAAGAAATCCCCTTGGCAACCACCCCAGTGTGACCTGGGCTGGTTCCCTCTTTCCCTCCCTGTCGGAACATTCTCATTGTAGATTCCCGGGCACCTTTCCAAATTCTTGACTCCTCCACTCCGGCTTATGGATTTCATGCTTTAAGTTCCAACATCTTGATAAGCACTTGTTTTAACTTCAGCTCTAGCAAAGATGCTAAAGCTCCTTCACAGGTGTATAGTTCTAGAGTTTGGTTCTCCCTCCTGCTTTCTCTTCAAATCTGAACTTTGCACACACCGGGGTGGGATGGAGGGGGGCTGGTGGGGAGTGGAGGGAAGGAGCCTCTTATAAGCAAAGACCTCATTTCTTAAACCAGCCAAAGCCTTAGCTAAAATGTTGGCTCAGAAAGGCTTCTTTACACGGATTTCTATTGTAAATCATTCAGGTTCAGCATTAACATTTTCTTAAAGCTTTTTAAAGTAATAGTGTCTTTGCCTTTGTGCTCTCAAGTGTCTTTTCTACCTGCCATTTGCCTCATACTAAAAAAACTCCTAACCCTTTATGAGGAAATTAAATGCAATTTTCAAGTTTGAAGGTCTTCATGCAGGAGATCTCTGGATAAGACTAGGATCCTCTGTGGGGCTTGAAATCTTACCATTATAAAAAGCCGGGGCTTATTAAAGCTAATGTGAGTCTCGTCATTTATGTTTTCTTTGATCAAATAGAGATTTTTCACTTTCCATCAAGCATTTTGCTAATAAATCCCTTAAAAGGTCATTCTAAGCCTAGAGCTAAGCACAAAATATATATGTTTGGGAAGACAAAGACTAATCTTTAATTTGACAGTAATGATATTATAAGAGCTAGGTTTTCTTTGTTAAAATACCAAAAACTATATATTGAATAGTAATAAAATATAAAAAGTATGTTAAGGTATATTTATCCCTCATTTTTTTTACAATATATTTAATAAAAGAATATTTTAGAGTATTTTTACAATGAGAACCATTTGACTTCTGACTGAGATAATCTATGCCAATGAGTTACACACAGAACCATTGTAAAAAATGCAAATTATGAAGGTGGCATGCTGCAAGTTCTCATCAATCATAAAAAAATACATATTTTGAATAAATGTTGAAATATATAATCTATACTTCATAGATCTCAGCATGAAAACACTGCCATAACCAGCGAAAGTGCAACACATGTATTATTGGAAAATAATTACTCCCCTGCTCTGATGTTATCACGTGATAATGGAGCTAAACTTCTATTCTGAGCGATAATATTTCTGGGTAAAAGAAAATATCTTCTTCATAATCTCATAGCCAGAAAAAAAAAAAAAAAGGCAGGTGAGTGAGTGTGTGTGCATGTGTGTATGGGTGCGTGCGTGCGTGTGTGTGTGTTCACATGTGTATGAGGTAGGGTATTTTTCCTTTCTCTTCAAGGTTAACAAAAAGGTTTGAACTGACATTTCTCTTTCCAGGAGAAAGGCGGAAAAAATAAAATAACGGCAGGGCAAAGATAATCATGCCCGGGATAAAACAAGCTGTGCTGAATCCAAGCTGTGTGCTTATACTGGAGCCCAACTTGATCCACACACTCATCCAAAGAGGAGTACGGGACGGGCTGGCAGGTCAGGGGGCACCGCTTACACTTCCTGGACACCTTAAGCCACAGCAGAAGTGACTGCAAACCCCGTTGCACAACTTCTCTCCGAATGTTGGTAGCACTACTCAACTGTGGTTTGTATCTGGAGATGAACTTGGGAGTTTATTCATGCTCAAAAGGTTTAATTTGTTCCACTATTTTCATTTATGTATTACTATCTAGGGGTTCAAAAAACAAATACAATCATTTGCTTTCTCTATTTCTTTTCACAGCTTTGTAGATAAGTTCAAAATGGAACACTTCCTAAATTCTAGGCAGTTTCTTCTAGATTCTAGAACAGTTCCCAATTATGGGGAATTCCACCTCCTTCCCCCCACCCTCACCCCTCGCCCCCCCACACACCAAAGGACATTTGACAGGATCTGGAGATACTTTTCATTGTTGCAACTGGGCTGAGAGGTGCTAATGGCATCTAGAGGGTACAGACCAGGGATGTTGCTAAATACCCTACAATGCTCAGGGTAGCCCCAGAACAAAGAATAATGTGGCCTCAAGTGTCAAGAGTGCCAGGATTGAAGGTGAGAAACCCTGCTCTAGAACAATATAGTGCTCACAGCAAAAATGCATGTTAGATATTTTTATTATTTCCATGTTTTCAGGTTAGGGCACAGGGCCTGAGAGTTCAATCACTGCAATAGCTATACTTTATTGAGTCTCTATTATGTCCTTGGTTCTCTACCAATTGCTTTACTGTAGGCCATCTGCTCATCAACACTATAAATTAAGTAGTATTCACCCTGTTTTACAGATAAAAGAAAATGGAACAGCAACTATCTAGGGGCACATAGCTATAAACTGGCAGAACTAAAATCCAAATTCCCTTTAGCTTGGCACCAAATCACATGCCCTTTCCCCTGAGTCAAGGTCACAGCTGCTAAGGGACAGAGCTGGAATTCAGGCTCATTAGACAGTATAATTCCAATTTCTAGACTTTTTCCATGAAAACTTGTTACCACATAGCAAAGACAAAACCCTCCCAAAGCACATGACATATAAATATTTCTGGGATTACATTGAAAATTTCAAGACAATGCTCAGGGTAGCCCCAGAGCAAAACTCCTGGGTACATATTTAGATTAAAAAGTCCCTCCAGAGGAGGCACATTGGACAGATGTACCCGAGCAGAAGGCTTTCTATGGTCAACAGTGCCCTCCTACACATAGCTGGATGTCTAGAATCAGACACTGGTAAATATGTCAAGGAATCGACTCACTCTTTGCTTGTTTGAACCATGCTTACAGAGTGGAAAGCCATCCAAAGTAGGACAGGCCTTTTGACATTGGGACAGAGATGCCTATAGATAAGTCAGCTTCTGGTTTTACAAACTGACCTCACATCGGAGCCTTCTATTTTAGATGGCAAAAGCTTGCTAGTCTTGGGGGAATACAAAACTCACTCCAATTATATATACTTGAAGCTTCAAGAGAATGCTCCTTTGCAAAATATGAAAAGTGGAAAAATTCTGCCATGCAGAGAATCCTTTAAGACTTGATAAACTGTGCACACATACACACAGGAGAGAGGGAGGGAGGAAGCGAGAGATTGCTACTGAAGCCTAGTTCACTCATTAGCAGCTTCATCTGAATTTAATTACTAGCCTATTACCCCATAGGATATCTGCTGAAAGCCTTACTTATAAATGTCACACACACTCTATCCCTTATACAAAACAGAAATGATCACGATTCCTCATTTAGCTAATAACTTGTGCTAATGGGCATTTATAAAAGGTTTCCCTGTATTTATCCGGCTGGCCAACATCTCATATGTATTGGAACCAATATCTATTATTTGACAGCCACTCCATATTGACTGCATCAGATCTACATAGCCAGTTCTTAGATTCTGATTTTCCTAGATGTGTTATCATTTTTATCTAGATCTCTAGGGAAACCCCAGGAAAAACTGGCCTCATCTTCTCAAGCTCCCTTCCTCCTCCTCAGCCCACCGACTTAACCATTCGGACTCGTCCTGGAGTTACCAACGCAACTTTGTTCCCCAAGACGCTGATCTTGCCCCACTCTCCATTCTTTCTAGAGTGTTGTTCCAGACTAAACTCACACATCCAATCTCACGTACTCCCCTGCTTCAATCTTTCAGTGGGTTGCCAGTTCCTTAAAATAAAACTTCCATCTCTTAGTGTGGCTTACAGGCCCTTCATAATTCAACCCCTACCTTTCCCTCCAGCCTAATGTCCTGCCAATAGCCTGGTCTCAGTGTCACTCCTATAGTCCAGTCACATGAGAGTACTTGGAATTCCCAGAATAATTGCGATGTTTCGTGCCTGTCGTTCTTGCATACCCTGGGGTGGTTCTTTCTCCACTCCTGACACTTATGGACTAGAAAAGGTCCTATTTATTCTATAAGACAGGCCTGGTCTGAAGACCCTGGGGAAAACATTTCCTGGTGATTATGAAGGCTTACTCCTTAATGCTTTTCCCGCCCAAAATGTCCATTTAAGCCTGCCATGAGAATCCTGTACCCTTCCCGAGGTCTAGTATACGGGTGAGTAGGTGACTTAATTCTTACTTATGCTGAAAAAGAAGGGTGAGTGGTCCTCTTCCCATGCCCCTCCTACCAAAACAGGCAAATGAAAAACAAATCCCTTCTTCTCTCTGATATCATCATGTTGGCAACTGATGGAACATCTTGGTACCAACCAAGAGCCAGTGTAAGACTGGAAATGACAGTGGCCATGATAGATCAGAGAGACTAACGGAACCTGAGACCTTGCAGAAATTTCTAAGCCACTGTAGTTACTGCACCTGGGAGTTGGCCCTTCTTCGGACATCCCATTTTGGTGCAATTTCTTTTTTCACTTAAGCTTAGATCAGTTTGAGTTAGAGATTTCTGTTACTTGAAATTAAAAGCATCCTCACTCTTACCTCAACTTGGCTTGGTGGCCCTCCCAGTCCTCCCCTCCCTTCCCCTCTTATGGCACTTATTTTACAATTCTTCACTCACATATCTGACTTGACTTATTGGACTATAAATCCCCTATCAAGAGGGACCACGATCTTATTAGTCTCTCCTCTCTTAGTTTCTCATAAATAGCAGATTTAAAAAAATATTTTGGAAAATCGACTTTGCTGAATAGCTGAAAGTTAAGGGATTAGAGTTGGAAGAAAATTTATGTCGTGCCTTTTCTTATAACTTATTTTTGGGTATATAGGGATCCCTGTTTGTGCAGTGTGAAAAATGCCTTCTGACTTAAACGGTGTGTCTTGGCAATGTTATGAGTCAGACTCAACAAACATTTACTGAACATTTACTATGTGCCAAGAACTTCTACATGTTTTGCCTGATTTGACTGTCATGGCATTGTCTATAATTTTGGTAGTATATTTTCCTTTCACAGATATAGAAAACAAAGGCAGGAAGTAAAAGTAACCTATAAAGGATACACACTGAGTAAATAAAAACTGGGCATAAAACTAAGGCTTTGGCTTTAGGTTAAGAGCATTTTCTATGATGGTACGCAGTCCACAGCTGTGAACTCTGAATGCTTACTCTGCACTGGGAAGTGTACTCAGTATTTTTTCTGTATTATATCCCACAATACAGTAGTCCCCTCTTATCCTCATTTTTGCTTTCCACAGTTTCAGCTATCCATGGTAAACTGTGGTCTGAAGATATTAAATGGAAAATTCCAGAAATAAACAATTCCTAAGTCTTCAATTGCATGTCCTTCTGAGTACAGTGATGAAATCTCACGCCATCCCACTTCATCCCGCTCAGATGCGAATTATCTCTTTGTCTAATGTATCAACACTGCAGACATTCCTGTCAGTCTCTTAGTAGCCATCTCCGTTATCAGATCAACTGTCACAGTATCGCAATGCTTCTGTTCAAATAACCCTTATTTTACTTAATAATGGCCCCAAAGCACAAGAGAAACTGTAAAATGCTTCCTTTAAGTGAAAAGATGAACATTCTCAACTTAATAAGAAAAAAATTATCTGCCAAGGTTGCTAAGATCTATGATAATAACAAATCTTCTGTAAAATTGTGAAGCAAAAAATTATGAATAAGGAAGAGGACAGTATAATATTTCGAGAGACCACATTGACCTAACTTTTATTGAAGTATATTGTTCTAATTGTTCTATTGTATTGTTATTGTTGTTAATCTCTTCCTGTGCCTAGTTTATAAACTTTACAATAGGTATGTATGTACAGAAAAACAGCATAACATATATAGGGTTTGGTACTACCCATGGTTTCAGGCAACCACTGGGTGCCTCAGAAGGTATTCCCTGCAGATAAGGGGGAACTATTGTACTTACAACAACAACATGAGGTGGGTACTATGATTACCCTCATTTTCCAGATAAGAAACATAAGTAATGAACTAGCTGAGATTCCAACTCTAGCATGTTTTGCTCCAGAGTCTGAGGCTATAACCCCACAGAGGACAGAGGGCAGCATGAGACCACGCGTGGCCTTTAGAAAAATGAACATCCAAACTGAAGGTTTCAACATCTCTTCACAAAGCCTCCTAGTGCCATGACAATAGCTTCCACAGAGTGACTTCCTTTAAATAGAAGGAAAATGCTCTGCTCTGGCTTTTGTTGGCCCATCATTCCCAGCAAACAAGAAGCTCCATGCTTAAATAAAGTGCTGGGTAAAACAAGCATGATGCAGCTATAAAGGGAAAATCGCTGAGAGGCAGATAGAGTGGATAAATTTATTGAGAGAGTAAATGGTTCTGAAAGGAAACCCTAAGTTACGTGAATCAGTTTAATGTGTGCAATAAACTGCCCACGGTTTAACATCTTCAGGACCCGTGTGCCACTAGCGAAGGGGAAACTCCCTGTTCTCTTGCTTTAAGCCACATCTTCACTTATTTTTGTGGGCATTTTTTTTACTTTATTACTTCTCAAAACATCATAAAATTGTACAATTTGATAGAATGTTATAAAAATATATATGACTTTACAATTGAGATTTATATTGTGAAATGTTATGAAAGAAATGATCACACGTCAAAAATGAACTGCGAGTCCATTTTGAACTAGAAAAACATTGCACATGCATCTTTTATCATTCATTCTGTAACTAAATCAGAGTAAATATGATATAGAATCCTAATTGTAATATAAATTATGATGTATTGTAAACCAAATTAAAAATTGACTTTTGAAATTATAATTTAAAATGAATTTGAAATTTGAAATTATAATTTAACCCATGGAAAGGTGACTGACGGTTGTCTTGATCCTAGTTTTTTTAAGCCACTTTATTGAGCTGTGATTGAAATACGAAAGATTGTACATTTTAAAATGTATACAACTTGATGAATTTAGAAATAAGTGTATACCTCTGAAGCCATCACCAAATCTAAGTCATAAACATACCCATCATCTCCAAAATAACAACAATAATGATAAAGAGGGTAGCGGCCATATCTTCTTTAACAAACTCTCTTAGAACCACGTATCTTTCCTTTCTGTGATGTTCTAAAAACATCCCACACACAGTTGGGCGTACAAATCTCAAGGTGCAAGATTTTTGAAGATGCAAGTGTTTACATGTAAATGCTACACAAACCATGATCTATATTTTTATATCCATTATAAAATCGTAAAGTTTGAAATCATATTTTTTTGTGAGATTATTTGATATTTCATCATGACTCGATACTTGGTTCTTGGAAGGCAAAAACCACATTGTTTTTGTTCAACACTAGGTCCCACACTGCCAGGCAAGGTGCTGAACACATAATATTGACTATACATGTTTGTCAAACCAACAAATGAAGTGGGAGCAAGATGTAGCTAACTTTGCTGGTAACTTGCCAGGGCTAAGTTCATCTGTCTTTAAATTTGAGATAACATTTCGGTTCCTACTTTCCAGGTCTGAGAAAGCCGAATGACGATACGGATCTAGAAGTATGTGTAGTAAGCTGTAAAACCCCATATAAATAACATAAGGTGTACATTTAGCAAATGTAAGTATGTCGACCTATTTCTTTACATCCCTTAAAAGTGAGTCTAAATGTGAAGCTCCATGAATTTCTAGTACTTCAGGCTAAAAAAGCAGCATTTCTAAGTTAACCGTTTTATTAAATAGCTTTTATTTTATCACTATCTAAAAGACCTATAAGAGTAGTATTGATTTCAAATATAATCTTTAATGATACCCACTTCTTGATATTTATATCATTGGGTAATCCTTCCTCTTGGGTGTAGGCTAAACCTAGTGACTTGCTTCTAATGAACAGAATATGGCAAAGTGATGGGATTTCAATTCTGTATTTAGGTTACAAAAGATTGAATTCCTTCTCACTGGTACTTTATTGTCTTACTGGTTTGCACACATTGCTGAAGCATACTGCCATGTGAGATAGGCCCACATGGTAAGAAACAGAGAATGACCTCCAGCCAATGCCTACCAAGGAACTGAAGCCTTCAATCTGACAGCCCACAATGAACTCAATTTTTCCAACGACCATGTGAGCTTAGAAGTAGAAACTTCTTCAACTGAGCCTGAAGATGACTAAAGCCCAGGCTGACAACTTGATTGCAGCCTGTGAGAGACTCTGAATCAGAAGTCAGCCATGCTAGACTCCTGATCTAAAGAACCTGGAAGTTAATAATTGTGTGTAATTTTAAACCACAGAGTGTTGGGACAATTTGTTATGCAGCAATAACTAAGTAATACAAGCTCCATGAATTTCTAGTACTTCAAATGACAAGAATAATGACTTGCATTTTCCAAGTTAGCCTTTTTGGTCAGTGATTCTGGTTTCATTATTAATCTAGAACCTAAATGAGAGTAGAATAATAGACATTTTAATCAACACTAAAGAAAGCGAGGGTCTCACAAAGTGCTGACACACAGGAGGTGCTCAAAAAATGTTTGTGCAATAAATGATAAATAATTCTCTAGAGAAGCTGAGCGGCATGCCAGGGAAAGCATGAGGACCCAGGGGGAAGGTGGTGGCTCCTCCTATAGAGGAAGAAAATAGAAAGAGTAAACACACCGCAACAATGAAGTTTATGTTTTCTGCGCTATTACGAGAACAGGAAGTTTATGACAGAGCAGCACAATCTTTGTTTACTGTACCTTACAATTTTTGGAAAATTCATCTTTTTTTTTTCTTTTTATGGCCTAAAGTGGAAACTTAAACAACTCAAACATCAAAAATAAGGGAATAACATAGTAAAGAGGAACATCCATGCTCTGAATGTTTAATGACCCTGCAGCGCTTAAAAAACTGATGATATATGTGACTTAGAAAGATATTACCTCCAGTCAGATGGTATAAAACAGGTTGCAAAAAATAAAATGCGTGGCATGGTTCCATTTTGGTAAAATTATATGTGTTTTTACACACTAAAAATGTCTGGAAGGAGCTATACCAACATTGCTTTTCTTTGAGTGATGGGACTATGGGTGATTTGTCCTCGTTTTAGTATTTTCTAATTTTTCACATAACAAACACGCGTTACTTTTACAATCAGAAACAGTAAAGGTTATATAAATCTATTGCCAACTATATAAAACAAGGGCGATGAGCTAAAGATAGCACTTTGTTGTTAATACTATTATTGGAAAAGACGTCACATTATAGCAACTGAAAATCCCTGCAGCTCTCCTTACCTAAGGATCCCGGAACTGGAACTTTCTTATGTAATCCTCTGTGAACCTGATATTCTGAGGAGTTTCAGGCTGGGGCCATCTGAGCCTCAATCTTAAGCCTTTCCAGGTTCAAAGATCAAGCAAGGGAGACTGGTGCCCCTGCTGTTTTAAAAGATTTTGAAGATTTGGGGCAGATCCACAGCCTTCCAGACCCCTCTCTCTCCTTCATTCCATCTTCCACTGAGCTATTTCCAAAAATATATCTAATTTTACTATTTATTTATTTAGAAAGTCTCCAATGGCTCCCTTACTTTCTCCAGTAATTGTTATCAGTCTATGAAATAGTTCAACCTATCACAATATTGGGTTCCTCCAAGATGGAAACACAAAGTACCCCTTCTCCCCAGAAGGGTGTACATTTACATGTTATTGGTGCTAAATGTAATCTGCTATTGTCTGAAACAGTCAGAATAAGTTGTGGAATATTCAAATTAGTATAAATTGGTTGGAGTGCCATAAAAACTGCGTGCCCTACCTAGATCACAGGGATCCTACCAAGGGTGTGTGAATAGTTACTAATTAAGAACTTATAATTTGCAGCTGGTAGGGTAAATGCCTGATCTTCCCACTACCACATCCTCTATTTCATTCTTGGGCCCACATCTCTAAAAGATCATAGACTAATTCCATTTTCCCATTCTCATGTCTTATGTCCTTCCCCTTTCTAAACACATATACCCTTCAACCATTCTCAATACTTGTCAGACTCATTCTTCCTCAACCTAAACTGCTGTAATTGATACCATTTCTTGGCACTTACCTTCCAGAAACTGACCACAGAATATACCTGATTGTGGCACTGCTCAGGTGACCTAGGGTACTTAAGAAATCTCCATGAGACTCAGTTTTCTCACCTGTAATATGAGGGTGTATTTTTAAGTCATGAGAACATTATGAAGATTAAAATGGAAAACGTAAATGAAATCCTTGATATGGTTAGTAAATGTGATGAAAGGGAAGAAGGTAATTAAGGGGCAAGCACGAAGAACAAGAGAATTGTATCTTGAAACTATGGCCAGATGCTAAGATGGAGAGCATCTTCACTAAATGCTAAGAATGAGGAAAGTCACTGATCAGAGAGATTCACCCTATGAAATCATCTATACATAAAAGGTTATACATGAAAGTTTCTCCAACAGAGAGATTTCATTTAATGATCAGAGTTTAGTTTTCTGAAAGATTAGTAGACTTATCCAGACACGACTTTAATTCTCTCAATTAAAAATAGTCTATCAACAGAAGTCAGATGATCTTTGGTTTCTCACTACAAATTAATACATTTACATTCTGCTTTACATATTCATCTCTCATGAGTTTAATTAGTAAAAGTCCATCCCCAAGATACAAATTGCCTCTGGACATAGATATCAAATCAGGCATCTAAGTCTATAAAGAAGATGACTATACCCTGGACAGTCTTGTCTCTAAGCGACCTTGTCTCAGAAAATAGCTGACCTTCCCTTGGTGCTAACTGACCACACTGAGCAACAACTGTGAATTTGAGCTCCCTTGTCTTCAAAGAGCTGACACATCTACTCTTTCCTGTTCATGCTGTGGCTCTCAAATTACAGCAGGAGCCTCAGAAGGCATGTGTCAGGTCAGATGTCTTTGTAATTTCAGCCCCTAACACAATAAGAATTCAGTAAATGTTTTCCGTTAAAAACAACTTAATGAAGACCCTTTATCTGTTAGAGGTCTCTGACCTCTAATCAGAAGATTTGGTCCTTATCAGTTATATGTAGTACAAAAATTCTATCATAAAAGCTCAATGCATTTTCCATGGCTGATAACCCTATCCTCAAAAAAGAGTACTTTAGTATTGAATACAGTGTTGCACAGTGATTCTTATTGTGGTTACATCTAATGCCTTGTTCATTGCTCTTGTGCAACTGACACAAGTACCTGATTAGTAACTGCATCCAGGGAATGTGTCTACAGTCAGTCATGTACCCCTCAACGATGGGGATATGTTCTGAGAAATGCAAAATGCCAATTTTGTCATCGTACGAACATTGTAGGGTACTCTTACAGAAACCTAGATGGTATAGCCTGCTACGCTCCTTGGATCTTTGGTGTAGCTTATTGCTCCCAGGCTAGAAGCCTGGATAGCATGTTATTGCACAAAACAACACAGAGAAAGTGATGCAATCAAGAGACGTGGCATAACGTGGATGTATGAGGCTGCTTGCTACTGACGTAACACAGCACGGTGTTTTACAGTAAACTTTTTTCTTTTATAAATAGAAACAGTACACTCTAAAATAATAATAAAAAGTATAGTATAGTAAATATAGAAACCAGTAACTAAGTCATCTATTATCATTGTCAAGTATTATGTATTGTACATAATTGTGTGTGCTACACATTTACTAGTGCGGTAGGTTTTTCACACCAGCATCACCACATACATGTGAGAAATGCCGTGTGCCGCTACATAACCATGGTGACAATGGCACCAGGCAACAGCAAACTTTCAACTCCATTATAATCTCATGGAACCACCAGTAAATACGTGGTCCTTCTTGACCAAACTGTTGTTATACGGCCCATGACTAATTGCAGATTCAATTATTTAACCAATACCAAAACCCATGGTGTCAAGGATGAGGATTTAATGACACCACAGGAAATGTAAAATAGTTTCCAAAAGCAAACTTTTGTTTCATTAAAAAAATTTACCTAATTCTTAATGTATTATTCCACGTGAGTACAGTTTATCATTGAACAACATGAAGGGTAGGGGCACCGACCTCCTGAGCGGTTGAAAACCTGAGTGTAATTATTAGTCAGCCCTCAACGTCCTCGGATTTCCAACCTGAGATAGAAATACAGTCGACACTTGACAATGTGGGTTTAAGTTATGCGGGAAAAAAATCAGTGTACAATCACGCTAAACTAATAACTGGTCAAGCTTTTACAATACTGATTTTCTGAATAAGCCCCAAGGAAATGCTATGCTAATTGACAGATTTTTTTTTTAATGAACATCCTAATAATTTCAATTCAAATATCTGTGATATTGTTATCACCCCAAAGAAATTGCCAACTTGGTGAGAGTATTTGACAGGCCTTATGCTTCAGAGGTCTAGCTCTTGCCTTTTTAATTAGGTAGACTTGTTCAAAACAAAAATAGAGGCTGCAAGGTAAAGAGGGTTCTGAACTTTGCGTCACTGAGGTGGAAAGCTGCTCACTTTAATAACACCTTCCAAGCGACTGCTGGGGAAGAGACAGAGTTCCAGGACAGCAGAAAGCAGCCGGAAGACAACAGCCCAAAAAAGCTCCATACGAAAGAGTGACCGCAGAACAGAGGACAGAAAGGCTAGCACTGGGTAAAATGAGAAGAAGATCAGAACAAAACCAGAAACATGACATTATTGAAGCCACTTCTTCTAAGAGCTTCATTGTGTAGAGGAGAAAACGCCACCACCTCCCTTCCTGATTATGACTGTATGTTAATTGGGATTGAGAGATGTTCTCATTCCCACTTCACCTGACAGCTACCAAGTTGTTAAAGCTCTCAGTGAAACTAACTGCATTGATCTTACGTCCAGTTACAACCTGTCACTTCTTAATTTTGCATTTTCTAAACTAAATGTAAAAATGGTAGTAACATAAACCAGTAGTGAAAAATACATGGAGGATGTTATAAGTAAACTCTGTTATATAGACAAAGTCAATCACTCATATCTACTGGGAGCAGGTGTGATTAAAAGTGATGTTTTAAATTTGTACATTAAAAAATAACTTTGGGGAACTTTGATCTGGTCAAGGTGACCTTAGCTACATGGAAAATAATCATAGAAAACATTTTTTTAATATACATGGGACCAGCCGTACAAGATGTATTAAGGGGCAACTCAGGGTGTTTTTCTGAATAATTCACGCAAAAGTCTCACTTGGCATAAATTCAGGTCAAAGTAAGTTGGAGTTGAATTATCCTTTTTTCTCTTGTAACCTCTACCGGTTTGGAGTTGTGAGGAGTCAGGTCTAGTTTTATTTTTAGTTACATCAAATGGTGTGAGGGCCACCAGGAAACCTTTCTTTGCCCATTTGGAAATAATTTTACTGAAGTCTACCCTGGGTTGTCTTTCTATTGGGTTAACAAAGCATTCTCTGAAAATGCAAATGAAAAAAATATCAGTATCTGGGCCAAACACTAGAATGGGGCCCTGGCATCTGCATTTCTAAAAAGCACTCCAGGAAATTCTGATGTGTACCCACAGCTGTTAAACATTGCTCTAAATAGAAGCCTAAGGAGAAGCTGTTAATCGACACCAAAAATAATGAGATTAGTGTAATTAGGTACTAAAGTTGATGCCATGATTTCTAGCAGTAGAGGCCAATAGGCACAAGGCTGGGAATGTACTGTTTCCTGACAACCATATCAATCAATGCATATTCACATACAGACAGTGAGCTATGCCTGGTCTTGGTCCCCAGCAGAAATTTGTCTCATTGGTTCTTGCAGATGGGGGAACAGGTACCAGCCCACAGTGCATCTCACTTGTTTCACTAAAGATTCGCTTGATGAATGTAGGAGTTTCACATTTTTCTCTTTCAAAAGAGCAAGGCATGCTGGTGTTCCAGTCCCATAGGAGCTGTAGGGAGCAGGCAAAGTTAATATGAGCCCAGGTAGGTTGATTTTTCTCCCGCAGTACAATTGGCATCTCCATTATGTAAATCTAGGTGAATGTTTAAAAGGATGCAAATACCGTGGTCTTTTCAGTCCACTATCCTTCAGTGTTTTAGACGGCTGGTTTCATCAACAGCATTAATTTCCACCCAGACTCTGTATTTCGAGTGATTGAACTGCAGCTGCTCTTTTTGCAGAGAAATGAAGATGCATTCACTTGAGTTTTATGAAAGGAGAACTAATTCGTTTGGGGAGGAGGGGGGCGATATGAGATATTTGTTGAAGATTCTTTGAGAAAAGGTTAAGTAATCAGCTTCCAAACACAAGTCTTGGATGTGTGTTTTCTTCTTGGTAACTCTGCAGTGTGAAATGTCACTATGGAGAAGCCCTGCGTGCACAGCTGGCTCCTTCAGCTGGCGGGGAGTAGGCAGCTTCCTTGCAGCTAAGTTGGCTGCCTTGCACTTGCTCTAGAACCTTCGCACCTGCCCTTGCTTCCTCCACACCCTCATTTTCCAATGGGCTTTAGTCCTCATTTGATTCCCTTACCTCCCCACTTAGCGTGGTCCTCTGGCAGATTATTCAACTAATCTGCTCATCTGTTAATGAGAGACCTCGAGGCATAAGGTTGTCAGGATTTAAAAGGGTGCAATGCCAAATTCTTAGCACAATGTCTCATGCAGCCCTCAACGATGGGGACTAACTTGTGAGTTAGTGATCAGGGCTGGACTAGAGTGAGGAGAGTGAGGCATTTGCTTTTGTGTCAACTGAGAGGAGGTGCCAAGAAACTCAGTCATCAAGATAAACGATATTTTAATGCAATATTTTACAAATTCAAAATTAATACAGAAAACCGAAGATGAACAAACCGTCACAATTTTAAACACAGGATCAGTCACAGTGCCGAGACGGGCCATGTTAGAGCCTGAGGCAAAAGGAAAATCAGCCATACTGATGCTGTGCTTATTTAAAATTCTGATGTCTTGTTCATTATGGGTTTTTTTTCATTAATCTTGAGTTTTTAAAATGTTGCATTAAAATATTATTTCTTTCGATGACTGAGGATATTGGCCCCTAAGGTGAGGCAGTGTCTCAATGATTTCATTTACTTCCCCTTAGTTGGGGCTCTGCTGGCAATTACCATGTCTCATGGGAAATGTCTGATTTTGCCCCGGCCATGTTGGGACCCTTCTATGTGCTGTGCTTCCCAAGTGCTCCTCTGCCTTTTGCTGAATGACAGTGACCTATAATTTGTGACTTTGCAAGCATTTATGGTTTCTGCACATGTGTACCTTAGTCTCCCAGGGTAACATGTAAGTTCTTTCTCATATAGGTGACTCTAAAATGGAGGAAAAGCATCTCTCAGATGAAGGGAAGAAGAAGAACCCTCAGGGGTAGCACCAATGGTTTTATATGTTGTATATGCACAAGAGAGTGGGCAAGTTAAGGGAACTGAAAATCCAGGCCATGGGCCTGAGTCCACACATAAGTAAAGAATATTTTAAAATTTGACAGTGGCACGTTTTGTAGCCCAAGTCTGTACACCTGTGAGGCTGTGTATTACCAGAGGGGGCGCCTTTTTAGATCTGCACAAAATTATCATGTGGCCTAGCAACAGCCCTGGGACAGTATTCTTTGGGTTCACCCATAAATATGGAAAAAGTATTTGTCAAAGAAAAACCAACTGTAGTACAGTATGTGATTGACAGCATGCAGGGAGGGTCCCCTGAGGCCGACGTGGGAAGAATGAAGCCTCTTCCAGGGCCTGGACTGAGGGACAACTGCTAGAAGTGTCCAGGTGAGTAGTCACCTGGAATCCAGTTCATGCTTCCAACGTCAGGAGTGGGTAGAAGCAGGCATGGTGCTCTGACAGACTCGCTGGGCAAGCAGATTTGACCTAGAGTCAGGGTGCAGAAACAGAGAGCTCTTGTGCAACAGCTCTTTGCTCCTTTGAAACGTGGGGCAGACAGGGGCACCATGGGGGTTAGCAGCTGTCAACTCCTCCCACGCTTCTTGGTCTGCATCTACGGTCCCCCGCTTTTCCCGCTGCCCTCTGATGCCTGGTAACAATGAACGGTGTTTAAACTTTTTCCCTCAATAATTCATTGGATCTTTTAATGCAAATCTGGCCATTAAATTTATCAACAAGTCCAGGGCATATTCTGGAATCCAGTTGCTTCAGTTATTCCGTGAGGCGGTAACGTAGACAGCCGTCCCCAAATGCACCACGGAATAGTCGGCTTGGCCATGCCGCAAAGGTGCCACTCTAGAGTCTCTCAAATGACCACATAATTACTTTCTCAAGAGTTCACTTCTAAAGGAGAAAAATAATTAAAAGCACCAATAAGAAATTGACTAGGATCAGGTCACTTCAGGGAACAATGGGCACAGATAAAACCATGTCATGAATTTTTTCCACGAGACCTTGTCTTTATTTTGTGCAGGATTTTAATGCTTTAATATGGACATTTTCTTTCTTGCTGAGTGCCTACGAATAAGGTCACATGGATATCCTGTTGCCCCAGACAAAAGGTACTTCCTTTAAAGGTTAAGGAGCCATTCCAAAACAAAAACAAAGGAGGGAAATTATGTGTGAGAATTCTGGATATAGAAAGAAGGCCTCTGAACCAGAGTTAACATTTGTACAAGGAGAATGTGTAGGGAAGCCTGCCAGCTCTTTTATAATTAAAATACAGTCGCCAAACAGCTGTACCCAGCTCGGCAAGACCTATCTGGTTTATTGCCAAAATCATTTCACTATCAAACTTGGGCCTTTGTTTTCTTCGACTTACTCTGAAAAGGGTTTAAAAAAACAAAAAGGCATACACATATTATATAACATTATACATACTATATTATTTTATATATTCTTCATACATTAATTTTACCATATATTAAGTATATTGATTATTTATGTTAATCATGCTATTTATATTTATTATACTTGTATTTATATTATTGTCTTCCTGTAACATTATGCTATGCTATATCATTATATGTTATAAATTTAAATAATTTGCCATTTTCCCTGCATTGAATTAACCAGTAAAGTTCTTGGCCTGAAACATGGTTGTTAATTAGAAAATGTTAGTTCCCTTTCTCCATTCCACTGAAAAATGCCCTAATTCTGTTTGGAGCGGTCTTTGCTCTTTAATCTTAATCCTATTTTTATGTTCTGTGGGCCATCATTTTTTGAGTCTTCACCATGTGACTGGTTTGTGATGAATATATTCAAATGAAAGGTCTCATTTTAATCTCACCTGCAAGGGAGAAAGTAGCATTATATTCCATTTTGCAGAGGAGGAGACTGAGCTCTAAGAGGCAACTTGCCCAAGGTCAAACAACCAGTGACTCCAACACCTAGTACCAACCACTGCTTCTGACCGTTCAGAGTCTCCTCTTACGCAGCTACTTTGTTCAGGATTAAAAATCCAAACCGAGAAGCCAAAAGTGAGGGTTTTACAAAGTCCCAAGAACTATAATGAATCTGATTCGATTCCACAATGGACAACAACTTCATGACTGACAATAAATCCACTCTTTGAAAAGTGTCAGCTGAGTTAGCTGATATGGCTGTCTCTGTGAAGGTAAGTATCTGATAATTGGGGCTTACAGGGACTTGGTTTTAGATCCTAGGGAGTACGGTGATTGTGTAAGTTTGTGTAAATATAAGTATCTGTTCTTATATTCATTTATTCATTCAATAACTTTTGAGAACTTTCTATGTGTCAAGTGCTGGAATGAACACTAATGGACAGATTAATGATAAATAAGATCTTTGGCCTCCAGGAGCTTATAATTTTAGACAGAAAGATAATTCACAAGTACATATTGTTACAATAAAAGGCCATTAAAAGGCAAATGTATAGAATGGATGCAAATGCTAAGGAGCTCAGAGTTGGGAAGATTATTTGCAATGGAAACTGAGACTTCAGTAGGCAGAGAGGTAGACAATGGCAAGGTGGGATGGAGAAGGAACCTCAAGGATAAAGGCACCATAGCGAGACATCTAAAGCATGTTTAAAGCAGAACATCTCTGGCCACATCAGGATGTCCTGCGGAACTCTTTTAAATGCTTGGGGCTGCACAAGCAGAGTTTCACATTCAACTGGGCTGGGGTGGAATGCGGGGACCGGTGTTGTCCAATAGCTCCACAGGTGATTCAAAACATGCAGCAAGGACGATGAACCCCTGATGAGGCCTGAATGAGAGGGGAATTTGAGGGAAAGGAGCCAACATTTACTGAGCAGCCATATGCGGTGGGAACTCTTCTGCTTCCGAACACACAGTATCTCATTTAACCGTCTTACCAACCCTACAAAAAAGATGAAGAACGTGAATTCTTTGGGTGCTTATCATAGTTAAAACTGTGCTAGGAGCATTAACAATCTCATTTAGTTGAATGTAAAGTTTATGTTAGCCTGTCAATTCTGGAGACACACTGAGGCCATCTGGGCAAGAAAAATGTTCTCTGATGAAAATCCATCCATCAGCAGCCCTGACTGAAAGGTAAAGTCATCATTTAGAAATCTCTATAATTGTCTAGGTCTGCTGGAAGGAAAGACTTACTCTCTCAGTGCATGGGGAGTTTATTTCTCTGCCATGATATTCTTCCATGATATTTTTCTTTGCTATTGACTTATAGGAGCTCTTTGTCTATTCAAGACAGGGGCTGTCTGTTATATCTGGGTTTTTTGTTTGTTTGTTTGTTTGTTTGTTTTGCCGTATTGTCATTTGTCTTGTAACCTTATGGTTTTCCAAAAATAAAGGAGTTGTATAGGTATGTATGTATGGGGAAAAAGCATAGTATATATAGAGAGTTCAGTACTATCCTTGGTCAGGCATCCACTGGGGATAATAGAATGTATCCCCTGCAGATAGAGAGGATTACTGTATCACCAGATATTATGAAGCAGGAAGCTAATGATGCATTCCCCAAATGCATATCCAATTGTCCCAGCCCCAAGCATTTGAATAAACCTCTCCTCCTAGGTAATTTGGATTCACTAATAAGGATGGGTATATTGTCCCTGACCTTTAAGGTGGGATTAAAACTCATTTTTAGCAATGATCTCTAGAATGTGGTAGATGTGTATGCTGTTTGAATGATGTTAACGTTCTCTCTAACCTCTGGCATTTGTGGTTCAACTACTGTGCTATCGTTTTCCCCTAACAGAATTTTAAAACAATTATTTTGTATGTGCATCCAGGAGCCCCATGGCATTGGGAATATTTAAAATTCAAACTCAGGAGTGGAAAGAAGGCATGTAAATCTTCACTAACAAATCCTCAGGGATGGCATATTTACTTTCTCTTCTACCTCAGATCTATAAAAATATGTGGCTTACAATGACTTAATTAGAATAAATCTAGCCTTGACATTAGACCCGTTTGAATCTATTATATAGAATTCTTACCTTTGGACTCCCATAGAACTTAAAATGATTTCCTGTAAATATTTAATTCAAATATAAAGATGTGAGA
This sequence comes from Rousettus aegyptiacus, assembly GCF_014176215.1. Taxonomy (NCBI): domain Eukaryota; kingdom Metazoa; phylum Chordata; class Mammalia; order Chiroptera; family Pteropodidae; genus Rousettus; species Rousettus aegyptiacus. Next base: position 25,917,676 of record NW_023416289.1, on the reverse strand, counting down.
GAAAAAAATGTTAAAATGAGATGAACCTGCACAAAAGTAGTCAGAACCTGAATTCAGAAGTAGTTGATACATTCTTCCCCAAAGAGCATCCATTACAATAAAAAATAAAAATAAAAAAGAAAATGACCATACTTGGCACCAGAGTACTATATGATTTCTATATTTATATCTAGTCTTCACAGTAGCCAAGCATGCTAACTATTGTTATTCTGATAAAACTGATGAAGAAATGGGGGCTCAGCATCTTATCCACGCCTCTCTCCTGGCAAGGTAGAGACAGGTTCCAATTTGAGTCTCGGTCTCCCTTCTCAGCTCCATCTCCTACTATAAGTGTGTTGTTAATACAATGAGAAGTAGATGTCTCAAGGAGGCTCCTCTTCTCTCTTATTCTCTGTTCACACACGGAAGATTACACTGGAATAAAGCCACATCCACCTGCTTCCCCGTGGGAAGAGCTAATCCAGGTAGGAGGAGCTCAGGGATTACAACCTTCCTGCTTCCTCCATCCAGGGTCTGTTGTGTGCATCCCTCCCTAACTCTGTGTTCAGTGATGCCAGATTGAGGCTTAAAATCAGCCATTACAAGACTATTTATGCCTCAGAAATCAACAAATGCTACAAATCAGGGCTTTGCTCTCTGCCCGCCAAGCCAGTTGTTGAACATTTGTCACTATACTGCTGCCTCTCTACTTTGGAAGCACTTTTTCCGGTGGTTAAGTCTTGGAGCTGCCTTTTGGTTAGAGGACACCTCTGGTTCAAGGGGCCCATGATGGTTGGGGAAAGATAGGAAGGAATTCATGGGATGGTTTCAAGCTGGCTCTGGTTTAGGCTTGGGGAATGAGAGATAATAAAGGGAGCCAGATGTGATCGCATAGAGTCTCGGAGCTAAATCTCTGATATTCCACTTTTTTTTTTTCATCTAGCCAGGTTTTGTCCCCACTATAGATAACATAAAATTGGAGAACTTCAAATTTACCAAATTTGGGGGAAGTCTCGGAAGATATTATGAAATAATTTTTTCTATGCAAGGAAAAAATATTTGGTGGCTGATTTCTTTTTATGCTGCAATACTGTAAAAACACCTCAGCCTCCTTGGAGAAAGGAAACTATCAGAACTCATTTCAATAGAACTCATAATTTTATGGAAGTTGGATGGCTATAGATCAACTACTTGATATAGCATTTAACTGAATAAAGATAGAGTATTTTTAAGCAAATTTAGTCTGTTGCTCAATAGCAGCAGGATGCAGGACTCTTCATGCTCTTAAAAATGTTTGAGGATCCCAGAGGCCTTTTGTTTGTGTGAGTTTGTCTTATCACCATTTATGTATTTTCCATTAAAATTATGAGCCTAAAAAATTTATTACTCCATTTAAAAAGCAAACCCATAACTTGTTAACATAAATAACACATTTTAAATTTAAAAAATCTATATTTTCCTAAACAAACAAACAAAAAATGTCATGAGAAAGCGGCACTCTGCTTCCCTTTACTGCCTGGATTGATGGAAGACAGCTGGATTCTCTCGCTGCTTCTGCATTCAGGCTGCTGCACTAGCACCCACCAGGTAGCCTCTGGAAAACTCCATGGTACATTTGTGAGAGATGAGAGGGAAAAAGGCATGTAGCATCTCAGTACTTTTATGAAGCTAAATTTGACCTCATGAATCCCTTGAAAATGTCTCAGGGATCCAAGGCACCACATTTTAAGAAACCCTTGCCTTTTTAAGCCTTTAAAGAGTCCCAAACTACCCTGTTAGATGCAGATTTGCTGGGACCTAGAGATAGCATTCTCATTCAGTAGGTTGGCTTAGGCATCTGCATTTTTTAACAAACTCTCCATACTTTGAGAAAGACCCTCATCTTAGAACCATCAGGCAGACTTTGTTCAACCTTCCATCTGAAGGCTAAAACATATTTGTAAGTTAGATGAGTTCCCATCCACAAGCAACGTCCAAACCATGAGCAAGAAAACCTCCAATTAAATACCACACATTTCCACTGTATAGTGAGTGAGGAATTTCCTGTAAGAAGAAGGGTACTAGGACGTCCATTTATCACATGTTTGAGTACCTACTGTGCAAGAGGTGCTGTGCTCTAGAAACTCAAAGGTGCATAAGAGACAATCACTGGCTTGAGATGCTTGCAAACCATATGAGGAAACACCCGAATCACTGGTGGGGAGAACCCGGAGGGAATAGAAGAACATCCTCAAAGCACTCAGTGATGGACCATAATGAAGGATTTCCACCCCCTCCTCCCTGGGCTGTAGTAGAGCTACTACCTATGAGTGGAAGACAGATTTTGGCTTGATAAATGATATATTTCAAACAGAGCTACTCAAAGGAGGAGTGGTTGAGACAGAGTGTGGTACCCCTCAAAAGGATTCAGGCAACAGACTGAGAGGATAGAGAAGATTTTGAACTGAGAGCTCATTATCAGGCGGTTCAACCCCGATGTTTTATGATCCTGTAAATGATTATAATTATGATCCTGAGTATTCAGGGTCTATTGGCTCCTTTCCTTACACACATATTTTCTTCTATTATGATTATTTAAATAGTCATAATGAACTTGTCATTCTCATTATAAGCCACCTCATTTTTTTCCCAGTATAGGACATAAAGCATAAAATTGAAAGTGGTTCATTAGTTTATGAGTTATTGAGAGCTGTGCTATTTATTCGTGATTCTTTCCACTTCTTTTCACCCCTACCCCCACACCCAGGGACTGGCATCTAGTCCAGGCATAGGACTTATTTGCTCTGAATAGAGGCAGGAAGTAGGTTGTAGGCACTGTGGGTTTAAAACTGACCCAAATTTTTAATAGTTGCAATCAATAATGTGTACATCCTTTATCCCAACCTAGAGCCATAAGGCTCACCCCTGATTTTTAATGCCAGTGAAAAAAAGTGGCACCCCTCTCACCGAGCCCCTCCTGCATGCTTTGTTAGTTCCCCCATCTCTTTGGCCATCCTTCCCTGTAATTTAAGATATGAAGACAATAAAACACAGCTTTTCGTCAGAGACAAATTAGGAGCCTAGATAAGGATTAATTTTAGTGTTGTCTTGTTTATTCTACAGGGGCAATTTATGCTCACCATCTGAATTCAATTAATCTGATCAGGCAGGAAATTAGCAGCCAAAATTGCCTTTCTGTTAGGTGGACATGACCCAACAACATTTGGAGAAAATTATGATGGCTGCCCTAATTTCTCAAGTGTCATCTAATCAAAAGAAAAAAAAAATGAAAAAAACAATGTCAATATTATCTCAAGCTACAATGGCTCAGTGTCTCTCCTTTCCCAGCTGCATAGGGCCTTGAACACTTAAATGTTCTATGGGGCAAATTATTTCTTCAAATAATTGAGATGTTTATTGGGTGCCTATTATATGCCAAGTACTGTTTAGAAAATGGCAGGAGCAACTCAAGCAAAAATCCATGCCTCCCTGAGTTTATATACCAGTGGGTAGTGACAGACAAGTTCTCTGGATAAAAATAAGGAGTATTGGGGTGCTGGTGCGAGGGTAGAAAATCAGAATTTTAAATAGGGGTGAGTGGGTGGGAGGAACTCAGACAGAACTCACTGAGATGACACCCTTTGAGCACACCAAAATGGAATAAAGATGCGCATAGACTAGATTTTATCTGCTAAGAAGGAAGTCCCCAAACTCTCACCCAAATCAGATTCATCCTGGGAGCTGGCTTAAAGTTCACATTTCAGGAATTTCTAATTAGTAGTTCCTGGGTGGAGCCTGAGAATCAAGTTTAACAAAACATTCCCTGCCCTCAGGGTGTTTGGGAACCACAGCTTTAGGAGCTGAATATCCTTTGAATAAATTTGCATATAATTAACTTAATTATATCTTCAATTCGTTCAGCAAGTTCCACAAATCTGACTCTGTCGATGGGAAAAGACCATCTCTTTCTTGAAGAAGTACACTGTTTAGTGGGATTTATAGAAATAAATCAAGTATCCATACAAACGTAAGTTTGAAGAGCAGTGAGGGCTTCAATGACCCGTAAAGAACTGGAGCCTGTGGCAGATTGTCCTGGGCAGAGGGTAAGGGGTGGCCTTCTTCGGAGTAGGACTTGAATTTAATAAGAAGAACATTTTGGAAAAAGAGAAAAGCATGTACCAAGGGCGCGAGATAAATGAGAGGTCTCTGATTAACCTCTTCCAGCTATATGGGCTTTCTAGAACATTCTCTTCACCTCCAGCCCTGGCTGAAATCAACCTTCTCCCTGAGACCACCTTTCTGCTTGCCTCCCAGCCCAGAAGAACTGTTGTCACTGAGGCTTTTAAGCAGGGTTGTGACTTGATGGGCCGCTCCTTTACAAGGATTATGGTATTGGTACACAGAAGCCAGGCTTGGTCTAGGGGGAAGGCTGGAGGGTGTGAGACTGACTTTAAGAGACTGTTGTAAAAGTCTAGCTATAAAAGCCCTGACCCCAGGTGAGACACAAAACTGAGCAATGTGATTAGAAGTGAAATTTACACCTCACTCTAGGGTGATCCGATTATGGGTCAATAATTAAGAGCTTTAATGTCTATACAGGAGGTTAAACTCCAGGTTCTATACTGTTGGATCAAGGGCAGTTTTTATTTGTTTGCCTCTTTAAATGTCCTTATGTTTCATATGTAGGCATAGCTAAGCCTGCCTCACTGGAGAGTTGTGAAAATGAAAACTGTGATGATAACTGCATAGCACTGAAGCACTCCTCCAGGGAAACCACAAGAGATCAACAAATGGTAGGTTGACTTGAAATCCTATGTTAAAACATGTCTTCACTTTTACATAGCCCCCTATGTGGCAGTTTTCAAATGGGCCACCCTGTGGGCTTCTTAATAATTGATATTGTTATAGAGCTATTTTGCTTGATTAAAGAAACAATAGACACCATAATTAGGGTGAAAGAATGCTCAATAAATATCATCTCTGTGGTTTCCTGAAAAAAGCATTGAAGCTACGTGACAAAAGCCTATTCTTTAAGCACCAGTCACAGCATCAGGACAATGTCACCAGAGATCGGGTTTTCTGAGTGGCAGTGTGCTTACTGTCATATATTAAAAATTGGATATGAAATCAGAAAGGCTGTTTTCCAGCAGCCTCATCAGTTAGCTCTGACAGCGAAGCCCCCTTCTAAAATCCCCAATGCCTGGCCGATCCACAGGCCCACTCAATAGGCTGGATTTACTACACTCTCTCCTCCACAGCTTAGCCTTTTCTTTAGTTTTTTTGAGGAAAGCTATTTGTGTCCAGCCTGATCTCCATAATGGGGGTGGAGGGGTTGTTTCTCCAGCTTAGTAAATCTTTAGGGGCCACGCAGGCCTATTGACCCTAACGATTATGATTTGTTGGTTGTTCCCGTGCAGCCCGGTGGGCCTGTGTTCTGGTAAGGAGTGGAGAAAATCTATGAGCTCCAACTGCATCTCCTGGACATCTACAAAATCTAGAAGGACATCATAAAACTGAACACTTTTTAATCTTTAAAAATTCAAGTTTTAGCAATATAAAAAATACACCTGTGGTATTAAGTTGTAAGTAGAGAACGCAGTGCTCTACGTGAGGCATAAACCAAATATTCCCTTTGCCTGAAATTTAGTCCTTCCAGCTCACTCTTTCCTGTAATTCAGGGCTTCTCACCATTTACCCCCACAGGGACACTAATGTAGGGAGGAGACAAGAGAATTAAAATGTTAATCAACCTATATTCAGAGACTGCAATATGCTCACCAGCCCTGCAGCCAGGCCAGGAGGACACCTTCAGAACAAAGGAAGACTTCCTGCTGGGATTGCTAACAGCCCATTCCCCATGCCAGGAACTAGGGGAAACAGAAACAAATCTTTAAATGGCACTCTACACAAATAAATTCATACATTCCCTATGGCTAAACCAGGGGAAACCTAGGGATTAAAGGCTGGGAACTGCTGGCAGGCCTTTCGGGCTGCATACTCTTCCTCTTTTCCCTTCCTCACTGTGTGTCTCTATCAAAGGAAATGGGAACTAAAGAATGGCATATAAACTGAATTCCTTGAACACTCAGCTTCTCCCTGTCTCCCTACTCATTGCCTTTCAGCGTCTCTCCTGGACCCACTCACTGTCCCACTCAGTGCCTTTACTTGTCCCTCTCACTCTCTGTCTCTGAGAGGAGACCACACTCTGTGGAGTGTTATCCCTTTTCTAATAAACTTTTCTTTTGACTCTAACTTTGGCGTGTGTGTTGAATTCTTTCTACACTCTCCGCCAACGGATGCTCTTCTTCTCTCAGGGTAGGGCTTGGTCTCCCCACCACTCGGGAAATTTGCCCTGTCCCGAATCAAAACCAGAAGTCCCTGTCAATCTCTACCCCTTGGCCTCCAATTCTTTACAGGCCTTATCACTCTGCAACATTTCATCATACGTTTGCATAATTTTAAAATGTATCAGCTGTCTACCTATGAGAATATAGTTTCTGTATGGCTGAGGGCTTTGTCTTATTTGCCCTTCTTCCCCAATGGTTAGCACTGTGTCTGACACAGAGGTGCTCCATGAATTTTTGTTATGTGAACCAGAAGCATCCAATATTGGGTAAATGAATTAACCATCTAAGTACTGTTATGATAATTAAGAGAAGTAATGGATGGGAAAGCATCATAAACTCTAAGGCATAACACAAATGTTTATTTATTACCATTATGATATGTGAGATGCATCAGATCAAAAATAATTTGCTGTGACAAGATTTTCATATAGATCAGTTAGGTTTGAAGAGATTAATCCAGGTAAAGCAGCTTGAATATAAATTATTACCTCCCATTTGCAGTGGCAAAGATGATTGGACAGTACTATTTTTATTGGAATTGATTTGTAGTCGATATTCACATAGAATTTATTACAGAGTTTTTCTCTAATTGTCCTAAGTAAATAACTCAAATCAAAGACTTTGCAGGGAGAGAAAAAAAGAAGGGCTTCTTCTATAAATAAGACTGGCTCATAAGTGCTATATTCCATTCAAGTGCCATGAATTATTTCCTTATTGTCATTGAGAAACCAGCACAATTATAATTTCCAGCATTTTATGGTCTTGGGAGGATAGTGCGTCCTTTTTTTCTTGACTTATTTTCAAGGCCTATTTGTTTTGTTTTGTTTAGTTTTGTTTTGCTCTGTTTTGTTTTGAGGCCCATTATCTTGGCTTGGGGCTCAAACAGCAGTCACAATTTTAGTGAACTTTACCTCAGTGGGGGCAGTGTTGCTGTCTAGATCCAATTCAATAACATCGCGGGCAGTCTTAAGATGGAAGAAGGAGAAGCCCAGCTTGGGGAGCTGCCTTGAGCAGTCATTTATGAGATTTACTAAAATATCAATGGAAATAAAATGAAGTGAACAAAGTTTTAGTTTATAGAATTTATCCAAGTTGAAAATGATATACGTTATTCAGTTGTACCACATTTTCTTTTAAAAACTATAGAGGACGAAACCAAAGCCCTCAAAGGACATGTCAGGAGTAACAAACTGCAGTCCAAGAAGAAGTAACTGCAGGATTTTATTTGCTAACTGAGATAGAACATACATTCCTTCAGGGCAGGGACCTGCTGTTGTTTCTAACAGCATTCCTAGCACATAGAGAAGGGCCTGGCCATTGTAGGCACAGAACAGATAGTTGTGGAAGGAATGTTTGTAATTCAAGGCTAGAATTGAATTACTCAAGGAAAGGAAGGAATGGCGAGGAAACCACAAGAGGATCCCCTTCTTTTTTCAAACATAGAGCTCACCCTCTCCTTCTTAATAAATATTCAACATTACTAAAGAATATCAGTTTGAAATGACACCAAATCATTAGCCTGGCCAAGGTACCCACAGTTCTATTTAATCTTGTTTGTCCGACCCAAATTTATCAATTCCTACAGCTGTCATTTCCGCTACTATCAACTCCTGTTTGGATATGATAGGCCAACAGCCTAATTTTTCTCCCCCGTATAAGTAAAAGCCTTAATCATTCCATAATGCAAGAGTCTCCAGGTTCAAGGCATGTTTGTAAATATGTGGGCATCTTTGTACTTTAGTTTCCCAGTTAGCAAAGATGCGTCACTACCTCTTCCATTTCATCTTGGAGCCCTCTGGAGGTTTACTGTGACAAGTCAGCCTGATTTTCAAAAGAAACATGCACCCATGACTTGATGTTCATCGCGGTACAATTCTAAAACCAACCATAGAATTCTTAGCCTGAAAGGAAACTAGATCTTTATGGATTACAATAAAACATTTTTTCTCAGTGCAATGCACGATTATTTTAGATGGTAGAGGATGCAATTTTGAGTTTTATTGTTTATGTTAACGTGTGATAAGCCAATAATAAGTACTACACAAAATCTATGTTTATATAGATATTGTTGAATTAGAAACAGAAAAACTTGATGTCCAAACAAAACAGAAATCATGAAATTGGGAAATGAAATGAATGACTGGTGCTGGGGAGACACGACATTAATGCTTATGGCAAGCCTGCTTCCTATCTTTGTGGACTAGATGAAATCCTCAGAACTAAATGAAGGGTGAGAGCATCCAGTTGCCTGAGATGGTTTAGTGTGAATAACCCCTACGCACTTCTGCGGAGGGTCGAACCTGAGTTCCTGAGTACAAGCTGCTTTGTGTTGTCATGGTGCCAACTTTGGAAATTGTCTTTTGCCTATTTAAAAAAAAAGGTGGAGCTGGAGCTGGAGCTGCTTCAGAATAAAGAGGCTTTGTTTGCAGAAAATTTATAGACAGAGTAACTCATAAGGTAGTGGAAATGTGGAGGAAGAAATACTAAATAAAAAATGTAATTATAAATTACTGTTTGTATAAAAGAAAGGGAGGAAGGGAAGAGAAGAAAGGAGATGGAAAACAATCTGTAAAAATGTCTTTGGCACTAGGAAAAGAAGCAAATCTACAAATGTAAATGATGTGTAAATAATTCTTATCATGAGCAAACACGCCTAAGAGGATAAAAGATGAGAGATAAAAACGTGTCCTGAAAAAAATGAAGTAAACTTGAGGGAGAAGGATTAAGTGCTAAATCTGCGTAGATGAATGCCTTCATGCATACCGAGAGGATCTGCGTTCATACATGGATTCACACCCACACATATGTGTTGTACATATGCCAAGGATTTACACACTCACATCTTTTCCATGGATACCGACATCCATAAATCATGCTCGGTACTTTATGATCTAAATATTTTAAATTTCACAGTGAGTGTGGCTTAATAAGCGATGCTTCCCAAAGCAGTAATTGTAATTCTCAGATGTCCCAAACAAATGATATTTCCTTGTGGGCATATTATTGCAGTGAAACATGGCCTCATCCTAAACTTTAAAACCTGAGCTTGTCGATGTCTCCATATAGAGCTGTTTCCTAAATATACCTTTTATTCCACACAAACGCAGCATGACAGGGCCATCTTAGAACTAAGAGAGTCATTACACACTCGTGTTATACTGTTTTAATTACAAGCTGCCCCCTTTTTAGGCTTACTTCAATAGATTATTGCCCTGCTGTGTAACAGTGTATAAGGAACCAGCAGTATCTCTTGTTGGTATACTATGGAAATTAAAATTCTCAATGCTACTTCAGTAATTAATTTCCAAAGAGAAACCAGTTTAGTTTAATAAAGAGATTAATGAAACTGTTGTCGAAGATATATTTCTCAGGAGGTGTAGTACATTATTTTCTTGCATTCGATATAATGGAACGATTTCAAAGTACTTAGCAAATCTAGCCTCAATCCTGTTTAACATAGCATAGAAATGCTTTTTTTAGGGGGTTTTAAAAGGCAGGGCAGACAAACTGGATCAGAACATCCCTAAAGTACAGGGGGATAGATAAGATCTCCAGCGGCCATGTTCTCTGGATGGGGAGCTGTTGTGTATCTATACATGTATGGTGAAAAGTAAGTTTAGGAGAAAGAAGTTGGTCATGGGTCAAAGATGAGGTCATGGGAAACTGTATCTGGGTCTTGGGGAGAGATGGGTGGTATATGAAGCAATATGACCTAAGCCACTACCACCATCACCACCAGGGTCAACAGAGAACACTTTTCTTTTACGAAGTACTTTTTACACATATTATCACTTTTATCCTTGACAACGTCTCTGGGAGGTAGATATTATCACCATCCAACTCATGCTGTACATGAGGAAATTCAGATGTAGAGAAATCAGGTAATTTTCCTTACATCACAGCTACTACATTAGATAGTTCAAACTTATTCCAGCACCTATATTCTTAAAACATACAACATTCACTTTTTCAAATGCCCAGTGAGGATTGTCTGGGGCATTTCCATACTCTACCAATTAGGAAAGAGATCCTGGAGTAAGGATTTACCATGATTGAGGTGGTCTGGGAAGATTCAATGGGCGGAGAAAGTGGTCTTTAGTAAGAGAATTAAAAGGCAGAGGAGCTAGATGGTGTTACTTAAAACGGAGAGATTTTGCTCTCTTCACCTACCCCTTGGAGTCGCTCCCACGGAGTCATAAAGGTGTAGAGACACAGAGCATGATGTGTCGTGAAGAAAAGCCAGTTATTCAAACTATACACACAGCGGTAGATTAACTGAAGGCAACACAAAATCCCAAGAATCTTCCCGGTGCTGGCAGAATTAGCCAGTTGATAGTTGCAACCAAGTGAGCACAATCAGTAGAGATCTGTGGACCTGGGAGTACTGTGAAGCCAGAATAAACAAGGGCTCACACTTCTATATTTCCTCTACAGCCTTTCTGGACCAGGGTGACCAGAATTGTAACTAGGCTCAGGATCCTCCCTCTGAGTTCCCACAGCGCTCTGTACCCTGCTGTGGCACTTTCCATACTAATCTAATAACTGTTTACAGATTTTATTCTCCCACCAGATTGCATCTTTACATCTTCCATTGCCAGGACCAAATAAATGACCTGGAACAGTTTAGACAATCAATGTTTGAGACAAAAAGGACACTGCGTCTATTATGCTTACAGAAAAGGTTACATAATATTTTAATGAAATTTCATAATACAAGTCTGTGGTGACAGACTTTGCCCTGCACTTTAGATGTTCTCTCGAGTCCTGGGAAGGAGAAGTGTGACATGAGGGCACGCCATCATCCAGTGAGTTCTCTACCATGATGTAAATCATGTTATGCTGCAATACAACAGTTGAATTTATAAGAAGCCTTATGTTTTCAAAAATTGGGATAGAAAAGCAATTGCTTTTCTAATAGAAAAGGAGATGCTTGCTAGTTCCAGATGCACTAAGCCGTTGTTTCTCTGTTTAATACATCAAAAATAAAGGTATCTTTACAGATAAAAGTATATTTGATTACTAACGGCTAAAGCTAAGGCAATTGGCTGGTCAGAATGGAATAAGACAAATCCTGGTGCTTCTTTGATGATTCTCCAACCTTTCTGCTTGGGCCTTGTTCTTGCAGTTCAGCTGTGGCCAAGTTCACTGCACACAATGGAGAATCAAAGAATGCCAGCCAGAACCCAAGAACTGGGCAGGCAAGCAAAGCATTCTAGGCCTTTCTGTTGTGTTTTCACGCGCTAATTTCCTATGAACCTATGCCCAGCTTCCATTGTTATACCCAACAGTGGATCGTGGACTATAAATCATATTCCTTAATTAGTCAATCACATTGTGTTCAAATCAAATTTTGACACCTTTTTAGTGTTAAAGAATACCTACACCTGGGAAAATTATTGAGACCAGAATGCTACACACATACTGAACTCTGTATTTCATTTCATGTCATTAATGCTCTACGAAAAATTTAGAGTGCACTTATATAATTTTTACATAAAAATTACATATAAACCATACATATTATATATAACTAAATGCAAAATGGAATATTTTAATACTTTGTATCACATAAAGGAATTCACAAATCAGAAAAAAAGTATCCATCAGATTGTGTGTTCTGTTAGTTTGGAAGAAATGTAACTGCAGGAGCAGCTGTGGTGTTTGCCTGGCATTCTTGAGCCAACTGGCAGCAAGATTTCTATGAACAAAACTAAGATGTGCCAGACATATCAGCTGCACGCAGCCCATGCGTTGAGTATTAGCATATAGTTGGTCTCTTGTGTTCCTAGGGAACTCGCTAAATTTCTTTCTTACATATTACACAGGTACATATGACATAAATGTGGATACACATATACATATATGCGTGTATACATACATATTATTGTACTAAAGTCAAACTGTGATGCAGTTACTTTTAATGTTTATCATTATTATAAAGTCAATTACTATTGTCAGGTATTTACTCTGTTCCAATCACTATGTTAATATCTACGTGCGGCTGGACATGTTGTGCACAGGTGTGTGTGTGTGTGCGCGCACGCACCCATTTCTACCTATCTATAAACCTTTAGTTTATACAATAGCCTTTGAAAGGAGGTATTATCATTATCATGTAATAGATGAGGCAATCAAGGCTCAGAGAAGTGAAGTAATTTGCTCAAGGTTACACAGCTGTGATCGACTGAGGTGGGATTAACAATCAGAGGTGCTCCATTCCAGAGCCTGGGCAACCAGCCATCACTTTATTCTGTCTGCTTTTTATGGATAGAGACCATGTCATACTCATGACTGTATTTCTAATGCTTAGCTTACTGCCTAGGGTAGAAGATAAATCGATGGTTTGTTGAATGTTTCAACAAACATGTTAACGAAGGAAGGAAGTCGAGGTGATGTAAACATAGCAAGCAATTTTCACTACTTATTTGGAAATTCTTTCTGTTGGTAGAATAACCAATTACATGTGAGGGCCCATCATTTCTCACACAGCCATGTGGATGAACTCAAAAATCAATCCTGATAACGTAACATTGATGACGATCCCATTTCTCTTGCTAGCGATGGGTTTAGGGTAGACACTTAACCTGGTCTGGCCAATGAGGCAGAGGGCACATGTGCTGAAAATGAAAGTGGCTTCTAGGAAAGTGGTGACACAAGAGACACAAAGGAAGAACAACTCTTTTCTTTCACCTTAAGCTGCCGTGCTGGCCTGTGACTTGTGGCTGTGCAGCTGTCCTGCACACATGAAGAGAATCCCTGAGAAGAATCCAGCAGACTGAGAATGACAAAGCAGAAAAATGCAAAGAACCTGATCCTTGATGTTGGTGAGACAGTGAACTATCCATACCTGGAGTTTCCCTCTATCGCCAGGCTTTGTTCTGTGAGATGATACATTTTCTTCATTGTTTATAAAAGTTTGGTTGGGATTTTCTGTTACTTGCTTCCGAAGTCATTCTGTTTAAACAAAGAATGCAGGTCTTTGCTGCACTTTTGGGTTTCACTAGCGCTTAACCCCCAAAACCCCTGATGCTGAGGAGGAAAGCGAGGCTAGAAATACTAGCAGATAAAGACATTCAAGTAGACAATGAGAACTGGTGAAACAACCATCGAGTGTGAACAACTGCTGGCAGTTGCAACCAGAGCATGAACAGAGAAAGGAAAATTGGCAGAAGGCTCAGCTCAGAGGTAGAGGTGCCTGTATGTCATAGAAGGTTATGAAGAGACGCCTCTACTTGAGACCAGAAATGGTAAGTGAAGAGTGAGGGCGCTTTGAGATGGGTGAGATGAGGGGACTTGAGGAGAAAGTGTACCTCATCGGCGACCACAGATGAGGTGAAAGGCAACCACAGTTTGTGATGTTGGTGCTGTGGACTTGAACTTCCACATGGGAGTTACTGGCTTAATGCCTGCTATATAATTTCCCCTTATTTGGGCTTCTTCACTTTGAGTTAAGAGGCTTGGTAAACAGCAAAGTCTGCCTTTCCAGTCTTTTAGGTGTTCCCAGGAGAGATCATGCCAGCAGAAGCCAATCTCTGGGAAGGGAGTGACTGGGGAACATGTGGATGAACACACTGACATGGCCAGTATAACCAGACTGTGGAGCTGCCATTAAGCAATGCATTCAATTTAAAAAATGTTCTATGTTATGGCCAAACCATATCCTGAAGATTGCATTTGCAGGGGCTATATTTCCACACCCAATTATCTAGTGGAAGGTGTCTAAAAAGGGGTCAAGACCCTTCATGTGAGGAATGTTTAAAGAATCTGACCTCAAATATCTGTGATTCATAATGTAGAATGGCTGGTAGATCTGTTTCTCAAGAGCAAAGAACCAGGAGGAAATGGATATTTTCTAAAAGGTGGATTCGAGCTCAGTACAATGCAGCTTCCTAATAGCCTGATCTTCTGAAAATCAAAGGTTGCTGTTCCGTACTCACTGATCATTGGAAATGCTCTGAATGTTTGCAAAGAAAATGGGCAACCACCCTGAGCAAGAGAATGCTATATGCAGAAAGTCAAAATAGCTAATTTCTGTAATTATGTCCCACCTGAGACTTTATGTAAATGCCTATACCATGGAATTCATAGAAATAAAATGCTAGGTCTCTTTAGGAGACACGGCTTCTGTTTTTCTGGTGAAATCACACTCAGTTCACCCATTTTTTCCCTCTTCAGTTAGCTATGTCTATTTGTTATAGCGTATTCGTTCATTCAACAAAATGTTACTGAATATTAGGCAGTAGATAAGATGACCAAGAGATGCCAAGAGATAAGACGACCAAGTTTAAAAGAATGTGCCTCTGCTTTCTATTACTCACTTGGTCAGTCTCAGGACAAACAATTTCAGTTTAGCTGATTGGTTTGAGATGAAATTACAATAAAGCCTAATGAACTTGGACTGTTAATTAGCAAAAATTTTACTCAATTGATAGTCCAAGTAAGCAACATAAAAGCGATGGGAGGAGGCTTTTAAAACACCCCATCGAAAATCGCCCCAAATATTTTAGAAACATCTGAAAAAGAAAACCTGTTGATATTTTTGAGTTATTTCAGTTCTTTTTTTATAGCCCAGCTCATGAATGTTTTTAGGAAACCTTTCCCCTCAAATATTATGATTTTTTTTTCATCTGTATTTATACTTTTTCCTTGCTTCAGATTTATTTTTTAAATTTTGGTAGTTCTTCCTGAGGTAAAGATAGTGCACTCCCACGAGAACATTCCTCAGGATCTTCAAGACAATCTAGGTCTTTGAACGTGCAAAACATGTTCATACTTCCCAATGGCTCATGGCATAATTAGAAAAACTCCAGGCTCTTCACCTGGATCATACAATATTTGAAAGAAAGTGAAATCTTCTCTTTTCAAACAAAATGCTTTCCCCAAGTCTGCTTTCATCGACAAGCACTTCAGGAGAGACCACACAGGGAGAGGTTCCTCCAGCTCTCGGCGTCTCCCTGCACATGTTTAGGGCACAGCCGTGCAGGCTTCCTGCCCTCTTCCTTGTGAGTAAATCAGAGAGATGGAGGCTTGTTACCCACCATGTGGTCTGGGGAAATTACACTTCGAGGAGGTCACATGAGGCTAAATCTTACACCCAGGTCTCCAAGGGTGCCTGCTGTTACCCCATTATACTCAGTATATACCGCTGAATATTGAGAGAATAAGCCAGTTGTGTGTCTTCTGCCTGGATATTTCAGGAAACTTCATGGCTATTAAACACTTGGTAACTTCTCACTGTGCCAGACAGCTGTACCAGGTAACCTCAGATGCAAAGCCTTTCCACATGTTACCATTAAATTAAAACCTGGTAGGTTGGAGTATGTCCAGAACAGGACAGAACAAATGTGATTAGCAAAGGGGAAATTTGCACATTTGTTATGAGGTTTATAGATTTCTGTTTGAGTGCCTCTACCCATCCCCACCTTTTCTTGCCAGAAAGATGTAATTGGCTATCTTTCAAAGTCTAGCAAAGAGGGCAGCCTGTGCTGGAACTAGACAGATCTGGGTCCAAGTTTTGGCCCTGCTATTGTCAGCTTTCTGACCTTGTAACTACTACTTAACTTTCTGTCATCCATACAATGAGAAAAATCGAGAATATCACCACCATCTTCCAGGTTTATTGCAGGGTTTCCAAACTTCAGCACTAGTGACATTTTGGACTAAATACTTCTTTGGGTGTGGCGGGGGGTGGGGAGGGGGTGGTTCTGTGGATTATAGAATATTTAGCAGCATCTCTGGCCCCAAAGATGCCAGTAGTACCTCCAAGCTAGCTGTGACAACCAAAACATGTCCAGACATTGCCAACTGTTCCTTGGAAGGCAAAACCATCCCTAGTTGAAAACCACTGGTTTATTGAGGGGCTTAACAATATCTGAAATGTGCTTGTCACAGAGTGACAAGAAATTCAAGGAAGAGCACTTCTCTCCCTCCCCCTGCCATTTAGACTGTTGACAATCCGGTATTCCATTGTTGGGTCAGCCTGTCTAGCACACACATCCCTTTGGATGGTGACTAAACTGTGATCGCCTTATTGGGTGGTAGGTTTATCAGTCAAGATACCCTGTGCTCTGCTGGCTAAAGAGTGGACCTGTGACCCAAGTTAGGCTATTTGGAGCCTCTCTCTGGAATTTGAGGGTCCACTGCAAGGCCCCAGGGGCCCTTGGTGTTATTCAATTTCAATGGCCTCATCTGAAAATGCTACCAGTTCTTGCTACCGAAGCACAGAGCTCTCTGGCTTCACAGCCTAAGGATCTGTTTCACTCTTTTCATTGTCAGTTCTGGGAGCTTTTCAGATACATTCTTTTTTGATTTTTAACTTTACCTAAGTGGTTTTAAAATTTTGCAGCAAAGGCATGTTAAGTCTCTAAAAGTGATTGGCAAGACAAGATGACCTTGAGGAGAAAAGAGAAGCTAGTGGGTGGGGTTGTGGGTGGCTGCTTGAAAACATAAGGTTTCATCTTTGTCTTTTCTCTCCTCACTATTCGAAGTGTGAGGAACCAGCAGCATTGCATCACCTGGGAGCTGGTTAGAGATGAAGAATCTCAGGTTCCACCTAGACCCAGTAAGATCCCAGGTGATTCTAATGCACATCTATTTGTTCAAGCATTTCCCAAGAGGGAAAGACTAAGCTTAAAGGCAATCATGTGGCCTGTTCCCACAGGCTCCCTTTGGTTGGATGGTGGGCCACATGGAACCCACTGTGCCAAGAAGGAGACAGAGAAGGATGAGAAACAGGTCTTAATGAAGATATTTAATTCTTCCCAAACCCCAGACATCTAGCCCCGCTCATTCCTGTCCCTCCACTTAAATATTTTCATAGAAATATCTTCTTACCAAACACCTTGGATCGGTGTTTTTTAAACCAGGTGTCACAATTCATTTTCAGATCATGAAATCAATTTAAAGTTCATGGGTATCATTTTAGAAAACAAAAGAGACTAGAATAGAAATGAGAAAGTGAGCACCACCTATAGTAAGGATAGAAAGTATTATTTGTTAGACTTTCAAGAGTGTGTGTGTGTGTGTGTGGGGCGGGGGGGGGGGGGGTTGTGGGTACTGAAGAGAAAGGGGGTCCCAGCTCCATATCAGGTTCCCCTGTCCAGGGTTCCACTGCCAGAAAGAGAAGTCCCCATAACTTCTGGCTGTGAAAACCGGTGGAGATGAAGGGCTGAGGGAATCATAGACTTTCCTCCTAAGGGGCCTGCGTGGACTTCCTCACTGATGGACTCACTTGCTCTGAGGTCTAGCACCAGGGCAGCAGCT
This sequence comes from Rousettus aegyptiacus, assembly GCF_014176215.1. NCBI lineage: Eukaryota > Metazoa > Chordata > Mammalia > Chiroptera > Pteropodidae > Rousettus > Rousettus aegyptiacus. The sequence goes on along the minus strand of NW_023416289.1, from coordinate 25,900,109 downwards.
TGAAAGGCACCAGGGACACACAGGGAGGAACTGAGTTGTCTGGCTTCGGAGTGAGGGCCTGGGTGGCAGCCTTCTCCAGATAGAAGTGCTGGTAGGGGGCACTGTTTCTTTGTTGAGCTCTCCATCACCTGGCTTGCAGACACAGGCAGCTAACATATACGAGTCTCCATCAACCTAGTTAATAATGATTGCTCCTCCCTGTGATTCCTTGTGACCCCACCCCTCCCAAAATGCAGACCCACCCAAGCCTTGTCCAGTGGATTTTCCATACAAATGGCCTCTCTTGACTTATATTGCAGACTTTCCTGAAATCTCTCAAAGGTTTACAAAACCTAAATAAGCAGTATGCCCCGTACCTCTTGCTGAGCAGCCCCAAGCCTGGCACTAGCATCATCCAGCTTCAATTTGTGGCTTGGTCTCTCAGGGCACCCCCAAACCCAGCCTGGGTGGCAGCCACGTGCAAATTGTTTGCTGGCTCATGCCAAGTGGCCCCAGGCAGGGCATGGGCTTCAGCTGAACTTGGCCTGCATCAAGGCCCGTCCCAGGAGGCCTTGGCCTACATGCCCAGTAGCCGGCTTTGGTCTGAGCTGGAGCATCACCAGGGTCACACATGAGCATGACACATCTGAAGAGCGGGCATGGCAGACACCAGAATCCTGCTAAAATGAATCGTGCTCTGTAGGCTCAGCCTCTGCACAACAGCTCTTGCACTGGTCACAGCCAGTCATCATAACCAATCAGCCCAAGGGTCGAACCCTCCCACTGGTGAGCAAAGAGCAACCAAAGCTCAACTACAACAGGAGGGCATGCACAACTCATATGAGGGACGTACTTGGAGCTCCCAGCTCAGGTGACCAGAGAAGACTATACCACTGGGACTCACAGCACACCTACTATATAAGGCCACTCTACTAAGACCGGGAGACATAGCAGTCTTACCTAATGCATAGAAACTAACACAAGTAGGCAGCCAAAAATGGGAAGACAAATGAAAGAACAAAGCTCCAGAAAACAACTAAACAAAATGGAGACAAGCAATTTACCAGATGCGGAGTTCGAAACACTTGTCATAAGGATGTGCAATGAACTTAGGGGAATAGTAGATGAACTCAGTGAGAACTTGAACAAAGAGATAGAAAACAGAAAAAGAACCATTTAGAAATGAAGAATAACTGAAATGAATAATACCTTATGAGGAATTAACAGTAGATTAGATGAAGCAGAGGATCAAATCAGTGATTTAGAAGATAAGATTGCAGAAATCGCCCAATTAGAACAGCAACAAGAAAAAAGAGATTAAAAAAAAAAAAGAGGATAGTTTAAGGGGCCTCTGGGACAACATCAAGCATACCAACATTCATGTCATAGGGGTGCCAGAAGGAGAAGAGAGAGAGCAAGGAATTGCAAACCTATTTCAAGAAATAATGACTGAAAATTTCCCCAATCTGGTGAAAAACATACAACCTCAAGAAGCTCAGAGAGTTCCAAATAAGATGAATCCAAAGGGCCCACACCAAAACCCACCATAATTAAAATTCCAAAGGTTAAAGACAAAGAGAATCTTAAAAGTAGCAAGAGAAATAGCAATTAGTTATCTACAAAAGAGCTCCCATAAGACTGTCAGCGGATTTTTCAGCAGAAACTTTGCAAGACAGAAGGGATTGGCAGGAAACATAAAATGATGAAAAGCAAGGACCTATCCAGTAAAGCTATCATTTAGAACCTAAAAAAAGATAGGAGCTTCCCAGATAAGAAAAAGCTATAGGAGTTCATCATTGCCAAGCCAGTATTATAGAAAATGTTGGAGGAACTTCTTTAAGAAGACAAAAAGATTAAGAAATATGAATAAGATGGCAATAACTACATATCTAGGAACAATTACTTTCAATATAAATAGATTAAATGCTCCAATAAAAAGATAGAGTGGCTGAATGGATGAGAAAACAAGACTCTCATATATACTGTCTGCAAGAAACTCACTTCAGATTGAAAGACACACAGGCCAAAAGTAAAGGTATGAAAAAAAGATGTTTTACAAAAATGGAAACAAACAAAAAAGCTGGGGTAGCAGTACTCATACCAGACAAAATAGACTTTAAAACAAAGTTTATAAAAAGAGAAAAAGAAGGATCCAGTTATCCCATTTCTAAGTTTTTATCCGAAGAAACCCGAAACACTGCTTAGAAGGAACATGTCAACGCATATATTCATTGCAGCATTATTTATAATAGCCAAGATATGGAGGCATCTGGATGTCTTTCGGCATCCTGGGTGTCCATCAATGGAGGAATGGATAAAGAAGAGCTGGTATATATATATATATATACAATGGAATATTACTCAGCCATAAAAAGAATGAAACCTTGCCAACTGCAACAACACGTATGGACCTAGAGGGTATTGTGCTGAGTGGAATAAGTCAAGCAGAGAAAGACAAATGTCACATGTGGAATCTTGAGAACAGGATAAACAAACAACAGAAACAAGCCCATAGATACAGAGGGAATTTTGATGGTTTTAAGACTGGGGGGGGGGTTGGGAGGATGGGTGAAGGGAGGAGGTGATTAAGAGGTACGAATTGGAAGTTACAAAATAGTCATGGGGATATAGAGTATAATATAAGGAATACATTTATTAGTATTGTAATAACTACGTATGGTGTCAGATGGGTACTAGATTTATAAATTATATAAATATCTAATTACTGAGTTGTACACCTGAAACTAATATTGTATGTCATCTATATATGTGTATATATAGAAATATATGTGTGTGTGTGTGTATAAGCCATTAAGAATTGTTTCATTTCTCCATCTTTTAATTGTTAAAATTATTCGAGAATTTTGTTCACTGCGTTCCACGATGGTCCGTCACAGATTCTCCTTAGAATCTTAGAACCAAAAGAAGTTTACTCCTTTTTTTGGAAGAAGTGCTCTGGTTCACAGCTCAGGAAACACAAGAGTTAAGTAAGCTGCTAGGAGGTCCAAAGTTCAGTTTTAGCCCAGTGAGTTTCTTCAGTCAAGATTCAAGACAAATATTTTCTATTTGCCTTGTCTTATGTGACTAATTTTCAAGTGCTTCTCTTCCTGTTCTATGTTCGTAATTGCATGTTACACATCCCCTTTTTAGAGGCATCTGTAACATAAATCAATCAAACAACCCAACACATAAAAACTGATGCACAGAGAACTCCATTGGCTGCCCAAATAAGGATGCTGAGAACAGGAAGTGGGTAAAAATAGGCCCGGGGGTTTTGTTTTCCCCATGCTCAGAAGACAGACTCTCCAATCAGCATCATCTAGCCTTTATCGAAGACATATCACGTGCCCAGCACTGTGCCAGTGCTTTAGAAAGCTTCTCCCACGTCATTGGGAGAAGTGTCCAATGATGTGGACACTGGATCCTCTTCTTATCTCCACTTCACAGATGAGAAAACTGAAGGTCAGAGAGGCTAAGAGGCTTCCCCACCTCATAAGGTCTGCACCCACCTGATTCAAGCCACTGTCCCATCCTGTCACCCTCCTGTTGCCTCCAGCAGGCATTTCCATCTCCCCAGCCTGCCACAGCCATAACGGGCAGCACACATTTCTCCCTTCCCATCAAAATGCTTAAGTACACAGCTGGCAATTATGGGTGATATTTATGACATAGCACACAAGCCTCTTTTTATCTTTTCCCGCTCCCTTTGTTTATATATCAAATGGAACAGCATTCACCCTCTTCAAAGAGAGAAGAGGCAGTGATGTGGAATGAATTTTTTACAAGTGGAATTTGATGGTGAGTGAAAGATTTATTCAAACGAGAGGGTATGAAGACTGGTCACATGCTTGTCATTTATAGCATCGTGATATGTTCTATGCCATTAACTTTTAATTAATTCAATTAGATCAGAATGTCTGACACCACAATGAGCACATATAAACACCCCTGTTGGTGTCATGTTAAATTAATGTTTCTGAATGGCAGATTCTCCTCTGCATTAATAGGTTTGCCACCCTGGCTCTGTTAATTGTCCCTGGCACGTACGTGTTGGTCACATCTGATATGTGCCAATAGTCCCCAGTGCACACGCAGCTCCGGGAAGCCACACGCCAGGCACCAAATCTTACAGCCTTCCCTCCTCTCAACTTGATCAGAAGCAGCAACACTATTTTCAGCCCTAAGGCTTCACCAGCGTTTTTTCTCCTAGTGTAACCACTAAAATAGGCTCTTAGATATCTTTGACTGTAATTTTTATTGGGTACATTAAGGGGGTTCATCTTAATAATCAAGAAACAAGATTGTTAAATCAAGCCATTCTCAATAGGGTATTGCAATTTCAAATAAGGTACATCTTTTTTGATCTTTTTTGGCTCCTTCACCCGAAATTGGCAGTAAAAGTGTGTGAGTGTGTGAGTGTGTGTGTGTTAATAGACTTCAGCAATGCTGCTATAGAGCTATGCTTTTCAGCTAAATCAATGTCTTCACTCATCTTAATGAACATTATTAGTTCAATTCATTGCCTAAATCAAAAATAGCCCCCAAACCACCACCAATTTGCTTGGTTATAAAGGCCCAGTTTAATTTATCATTCCACACATTTAATCAAGAGTAGCAATAATAAAACTTGAAAATGATCAGCTTTGTTGGTGTGTGGTCCCACTGGGGTTCATCTTCCTAACAGATGGTACCTTCCTACAGAGGTGCCTTCTCCTGACAAGTTTCCTCTTGTAAACTTCTTATATCATGGACCCCACATGGGAGAACTGGGACAGATGGAGGCAAAAAAATTAAACCTAAAAGCTAAAAGAGGTAGAGAAGGAGAGACCAATGTCCTTGAACCTTGGCCTTTGGGATTAGCTTGAATGGTCTTCATATTTATTTCACTTTTAGTAAAAATAAATACAGATGAATTCTACTTAAGTGACAGCTATCTGGGGCTTCTTTGAATGTGTCACACTGTCACTTTCCCTCCTCTTAACCTTGGGCACATTCTATACTTTTGTCCATGAAACACCACTTTCTTGGTCTGGCTAACCCCTGCTCACTCAAGAGTAAGAAGGATCAAATGCCACTTCTTTAGGGAAAGTTAAGGAGCATGAACTACATCAGAGCCTATCACAGATTCCCAAGGGCAAGGTCAGGGGGCAGATCTCTGAGGGGCTCAGGAGGGACTGGGAACTGCTTGAGGGCAGGGTCCATATCTCCTAGATTGCAGCTGCCCAGGAATTTTTAAAAAATGTTTTGAAACATTATCTCTAATGCTTTTTTGGTCTCGAAGGACTCTGAGTTGGCAATAAATATTTAAAATAAAATCATCATTGGCCCCTGAAGATCTCAGAGCATCGATTCTTCATAAATACTTAATTAAAAAAAAATCACTTATGTTGAGCTAATTTATATATACCTGTTTAACCCTCAACAGCTCTATGAGGTTGCCTCTATGTCAAATCTTTCAAGGTTTGACCATAATCAGGCTGCTAGCTTCCCTTTTCTGATACCTATTATGCACCAAGCGTATTGCAAGGTGTTTAATTGGCATTGTCTCATATAATATTTGAAATGACCTTATGAATTACAAGCCAATATTTTCATTCTACAGGTAAGGAGACAGAAAAGCTACCTAGCTTGCTCAATCAGGAAGAGGTAAAATGGTCCTGCCCATACCATTTTATTACAAATATTAACAATATCTCAACCACGGTTGTCCCAGATTTTCATATTCATCCTGCTATTGGCCCAGGAAAGCAGTCTAGATGCCAAAAAGATGATTTTCAAGGGTTAAGTGAGGCATTGCCATCTGGACCAGCACAGCCCTTGCAGAAGGAGCCAAGTTGGAGTACAGTGATAATCAAGTTTGCAAGATGTGTGACTCATTCTTTGCTGGGCATGATGGCAGGGACTTTCTCTTGTGGAGTAAATGCCAAATCACTAAATATGCTCATGAAGACATTTCTCAACATTTGAGAGGCTTACTTGTCTTTATCTGTGGGATAGCCATTTTCTGCATGCATGTCTAATTTTCTAATGCAAATACAAATACACATCTTACAACCAACCCTAGTTTAAAGCTGGGGGTAAGGGATAGAGGCCCAGCTACTTGGGGTACCTCTCCACTTCTCTCTTTAATTTCAAAGCCCACTGTCATGGACACACAGCCCATACTGAGAAAATCTCAATATGCCTGGACCTGGCACAATTAGTTTCAACGACTGAATCCTCAGTCTTTTCCATAGTCAATTTCTTCGATTGTCAGTATTTTTTATTAAAAATAATAGCATGATAGCATGAGTTTTTGTGCATTCCTGCTGCTTCGCAAGCCATCTGTCACAGACACCTTGGGCAAAGAAGCTACAAAAAGCATGAGGAGCACTTTGATTAGCTACAAAAAAAAAAAAAAAGCTGCTCTCTTGCTTTTGGGCAGATGAATTTTAGCATGTCACCCAGCATTTTTTCTTACTAGGGACATTTTTACAAGGAATTTAATTGATCCTATTAGGCTTGGTATAGGAATCAGTTATCTTTATAGTTATACTCAGCCAATAAGAGAAGCTGGGTGAGTCATTTTTATTGCTGGTCTCAAATTGGAAGAAGCACTAAGAAGCTAAGCAAAATCCTGGAGAATTATTAAACAGATTCAAGGTTTGTGTTTTTTAAAAAATAATTTATACCCTACATCAATCCATACTGGATTTGAGGTAGCTTGCACAACTAATCGCAGTAATGTGGAATTTCAAATAGATGAAAAGAAGAATCAGAAAAAAGAACAGAAAGATAGACATTGCATGCCATCTGCAGATGTAGTGCTATGTCTGAATCACAAATTTGACCTCGCGTGTCTTATCAGCCAAAGTAAAAAGGAAAATACAGCCAGTATGTGATGCAAACGGCTCACAGAGATGGTGGTAAGGGAGAACACAGGTGCTTTGTCAACTGGATTCCTGACTAATAGATCATGAATCTTCCAAGAGGATCCTGGCGCCATAAACCCTAGATTCCATTTCGATTAATGACTAAATACTAGATGCCAGGTAGTGAGTGGCTTCAGTGGGCTGGCTCTCCATCCACAGATTGATTCTGAGCAGAATGTTATTACCACAAAAGTCTGGGAGAGTTAGATTCCATTATATCTGTATGTATTGTACATGTCCATGTGTATGGATGTATTACAAAGTACACAGTGCCCTAACAATTTCTTAAAATGATAATCTATTACATAGTTGTACCTGTGCATGTGCATAGGTGGTTGTATATACATAATGACACGTCTATGTGTAAATACAATAATAGCAATAGCTCACATGTAGGGTACTTATTGAGTACCCAGCTCTGTTCTATGCATGTCCCATGATTTTAATTAAGGGTATTTGGAGCAGGGCAACAGCCTGTTCTGTCAAACCACAGCAAAGTGGCATTTGAAAGGGCTGTATGGTTTGTAAAGCCCCCTGAAGGGCCAGATAACCCCTTAGGTTGACAGCTCATCAATGTCACCAGCTCAGCTTTGCTTTCACATTCCCTGACCTGCTTTACAATGAAACTCACAGGTATTCTATAGCTGATAAGCTTGGGTCTTGTGACATGACCCCACAGCTCTCTGCCTTGGACACAGGCGGCCTCTTGCTTTGATCAAGGTGATTAATTGGTAAGGACTCCAGGTGGATGAAGCAGTTTTCTAGGGTCATAGTCTCATAATACTCTGAGCTTTAATATGCACAATCCACACAGAAAGGGTCATCACAGGCATAACTACTTAGTCAGACACCCTACCCTAGGGGCACAGATAAAAGTCCCCCTCCCCCTCCCCCTCTACACACAAAGTACACTCACTTAGGAAGCCTTTTACGGAATCGTAAAATAGACAAAAAAATCCAGCTTGGAGGATTTTTATGTTAAAAAAGGCAACTTTTAAAAGCTGAATTTAAACTTGGTTTGACACTTGTTCCAATGGCTTTACTTCCAGGAGGACAACACAATAACGGTTATAGTTTTCGCTTCTTTTTAAAATACTTACTCTGTGCCAGGAGCTGGCTAAGGATCTGACATGCATCACCTCAATTCTCCTATTACCATATGAGCTTGGTATAAGTATCAGACCCACTTTAAAAACCAGGATTTAAAGTTCAAATAGTTGAGATCTCTTGCCCAAGGGCTGACTGGCATTTGACAACTAGTCCATGAGACTTCTGAGCCCCGGGATCTTAACACAGGACATCTTACCCTGGGCACTGTTGACATTTGGGATTAGGTAATCGGCTACCCTTGGGGCTGTTCTCCGCATTGCAGGATGTTGAGCAGTATTCCCATACATTAGATGCCAGTAGCATTCCCTTCTCCATTCATGATGGACCATTAAAAATGTCTCTGGACATTGCCAAATGTCCCCTGGGAGGATAATCTTCCTGCCCCAGGTTGAGCATTAATCAATGTGCTAAACTTCCTACTATGGCTGAAATGCCAATGGTTACCACGCAGCTACATCCCAAAACTCCTTGTTATATCTGATTTGACTCAGCCAAGTCCCCAGTAGTTCTTAGCACAAGAAAGGGTTCACTTTAAAGAGTAGGCATACTCCTGAAATGTTTTTCATAAACACAAGTTTATAATGGTTTTAAGATGATCATCCTTGCTCAGTAAAATCTTATTTTCCCCATTTGCAGTCATTAGGAAGTTATGGCCATGATCACATTAACCATAATATCCTAATAAATACCTGCCTAAAAATGTAGTGAACACATCCATAGATTAAAACTCTCTTCAAATTTTAAAAATGCCGCTCGTCTCCTAAACTAAGAATATGTGAGGTGGGAGGCTCATATGCCTGCCCGGCACCAGAGCTTAGAGATGTAGAGGGGGGGGGGATTGCAAAGCCGGGATAATATCGAGCTCAAAGACCACCCGTGGATCGGTCTATGCAGCTCCACCTACTCTGAGGGTTTTCCTGGGGATTAGAGAGAGGCTTATCCTCTGAGTCTACACGTCAAATGCTTAAAAAGCTCAGCTGGGTGAGGGGGGTGTGCCTTTGCGCCTCTCACCGTCTAGCAGCCCCAGCCAGGCAACTTCCCGAAGTGCCTGATTCTTCCACAGAGTATACCGGCCGGTCTGATGGAACAAAGCCTCCAGCTACCATCTGCAGGTGGTCACCAAGGTGGAGAGACAAAGTCTCTGTTCCCCAGCACAGCCATCTACATCTCAGAGGCCCAGCCTCTTTGCTAAGACCCCAGACACAGGTGACTTACCTCCTCCGGACTTGGCTCTGCTTCCCCCCAATGACTCCCGATGCTCTTGGCTGGACCCGCCACCAAGATACCTCTTGGCTAGCCCACCAGTGAGAGGACAGAGTCCCGCAGCTGTGTGATTGAGAACCTCAACTTTGGAGGTGCACACCCTAAAACAAATTCGGTCTCACTACCTACCACCTGAATGACTGGGCAAATCCTTTAGCCTCTAAGAGCCTCAGTTTCCTGTTACATAAAACAGACTACTGCTAGAATCCATGTTACATTATATAGGATTCTTACAAGGATTAAACGAAGTAATTTATGTAAAATACTCAACATGGTGCTGGGTACCTGGTAAAACACTCAAATGAATAGAGCTATTACATTTTTATTAAACTTTTTATTTTGAGATGATTGTAGATTCTCATGCACTTGCAAAAAGTATATGGAGAGGTCCGGCATACCTTTTACTCAGTTTCCCCCAAAGGAATTACAAACAGAATATTGACATTGATATAGTCAAAATATAGAATAGTTTCATTATCAATAGGATCCCTGCTGTGCTATTAATTTTAGTATTCTACAAAGTCAGCAGTGGCTAAATATATTAAGGATATTTGGCCTGAAAAGAGAGGAGCAAAGAAAGAACATTTATTTACTACATGACAGAGAGGAGAAACCAAAATTTTAAAGTCTCTTTCCCCCACTTCAATGCACCTGTTTCAGAAGTCACAGTGAAATCCAAATTACCACATGTTTGCATAACAATGTTCCTGATTTTGCAACAAATGACATAAGTCAGTCCCATAATACTTGAAGAAAAAAAGAGTATAGCTTAGAATGTTATTCTATAAATAGACTCCTGAGCATACACAGACGCTGAAAGCATTTCCATACGCTTCGTACCCTCCAGAGCCTCCCCGTGCACTTAGAATGAATCTCAGCTTATAACCTTGAAGACTCTAGATCATCTGGGTCCTGCTTATCCCTTGGATTTGTTTGCTAACTAATCCACCTCCCTTGCTACACTTCTCCTTCTCTATTTCTTGACCATTCCAAGTCTGTTTTGGTCTCAGGACCTTTGCCCTTGTTTTTTTTGTTTTTTTTTTTTTTCCAACCAGCCACGGTCACTGCAGACCTCTGCATGGCTGGTTCCTTATCAACATTCCCTTCTCAGCTCACGTGTCTTTCTCGTCAGCCCTATTTAAACCGAGGCCCTGCTCACATGTTTCCCCCTTCCTGTCATGTCACTTCCTTTCACTTTTGTCTAGTGCTCCTCATTCCCTGATATTCTGGCTTTATTTGGCTCCTTATTTATCCTGTTTCTTCCAGCTAGACTACAAATCGTGAAAGCCGAGATCTTGCCTGTCTTCTTCATCCTTTTATTCTCAGCCCTTGGGACAGGGACTAGTGTAAATTAAATGTTCTTTGAATGTTTGTCAAATTAATGAATGAAAAAAATAACAAAGGGAAATCACTTTTTGGATGCCCATTGGTTATCAGTGAGATTTTTCATTTCGATAGTGGCAATTCTAATATTTCTTTATATAAAAAAATCTAAACTAGACAGAAGCATTTTATCCTAAAGGTAGTGATAAACCACAGTTACTATCATCTTAACGCGCTGTGAGTTATTTGTCTAAAGGCTTTGGTACTAACCATCTCAGGTAACTTGAGTTACACGGCTTCTCTTGTCTCTTGTCATGTGTCTATTTCAAAGAAACAACTACTTATTTGGTCAATGACAGTGCCATTTTGGGGGATTGTTAGCCAGGCATTTATAGAAAGAATCTGGAGTTAAAGTATTATTCAGTTAAGAGATGCACATCTTTTATTGGGAAGTTTTTATCCAAATGGGAAACTGGACCTGCTTCATGAATCCATTCTGTGGATGATCTAACGACAATTTCAAATTTTCCATATGCTACATGTTTTAAGGATGCAAAATTTGTAAAGTCTAGTCTGTCACAATTCCCAGTAACATCACCTTGGAATGGACATCATTCAGTGACAGAGATATATCTGAGACAAATATCCCTGACCAGGTTCCTACTACAAATCCACTTAGATGACATGGACCTGTTCATGGGCATGTGCTGTCAAGTCTCGGTTTTTCCTTGTGTTTGTTTGATTCTCTGTCCATTTGCCTCACCTGTAAATTGGCTATAATGATGGCACCTCTCTCATAACGTTGTTCTGAGGATTAAATGAGATGAATTGGTAAAGCTTTAACAAAATACTTCAAGCAGAGTAAATTAATGTCATTACTAACTGTACAGAACATTATATAAGTTGTGCAGTGGCAGGAGTATGTTGGTAAATGCTTCATAATCAGCTTTTTGAAAAAGTCCAAGAGCCCTGGGTTGTAATGTTTAGCTATTGCCATGGCATAAACACTCCTGCCACGTCTGATATCAAGCTACAAACGCTGACCATGGAGTTGGAAAGAAATTCTAATAATCATCTCAGGAGAGCTGGTGGCTCCAAAACACCAACCGCTGGGTAAGAGGGCACGATATCCTCTTTGCCTGGTCAATGAATCTCAAAAACAGGTTCTGTATGACACATAACTTGCTAAAGGGAATCAATTATTGGAAATCATTCAGGGAAGGCTAAGGCCAAGATCCAAGCACAGAACAATTGGGGGTGAGGAGTTAAGCTCTGGAGGACATCTTTGAAGTACCCTGGATTTGGAATTGCATTTTTCCCCCCACTCAAAACTATTCCTAAAAGGTCATACAAGAGATCACAACTTCCAGTCTAGTTCTTGAGGACAAAGAAATGAGTGAGGGATTACGAACTCAAAGAATGAACATTAGCAGATTCTCTGCTAGAACTAAAGCCACAAGATAAATGTTCAGTTCAGTTTTGGGATACTTCCAGGGGAAGATGGCAAAAGTTCATTTGGGGATGACATACATGGACAGTTGGCAACACTAGATTTTAGAAGAGAGTTCTAGGCTGGACAGGGAAAGTCTTTGCATAGAGTGATGGGTTAAGCAAACTATGGGTTTGGTTAAGACTAGAAGGAAAAGAAAGAGAAAACAAAGTAAAGGGAAGAAACTTGAGGAGGAGTTCATTTAAGATTAGAAGGAGAAAAGTTCATGAGAGCTTTTAGGGAAAAATTCAAAGAGACAGAAAGGCTAGTCTGACAAGTTATTGTCATAGAACACAAAAGAGATTTTGCTACATCGTAGAAATTCTCTTGGTCTACCAACCTGCTGATGATTCTTTAGCCTTAATTTTATTTTAAGTTATAAACCTTGTCAAGTAATCTTTAGTGTGATGCAATTATACCTGCATGTGACAGTACTTCCTGTGGGTGACTTGTTGCTGCAGATAGAGGTGAGGTCTTTGATAAGCTCCCAGAGCATAGGAAAGGCCGTGAGCAACAGCAAGTACACATCCCCAAGAAGAACACTGCCCAAGAGTTTAGAATTTTTATTTCTTCCCTCTTCTCTCTCCTTCTCACCCTCACACACACATGCACACTGTTCTCTCCCTTCCTGATCTTCTGTCCTCTTCTCGTAGCTCTCCCTTCCCTTGACCCAGCTGATAGCAGCAATGTGGGGCTGTGAGTGGAACAGAGCCAGGGGGTTCTCACAGGGCTCCGTACCCGCCCCCATCTCATTAACACCGCTCATCAGGAGGGTCTTTCAAATGAAAAACATCAACCTTCCTTTCTAATTCATCTTGCCTCCTCACCCTCTCCTTTCTCCTCCCTCTACCTAACAGCCTGGTGTGCCCTGGACTTCTGAAATGGAGCTGTGGAAACAGCAGAACAAAGGACCCAAATACACAGGTGGCATTTAAAGAGCAGCAGAACTCTATAAGCATCGCATCGTCTGTCCTTTGAAAGTGTATTTTATTGTTTGTCATGCCAGGGACTGCATTTAGGCTTCTTGATTTTGGGATTTGATATACTGAAGCATTGTTTGATTTGCTCATTGATAGGGTTTAGAATTATGGGTGGGATGGATACCATAAATGGCAAAAGCCAATTCATGTATCTCAGATTAAATTTAGAATAAACCAAATAGTTCAAAACGATACAGGTAATAATTTCTCATTTTTTCCAGGCTTCATGCAAAATCCAAAAGTAACCCCAGAGGAAAACAAACAACAGGCCATATATTTAAAGGTAATTTAAAGCAGGGTGGTGGGGGGATGATATCCAAATCTGAATAATATACATGTTTAACAAGTCTTTTATGGAAAGTGTGCAAATTACTGTCTGTTTCTTTTTAAATGTAAAAATGATGACAGCATGGGCTGCATCCTCAAGATGTCCAGAATGTAACAGAAAGGAGAGTACCTGGACCACGACACAGGGGCGGGGTGCGCGCCACAGGGAAGCACGTACGAAGCGGGACCCCTTTTAAATAAACTCTAGTCCAGATACTTTAATAAAAGCTTGTTCCAAAATCTCGATCGTGACAATAAATAAGAAACGATTTAGGTTTAGACAGAAAAACTTTTTGGTGATATAAAAAACAAGAATTTGATGAGGTTTTTAATATGCCGAAAATACATTTAAATTATATGCCAAAGCTGAAGATCTAACCCTGGTTAATGTCCCTTGCATGGAGAAACAATGTAAATTGATGTTTCAAATAAAAAAGCCAATTATTTCGTTAACAGATGGTCCTTGGTTATAGGCTTATAGAGACCACAACTAATAATTCTAAGTCCAAATGGGTTTCTCAAGTTTAACATTCCCAGGAGGCCCGCTCAGCCTCAACGCATTTCTCTCATAGTACTGCTGACCAAAGTCGGGTGTTACTTAAATGAACAATTATCTGTCAGTGCTGAAGTGTCTTCTGCTGCCATGGATTTCTCCAGTGTTTGAACTTAAATTTAACAGGACTGATGTCACCTTCCCCCTGCAACTTCTTGTCATTGTTTCCTACAGAGCAAAAGTCGTCTAAGGAGCTCTTTTGGGAGATGATGGGGGTTTTCCCTCATCAAGTAAGTCTAGACTACCAGAAGCCAGAGGTTAAGAAACCAGCTTTAACTCTGGTCAGTTCAGGTTTTTCATACTTGATTCTGTCCGTCTGTCATCTGTCTGTCGATCTATCTATTTATCTATCATTTATATACGTATCTAACTATGGCAATGTGTGCAGAAAAGAGCTAACACAGCAGGGCAGAGTCAGCTGTCCACAGGAAGGGCTGCTTCCAAGCTGGGCTCTTGGCAGACCTCTGGGAACCTGGATTTGGGGAGGGTTCCCACTATCCCCTAACTCTAAGAGTGACTCACTGTGCCTTACCTGTTTGTACAAAAAATATATGGTTTATGCTGAACACCTGCTTTCTTTCTGGAAGTCTAGAATTTTGTTACATACCAGCCAGAGGGTGCCTAGGTGACCTGCCCCCAATAAAAACATCGGGTACTGAGTCTCTAATAAGCTTCTGGGTAGACATTTCACATAATTGTTGGGAGAATTAAGCATGTCCCGTGTGAGACTCCTCTAGGAAAGGACCTGTGGGAGCTTGCACCTGGTTTTCTCCACACTTCAGCCCATGCAGCTTTTTCATGTGCTGATTCTGCTTAGTATCCTTTCACTATAATAAATCTCAGCCATGAGTATGACTATGTGCTGAGTCCATGAATTCTTCTAGAGCATTACCAAAACTGGGGACCCCTGACATGCACAGCATCCATCAATATCTGGCCAGAAATAGTGTTCTGAGAACACGTAGGGAACCACTGCTCAATAGCATAATTAAGAGAATGTATATAAGACACAGAGCCCAGCTGCTGGCAGAGACAATGGGCCCTTTAAATAATAGTCATTAATACTGTTACTCCAACATTCTTATGAATAATAAAATTCTGAAAAAAATAGGAATCATCCTTGTCATACTTTTGAATATTAGCCATGTACTCTGTGCACTGCGTCACACATAGTAACCACTCACTAGATGTTTGTTAAATGAATTATTGGGCCTTTTTTACAAAGTGCTGTGCCAACACAATAAAGGCCATTTGAAGCGTGCTGTCTCAGGCCTCTCAGAGCTCACAAATCTAAAACAAACACTATCAGTAAAGACAGAGCTGTGGATGAAAACACAGACTGAAACTTGGTAATAAAAAACAAATGGATGCAGATAAAGACAGTGGTCAATCCACTTTCACTAAGCGGAAAGAGGGACACACGTATGTTTCTAATTTTAAAGGCAGACGTTGGACGCGCTTTAGAATTCTCCATTTCTGTAGATGTGAATTAGGTGGTCCCATGAAAGTCTTTTCTATAAAGTTAATAAACCCACAAGGGAGAAGGCTTAATAGCTAATGAAGAACACACTTAAAATGGCAATGACATAATTACAGGAAAAAAAATCTAAATCTAAGCCATTTGGATAAATTGTTAATATGATATATTTCTTGTTCCAGTAAAATTTTATTTTTACTGAGGCTAAGATCTTATGCATGAACTAACTAACCATAAGTAAATGACTATGTATTCCATCTTGCCCAGGACAAGGCTCCACCAACTACTAACCATATCTTGAATAAGCTGCTTAACTTCTCGGTGCCTCAGTTTCCTCAAAAGACAAATGAAGGTACTAACAGTACCTACCTCATTGGGTGTTTATGAAGAGTGAGAAAAGCTATCTGAATAGTATCTGGTACAAAGTACAAGCTTGAAGTTACTGTTTTTGAGGGTACTTTCATGTGAGCCAGGGAAGGCGAGAAAGCAACTTAGCCAGGTAAAAGTGTGCAGGTGGCTTGTGTGTCTGTCTCCCATGGAAGATGTTATCACTTGGTTATGCTTTTCTTTCCTGTTGATCCGGAGGCAGCCTCAGAACCTTCTTCAACATACATCTCTGTTTTGGACTGAATTACGTCCCCTTTAAATTCTTATGTTAAGTGAGGTCATACGGGGTGCAGCCCTAATCCCACATGACTGGTGTTCTTAACAAAAAAAAGGAAGACACCAGGGATGTGCGCATAGAGAAAAGGCCATGAGAGGACTTAGCAAGAAGAAGGTCGTCCGAACCAAGGAGAGAGAAAGAAACAAAAAGAAATTAAACATGCAGATACCTTGATCTTGGACTTCCAGCTTCCAGAACTGTGAGGAAAAAATGTGGTTTAAGCCCTTATTCGATGCTATTTCATTATGGTAGCTTGAACTGACTAGAATAGTCTCCAAGAAGACTCCCCTAAAACAAGCACTTCCTGGGGATTCTCCCAAGTTTTGGTACTGTCCCTAGGACAGAGACTTCTGCCTGCTCAGTGGAGATCTTTTGTCACTGATCTAACTTCCTAAAGCCACTGTGGATCTTGTGACTGACATTGGTTGGCTCAATCTGCCTGGGCATATACATCACCCTATAAATTCAGCCCATCCTGACTGGACCATTTGCCTCCTCCAAACACATCTGATTTAGAAAATTTTGGTTTGGGTTTACATTGGCTGCAAATTAGAAATTGTGGAGGGAGTCCCTTAGCAACAGGAGATGAGCAATGGATTTTTTAATGGCTTCTCCATATGACGTGGGATTCTTCTGGGTACCCATCCTCCCTAATCATCCCCATCTCGGTAAACGGCAAAATGCCTTTCTTTTTGGCTCAAGACAAAAATCCCCTAATTCCCATCAATGCCTATTTCTTTCACAGTGTACATTTAATCCAGTAGCAAATCCTGTTGCCTCTTTCTTCAGGACGTATCTCACATCCAATCCCCTCTTATCGCCTCCATTTTGGCCACTTTAATCCAAGGTCCACCCTCTCTCACCTGGTTTAACACTATATTCTCCTTCCTGGCACCCTGTGTCCACTACAATCTCCTCCAGCCTACTTCTCTCAGCTTTGCCAGAATTCCTGGTCAAAGACAGGTCAGACTGCACCCTGCCTCTGCTTAAAACCCTCAGTGCTTCCCATTTCACTCAGAAGCCAAAGCCTATACAAAAGCCTATAAGGTGCTACATGATCTGCCTCCTCCCTCTCCAATCTTCCTTAAACATATTAAGCTCACATCCACCGCAGGGTCTTTGCACTTGCTACCAGGGCTCTTAAGAAGGGATCCCAGGCCCTGGGGAAAAAAACACTAGGGTACACCAACAGAAGCAGACTGGTAAAAATCTTTCTATAGGATTTTCTCTGAGCTGCTTCCCAGACTGTAGGACCCTGTCTTTTGTAACACCCTCTGCCCCCAACCTGGCTGGCTGTCTACCCTGCCGATATCTGCATAGCTCACATCCTTCTCTTTCATCAGGTCTCTGCTCAAATGAGCTCTCTTCACAGAGGCCAGCCCAGACCATCATGTATAAAATATGATATTGCTCAACACCTGCCTTCCCCATCCGTCTTGCCTTGTTTAATTTCAGTCATGGGCATTTATCATCACCTGCCTGCTCTCTTGCTGTAAGTTTCCTGAAAGCAGGAACTCTGGGTCATTGCTTAGTGCCTCAAACAGTGTCTCACAGGTAGTAGGAGCTGAATAGTCATCTGTTGAATTAATGAGTAGTATATGAACAAGTGAATGAGTGGGGCATGTGGAAAAGATAAGCTTCACTTCTAATAAACTAAGTCACAGGAAGTAGACTGAAATTATGACACACTTTTTTTTCTTTCTTTTTGACATGCCAGGAACCCCAGAACCTTTGGCTAACTCTAAGCTGCTGAGAATTAGTCAGCGTGATGCCCCAACCTTGATGGGTCACAAAATAAGACCACCCCGAGGTCATAATGTTAGAGAGAGGCATGGAAATCTTACCATGACAAGTGGATCTTCTGCAGATTAAAAAATATTAATTACTTTTGGTATACGGTCTGTGTTTGGAAAAGGCTTTCCCTTTTCCCCTGGCGCATTGGTGGCAAAGCATCCAGGCGATAAAGCGCTAACTTAATTTTCTCCTCCCATTCATCTTTTTTATTTCCAACTTGAGAAGCTAACCCTGCTGCTCTCCCTCTGCAGTGATAACTTATAACTGAACTACTGCTGATCTCTCACGTTAATGAAACTTCACTCTATTTCTCTTAAGAATGACATGGGCAGGGTGGTTTAACAGCCAGTGTGACAAGACAGGTACTGTATTTAGAGTGGGAAGTGAAGTATTAGCCCCTAGGCCAGCACTGATTGTTGGCTTCTTAATCTTTCCTTGAGAAAGCAACTGAGATGCTAGCAATAGCAGACACAAGGCATTTTGCAATGGCTGATTCATCTCTCAGAATAAATGACTCACTCCAAGCCCCAACTCTACTCTTAGCCCAAAGGGGAGGATGACAGGATGCACGTGTTCTTTACAGCTAAAGTTAAAACCAAAGAAGACTGTCTTCCTTTATCTCTGCTGGACCTATTTCTCTATGACATAGAGGCAACTTTATATAAAGAGAAGAAAGCATTCTAAAGGGGGGTATTCAGTGTTTAAAACCACAAATCAAGATTGGTTGAATAAATAGTGTCTGAAAGATGTCACTCAATCAGAACCTTTAGGATGCTGAGATGACAGAGCCCAGGGTCTTCTCTGCTAGTCCAGGACAGAACCTACTTAGAACCAACCCAGGCAAGAAGACCACTATGGAGATAGAAACCCATTCACACACACATGTGCTTTCTCTAGGATTTCAACTCCTATAGAAATCTTGTCTCAACAGAAAACAGACAAGCTCAAACTTAATGGACCAGCTTATGAGAAAAAAACAATACTCACTCTTCATTCTCCAGGTAGAGATGAACTTCATAACCAGGATTCCAAGGGGAGGGACCACACTGCAGCAGCAAGCTGATGGACTCCGACAGGGGACACACGGGAAGAAATTCCCAGTCCTCTGCCTCTGGTTCTACAGCCCCAAGTTGTAGAATTACTTCACCTCTCTAAGCCTCAATTCTTTAAAGCACCACCATGTAAAGCATAGATGAATTACCAGTATCAAAAGGCACACTTAATGTTTATTGAAGCACTTATTAGATGCCCAGCTCTGTGCACATAACATGCAATACCCCATTTCATCTTAACGGCTCTAAGAAGTAGCTCCTCACATTTCTCCCTTTTTATAGATACGGAAACTATAGCTCACAGATTAAGCAACTTGCCCCAAATTACCTAGCTAGTGAGAGGTAAAGTGAATATTCAAACATAGACCCGTATGATGCTAAAGATGACACTTTTATCCATGACTTCCGAGAACTGCACTTTCCAAAACAATAGCCACCGACCATGTGAGCATTTAAATTAAATTTAATAAAATCGAATTTAAAAAATTCTGTTTCATAGTTGCACTAACCACAGTTCCAGTGCTCAACAGGCACTGTATGGGACTACCCCATATTGGATAGTGCCCATATAACACTTCCATCACTGCAGAAAGTTCTATCGGATCACACTGGTCTAGACTTTTTCCAATACATAAAGTGCCTGACTTTTAGTAGGAATTCATAAAGGTGAGATTTAACAATGTCAGAATAGAATTGGGATTGTTCCAGTAAGCCAGGTCACAGCAGGTGATCCAGGTTGTGGGAAAACTCAAAATTATGCAATTGGGGGTCCTCTTTAACCGGGATAATAAAAGACATAATATAAAACCTCAAACAGAATTTCAGAAGGGGCCACTACAAGTGCCCACATGGCCAGCTCCTTAGTTTCAGTGTCATTTGCTTCTGCCTCAGGACAGCAACATAAGCATGAGTCACCAGGCTGTGGTCATTAACACATCATCATGGTGTAGGGGCCCAGTCAGCCTTCTGCTGAGGTGGGCAGAGACTGCTCAGCTGCCTTCTCTCAGTGGTTACTCTTCTGTACTGAACTCCTCTCTCTCTGAGCTATAATTTCCTCCGAATGTTGTCAGGTGTGGACAAGTCTCCCATGCTGCCATGGACAAAGTGCAGGACACCTTTCTTCCTTGGTTTCCCCCAACTCCCTCTGCCCTGCTCGCTCCCTCATCCTTACACCTGGGTTTTCCTGTCCTGTCTCTCTCACTTCCTTCACTATCTTTTATGATTTTTAAAAAGTTGAGGTTAAATTTACATAGCCTAAAATTAACCATTGTAGAGTAAATAATTCAGTGGCATTTGGTGCTTCACACTGTAGTTCAACCATCACCATCGTCTAGTTCCAAAATGTTTTGTTCATCCCAAAAGAAATGCGTATAACCATTAGCAATCACTCCCCACTCTCTCCACTCCCTAGCCCCCAGCAACCAACCTATTTTCTGAAATTACCTATTCAAGACATTCACATCAATACATGCATAAGATATATAATATTTTGTGTCTGACTTCTTTCGCTTAGCCTATTGTTTTTGAAGTTTATCCACATTGTAGTGTGGATCTACACTTCACTCCATTTTATGGCTGGATACTATCCCACTGAATGGATAGAACACACTTGTTTATCCATTCATCAGGTTGTGGGCTCCCTTACCTCTTGATCAGGTGAAACAACTGGAAGTGGGAAGAATGTAGTCTCCACCACATTAGTGAAGGAAGTCAAGGCCAAACTCTCTCCAGAAGCATCTTTCCAGAATGACTGACTATGCAGCATCTCAGAGAGGCACACTGGCACCTATTGGGCATGTCTACACTGACCGTTTCCTTCTGGTTTCATTAATTTTTTTTCTCACCAACATTATCTAAAGCATGATTTCTACAATGGGAAATAATTCTCAGAATAGAATATTGATAAAAGGTTTGGTTTTGAAAAGTGGAATATGTTGGCTTAAAGAGCCTTCTCAAATGCAGATCTTTAAAATATCTTTATTGTGTCAAATGTGCACTGTGAATTTTAAAGAAGCAATTATAGTTTTCGATGCTTCCCAAACTTTCTTTATTTCTAAAATATACCCAAGGGAGCACAGAACTCGTGTGTGTGTTTTGAGGGGCATCTCTCAGTTCTTATTTTTACTCGTAAAGAGTTTGAAAAAGCTATATTAATATCTGGATCCTTTTTAGGTCCACATAATTGGAAAGGGGGTCCACACACTATAGAGACTGGCGTGCTGCTGCTGGGCTTAAAATAAGTACATTTGGAATCACAAGTTAAATATCTTAAATATATTTAAATGCAAATTATTTCTGACTTAATCATATAAGCTATATAAAATGTCATGAGCTTAAATTGCTGTTGAAAGGTAACAACTCATAACATAATATAATATCCATTTGGAAAAATACCTAAATCCTTCAGTACTTCATAGCAAACAGGTTTGAGGATCTCAAAGGCAGAGGCATACAAAAAAAATATCTTTTAGAAATGCACATTTCAGCATATATCCTCAGTATATATATTAACGCTTAAAATATAATCTGCTTAAGTGTGCCATATAGTTGGAAATTGTGTTTCTGAATAATATCTACATAATTTTCAATAAAAATAAACTTGCAGTAAATTATCTAGATTTTAAGGTACCAAAGACAAATGGTCTTTGCTGGAATTAGTTTTCCCTTAGGAGTAATAAAATAGAATTTGTCTTTTGCAATGAGAAAATAAAATTTAAAAACATCACACAATAAAAAATGAGCACTGGTGGGTTCTGCTAGAACCATTTTACCGGTTGCTTCTCATAATTAAGGGAGCATCACTAGCCGGCTCTGATATACCAAGATTCTGCTAAAATGGAGTTTGGCTGGTGAAGACTTGACATGGTTAGATGGAAGGACCCCATGTTTGAGCGCACAGAGCTCCCAGCAGCCCTGCAGGGTGGGTTTTGCCATTCCCACTTACTCCAGGGGTTCTTAGCAGCAGTACTATTGGCATTTGAGGTTGGATTATACTTTGTGGTGGGGGCTGTCTTGTGAACTGCAGGATATTTAGCAGTATCCTTGGCCTCTACTCCCTACGTGCCAGTAGCACTCACTCCCCAGCCATGACAACCAAAAATCTTTCCCGACATTGTTAACTGTCTTCTGAGGGCCACCATTACTCCTAACTGAGAGCCACTGGTTTGCAGCAAGCAAACTAAGCATTTAAATGATGTGAGAAAGAGCCAGCATGTGGAGCCTGGGCTCTGCAGCGGGGAAAGAGGGAGTAGGTTGCTACTTGGCTCTATCACCTATCTGCTGAACCCGATTCCTGACACGTTCCCTACGCTTCATTTCTCCAAATGAAAAATGCCCACAAACAATCTCTACCTTATAAGAAGTATAAGCTCCTACGGAGGCAGCAAATGTGTTCTGTTCGTTCTCAAACCCCTCATGCCTAGAACAGTGTGCCTGGCATGCTGGTGAACACGTAATCTGAAGGGATCACCCAGGAAACACACTTGATCTGAGCCTGACACTGTGTGTAGTCAGGCTTGGCTGCTGCTATTTTGTAGAAGTTGCACTGGGGCAGGAAGCTGGACTCGGAGCTGCCTGGGTCCAGGGCCTGGATGCTTCCTTCTAAAAATGAAGACTGGTTCAGGGTCAGGACCAGGTGCTGTTACTTGCCTACTTAGGCTGAGTAATCAATGCTCCAATCAGTTTCCCTGCCTCCCCAGTGAACAAGATGGCCTCAGAGTGAGTCACTATTTGGCGCTCATTTTGTGCTAAGTGATGGATCCAAAGCCACTCTAAGTCTGAGACTGCTCCAGATGAAAATTACAATCAAGTGTTTAACCATTCACTGATTCTCACTTGTTCTGAAGAAAATGATCCTCAGGAAATACCAAGATGACACCGAAGAGAAACAAGGAAAGTGTGAAAGAGGCCTGGACGTCTGTGCTCTGTAGGAAAACACATCAGAGATACAAGAAACTATCTCCAACTCTTAACAGAGAGTCACTAGGGGTCCACTGAGAGTTACTTCTCCCTCTAGCTATCACCCTATTTGCAGCCAACAGAAGAGGAGAGCCCCTTGCTCACTCTGCTGGCTATGCCGTCATCCTCAGGTTCCAGAGCTGGGTGTAGCCAGGGCCAAGGTTAAGTTCCATCACTTACCAGCTGTGTGACCGTGCATAACCTGTTCTCTATGCCTCTATTTCCTCATCTATAAAAGGGGGTGTGGTGATGGGAATAATGACCCCCAAAGATGTCCACATCCTAATGCCTAGTACTTGTGAATATGTTAGAGCTCATGGCAAAGGGGAATTAAGGTTGCAGACGGAATTATGATTGCTGACTTTAAAATAAGGGGAATTATCTGGATTATCCAGATGGACCCCAGGTTAATCAAAAGTCCTAAAACAGGACAGGGAACGGGTCAAGAAAACCAGAAAATTCTGTGTCAATGTCAGTGTCAACTAAACATTGCTGGCTTTGAAGACAGAGGAAGAGTCCATAGCCAAGGAATGTGAGTGACCTTTAGAAGCTGGAAAGACAAAAAATTAATTCTCCCCAGAGCCTCCAGGAAGAATCAGCTCTGCCTGCTGATACCAGTGAGACACGTATTTAACTTCCAATCTCCAGGACTGTAAGATAACAAATTTGTGTTGTTTTAAGGCCCTGTTTGTGATAATTTGTTATGGGAGTAATAGAAAACTAATAAAGGTACCTAACTGCCTGAGTCATTGTAAAGATGAGATAGTGTATACAAAGGACTGAATATAATGCACGATCCATCGCCAATATCACTGTTTTGCTATTGTATTAGTCAGAGTAAGAGTCAGTGTAGGGTGTAGCCCACAGGCAGCACAGCTCCTTTGGGCGCTCAGGCCAGCACCCAGCTTTCTGAGCAATGCTCCAGAGAGGGAAATGCTGGGAAAGAGAAGCAATGGTAAGCTTCATCTTGTATGCTACACCTGTAGACACTTCTCACTTCGCAAAGTCTTTTCCAACCACTATTTCATCTACTCAGGAAGCAGCGAGCAGGTGAACTCGGGCAGCCCTTGCCCTTGAGCTGGAAATGTGCGTCTGCTTCAAGCCTCTGTGAAAATGCCTCTGGGGAGCCTGTCCCGCAAGGGACTTAGTTCACCTCCTGGCCCGACAGCACTGCCATCACATAAAGGTGACACACATTTAGTGTTTCATCTGAAATCTCCAGAAAAGGGAAATTTATAAGCTCCCTTTGGGACTATGATCTCAAAAATGCTTAAAATCACATGGTCAGAGGGCAGCGGAGCTACCAGTGCCTGCGGGATGTGAAAGCCCAGCTTTCCAGGGATCCATCCCCTGTAAAGCAGCCGGGAGCAAGTACTTCGGCTTCAGGGTCATGCTCTGTCGCAGCCATTCAACTCTTCTGTTGTAGTGTGGAGATTTCATGATTAAACTCTGCATTAAAACCTCAAAAGGAATAGAAAATACACTAACAATTAATTGTGAAATGCCAGTCACCCAGTTTTCTGAGCCTTTATGACCAAGTTGGCCAAGACCTCCCCTCCGATCTACTACCTTTACCTGTGCTATCCCCAGGGAGCTCATGATCAACTGCATGTTCAGCCCCAAGCTGGAGGGTATGATGGACTTCAAAAGAGCACAGAGCCTCCTCCTGACTTGTTACTGTCACACATCGGCAACCCTGTCTTAGGTCTCACTTATGCTCTTTGATATGCTAAGCCGTCACTTAAGGAGGATGCATTCTCTCTGTCTGTTTTCACTTTATGCCAGGTTTCAGAATGCCTGGTCTGGCACACTGAACAAGGTTCAGTTTGGCCCCCATTGCAAGCAGGGAATGAGCATTTCACAAGTGACAGGGTACAATTAAGCCCTTCATAGAGAGCACATATTCTTCCCGACATAGTACCAGAAAAGATGGACTTCGCTTAAAAGAGTGCATTATGCAAATTTCTGCACCTTCAGAAGAAAGAAGAATGTGGGCATGATCTTTTGGTGTCTAATACTTCATTGCGAGGAAAATGATAAGCCTTCTTCATAGTAAAGATCTTCAAACAGGTGCCAATCAAATGAATCGACAGCTAACAGCTCTGGCCAACTGTGTTTAATAAGTAATTTTGAGATAGCCCACTGATAAACCCCCAGAGAAGAAAGAGCTAAAAGCTTGGAATTTTAACAGAGAATGTTCACTTGGCCTGGATACTGAGCCAAACTAAACACGAAGGACAGGCAACACATGGAGCACTCCTCGCCCCTCCACACGCAAATTTAGAACAAAAAGTTTTCCGGTTGACTCTGCCTAGACGGGCACTTTAAGGCTGAGTTTGGGGAAGGCAAGGCTTTATCTTTTATCTCTTTCCCCCAGTGCCTGGTAGGTAGTGGGTTCTCAACAAATGAATGCATTTTTGAATTCATTTCTATTTCATGGCAATTTGAATATTGTTGACTTGCTCAAATAAATCTTATCTTCCTGAAATGCAAATTCAATGTCATTCCCTTGCTGAAAACCCTCCCAGGTTTCCTTAGAATAAAATCCAAACTCCTTACCCCATACTGCAAGTACCGGCAGGACCTGGCCCACCCCAATTCCTGCTACTCATCTCATCTAAAAGTACATCTTATGTTTTCACTATGAGTTTGGATTTATCTTCCAGGTCTTTCTGGGTGAGAATGCCATTTATCTGACATGTGCCACTCTGGCTTCAGAGATCCAGAGATAGGCCTCCCTCCCTCTCCCTTGTCCTTTGTCCCCTGCTGGCAGCCAGGGCCTGTGCAAAATTCCAACCTGATCATGTTACTCTTCAGCCCAAATGCTCTAATATCTGCCTGTCACCAAGGGGTAATACGTCTATGTTCTTTTCTTAGCACAGGGTCTCACTTCCCCAGTTGGAGTTCATTTCTTGTCTCCTGCATGAGCCTCCCCCTCCCATTCTCTGGAGGTGTCTTAAATTCTTCTGTTTTCTCTCCCCAGAACACTGTCCTGCCCTGTCCTTGTCGCTGTCACCCAGCTAACTCCTTCTCATTCTTAAGCACTTGCTTTGGGATATGTCCCCGGCTAGATCATGAGGTTTACAAGAACAGGGACAGTACCTCTTGTTATGGTCCCCTGGAAACAAACGCAGACCTTTCGTCTATTCAAGTCAGACAAATATTTGAGTGAACAAGCCATACCATATTTTCCGACCCTCTAAAAGGCCAGCATGACATATGGGGGCCATCCTGTACACTGTAGGATGTTAAGCAACATCTCTGGCCTTGACCCAATAGATGCCAGTAGCACCACTCCCGCAAGATGTAACAACCAAAAATGTCTCCAGACATTGCCAGATGTCCTCGGGAAGGCACAGTCACCCTGACAGAGAAATCCTGATGTCAAGGACACCTGAGAGGGAAAGACAGCATTCCTTTCTTCAGACTTCCCGTTAGGCCTGCCCACAAATGTCTCCCAGCAAGGCCTGCTGAAATCATGCAGCCCCTCCTAGCACTCTCTGTTTTTTTAATGTTTTTTTTTTTTTTAAGTCCCAGCACTTATAACTGCTTGACATGTTCTATACTTACTAATGTCTATTTATTGACAGAGTTCCACAAAGCAGAAATTGGGTGGTCTTCACTGCTCTATCCTCAGCACCTTGAAATGGTAGCTGGCATGAGTTAGGCATCCTGTCAGCGTCTGCTGAATCAGCCAATCTTGTGGTTGCTCGGAATGCTGCCTGACGAGGTTGCTGGGTGTGTGCTGGCCCTAACGTACACGCATCCTTTTGGCGGTCCCTAGTTGCCTCTCCATAAGTGCCGCCCCATTTCCCTCTGCTTCCCTTGCCCGGAAGAGAAGGCTCAGCTGGCAAAAGAGCACACTCCTCCGTGCTTTCTTTTTATCTCTTTCTTTCCTGCCCTGCTCCCACAAGCCCCTGCCTCACACCCTGCACACCCCCTCCCAGTGCCCCCTTATACTGTTCTTTTCATCCTGAGATTTTGCCCGGAGATTCTTATAGTTTTAAATTTTAGTGGTGAAGCAGCCTGCTTCAATTAAACATTAAGCAGTGGGCTGGCCTAAACCGAGATGGGTAACCCAGGGGTTTTTATATCCCATCCTAGGGACTCACTCAAGGTTCTGATCTTCTCAAGGAAAATTCAGTACTCATTATCACATTATTCCCCAGGTACTTCCCGGGAGGGCCAAAGCCGGCCTCATAGGGGCCTCCTGATCAATGTCAGCTTCTTCCTCCCTTGTCTGGGCACTTAGAGAGCTTCACTGCAGTAATCTCTCTCCTCATTACCAATCCTTCTCATGCCAAAGTGCGGCAGGAATCTCTGGGTGGGGAGATGGCTCACTTTCCAATTGCATCATCCTTTGCCGCTTGGCCTCATAGCCGTAGTACTTGAACCTAGACTCTTACCTGGTCTTTTGTGATTGGTTTAATTAGCTTTTGGTCCTTATATTCAATTTTTCACAGTATCTCATAAAAAAATATATATATTTTCCTCCTTCTAACTCAAGAGTGTCAAGCTTACGAGAGGAGGAAAGCCTCCTTGCATTTTATCTTATCCTCTCTCCTCTTAGTTCACGTCCCCAAAAAACTCTCCCCTCCCCTGCTCATTTTACCAAATGAAAAAACAATCGTCGTGTCGACTGACAAATGCAAATAGGTAAAGAGTGAGTGATGGGAGCTAGAAATGAATGTTTTATCTATGTTTGCAGGATCTGGTCCCCAAGGATTTGGCCACGAAACCCATTATCAAGGGATAACGAAATATCAACACTGTATTTTCAGGACTGGGAGCCAGAGGCATGGGCCAATTATTTAACTTTTTCTTATTTGTAAATTTAGCAGTTTAAATAAAACGGGTCTAAAGGCTTTTACAATTCTGATGTAATTCTTCAGCATCTCGGGAAAAAAAAAAATGTCACCAAATCATTTGAAAAAGCAAACACGATGAAGTAGATTTTGTTGTAAATAACTAAAGCAAAAAAAAGAAAAAAGAAAAATATTGACCATCACATATTAATTTATTCCATGAATGTGTGGTAGGTCCAGCCTGTGGGCCAGGTGCCTCAGATACAAGGCCCAGTGTCGGGAGGAGAAAGTTGAGGGACACAGGGTTCTCCCACCTGCCAAGATTCAAGTTTAACCTCTTCTAAGCTAATGAAATTTAGAAAAATATGTTTCCATAGACCTGAGTGGGGAAGTAGTTTTGCTTAGTGGACCAAATAAATAATCAGTCAGGAGCACCACGGCGGTCTAATCCAGCTATGTGGCTGCCTCGGCAATGTCATTTAACTTCTTCATGCCTCAGTTTCACCAGCTGTGCCCAACAGATAAGGCCAGGTTGCAAAATGAAGTGCTTGGAAAAGTGAAGAGCCGAACTGGAAAGAGTCAGATGGAGATGCTCAGAGGTACTGGGGTAGAGAGAGGCTGTGACCAAATCCTGAATTATTTTTTTCTAAAGTGAGTCAGAAGACAACCCGTTCATTTGTTTATCAAATTCTGGTTCTCCTCATTTCAATTTTTTAAAATGCTGTGTAAAAAGAGACATCGGAAAGTAGTTAGCTCTAGATATTTGCTCAGAGTCAAGCAGTTGATTGAGGGGAAATGAGATCTTTGATTTTTCTACTATTAAGCGTTGGAAACTCCTGTGTGTATTATCTCATTTGATATTCACAACAGACCTACCTGCTTGGTGTAACTGTCCCCATTCCTAGTTATGAATAAACTGGAGTATAGATGGGTTATATTAACTCAGTGGTTCTTAAACTTAGCTTCACAGTGGAAACACCTGGAGAGTTTCAGAAACAAACTAATGATTGGTCCCACTCCAAGATATTCTGATTTAATTGGTTTGGAGAGCAATTTGGGCATCAGGGGTTTTCAAATATCCCCAGATGATGTTAATGCGCAGCAAAGTTTGAGAATCACAATTAACTCACTCAAGGTTATAGGTCTAATAAGGCAGAAAAGCTGGTTCTGCTGACCCCAGAGCCAGTTTCCTTCTCTCAGGAATTATCTTTGCCTGTACCAGCTCAAATCTTCTGAAGACATTTTCATCTCCAACCGAAAAGGTTGGTTTCTGAGAAATAAGCAAACAGTAACAATGCATTTCACGGTCATCGAAAATCTAGACTGGATGGAGCAAAGAAGCTGGGGACAAATTCGCCTGGCTTTCAGGAGCCGTTAACAAAACAAAAACAAAGGCAGTTTTGAAGAGTATGGATTAGATTTAGAGGGCATTCAAAGGGAGAAATAAGCACCTTTACGGCACAAATGTATTACCCCCGAGGACTGTAATGGAATTGGTTCAAAGGCCACTTGCACTGAGGTAAATTAATGAATCAAGCCAGTTGCACTGGTGTTAACACTTATTTTAGACCCAGGGTTCTCAAATATCAGTGAGCATTGGAACCACCTGGGAGGCTTATTGACACCCAAATTGTGAGGCCAGAGTGTTTTGATCCAGTGAGTCTGAGGTGGGGCCTGAGAATTTGCATGTCGATCAAGTTCCCAGATGATGATGCTGGTCTGGGGTGGGTGGGAGGCACATTCAGATGATTTCCTTCTACAAAATGACACGTGGTGATACTAACCTCTAACCGTATAACTGCTAGCTGGATGCTTAGCAACTGCTTTTACCTCGATTTCACCTGCGGGGAGCTTTCAACTACAAAACTGGTACCTGAGGTGATGACTCCCAATCCCAGAACACTTAGTAAGTGACTATACTGAATGCTACCCTTATACAACTCACTTACTAACTACTACACCACTAGATGATAGCAATCTCACCTTCATTCTAAAGATGAGAAAAGAGAGGCTGGGAAATAACTTACCAAAATGACAGAGTATTAGGGCAAACAAGGAAACGGCCGATATTCACCCTTTTTTTTTCGCCTATAAAAATGGCAGTTTCATGTGGTTCCTCTGATAGCAGAGGCAAGATCATAACGTCAGTAGGTCTGATTCCAACGCCTGAGCTTTAAGTCCAGTTCTCTTAGGCCTCTTTCCTAGAACATGTGTTATTGACTGGTATGGGAAGTTAAGATCATAGGTGTGAAGCCATGCTCTCCTGAACATGGACTGGTTACCTGCCCTCAGATACCATGCCTACCACTGTCTCTCAGATTCAAATTGTACTGATGACACGGCTGATGCCGTGGATGGCAACACCCACCCCGAGCCCCTTGCTAGCTCAGCTAGAGGTTTTCATATGATAGTTTCCTTTCTGCAGACATCTCATCATGAGACTTGGGGCCTGAAAATGAGAGACGTAAGACAGTGGCTCTGCTTTAGGGATCGGAGGTCCTGGGAAGCACAGTATTAGAGTTGCTCAACTCTTCTGAGCAGCCAAGGCAGCAGGGTTGCTACCACCCAGCTCTGAGCCTCGTAGGAGCAGAGTGACAGGAACAGTGATTCTCAGCTGGGGGCAACTTAGCCCCCATGGAAAAGTTGGCAATATCTGAAGATATTTTTGATTGTCAAGGCTGGGATCAGCGTACTAATGGCATCTAGTATTTAGAGGCCAGACATGTTTCTAAACACCCTAAAACATAATGGCTGGCCCCCCATAACAAAGAATTATCCTGCCACAAATGTCAATAATGCTGAGGTTGAGGACCCTGCATTAGAATAGTATCATATATTCTAGGTACATCCTGTAGGATATCTGGTTGTGTCACATGTGAGCCAGATTATTGGGTCCTTCTAGTAATTCTATAAGCAACCTATAATCTTTAATAAATTCCTTTTTTTGTACATGAGTTGAAGAGAATTTTGTTGACTGCCACCAAGAATCCTAAGAAAGATGGCCATGGGGGAGTCCAGGCTAGAGGATAAAGAAGGATGTAGCTTGTCCCCGCAATCGAGGGCTGAGGGAGCATTTGAAGAACAAACAGTATGAAGGGCAGCACAATTCTATCAAGGTAAGGCATGCACTGTCCATGTATAACATGGACATTATTATATAAACAGGTTAATCACCTAAATCTCTCTCTAATCTGGGAAAATCTGTATCTCCCAATCGTTTTATAATAACTAACATTATGAGACACATATTTCTGGATGACAGCAGCATTTTTCAACTTGATGTATCTTTCGCCAAATTGTCTTAGAGCTACACATGGCTTAGAATTGGGCAGAGCCGCATGAGTGAAAGGAAACACAAGAGCAATGATACCCTGTGTCTGCCAGAGGTATTCTAATTTCACGGGAACACTTAACCACAAAGTCCAAACTTATCTAAAAAATTGGCTTGAAGAAGAGAAAATTATATCTCAGAATAAGTGAACAAATATTCATAAGGAGACGATAAAACCCTGTTTGTGTTCTGTGGCCAAGAACACAGGTGGTTTCAGTTACTAGTTCTATAACTGAGAATGATAACAGTATTAAGCTCATTTTATGAAGATTAAATGAGATCATCATTTATGTATTTAGCATGGAGCCTTGGCACATTGTAAATGTCCAATAAATGTTAACACCAAAATTAATAACAACAATATATCTTGGAAACTATTTTGGCCCTCAGCTAACACATAGATAAAGACAAGATAATAAAGCAATTTCACAGATTTGTGTATGTAGAACTCTAGAGAGTTCTTGGGTATTTCATAGGTGCTCAATAAGTTTTAGTTCTCTCTCTCCTTCCAAGCGCTCCTTTCTTCTCCCACCCAATCTGACATTCCCAGTTCTCTATGCATCGTCCGCCTCAGAAAATAGATCGGAGTGAAGGCCTCCTGTCCACTACCATGGCCCTGCTTCCTGTTTTACTCTCTCCCACTGCTGAGCCCGGCCCAGACCCTCCACTGACACCCCCATCTGCCTAGCAGACTCCGTCTCCCTTTCCACTCCTGTCCTCCCATATTGACAAATTTGCAGCCAGCAGATTATATTCACAGTGTGAGGGAATCATTACCACCTGCTAATATTTTTATAGAATTTCATAAACTTGGTCATTCATGAATCATTTACAGTACTTTATTCCAATGAAGAGTTCACAAATCACTCAAATGCTGGCAAAATGCATAATAATGAGTAATATTTCAGGAGGCTTTGCATTAATATGTCAGCTTCCAATACTGCGAGAGCTAAATTATTTTGCCAGGTGCCACTTCAGGTCAGAAGCTTGAAAAGCCCTTTTGGGAACTGGGGTAGGGAGAGTAAGCAGGTGGCAGTGGGTCATGGAAAGGATGGTATTTAAAAAGAAATCGATCATACAGCCAGTCAAACCCCCTTCCTAGCCCCAGGAAGTGAAGGTCCTGAGAAAGAGGCCTAGGAATTTAAAGATTAGATGTCAGAATCTAGTTGGGGATAAAATAGGAAGAAATATTTCTTAGCGATGGAAAACTCAGGGCTTTGGAGGTGGAGATAAACGGATATGGATCCCAGATTCAATACACACCAGCTGAGAGACCATGAAAAAGTTATTTAACAGTTATTTGCTTATCTGTAAAATGGTGTTACCACCTACTTCTTAAGTCTCTTGTGTGAAATGGATTAAATAAGAGAATGTATATAAAGCGGTTAGCAAAATATCAGCCATGAAGTGTTCAATAAACAGTAGCTTTAATGATGATACGCATTCAGGGACCCAAGGACAAATTTATCCCAGATTATTTCTTATCGTACAAATCCCCGAGGCTTAGTTCAGAATGCTTTCTTGTTGGATTTGGGAAATGTTAACACAATAGCATGGGCTTGCATGTCAGTAGCATTTCACTTTAAAATAAACAACAACAACATTGGCACAATTATAATGGCAGCCTATTCACATACTCTCCACTCTTTAAACTTTCAAGAGGGAAGACTAAAACGTGGGAATTGCGGACCTAGGATTCAGCTAATTGAAGCAAATTTGCTACCAGTGACGATGAGCACCATGAACACCACGGATCTAACTGTACTACTAAGATGCTAAATTGCTTCTAAATAGGCACTTAAATGGACTGGGATTGCAACACTCTTGTGCCCAAAGCATGTTAACAACAGAGTAACCCAGTACTTAGTACATGTAGAAGGAGGAGAACCAAACACAAAGCAAGCAATAGGGGACCTTCCTCAGCAAGGACATGAGGGAAACAGGACAAAGGCTGAATAGAAGAGTGAGAGGTGGGGGAATATGTCATTTGAAACTGGGCCCTCATGAGGCCAGTGAAGGGTGGCTCAGAACCAGTCCACAGTATTCCCAGTGAGCACCGGCAGTATCCTCTGGGCAGGCATGTGAGGCTCTGTGCAACAGGTAAAGCAAGCCACACCATGAACAAGGCACCGCTTCCAGGGATATCACCGATACACACTGGTGAGGAACTTAAATCAGTTTGTTTTGAAACAAAACCTCGGCACTAAAATGAAAGCTACAGGAAGGCAGGCAACCTGGTGTGTCATGTTCCCCACAATATTTCCCTGCCACGTTGGAGGGTGCTCCTCACCCTGCAGGTACACAGTCAAATACATGCAGACAGAATGAACTGACCAATCAAACACTGTGAGGCACATTATGAAACTATACCATAAAGTCAAGATTACGCAAGGAAAGTTCATGGGCAGGCTAGACTACAACTCAGAGCCCTTGGGGTTTTTATTCACCTTCCTTTGCCTTTCATTTACATCGTTAACCTCTTACTCATGCGGTAAGATTATACAGTGCTTACTGTGTTTCTGGCACTGTTCTCAATGCTTGGCATGTGTTAACTCGTTCGAACCATGAAAATCCTATGAGATCAGTATTATTATTATTATTATTATTCCCACTTTACAGATGAGAAAGTTGAGGCAGACACCCCGCCCAAGTTCCCAGAGCTAGTACATAATAGCCATGATTTGAATGCAGCCAGTGTGGCTGCATGCAAAATTATGTTTTTAACTGCTATACTATATGGCTTTACTTTAAGAAAAAATGTGAGAGGCTCCAAGCTTCAGATCTATTTTACCAGTTGATTTACAATTCTGAGTTAGCAAAAACTAACAATTTCATCTTGCACAATCCATAGCAGTGCTACTACTATCCCCACTTTATAAATGAGAATCACAAGATCAGAGAGGGTAAGTGGGTTGCCCAGGATCACACAGCTTGGTAAGCAGCAGCACTGAGACTTGAACAGCAATTTTCTAAGCCCAGAACCCTTGTTCTTAATCACTATTATCATCTAAATATCATTTAGATAAGAATAAAATCACCTAAATTAAAAAAAATTAATGTAGTTCTCATTTAATCCTAGCCTGATGCCTCTGTGAACACTGGAGAGAGGCAGCCCCCTTCCAACAGACGCACCCGTACCGCAGTGCGGCTGTTTATAGAGTGTGGGCTGGCTCAGGCCTCTCTCATTCCTCAGCCATCCCCCTTGTGCAGCAAATCCCTGCACAGTCACACGTGACAGCCACACATTCGGCTTTGTGGGGGCCAGAGAAAAGGGACACTTCATTATTTGGAAATTTTCCTTAAAGCATTTAAGACTTCTTCAGCACCATCTAAGCCAATTGGTGGAACAAACACTATCTTTTCATCACTCTCTATCGATCCTTGAATGTTGGCCTTGGAGTCCTTTTCTCGGCCCCTGTGAGGGCCCCAAGGTGTCTTCCCCTCAGGGAAATTTCTCACTGTCCCTGGAGATCAAGATCATTGCCATCTAAGGAGAATGTTCACACTGAGGCAGGCCCTGGTTTATGGGGCCCAGAAGTCTCTCCCTGAATGTATAAGGACTCCCAAAAGGGTGACTTTAATATTTAAACCACGTTTGGATCCCACGAACATCAGATAGAAGCAATTAGCCAAGGATGCATCCAACCTCTTGCTCAACTCTTCAAATAGCTCCTAAGGGATCACCCCAAAAAGCCATCTTTTAGTCTCTCAGTCACCAGTTCTCATTCCTGGAAACCTGCCTTGTCCACCTTTTTCTGATTCATGCTCATCCCATTTCCAGGCTACAGAACACTCCAAGAAGATCTCTCTTTTATTATCTTGTACCCCTTTAATCCCCCAGGGAAATTCTTGAATTCAGCTTCATACAGGAATCTCTGATACTTAAAAGAGAGCAGATGCTTTGATGTTTGGTTCACATCAGGGTAGAAGGAAAAACCACAAGGCTGTGATAGATGTCAACCTTCTCATGGCTGAAGGCTGGAAACTGATGTTAAAAACTTGTGGAATTAAAATATTAAAAACTACTCAGGAAAAAAATAATAAGGGAAGCTCTGATTAACTGGTAGGTGCTGGGCATGATTTTAAACATTTGCAAATATAATTTATTTCACCTTTTATAATCCTTAGCAGTGATAGGACCATCCCCACTTTGTGGAGGAGAATCACGAGATCAGAATTGGTAAGAGGGTTGCCTGAGATCACACAGCTCAGTAAACCACGGTGCCGAGACTGAAATAGAAAGTGGCTACCCTAGAGCTCTTAATCATCATCAGTTATAAAATTATAAAATTTATTGTCTCCTTCATTCCTTGGGTCTGAAAATTAATGGATATTCCCATGATAGCCATGGGAAAGGAAGAGGGCACCGACCTACAGTCTGCTGCTGCCTTTTCCTGTGGCAGCTGGATGCCGAAAACTGCCATGTCACCTGCGGTTACCGTCAAGGCCATTGCGCTGGGAATTTCTGAGCACACCATGTTCAATTTCTTTAACGGCCAGGTTTCCCTCTGCGTGTGCGCTAAGGACACACTGTGCACCCTTTGGCGATCTCTGACAGACAGGAGCCTCCCCGGACACTTGCAGCATCTGCCCTTAGGCAAAGCTTCTGAGGAGGAGGCCTGAGAGGGGGAGGAGGTCTAGGAGGCGCCCTCACCCTCCCAGGACCCTGGACCCTCGAGCACACTGCTCAGCATGAGATCGGCTGGTGGACGGGGATCCACAGACTCCCGTCACGTCACTGCTTTGTATCTGTCCAGCTCTTTACCACCTCCCACGTCCTCAAACTAACTTTTCCTCACTGGAAACTCACAGCAATCCAGTTGGGTAGGCAGGGAAAGGTTATTTGCATTTTATGGCTGAGATCCTGAGGTCCTATGTCTACACGGTGTTCCCAAGGTCAAAAACTCATGGTGACAGAGAAGGCTACACCTAGCGTACCTGTTTCCCAGCCAGATACCTTGACTTTCCAATGCACTATCCCTCCACCCATGTCTGCAGAGAAGAAAGAATGAGTTTTGGGGCCCGAGGCCGTAGAGTTACTGAAGGGGAACTGGGATGCCCTTATGTGGTGTTTTGACCAGGAAAACCAGAGATGCTAAATCCAGTGCTGGTGACTGGCCGCCTCCTCCTGACCCCCCCAGTCCAGGGAAATGCACGCATGGTGGGCAGTGGCGACGGAAAGCAAACATGTTGCCTAGGCCTTGTTCCCACGGTGCCTGCTTCCGGCTTGGTGCGCTGGGTCCCATGAAAGGCTTCTCCTGAAAACTGCTAGGAATTCCATTTCATTGCTGAAAGCATGAGATCACTGCCCTCAGAGGCTTGGGTGCCTGACAGGCTGTGCGCATGAAGCCGTTTTGGGGGTGTGGTAGGACAGACCTCCAGCCTATGTGAGATTTATTGCTCACTCCAACAACTGCGTGCAACTGCTTTGGTCTCTGTATCCTGAATGGGTATCAGCTTTGGAAACTATCTTTTCACAAATAGCCTTTTATTTTCCATATAAAAGTAATTTAAGTACATTGTAGGAAAGAAAAAAAAAACGAAAATAAAAAATCAGTAACACCCAAACCCAACCATTAACACTCCAATTTTTATTCCTTCGTGTTTCTTCACAAACGTGCACCCATTATGATATGTGAAAATGCTCGCTCTGTAATGAGGACGCCATATGTGTGTGTGTGTTCGCTTGCATATGCTGTCTGGACTCTCGCCCATATAGCTAGAACTTCTTCAGAAATATTTTAAATGCAAAATTATGTCATAATTTACCCTATTAATGAATATTTATCAATTGATTGCACATTAAGGATCATGTCCTGCTACAACATTATTGCACAAAAATCTGACTAAATTCCCATTTCCTTAGGAGAGATTTCTCAAAGAAAAATGATCAGGTCCAAGGGTTTACACCTTTTACTGCTCTTGATTATCAAGTTGGTTTCCGGAAAGCCAAGCTGCTCTAAGGGTCCTGACCTCCTCTGAGGTCCCCCAGAACCCCTATTCTTGGTCTCCAGTACCCAGTCTCACACGGGCCTGGGGGGCTCCACTGACGAGACAGGAGCCCCCACTGTTGTCCCGCCGGGGTTCAGTGCCACTCAGCTCCTACAGAGACACACCTGAAGCTGCACGAGCCCAGGTTTGATGAAGCACAGAAATAATGAGCTCAGTGGGAAGAACACAATCGTTTCACGCCACGGCTCTGCATGCAGGGTGGGTGCTCGAGGGGTACTCACTTGATAAGTAGCAAACATTTCTCTGTCCAAGCTCCGTGTCACAGAGACGCCACCCGTGTTCTCATTGATTCTGAAAATTCCTTTAGGCTCTTGATCCACTCCCTTTCCAGTGAGCCGGAACTTGGACCCTTCTGGTCTGTCACTGTCGACTACCTGGTCAGAGAAACAGAGTGACATTTAAGACTTTGGCACACAGAGAAAGCACATTACAAACATACCTCAGTGACCAATCCAATCATCACAGGTGCTAACACAAAGGTGCCTGATGAACTTGATTAAAGCAGCATCACCAAAAATAGCACCATTACTTAATGCCTTTCATCCCGATATGTAAATCTTTGCAGTTATAGCTGAGGAAGCTTACCAGCATTGGGGTGACATATAGTGATGGATGGAGGAAGAAAATTACTCGAGGAGGTTCAAGGTTGACATTTATATTTTAAATCCCAAGAAACAGATATACTATTTTTCTGTAAGCAATACCAAACAGGCAATGGGAAAAACAACATTTATTCAATAATCCTATATTGGGCAGCCCTTGATGGCATTTCCAGGTATTTACATATATCTTGTTATTAACAGCATCACCTGCCCCATTGTTTCTAACAGGTACTAGGCACAGTGCTGAGGAAGCATTTTTGAAAAACCTCACAACAATGTTGGGGTCAGAGGACATTATCATTCATATTTAATGGATTAAACCACTGAGATACATGGATATTAAGCATGCTGGCCATGGCCGCAGCTGTTAAAGAGATGAAGATGGGATTCGGAGTCCATCTTCCATTTCTCTAGAGACATTGCTATGCAACACTGTCATTTCTGAATTTACTTTAAGATAATTCTCTATAGGTTGTTAGCCTTGCTTCAACATTGGATGAATAAATTCAGAAGATAAAGATGGAAGAAGGTATTTCCAGGCAGAGGGAACAGGACAGACAGAGGCAGCAGGTAGGTGAGAGAGAGGCTAGAAAATTCCAGAACTATGTCACTAGCATGGTTTGAGTAGAGGTAAGGTGAAAGGTAATTAGGAACCAAATTGTATTTTGTTTTCTTTAAGGTATTTGAAGATGTCCAACTAAAGAGAGAACTGTTATGTGCATAAATTGGTTCTAGAGTTTGCCCGTGTAGTCATCTATATTTAATTTAACTTTATCATCAATATCTGTAAGGATTAATTTGATTATAACAATTTAAAAGTCAGGAGCACAATAGACATTAGGAACATACAGATAAAAGAAAGCTGATACCAGTTCGGCCGTAATCAAGTTAAAAATGAACAGGCACCTCTTGGAACTTAGTCAGCCACGTATGGAGGATTTAGGTGGCTCACCCAAGAAATGTGCCTTCTAGTAGAATCAGCCTCTCTCCTGCGGCAGCCATGTCTTTGGCTACCAACCCTGCAATTCCAATGGGTGCCACCAAGTGGCAGTGGTGCCTAAGGCAGCACGACCCTCATGACCAGGTTCCTCTGCCATGACAGTTGAGAGTATGACACAGTGCCATATGGCAATATGTTTTCTTCTGATTAAAAATATTCTTTATTAAAATACACTTAGTTTTGATTAAACACCAATTATCTCTGTTGGCATTTCAACATTAACAGAAAATATTTAAAACAAGATTAAAAATAAGGTATGTGATATCTCCTGAAGAAAAGAATTATTAGTCACCGCTCTTCACTTGATTTAATCCAACTGCCTTTCCCCCCGACCCACTTCCCTCTGCTTGGAAGCTCCAAGGAGCCTCAGCATACTGCGCTCACCACTCACCACTGGATCCTAGTGCCTGGCACACAAGGCCAGGATGTGTTTAATGAAGAACACCACTGTTCAAAAATATGCCCCAGTTGCAGTCTGGCCAGTGATCAGCCATGCGACCTTGGCCATGATGCTTTGCCTCTTTGGCTCTCAATTTCCTCATTTGTAAAATGAGGAGAACACCACTTATTTCCCAAAGCTGATGAGGTTTTAATGAGATGTACAAAGTACAGTTCCAGGCACATAGGACAGTTCCATAAATCATAGGCAATGATTGCAATACTAATAGTAACAATCATGACAAAATTATGCTCTTGTTGGTAATGGGTAAGACTTTACCTCTAGGCATAAAAATCACTTTAGTCATAATATTTTACAAAATCAAAAAGGGAAAATATTTCCTCTTCACAAACCTCTCTTGTTTGAGAAGTGTTCTGAAAACACCTATTGCAGGAAGGGGCCGCTGAGCAAATACCTCTCTGTGTCACCTCCATGTTTACTGTCACTCCCCTCCCCCTCCTACCGCTTCTGCCCAGATGTGGTTTAAAATCCTCCTCCTCTTGCTCCCCTAAGCAAACCCAAGGTAGGTCCTCTCCAAAAGGCCTTATTAAGCTAGCAGACAATCTCCTGGGAAGTGTGGGAAATTTGCAAGAGCCCTGGAGCTGCCATGCTTCCCCAGAATGGACTTGTAGTCTGGTCTATCTACTAGACATGGCCCATGGACCTGCCAGGAGAAGGCTTCTATACTCCTTTCTCCGTTCTGAACCCTTCCCTGCCCAGAAAGGGTTGGAAGGGCAGCACCCCAGGCATTCTGGTAGAAGCACAGTGGGAAACAGTCCCAAAAGCTCTCTCAGGCCAAATATCATTACCCTCTCATTTCTCTACCTGCTACTTAGCATGAAAAGCTGAATCCTACTCAGAAATTCTCCTGGGGTGACTTTCCTCCTCCTGTCAAAGTCAGATCTGGGTCATTTCCTTGCTCTCTCTCAGACAGCTTGACCCACTTGACCTCACAGAAGCAGGGTCTTGCAGAGAAGACTGTTTAATTAGCGCTGGCTGCTTGATTTAAATGGCTTATTCCCCAGGGAAAGTCCCTGCTGCGAGCGCCCCTGCTGGGAACATCCCCCGTTAGTGCTGCACATCTCTCTTTTTCTCAATAATGTTGTTCTTAAAGGCTTGGCTTATAACATATCTGTTGAACTTGCCTCCTGGCCCTCAGAGCTGTGTCTACTTTGAAGTAAGGCCCATAGCCACACCAGGTAATGTGCCCTCTGATGAGCCTTACCCGGCCACCGGCACAGGGAAGTGAGGGGACCTCATTGTCCTGGGAACAATAACCTCAAGATGTGGTTTCCAGGACCAGATGGACATCACCTGGGAACTTGATAGAAATGCAAATTCTTAGGCCCCAACCAGACCTCCTAAATCGGAAACCCAGAGGAGAAGGACCTGGCAATGTGTGCTTTAACAAGCCCCCTGGATAATTACGATGCTCACCCAAGTTTGAGGACCACTGATTTAGACAGATTTCAACACCATCCACACTCGTTATAACTAACGCTGGTTTCCATTGCCACATTTGGAGCCTTCTGCTGAAAAAAGGCGAGTCTGTTTGCTACCTTCTTCTTAGACCTATTTCAAACATGTAACACTATTAGGAGCTCTTTAAAAACCCGTTTTTGTTTTGTTTTGTTTTGTTTTTTTAGAATGCCAGTAAAGCAGAATTGGTCTGTCTCCAAGCCCAACATTTTTACATGTGGTAAAGGCATCCCAGAACTTGGAGGAAATTAGGAGAGGAAATTATGGGCGTGGAGGTTACTCTCCAGAGAAAAGATAGGAGTTGTGGCTCAATTTTGATTTAGGAATCACCCACCACTTCCTTGTCCCTACGTGGGGTTTCACAGGGTCCCCAGCCCACCTCAGCCTCACTAAGCAGTGGTGATGGGAGCTGTACAATGGCCACAGACCCCAGGAGGACCTCAGCCACACAGCAAAGCTATTCCATGCAAATCAAGTGGAGTTCCAGACAACCCTTATTAGACTATGTTAAACTCCTGAAAATCCTCCCGGTGCTACTCCACAGCTATGGCCCCCAGGGCTGTGGTGCTTTCATTGTTGTTGTTTCTTGTGATGGAATGTGAGAAATCCAGTGCACTCCTGGCCAGAACAAATCCTGCCACGAATCTCTGCTTCTGCAGCAGCTGTTAATACCCATTATATCAAATAGCAGGGCTTTACAATTAGCTGGTCTTTCCTAGTATTCTTTGTATTTCAACACTTCTTTTCACAGTGGGATTTTTTTCCCCTTTATCTTCTGAGCTGGAATGGAAGAAAATAGCTAATAATGAGAAAGAACTTGGACCCTGGATGCTAACACCTTGGGAAGAACATTAATAGCACACAGGAGTCTTGCCACATGCCTAGGTAAAGCAACTTCCCAGATGCCCCTTGGGGGTGGCCAGCACACCAGCTGTGTCTGTGGCATGGCACAGCTTGGACCAGAGACAGAGGCCTGGGGCAGGCAGTGGCTACTTGAGCTAAGTTCCAAAGGACGTCTGGCTGCATATTTCCTACAGAAGGTGCGCGGTATAGCCAAAGCCAAGGCCCCTTTGAGGCCCCTTGCTACATCTTGTTTCTACTTCTATTCTCGTCTGCAGGTAACCAATGATACCAGGTTATACATGTTTTTAAGGCATTCTGTGAATTTACATATATACATATGTACTCATAGAATGTACAGCAATTTTGAATGCTTTTACATAAACAAGATCATTCCATATAAATTTTTCTACATTTTTTCTATTCAAAGTTGTTGGGATATAGCTATATCTATTTACAGATAGATAGACATCTATCTATCTATCTATCTATCTAAATTTGGGAGAAATAACTTTGTATTTACAGGAACATTGACAAGACAGTAGAGTTCCCATATGCTTTTTTTTTTTTCTTCAGGTTTTCCTGTTAACATCTTACATAACCATGGAATGTTGGTTATAACTGAAAAACTATCATTGATGCGTGACTCTAACTAACTTCCAGATTTCATATCTTTATATTTCACTAGTTTTTCTACTTCTATCCTTTTTCTGACCCCAAATCCAATCAATCCAGAACCACGCATTGCCTTTAGTCAATGTGGTTTTTAATTGTCTATTCGGGAGTTTCCCTGTGGATTCAGACTTTTCCTTAATTGTACTAATGACACTGTTTTTCCCCCTCTAGAAAATATATTTGATATATCAAAATGGCAGTCACCAAGTTCTATGTATCGTCTTTACGTTAAGAGCTTCTAGCCCTGCCCTCTGCTGATCTCCAGTATCTGTGCCTTAATTCAGATCCCCAGTAGATATTTTTGACTGTTTTGCTCTCAGTTCCCACAACAGTATGTTTAACACAGTGAGTTTTTAATAAATATTTGCTTACTGAATAAGTAAATGAATATGAATTGTCTCCTAACTGGCCTCCATGTTTCTGATTTCTCTCTTTTCCCTTCTTGTCCTAATTATGACCAATATAAAATGCAAACTCAAATCTAAATGGGACAATCCTCAGATTACCTTTCAATGGTTCCCGATTGCTCCCAGGGTAGAATCTCAAAGGTCGCCCTTGATAGGTCTCCACCTGCTTCTTCATTTCCAACTTTTGCTACACCAAACACAGGCCTTCTGAACTTTGCCCAGTGTCTCTGGTCCTAGATCTGTGGCCCTCATGCCCCATCCTGTCTGCTGGAGAAGTCTCTTTGTCTTCCTGAACTCAGCCTCCGAGATTACTCATTCACTGGAGCTTCTCCTGACCCCTTCTGCCCTCTGTGGAGCCGGAACCTCATCCACTGGGCTTAGACCTGCTCAGAGTGAGGTCTATTAAAGCACAGGGAACAGATGGCCTCTTTGTTAATGGTGGTAAGTGTCCCTCGGGCTGTTTGTTTCTCATTCCCTTGAACATTTCCTGTGCTCATTGAAATAGGCAACACTTGATTAACACTTTCAGTGAAAAAGTGCAACTTTATTTGCACATTTTTTATGTAATCATAAAATGCTCATAAACTCACAAATTAAAATGAAAAATAAGGTCTATTGTACTAATCTTTTTTTTTTTTTTAAATGAAGTAACTTTAATTGTGGAACATAAGTGCCTTTTCATTTCTTTTTACAAATCCCCAAAGTTAAGTTCCTGGCAGTAGTAATGCTTAGTATTTGTGCAGGGGCTTAACATCTGTTCTGTCCTTATAATCTTCAAAGGGTCCCCCTTGTGTGAAGGCCAAGTAAACACTATTCGCTAGGCAAAGCAGCTCCAACACAAATACCCTAGTCACATCCAACTAAACTGATGCCTCTAATTTTCCCCTATTTAAAAAAAAACAAACAAACAAAAAAACAGGAGAAACCTATTTTCAAAGAATAGAAGACTATACATGTATACACAGTATGATCAAAGGAATGAAAAATTAGAAATTACCCAAAGGGAATAAGTCACATGTGAACAGTATAAATCTTTGGAGGATGAAGGTAGGGGTGTTATTTTTTCTTTTACTCTTAGAATATTTGTGGTTTTATAAAATGAACCTATATTACTTATACAGTAAAAAAAAATTTAAACATGTAAAAGTAATTATTGAGATTGATGTGCATGTTAATTTAGAAGATATTAAATAGGGAAAAAAAATCCATTTATTGCCTTCACCTATAGTTATTAGAAGGCATTTGTTTTATCATTAGGTTGGTTCTCTAAGGTGATCTGTAAGCATTAATTAATTCTCAGCTGTGATTTAGTCCTTGGCATGCCTTTG
The DNA here is from genome assembly GCF_014176215.1 of Rousettus aegyptiacus. Taxonomy (NCBI): domain Eukaryota; kingdom Metazoa; phylum Chordata; class Mammalia; order Chiroptera; family Pteropodidae; genus Rousettus; species Rousettus aegyptiacus. The sequence goes on along the minus strand of NW_023416289.1, from coordinate 25,856,312 downwards.
AACTTGAACACGTTTAGCCATTCAGCAGTTTGGGCAGCTGTTAAAACCTTCTCTCACCCTCATGCTGGTCAAACTACTTTCAACTACTAGGTCATAAATTAACAAGGGGATCTAAGGAAAACTATCCCAATGCCCTGGTGTAGAAACACTGAACTAGTGCTCTGGCAATCCACTGGATGAGGATAATAGCTAGAGAACCACTGTGTAGACCCATGGTTCTCATACCAGCTAGGGCTGGCTGTGTTCACCACCAAATTTAAGCAGTTTCCATAGTCCCATGGAGGCTACTAAGGTTAAGGGCAGGACAGTGCGCATGGGAAGGAAGATCAAACTCCAGAAAAGCGAGATGAGAGGATATCTGAGTCCACTACTCTTACCCTTCATCTATTAATATTATTGTTCATCAGCTTTTTCTTTTGTAGCAAAGACATTTAGGATTATGCCAAAGCACAGCTTAAGGTAAGTTCCATGGGATTCAATGTTAATTGTTTTTTTTTTTTTGCATTATTCTCTGATTGCTAATAATTTTTTGGTTAATTTCTCTAGGCTATAAGATTTCTTTTAACGAGAGTATTTCTTAATTTCCAAGTATTTACAATATTTTAATTGTTCATTTCCCATTTATTGTATAATAATGTGGTTTACAAAATTTCTAGTTTTGAGGGTTTTTAAAAGTTATTAATGGCCAAGTACAATATCATATTTACTAAATGATCCATTGACACACAAAAAGTGTGAATATTCTGCAGCTCTATTCACAATGGCTACAAGGTGGATGCAACCCAAGTGTCCAATGATGAAATGAATAAATGACATGTAGTATATCCATACAGTGGAATATTATTCAGTCTCAAAAAATGAAAGACATTCTGATATGCTATAACATATAAATTAACCTTGAAGATATTATGCTAAGTGATATAAGTCAGTCACAAAAGAACAAATTAAATATGTAATTGGTACAATGCTATTCTTATGGAAGGAGCTCAGTTTATGTTTGTTATTAATATAGACCAGAATGATACCACTATTCACTTAGCCTGATGGTTAGCTTCTCTCCCATGACTTTTAATATGGTGTTTCCCTCATAAACGGAATTTTCTCTAACATACTGTCTCCTTCACTTTCTTTTCTTCCATTCAAAATATTTATTGACCATTTATGAGTTCCAGAGTACTCACAGCCCTCAACAGCTCACAATTCAATATGCTCTATGAAATTAACATTATGCAACTTAAGAGATACACTGAAAGATGCCACAGCAGATAAGAGAAAGAGGAGATCACCTTGGGGTCATCTGGTCATTGTGCTTTACTTGTTTGAGCCCAAAGTCCATTCACTGCCCATCGGTATCATACTTTTGCAGCCCTTTTTTGTACAAGGGAATAACTGGGGATCTGATATGTCACGTTCTGGATTTCTGATTAGTGCAGGCTCAACGTTTAACTCTCCTGACAATTGGGTCCTTTGACTTTGCCTCTTGTTGTTTTACCAAAAATCAAGATGGTCCCTGACATCTCTAGTGAAAACTTTAGATCTTCAGTGCCTACTGTCTCTTCTATTTATGAATTGCAGAGAGAAGTCGCTAAGCTTCCCTAATTACTTTGGCTCCTCTCTTTCTGGGCACATCATAGGACTCTATGCCCACAGGCCATTTGAAGTTAGTTGTAGCCATAATGTTTGTTTTAGCCAATGAAGTGTGAGTGAAAGTGGCATGTATCATTACAGCTAATTCTGATCAAAAGCTTTATGAGCTGTGGTGTGCTTAGCCAGTTTCATTTTGCTTTTTCCATGGTGACCGGCTATTTTCCCAACGGTAGTGACTTCATCAACCTAGATCTCAAAGATTAACTAAAATTTGGAGTTGCTTATCACCATAACAGAGCCTAACATATCCTGACTAATACACGGAGTGCTTAGGAGACCAGGGTTTGCAGCTTAGAACTCACAATGTGGACTTGCTGGGAGCCGTATGGCCTCTCTGAGCTTCATTCTCATCCTCTGGAAAAGAGGGAAAATAATGCCTCTCCTAGGAGGATTGTGGTAGGTAAATCATCTGAGAGATATGAAATGCTAAAGAATATAACCACGCTCAATAATATAAGGCAATTATTCTTGTTATGATTGTTAAATGGTTATGGTAATGATGATGATGACAGAGGCTACCATTTATTGAAGCCTAACTTTGGACCACATGCCAGTCTCAGAGTTTTACATTCATTAGTTTATTTAAAACTAAAACAACTCTATGGGGTAGGTACTGATATTAATCTCCACTTTCCAGAGTAAGAAAATGAGTCCCACAAAGCTTGCCAAAGTGAGCTAGATGATGACTTTGGATTTGAACCCCAATGTCCAGAGCCCACGACTTTACCCTCTATTCCATATGGCCAACTGACTGACATGTGCTGGGTTGAGTAGTTGTATCCCAGGAGTTGAATCAACAAAGCATCAAAACCTGGCACTGTTGAAAGTGCTTGTGGTCTGGCTTCCTGGGGATGTGCCTACCCCAGGAAGCCTGGAGCAGAGATGTTCATCTTGGGCCTCTTTCAGCAGCAGAGCCAAGATTAGAAACTTTCAATCTCAATTCCCAGATATCTGGTCCATTGGGCCACCCACCTCCCCTGTACATTAATTCCTGGCAAGAACATCTTTGCCTTCTCACACCCTCTAAACTCTGTCATAGTAACGGTGTAATTTGGAGGTTTCCACATGCTTTCTGCCATCTAAAAAGATAATAAATTAATCATGCCCTTGGGCACTATTGAAATACACACACTTAATCTCTAACTAACATGCCAAACTTTCCTTTCTTGCCATTGCTCTGCTCCTCTCCCTTCCTTCAGTTCAGATTTTTATGGTTCCCAAAGAAATATTAAACCAAATATTTATGCACTCATCTAAACCACAGTTCAGAGCAAGCAATGTAACAAAATCAGCATTATGAACCTGGAACTATTCCCATTTGGACGTAATAAACACGAACAATTGAACAATTTCTCCTTGGAAATGCACGTTGGCTGCTCTTTCGGTAAGTTTCAACACATATTCTTATTATTCTTATAATTCAGGACAAATTTTAATGTTAAGTCTGATTCTTAGAAACACAAGCAGTGTTAAACATAAATAAAATTTCAGTCATTTTTAACTGAAAGCCTGACATTCTCCGCTGCCTTGCATGTACTTGTTAGAAGGGCCTGTGCATGGCTTTAAGGCTCCCCATTCCCTGAAGTGGCTACCGTCTCTCACAACTGGATCACACCCGATTAAAATCATCCAAAGGTCCCCCACACCACCACTTTCAGGAAAAATTCAGGCTCCCACAGTAATGCCTCTGAGGCTCCCTGTAGTCTGTTCCCTGCCTCTGCCTTTAGCCTCAGCTGTCACTGTGTGCACGCTTATCTCCCCATCCTGTTTTGCTGCCGTATCTTCTCAAGTACCATGCTTGGATCTACCCGTTTCAGCCCCGGAATTACCCTGTTTTGACCCAGAGGCTCCCGTTTGAAAGATGAGCTTGGTCAATCAGATTGTTTTTGGGAAGCCTAGGATTGGGACAGGGAAAGACAGAGTTAGCTAGCTAAGGGCTGTGGACCCTTAGAGTCTTGTGAGCATGAAAGCCGAGTCTAACATTTTGGGGAGACTCTGGGCCATGACTATGGACCTTGATAAGGAAAATTGTCTACTGGGAAAACTGAAAGAGAAAGTAATGAATACTTATGTGTGTATGAAGCCAGTTCAAGCTCGAACATAGCCTTACCACTCTGCGACTGGGAAATCACCCTCTCCAACATTATTTAATCTTAGGTCTCAGTCTTGGTCTCCAAATTATACCCTCCCTCATAAAAATATCACAGTTCCCTTTCTCAACGGTGTCTGGTAATTGGCTTTAATTCACCAGAGTATTACCAAATGGATTTCTGAATGGCTCATTCCCTCACTGTCCCTCAATTCTCTAATTACATTCATCTCTTCAGAGAAGACTTCCCTAACCACCTTCCTAAAAAATAATACTACCTTCCCTTCCAACATCATCCTCTATGCGCATTACCTTCTTCTGTTTTTCTTCGCAGAACCCATTATCACCTGACATAGTTATCTGATAACAATCTCTATTTATTATTAAAATATACGCTCTTTGTAACCAGACTTTTGTTCACTGCTATGAATAGTGCATGGTGCATAGCAGACACTCAAATATTTCATAATAAATAAAGAAGCTATGTAAAGAGAAGCTGAAATGAGAGACTGTATAATCAGAAAGGAGAGAAAATGAATGCATAAATCAATGAACATGCACGGCTACTTTGGTTTTAAAGTGGCTTATCAATTTCTGGGAAGAACCAGCTCTGCATTTTGGGCTTGAGTTCTGAGAAATGCTCTGGTATCCCCAATAGAGTCATTTTAAGTGATACTTCTAATTAAATGATCCCGATGAGACACTCACTTTTAAAACGTCAACAGCACGCTCCTTGAAAATTAACAGGCCCATGGATGCAAAGGATCAACTTGGGTAAATATCTTTCTTTCTCTGAAGGTTATGGCTGCCTAAAATAAGGCTTTTCCAAGGGAGGCCCAACAAGAGAGAATCATACAAATGGAGACAATAGAAGTTTTGGCACAGCATTTAAAAAGATGCTCAACAAATGGAAGGATCTTGGTGGGGGACATGTACGGTCTTCAGGTTCCTCTCAATTTACAATAACAAATCCTCGAAATAGCCATGGGTAAACACAACTGCCCAATAACTGCCCTGTGAGTGAATATTCTGAAACAGACCACACCGTGTGGTGCATTCTGTCCCAGAAATATGGGAATGAGTAGAGGCCATGGTAGGCAGGAACCCAGGAGGAAGTACAGGTTTGAGAAAGAAGGTAGTATGTTTTGTATAAGATGAACACATTAGAGCCCGTTAAGTAATCAGAAATGTAGAAAAATGGGGCAGAAGGCACAGTTTTGGGCATCATCTGCGGAAGAGAAGATTGGCTTAGTTTGGTTTCAGAAAAGTTAATCAATGCAAGTTACTGAACAGATTTCAGCTCATAAGAAGGAAAACATCCTGAGGTTGAAGAGCTTTAGCTGATGGTTCCAGCTGTCTGGTGATAGAGAAGGCTGCCACAGTGGTGTCCAGGCTCACGCCATCTGGTAAAGATGCTGCAGAGGCGATCGATACCACACAGACTCCGAGCTGGTTTCTCACTCCCAGCTGCTATGATTCCTTAAGTCTGAAGCTTGGAGCAGCCCTGATCGTGTTTGGATCAGCACTGTGTGAAACAGGCGAGGAATGAGGTGCTGTCCAGGGATTTCTGTTCAAACCCAACTCGGCTACTTTCTACCCATCACCTGGACAAAGCTTCTCTTTCATTCCCTGTACCTCCATTTCTCTAGGTGCTGAGCAATATCTATCATTTCTGCTCCTGTAGTGAACTGGTTTACAAAATAGTTTCTAAATTGGTTTGTACTCTGGCTCTAGTATGTCTTTGGTTTTTGACCTTGAGCAAATCTTGTCACCCATACAAGTATCAGTTCCCTCTTCAGTTAAATGAGGATGATAGAACTGAACTCCCAAGCTCCTGGTGAGTACAGAGTCCTATGGCTGGCACACGGTAGGCACTCAATGAATGCTGACGTTTATCTGAGTATATTTAAACACAATGACATGTCAATATCAAGAAGAGTAATTTTTAATTAAGAAGATCTCAAAAAACTTTCAAGTTGTATCCTAGATAATAATTGCTTTCACTGAGGTGCTATAAATGTCAGGTACCATGCTGAAACTTTAAGTGCATTTTACCAGATATTTACTATTATTTCTATTTCCAAGAAGGGAAATGTGAGACTCATTAAGATGAAGTCATTTGACCAAGTGGGTTACACAGCTAGTTTAAGGGTAGGCCAGGCATGGACACCTCTGAGATCAGCCAAGTCAATCCAGAACTTGGATACTGGTCTGATGCCAAGTCCCAGCTGCTTCCTTACTCATGACTCCACCAGACACCTCCTCAAGGAGCAGGGCTGGTTGTTTCAAAGTTCTGAATAGATTGTGAAGGGGATACCTGGGTCTCCTTTGCAGGGCTCCTGTTGAACAGGTGAGCATGCTCAGATCCCAAGCCCATGCAGCACGGCAGGTGCTCACTATTATAGGGCTCAAGGCCCTCGCCCACACTTGCAGATATACCTGCTACACAGTGAAAAATGCATGCATGCACAGTCCTGGTGCTTTCTGACTTGAAGCCAAACAAATTTACCCAGGCTCATTTGTCAGCTTCTGTAAACGCCCTCCTTCGCAGCCTAGCTCATCCCAGCTCCAAGTTACTTAGTTGTTATAAGCTTATCACAGAAGTAAATCAAAATATTCTCAAGAGGAGAAGAAAAGATAAAAGCAAAAAATGCAACATTCCTCAGAGAGGAATATTTTTTATAGTTCCACAACTCTAGCAATTCTTTTTTTAAAAAAAGAAATCCATTATTTAATTTTAGTACCATGAAGGTGCTAGTGATGAATAATGGCTCTTCTACCTTCTAGTATTTCTAAAATATTAATACTGGTTGGTACCTCTCCTAGGGGGAAGCAGAAGTTGAATCTTTTATAGGCTCCTGAGCCCTGTTCCCCATACTATGAATTTATTCAATTACTACCAATCATATGTTCTGAGTTCTTTAAATTGTCTGCTATAAAGGTGGGTGGAGAGAGTAATATATGTTGTCAAATAGTCTCTTTCTCATTATTTTCTTTGTCTAAGTCTTTTATTTTTTTTTATTACCTATTAAAGTATAATGCCTATCTCTACACTAGACTTGGGCTATGAATCATAAATAGAAGCCACAGGGGGCAGGTCAAACGTCTGTCAAGACTAACAACTATTTGTTACTTCTTTAACTGCAAATTGTTGATGTTAAGCTTTGAACATTGAGTCGCAACCCATTTATTCTTGAGCAGATCATAATTTTGTGTGCCTGTATGTGTTTCGTATGTGTTCATGTGTTTGCTCTATCTTTACACTTTGGGTATGGGGAAAGGAAAAAGGAGACTGTTTTAGGGTAAACTATAAATAATAATGTAAATTATTGTACTTGGCAATGAACTTTTTTTTTTATGCCTACAGCACTCAGTCTAACTAGGTGGTCTCCCATCCAAGTACTAACCAGGCCCGACCCTGCTTAGTTTCCAAGATCAGACAAGATCAGGCATGTTCAGGGTGGAATGGCTGTAGACTGAACTTTTTTTAAAATAAAAAATCATTTTTTTTTACCCCTTTACAAAACTGACATATAAACTAGGAAAACTCTGGAGAACAAATCAAAGATAGAAAAATAAGATGTTCAATGCCCCACTTGATAGTTACAACTATTTTAACACATCGATGACTCCAGTCTTTCAAATACATATAGCTGTATAAATATATTCTCAATTAAATTTTTTGTTTTGAGATAATTGGAAGATTCACATACTGTTGCAAGAAATACTCTTTCACCAATGGTACCATTTTGTAAACTATAGTATAATACCACAGTCAGGGTCTGACATTGATGCAATCCACCAAACTGATGCAGAATTCCTCGGTTTATTTGTACTCATTTGTGTGTATGTCTGTGTATATTAAGTTCTCTGCAACTTTCCCACATGTGTAGGTTTTTGTATCCATCACCACTATGAAGCTACTGAACAGTTCCATCACTACGAGGACCCCCGTTGCCATCCCTCCTTCTCTTCCACATATTACCTCTCCCCCGCTCCCCTGGCAACCACTAATATGTTCTCCCTTCCCATAATTTTGTCATTTAGAAAATGGCATATAAATGAAATTATAAAGCATGTAACCTTGGTATTGACTTTTTATCACTCGGCATAGTTCCCTGGAGATTGCTGTTGTGTATCAGTAATTCATTCCTTTTATTGCTGAGCAGTATTCCATGGTACAGAAGTACTACAGTTTCCTTAATCATTCACCTATTGAAGGACATGTGGGTTGCTTTCAGTTTCTGGCAATTATAAATAAAGATGTTATGAACATGTGTTTACAGGTTTCTGTGTAAACAGTTTCCAGTTCTCTGGTATAAACAAACGTCCAGGAGTGTAATTTTTGTGTTCTATGGCAACTGTGTGTTTAATTTTATAAGAAACCGCCAAACTGACTTCCAGAGTGTCTGTTCCATTTTCCATTCCTACTAGCAATGGCTGAGTGATCCTATTTCCCACATTCTTACCAGCATTTGCTGTAGTTACTATTTTTTTAAAAAAAAAAAAAAAAAACCACTCTAATAGATGTGTACTAATAGCTTGCTGTGTTTTTAATTTGCATTTTCCTCATGGCTAATGAGGTTGAACATCTTTTCATGTGCTGATTTGCCATCTGTATCCCCTCTTTGGTGAAATGGCTGTTCATGTCTTTTGCCCATTTTCTAATTAGGTTGATTGGGGATTTCTGATGTTGAATTTCAAGAGTTCTTCATATATTCTACATACTAATCCTTTGTTAGATATGTAGTTTGTATATGTGTTTTCCTAGTTTGTACCTTGCTTTTTCATCCTAACAGGGCTTTTCCTAATCCAAAAGTTTTAAATTTTGATAAGGTTCAATTTATCATCTTTCTTTTAGAGATCATGCTCTTTTTGTCAAGTCTAAGAATTCTTTATCTAGCACTGAATGCCTCAGATTTTTCTTTTTTCCTAAAAGATTCAAATTTAGATTTTACATTTACATTCGTGATCCATTTTGAACTAGCTTTTGTAAAAGGCCTGAAGTTTAAGTTGAGGTTCACTTTTTTTTCTTTTTCTTTTTTGCCTATAGAAGTCCAATTGCTCCAACACTATTTGCCAAGGGAGCTTGGCAAACGCTGAACAGGGTCTGCACCTTTATTAAGAATAGGATGGGCATCTTTGTGGGGATCTACTTCTGGGTTCTCTATTTTGTTTCATTGATCTGTGTGTGTTTCCCTCTGCTGTACCACATTGTCTCGACTATGATAGCCGTATAGTCACACATAAAGCGATTCCACCCACTTTATGCTTCTTTTTCAAGATTCTTAAGCTATCCTGGGTCCTGGGCCTTTCCGCATAAATTTGAGAATAAGTTTGTGCCTAAAGAAAACCTTGCTGAGATTTTGATAAGAATTGCATTAAAGCATACATATAAATATCTTCATATTATTTTTTAAACTTGTTATATCATGAGAATTTTCCCTATTATTATGAACTCCTTTTTAATGGCTACCCAATATTTTAAAATAGATATACTATCATTTAACAACCATTTCAATAATAACTGACATTTGGCCTCTTTCAATTATGAATAATGTGAATAACTACCAAGAACATCTTCTTGCCAAAAAAGAAAGAAAATTTCCTGCATTTTGGATTGTTTGCTTGAAATACATTACCAGAAGTGGGGTTAATCAAGAAAAGGAATATTCTTACAATTATTTCTAATTGGATATTCTTTCACAAATTACCTGTATGTGAAAATATTATCATTAGTTTTAAATTTTCATTTATGAATTTGAATGTCCAAGTAGGAAAGATGCTCATCAAAGAAGAAAAGGAAGATTGTAAAAATGGAAAATAATGTAGCAAGCATACCTCTCAAAATGATGATGACTGTAATATCTGCCTGGCATGAATTTTTACAGGTGTTGCCACATACCTGCTCTTAGGTAATCCTCTCAACTATCCAGTGAAGGCAGGTAAGTAAAATCAATTTCTTCTTCACCTATTTTAGGACAGCTATTTGCTACTAAAATGTTTTCAAAATCTCTTTTCATCTTAAAGAAAATAGATTTAGTTAAGTCATTTTGTTTTTACCTAAGAAAGGAAAAGGGACAAATTGACCTGCCTAATCAATCTCCTTATTGTTTTGACCATAAAAATGGCTGTTATGGGAGATGGCCCTGAATGGGAGGTGACAAATATCTGCCTGGTGGACTAATCGATGAGTCCCATTTATGTTTCTATCCTTCCTAATTGGGTTTTCTCCTTTTTTTTCTAGTGAAGTAGAGCTCCCATAGAGAGACAGAAAAATAATGTGTTTTTTCTTTCAATGCAGTCATTTTACTTTTAAAACCATGTTGGATCTGCGTGGCTAACAGAAAGCTTAATCATCCTCCCAATGTGAGTCCTAAAAGCTGAGGTTCTCCTTCTCAGGTCTCAGTACAGAGGTGACCCCTGGTGCACTAAGTCCTTCAGTGTATCCAGAATGGGCTACAGACAGAAAAAAAGGAAAGCCTGAGGCCACCTGTGGGCCACGAAAATATTATATGATTTAGAAAAACCAGTTTTTATACTCTCAAATGTTGGGATCAGGTGTCCTTGAGGATTATAAGGTGGAAAAATCACTCAAACTATAAACACTGGGATGTTGAATAAAATCCTTTGTATAAATTGCAGCTTTTCGAATGGAAATATTTGATACTTCCTCCCCAAGCTGAGGAAGCAAGGATGAGGAGGAAGAAGGTGATATTAGTTAAGTGTTTGCTTTGGGAGAGGCAACTTACTAGGAGCTTTTATTATGTTTTTATTAATTTTCATAATCTAACAAGGCATTTTTAGTCCCATCTCACAAAGGAGAAAGTGGAACATTAAATAGCTGGAGTGAATTTTCCAATAGCTGTCAGTCAAAGCTAGGCTGCTCTGAAGCTGGGCTGAGTTTTTTTCCTACCGTTCCTTGGTGAAGATGCAGAAAAAGAGATAAAGAGACAGTGATTTAAGTTAGAAGGGCAGATACAGTGATAAATCAATGAAGTGATGAAGAGAGGAGTCCTCAAGCTCTCTGCATTTGAACTTCGCCCTTGTACAAATGAATAAAATTCAGAGATTGTGGGAAAGGGCCCAGAGAGACACACCTGCTTCCACTGGAGTTGTAGTCTTATATTCCTCCATCTTGCAGAGAATCAGGGCCTCCTCCAAAAGAATAGAACACCCAGCCCAGTGGAAAGGAGGGAAATAAAAAAGATCCCTATCCTGTGTCCAGAGGGCAGGGTGCAGAGCATGTAGCTGACATGCAGAGCTAGGGGTTCAAGTTCTTGCTCAAACATTTATCTTTTTTGTTAGAGAACACACTATGAAATCTAACACTCAGCTCCTCCATTATAATATGGGGAAAATGCTAACCTGGAGGCTTGCTTTGCACGTTAGAGATAATACAGGTAAGGAGCTGAAACCTGAGATGGTTCAACATCTTTTAATAGGGTAGCTATGATCATGGATACCCTGTCACCTTTTCCTCAAGCATAGTTTCCACCCTTCCCTGGATGTGACAATTCTCCAATTCACAGTGCTCCCATCAGGGCAGAAGTACTTTTGCATTCACCAGGTGAGACAGGAAGCTAGGTGTGTGCCCTCTGACATCAGATTCCACTTGCAGCCTCCCACCCCCATGGAAGCCTCCATTCTCGCCAAATCTCCTACTACAAAGCCCAAGAACAGGCATGCCTCGGAGATATTATGGGTTTGGTTTCAGAGGACTGCAATAAAGTCATAATCTTTTTGCTGTTGGTGGGTCTGTCTTCAATTTGCAAAAAAAATGCAACATCTGTGAAGTGCAATAAAGCAAAGCACAATAAAACAAGGTATGCCTGTACATAGTTTCATCCTTTAAGAGAAATGCTGTCTGTGTTTTTATACGGTGAAGACATATGTACCATTTAAACTCTGCAGAGAAAAATCAGACCTTCATCTTCTAGATGTATTGCTTCCTCCTGTGTTTAACTGAATTTCCATCCTGTCCACACTGACTGAGCACTTGGGGCAACAGTGCACTTGTGTACACCTTTCGAGCTACCCAGAATGCACAGCCTTGGGGAGGGCTTGGGTAACATACCACGTAAATACCACTCAGTCACACATTTCAAGCTCCCTTTTAGAGACAGCAACATAGAGATGCCAAATCTACGTCCACGCAATTAACCACGGAACCCGTGGGCCTGCCAGGGCCCTCTTTTACATTGGTTCTTTGGCTACAGCTCTGGAGAAATTACTTTTCTTAGACCATGATGTCCTTTTTATATGAGGGGGAGGGCTGGGAATCACACAAAGCACCGTAAACAAGATTTCATTTTGTGATAACAGCCAGATATGTTGAAAAAGCAATGGTATCATTTGGAGCATTTCTTCCAAAATCCACAACCTGAACAGCTCAAAAAAAAAAAAAAAAAAAGGACTCTATATTTTCCATTTTTTCCATATCCTCCACTGAGATGAACCCACAACCCAGCCCTCGCATCTAATCAACACCCAGTAGTTACCTGTTGAAGGGGGAACACGGCACACAAAAGAAGCAGCTGCTCCTGTATGTACTTATGTACTAAGTTCAGGCAACCTCGGAGACCCGGCGGGTTTCGTTCCACACCACCACAATAAAGCAAGAATCGCGCAAAAGCAAGTATCGCGATCAAGCAAGACAGTATCTTTTTGGCAGTGGAGGGTCCTGCCTTCAATTTGTAAAAAAAAATGAAACACCTGTGGAGCACAATAAAATGAAACACAACAAAACGAGGTCTGCCTATATTTTCAAGGATTTAAGGGCAAGAGAAAGGGTTCTCACCTGCGCCATTACTGGAGCCAGCAACTGTGCCAGGTGCTGTAAATAACACAACAGCAACCAAGGAGTCAGTGCTGATTGGCATGTGGCTCACTCAGTGCTTCAGGTGTCTTTACTATCTTTTCATCGTCACATAAATCTTATATGCTTTTTTCTTTTTTTTTGGTCTTTTTGTCATTAAATCCACTCTAAAAGATAGGTGGCTTTATTACTCCACTTACAGAATTGGGAAACTGAGGGTCAGAGCAGTTAAGAATTTTGACAAAGTATACGTCTTCCCACAAGTTGCAGTTGGGGCATTAGGGCGTTTGTGTACACATTTCGAGCCACCCAGAGATTAAAATCCCCTCAGGCTCCCAGAATTCACAGCCTTGGGGCAGGTTTGGGTAACATACTAGGCAAACACCACTTAGTCACACATTTCAAGCCCCCTTCAAGTCCATGCAATTAACCACAGAACTTCTGCAGCAACCTAGACAAAATAAAAATACTTGTGACTTATTACAGACTTATGTCCCAGTGGTGCTTAACACTTATGTATTATTTTATGTGACCCTGCCCAAAACTGTAGGAGGTAGATGCTTATCTCTATATTTCAGGCAAAAAAACCTCAGGCTTAGGTTGAGAAACTTTCCCTGAGGGTCAGTCATTTCAGCCTTTGTGCCCATTGAGCCTTTGCTCTGAATCACTACATTAAGCAATCAGATCGATAATTTGCAAAGAGATTAACCAAATAAAAACATTTCTACCCCAAACATACCATTTAGAATGACCAAAATGAGCAGACTGAGAAATGGTCAGGGCAGTTGTTTTGACCAGTTTAGTAATTCTGTAGTAACAAAAGAGGATTCAATCAATTGCTTAGCAATCAGCCATTATGAGAAGATGGAAAAAAAAAAAAATCCAATTGATTGTTTGGTAGAGCAGGAAGCATTTTAAATGCTATCACAGTAAGAGAAATATTTGAAGATTTGTCTTCATAATGGTTAACTAATTGCAATCTTCAAATTTTATTGCCTTGGAAAAATAACTCAATTCAAGAGACAGGGTATTAACACTTGCGGCTATTTCTTCTTTGTCTCAGATAGCGTCAAAGGGAAGCATGCAATTGATCAATCCCTATAATCTATAAAGACCCCTTCCTAATGAACAGTCTCCTTGAGGCAGAGTCAATGTGCTATTCATCATTTTATCATCTATATGTACCTAGTATAGCGTGGGGACGTATGTTAGGTCCTCGAAACATGCTTGCTAAATTGAATGAAAATTTAAGAGAATGGCCGGAGTCTATCCTCAATCTTGAGTTCCCTTTAAGTGAAATTCTAGAGCTGTATATGCAATTTGACTTTGGTATAAATACAGAATGGTAGCTATAGACTTCTTTAGCTAGCAAGCTATCCATTCCCTTTTGGCATCAGCATCCCCATCTGCACGATGATAATCAGCTAGTGGCACAATCATCCTGCCGTCACATCCCTCCACTCCTACCACCCAGGGATGTACTTTTGACCAAACCAACCCCATTTTTCTGGCCTCAGACAGAGATGGCTTAAGCAATGGGCATTTGCCCAAAGTTGGACCAAACTGTATTTTCTCCAGGGATTTTCTGCTAGAGCTGGGGGGAAGGCCTTCTTGCCTTTGAGGATGATGCTAGAAGAAGGCTGTTAGTGTTGTTTAGAGAAAGTCTATGTAGAGAGGGAGAGGATGAGATCAACATGCAAAAGGGAAGCAGAAAGAGAAATTCTTTGGATCTGGGATCCAGCTGTTCTGAAGCCAGATGCATCCTTGGATTTCCTGGTTACAGGAGTCAACAAATACCCTTTACTTCAGCTATTTGAATGTGTTTCAGTCAATACAACCACCAAATTCTGATAACAGAATCTTTTTTCCAGCTACTACAGTTACTTTCTCTTTGGTTTGGTAACACTGGGGCAATCAGAAAAAGAACTAACTAGAGGTTGAAAATAGAATTTAGAGGTAGGCTGTAGAGGGAGGTTGAAATTTAGAGATAGGACTTAGGGAAATCTCAGGGAAGGGGGGTGCAAAGCAATCCTGTTTAAAAAGAGAGATTGTGCAAGGGAAGAGCTTGCATCTGAGCATCTGAGATGCTGAAGGACATAGCAGGGAGGAATCCACAGAACCCTAAAGTCAGACGGGGGGCCCAAATTGGAATGGAAGCCACACACAGAAACAAAAAGAAAAGTTTTATGTTTTATCCACAAGAAAAAAGAATTAAATATTGAAATAGAGAATTGAGTTTCTTTCTAAAGAGTCTATCGAACACGGCTAATGAAAATGGAAAATGCACCATGCTATATTACTAGTGAAAGATAAGTAAATGTCAATGAACTTCTATGACAGATCCATCCCATCATTAGAGTAGAAGTAAAAATACAGCTTCACCAGTGGCCTTGCTCCAACTTTTCCCCACCCAAAGGTCTTGGTCAGCAAATGAGCAAACCCATTATGACTAACAAGGGAAAGAAAAAAAGGTAGGATGTGAAGAAGCTGAAGAAGGCACAGTAAACCATAATAATGGCTTATAAAGTTTTATGGTTGGCCATTAATCGTAACCACCTCAATTTCTTAAAAGAAAGATTCATGGTCTTTTTAAATAGACAAAATTCAAGTTTATGAGAAATTTAATAATATTCATGCTGACACTATAAGACATTCCAAAAGCCTTAAATTTTCTGCAGTCTTTGGAGTAGAGACAGATTGTTATAGTAGGAAAAAGACAAAGTTGAGAGTCAAACCCATAGCCAAAGCCTGACATGGGGGCTTTAAGCAAGTCACTGATACTCTCCGAGCTTTAGTTTCCTTATCTGGGAGATGGAAATAATGCTGGCTTCCTTGCAAAACTGTAATAAGGACTAGAAAACGAGGTCGGAAAGTTCACAGAGGCACACAGCCTGGCATGCGAGCGTGACACTCAATTACACAGCTGCAATCATCATTTCAGAACCTTTCCAAACATATCCGGAATCCCATCATGATCACTCTTCTCCCCTGCTACCCCCATGGCTCTAGGCCAAGCCCCCATCACTTCTAGAATCTGAATGACTCAACTGCTCCATGGTTTCCCACCTCCTCTCTCTCTCCCCCCATGGTCTATTCTTCAGCCACCAGCCAGAGCGATTCTACAAGGACATATACCGGAGGGTGTTTCTCTTCCACTGAAACCCTGCCATGAAATGGCTTTCTCTCTCAATTAGAATAAAAGCCAAAGTCCTTCAAGTGACCTATAAGGCCTTCCATGATCTGGCCACCTCTGTCCTTATCTCATATCCCTTTGTTCTCTCTGCTGCAGCCACGTTGGCCTCCCTGGCATTTCCAGAATGTTCCAGACATACTCCTGCCTCAGGCTTTTGGTCTCAGTTCCCGCTACCTAGCATGCTCACCAGTAGATGCATTCCTGCATCCCCCAGTAGATGCATTCCTGCATCCCCCTTCCTCGGGTGTTCTTACTGACCTTCCTTCCTGAAAGCACTATTTAAAACTGCAAGCTGCCTCCAATCTCCAGGAGCCCTTGTTTCTTCATATCCTTTCTCATGATCTTTATTAACTTTTTTTTTTTTTTTTGGCATCTCTTCCTTCAGGGCCTTTCCACGTGCCTGAATTTATCACAGCCTTATTTTATAACTTAATTTGCTGGCTTCTGTTTCTAGAAGGTTGACTCGAAGGGGGCAGGATTGGTCTGTTCTCTTCACTGCTATATCCATAGAACCAACAGCAATCCTCATCACATAGCCAGGGATCAATACATTTTTGCTGACTGGAGAAATTAGCCACTTAACTCCCCAAGTCACTCTGGAACTCCTGGTTGCAGATTATTTCTCCTGGGCTGCAGAAACCTATCCAGTCAAAGAGAATTCTGTCCGACATCTCCCTTGCCGGCACATCCTAAAGGCCTTGAGGCTTCAGGCCAAGTTATATCCGGACAGTACAACAAAGTGTAGAATCAGAGCATGCAGATTTGAATGGCTAGCTTTGCCAAAAGCCATAATTTCATCACCGAGAAAGGGGTTGTGAAACCTAGAAAAGCTGGTATATGAGGGGATTCAACAAAAAATGTATAAATACCAGTTTCATGAAGGTGCTCGGGTGATACAATAGTTCCTCCTGGAAATGACTATTGTGAGGATGAAATAAAATTGCCTATGAAATAGTTGGTTATGATTTCTGTTTAAAATCTCCATCTCTTCATTTGTCCTTCTCCTTCACTTGGACCACCATCTGCCCGCTTCAATGGAGATCATTTCATCCTCTAGCTCATGGTCCCCCGTCAAAGCTCATCCTCCAGTTGTCCCCTTCTTTCAAGTCAGCCTTTCCATCGTCCTAGGTTACCATGAGTTCATCTGATACAACTTTAGCACCTAGAAATCTAACTTTTTGTAAGTCTTAACCACATAGTTCTCAACTCTGACTGTATACTATAATCTTCTCCAGAGCTGCAGGTGGATTAAAAAAAATTAATGTACAAGCTACGACACAGAGAATTGGACTTATTAGGGCTGGCATGGGGCTTGGGAGCCAGGATACTTCTATAATCTGAGTCATTCTAATGTGCTATTAGATTCGGAACCATTATTGTTCATTTAGATGTAAATGGGGCCTCCTGGACACAGGATACCTTAACATAAAATTTTTCCAAAAGTGAAAACTTGAAGATTTTATGGGAGCATATACACCCCAGATGTGCTTGTCTAGCTACCACTATGCAAGGCAGCTATGTAGGCAAAAACTTGGCCATAATGGACACATTGGTATAGGTGAAGCCCACCTTAATGTGAGTGGATCTATTTGAGCCTCTGATGAAATCTAGGTCCATACTGATCACGCAGGAGAAGAGTGAGCAAACAGTAAGCAGAGTTAGGCTCCCAGTGGATGCATAAACCTGGAGGCATATTTCACTCACTAGCCCCATGAATATGCTTAGGAAATTGTGCTTATATACACATGATATTGACTACATGTGTTCATAAGAGACATGCATATGAT
Source organism: Rousettus aegyptiacus (assembly GCF_014176215.1). Taxonomy (NCBI): domain Eukaryota; kingdom Metazoa; phylum Chordata; class Mammalia; order Chiroptera; family Pteropodidae; genus Rousettus; species Rousettus aegyptiacus. The sequence goes on along the minus strand of NW_023416289.1, from coordinate 25,838,778 downwards.
CAATATTTTCCCAATTTGCTTTTTCTCCTATGGATGTATTGTGGATCTCTTTTAATAAACTAAGACTTGAACAACAACAACAAAAATATACTCCTAAATAGCACTCAACAAAAAATAATACCAAACAATCATGACAACAACAACAAAACAAAAACAAAACAAGAGAACCTGAAACACCAGAGGCAGATCACAGGGCTGTCTTGAGAAGAAGTCCAACAACTAAAACGCTTTTTAAAATAAGACAATACAATCTTAAAAGTACTATGAGTAAATGCTATTTTATTTTTAAAAATCTCTAAGGTGTAATTTTTTTTTTTCTTCCACGAGACAGGGCAGGAACAAAAGGGAGATAATTGGTTTCCAGACATATTCCATTGGGGAAGAGGAAGAGACTCTCAAGGTGTATGGGAATGGAAGGGAATCAGTGACAAATGTGTCAAGGCATGAATCAGTGATGGGGAGAAATGAGAAGTAGGCTGTTCTGAGTCGTTGCCATTTTTTGATCTGTTCCTGGTGATTAAACCAAACAACTGTGCTTGCTTATTTTATTGATTATTTCTGTTCTTGTTATGATAACTACAAAACATTTCCAGAAGTAGGCGGGGTCAACATATAACTGGTAGAAATAGATTTAACTAAACATTTTAAAGGACACGAATGGGATTGTATTGTATTCGGGAATAATTCCTTAGTTGTAGTGATATTTTTCAAGTATGAAAAGTCATAATTTGCTACTGAAAGAAGTTAAATAACCTGTATACTTTAAAATTCTCAGAAAAAATATAGTTTCTAGCATCAAATTTGACAGATTAGTTTTAAAGTCTTTCGCTTTAATTTACTTCGGAATTTTTTAAAAAGCTCTGCTTGGGCACATGGCTAATGACTTCTAGGGGAACACAGCAACTTATTGAGAAATTACTATGTCCTAGGCAATGAGTTAGGTGCTTTATATTTGATCCTTTTATTTGCTGAGAAAGCTCTGAAGTACTATTATTTTTATTTCATCTGCCCATGAAGAATTTGATAGATGCTTAGTGATTTGTTCAAGGTTGCATAGTTTGTAGTCCAAGAAAAAGGAGTCGATGCAGCCTAGCAAAGAGTACAAACTAGGAGCCAGGCTGCTTGAATATAAAGCTGAGCCCTGCAGCTGCAGAATTTTTAGGATTCTGTGTCTCAGTATCTTTATCTGTAAAATGGGCATTATAATAGTATCTACTTCATAAGTTTATTGGGAAGCGATAAATTGATAGAGCGATAGATAGATACATACATACATACATACATACATACATATCACACACAACTTATATTATCTAAAAACATACATAAATATGTAAAATATACATATGCATAAAGAGCTTCGACATCATAGAGACTAAATAAGTTAACATATGTATAGTATGAAATAGATTTATACATGGCAAGTATTACTACCATAATCACCAACATCTACTCTGTCCTTTCATTTACATTTAAGCCTTGACATCTATAGATAGATCTTCTCTCTTGGTCCTGCCCTTCCTTTTATAGCATCCTTCTTTTGTTTGTGGGAAGATACAGGGAGCACAATACAATTGAAAGAAAAGAAGTCAACAGTTTTACTTTTTAATAATTAAAATAAAAGGCTTATTATGGGATTCAACAGATGAGAAATAAAAGCACTGTAGTGAAAGCTTGACTCTCATGAGTGTTCAGACAGGAAAATTTAACATGAGAAGATGCTCAAGCCAGTTTTGGAAACAACTGTTCATTTTTCTGACCATTTTTCTGACTGTGGGGTGGCTGACCAGTGAGAGGGCCAACATCTTCTCTTGGATCTCAGTCATTGTCTCTAATCAGTGACTTGGCTTGGATGTTGATGTTGACACTGAGAAATGGCGGTGCCTTAAGGATGTCCTAACCCTGACCTTCTGGGTTGGGAAGGTGCAGAAAGGCCAAACAAGATTTGGCTCTGCTGCCATGCTTCTTCCTCCCTAAGTTCCAGCTCAAAACAATTCACCTGCATCTGCTTTACCTACTGGATCTTTGAGTAAAATTTTATTTGAAGAACAGATATTGAAGCTCAGAAAACTTTTGACAATCAGTGCTTTACGGTCCTTCTAGTTTTGACATTATGAGGCTCTAAGATCAGACTGTTGATTTATAACATGTCCAAGCCTCCTATACAAGGTGCCCCCTTGGACAGCAGTGACAAGTGCTGACCAATAAGGGAGGAACATTGGGACCAAAATGAAATGGAAGCCATCCTGAATACAAATTGACTTTTGAAAGAAACACAGAGCTTTCTAATTTCAGATTCTAAATGGTGCTGCTAAAAGCATCTTCAGAAAAGTTGAGTTTCTTTCCACCAGTTGAAGCTATAGTAATATTACTGGATTTTTCTAAAAGACTAGTGTGTACCCAATTCCCATGTGTAGCATATAACTCACAGATTTAATTATAGATCTTCCTCAGTCACTAGTTCCCTAGGAAACAAATCCATGGCTCATGTCTTGTGCATGGAAGGTCATAGCAAGAAGATAAATATTTTCTGCATTTTGAAACTTTATCTAGAGGTCACAGGTCTGCAACTCAGCAGATGAGAGCTCTTCAGACAATAGCCAAAAGCTGCTATGTTTGACTAATATCAACGATACTTAAAACCCTTTTTTGTTTATCTCAAATAAAGTACTTCCAACTTAAACGAATGAAAATTTTCATTATATCTCTTTTCCATTTTAAGGTTGAAATACAAATGAGATGAGAAGTTTCCTTAAATGTTTCTTTCTGCTCAGTTAAGATAGAAGTTCTGTTTTTAATTTTTCTTTAAAGGGAACATTATCTGAAAAATCCAAGTTAATTTTGATCATGTGGACATTGCAGGTCAGGGACTGCATGCAGAAAACCGCCACAATTGGCCAGTAATACTGAAAAACTAAAATGAGAGGGAAAACTAAAAGTGGAAAATTCAGAAAACTGAAAAATGTAAATGCCTTTAAATATATGAAGAAATATTACAAAGTAAAGAGATATTTTTCCTTATGACTAGAGGAAGTTGGTCTCATTTTACTTATTTAACACTCTCTGAAACTGGTTTCTGCTTGTTATCATTAATGCCACTAACTTTTTTAGTGCTATGTGAGGATTAAATAGGAAAACGTAAGTAGAGTGCTTTGTAAATCCCGAAGAGCTGTACAAATGTTAGTTATCTCAATTAGCGCCTCTTGTATAAATTCTTAAATGGGATCCTATTGATCACAGTGTGGCAGGACTGAGTGTTTCAAAACCTCATACTTTAAATGACAAAGCATAGAGATTAGTAGCAGTCATGATCTTCTTCACCTTTCAGGTAGAGATCATAAAGTAAGCAGACACTACCAGTCAATAAAACTCACAGAAACACCCCAGAGGGGTTCAAAAGATGACTTATTTTCCCAGCAGACTACAGCAAACCCACAGCAGAGAGAAGATCTAGGGTCTAAACATAGCATGTAACATTTTTAGTTTCTTTTGCAGCCTCAACAATACACTGTTTATGGCTTCAGTGGGAGATCAGAGGTGTCAGGACAAAGCCGTCTTTATTTGCCATTCTTTAGCAAAAGATCCAGGTCAGGAGAAAGAGACTATAAAGTGGCATAAGGAGTGACTAGCAGGAGAAGGGAGGGCATTAGTCAGTCATTACTTCCTTCTCAATGCATCATATGTAAATTGCTTTTGCTCAGTTTAAGGGCCTCCATAAAATATTGATTTGGGCATATTTAATATTTATTGAGCAATTACTAAATTCCAGGCAACATACATTTTTCCTGTTTTTATATAGTACCAGAACAACCCTGTGAGGTTGGTATGGTACACTGTGAGGGCAATTCAGCTCAAGTTTCCAACAAATAAATAGAACAGGTGGGCACTAAATCAGGGTTTCTATACCCAAAGCCTGTGATTCGAGCCATCATGCAAGACATACAGGAAGAAGGATATTTCTATTCATTTTGAGTCAACATTTCCTTGGGGAATCTATACAACTTGTGATCCTTCTCTCTCCAGAGCAACTCAAGTACGCATGCACATGCACTCATGCATACACACACACACGCTAACGTCTCTTCATGGACCAAGTCTCTAACATTCCAGGTTAAGAACTCTCTTCTACAACCTGCTGGCCTCTGGTGGATCCTCACCTCTTCTCTCCTTCTTTTCAACAAGTAGCTCAACCAACCTTCCTTGATTTCTCTTACTGTGGGCTCACAAAACCAACCAGACATAAGATTCCAGCTTAAGTTCATTTTAATGATGACATAACTGTGGGGTATTTTTGCTTTACTGAAGAAAACCAAAAAAACCAAATACTATAGTCCACAATGTGATCAAAGAAGCTTCAGCTTGATGGAACTTGTGGCATTATCCACAATAGTGCTTCCCTCATGGGGTCACTGGGCACCTGAGCCAGAACCATCCAGTGCCTGTTATCAAAAAAGAGCTCTGGACCCCATGACAGACCTACTGAATCTGATTGTGAGGGTGGGGATAGGCCTCACTCAATGCTGTGAGCAAAATCACCTAGTCAGCTGAGGCACACTGCCGTTAGACACTCCCTGACTGAGAAGAAACTAAATATCTAAATTCTAAATGAGTCTTGCCCGAGGTCTCATTTCTTGTTGGTGCCGGAGCTAGGCCTAGATGCGATGACTCCTGACATCCATCCACACGTTTCTATCTCAAATACCCGATAGTGTGATCAAAATTCAGTCAATAGAAGAATTCATTTAAACACATCATTGTGCTGAGAAAATGAATTTGAAATGTTCAATACTAGTGTGAAATGAAATGTTTGTGATTTATTTCTTTAAGCCAATAATGTCCCCAAATTGGATGCTCATTAAATTGCCAAAATAGTAATGCATGAATTTAAATCTGCTGTAATGCCTTCATTTTAGAGAAAAAGTCCCCTTTTAATACAATTGTATTTTCTCCAACAAGAAAAATAAGAAAAAAAACAACATACATTTTGTTGCGAATTGTGGATTAAAAAAAAAATCAACAAATGACTATAGCAGCATGGATTAAGCATCCTTTGTTTGCTTTACAGAAACCATTATTTAGAATAACCATTTTTATGGAATTGAAATTTGCATGTGTAGCTTAATAATATGCATATAAAAAATGGGGCATGGTTCTGGGGATCTTGACAGTTCCAAGATAATCTTGAATGCTAGGGTCATTTGTGTTTCCTGTAGGAAATTTAAATGATGGGACACTTCTCTACGGATCTGATGACTTCTTGATATCCATGTAGTTACTGTCAAATTGTGGGTCCTGGACTATGAGTCTGATATACTAGGCCATTTACATTGGTTTTATGCCTTAACACTATTTTTTAAAGAGATCATATCATGATATTTTTTATTAAGAAAGTATTTAGCTTCCCCCCCACCCCAACCTCATCTTTATGAGGAAATATATTGGTGATCTGATTTTAACTGATTTTCACATTTGCATTTATTTCTTCCAAAGACTACACCAGCAAAAATAAACTTACCTCAAGACCATTTCAATTCTCTTAAAAAAATATTAATTGATTTGATGCTGTGTGATGAAGAGATGATTTCATATAGAAAACCTTACTTCTAAGCTACCATGAACCTACTGAAATGTAAAAATACATAAGCACTGTGCTCCAAAGTCACTGTGTTTTGGCAAAATCCTGTTTTCTCACTAAATAAAACAAAGCTTACTTTTAAGGGAAGGAACTCACACTCAAAGCTGGAAATAGTAGCTACGATTAAAAAAAAAAAAATCTATGGATTAAAATCTTGTGCCCAAAGAAATCATTAAAAGTAAGTTATTTTCTAATTGTTTCCCATTTATCAGCATTTTGAAATTCAAAAAACTCAGTGTGCTTTAATAATGAATATATGTTGAAACACCTTTTAGTTTGATGCTAAAGAGTGCTTCTTCCAAGTGGAAAAAGTAAGTGATTTATATTTTATCCTAAATGTAAAAGCAATGTAGGTAATGGAGAATTTTGAAGATTTCAGAAATATAGAGAGCCAAATTCAAACCCTGTTTCAGTGACATAATGCTCTGCGACTTAACACCTCTCCAGAAAGACTCTTTTCTTGTTAGTAAAATGGTGGGAGTGGCAGTAGCCATCTGATAGGCTTAGGAGAATTAACAAGATAGAAGCAGGTAGTGCTTAGGACACTGCCTGGAACGTAATTTAAGTTGCTCTAATCTTAAGGGAAATGTTGATTTCATATCAATGGGACCTATGAACCCCAAAGGCACCCTGCATTTCTTGGAATCCCTGACCTCCTTACTAAAGTAGTATTTCAAAGAAGGGGCTTGAAAGTCCCATAGGGCCACCACCACTCTACCTCTGATGTAGGATTCCAATTCCATAATCATTAAAATAGCAGCATATTATTGAATCTTCATGCACACAGGTTTTGTGCAGTAAAATATATACCTTCAAAGTTGGTATATTTTCTCTATGCAACAAAATGCATGAACACTCTGTTCCAGAAAATAAGTGCATGTCTCTATGTTGCTTCCAGAGTAACTTTAATAAGCTGGAGGGAAGTAAGTAAACATGCAGAAGGCAGGAGGGGCCAAGGCTAGGCTATTTGTGTATCTTAATGAGCATGAATTAAAGGGGGAAAACAGTGGAAGAGTAAAAAAAATATATAGCCATCCCATCAATGACTCTATGGATTCTACAGACATGAGCTATGATTATTAGGGTCATTAGCAGGCATTCTGACATTCAAGCATAAAGCATTATTCATGAACACAGAGTGGGTGAAATTATACAATCCATTTAAATAAAATCAACCGCATAACAGATATAATTCACAAAGTGATCATTTTTAAAAATAGAAAATTGAATTTCAAATCAGCATTTTAATGGCCCAGTGATCCAAATATTAAATTGATAATCAGGCCACAGTGATTTGCATGAGTAGCTGGAAACATTCTTATAATTCTATAATGATCTGTAAAATGCCAGAAAATTCACAATCTCAGAAATACACTGTCCCAAGTAAAATCTTAGACTATCAGTGCTGGAGGGGATCTCAGATATGATCTAAATCAGTGGTTTTCAACTAGAAACGATTTTGCCCCCATCCCCCAGTGGACACTTAACAATATCTGGAGACATTTTTGTTTTTTGCAGCTGGAAGGAGGTGCTAGTGGCATCTAGTGGGTCAAAACCACGGATGCTGCACGGGACAATATACAGGACAGCTTCCACAGCAAAGAACTATCTGGCCCCAAATGTCAATCGTGCTGAGGTTTAAAAACCATAATCCAGATCAACCTTTCTCACTATATATAATGGAGAAGCCATAATCATGGCTTTTCATTAGACTGTCAGTGAGTTGCTGACTAGATCTTAGGGTTCTTGGTACAATTTTTCTTTCCCTACTAGGTTTTACAAAGCCCTTTCATTCCTGCCCATCTACCCATCTGCCCTCAATCTACCATTCAAGACACATGAAATACCTAGTATGGATTTGACACTGGGAATACAGAAGTTAACAAGACAGTCTTTCTCCTTTGTGGTGAGGAGGCAGATGTAAGACGTGGTGAGAAAGGCAGACGTAAGACAAACAATAACAATGCAAAGAATTATCATTATGATAAGAGCCGAATGAGAGCACACAATTAAAGGAACCGAATTCAGTCCGACATCTCCTTGTTCTAAAGAAAACGCTCCTAATACTAATACTCTACCATGCATTTAAATATCCTTGAAAGAGATTTGGAGTACCAGGCATGGGTCCTGAAAAGGAATCCTATATTATGGAAGGGGCCTGACAACAAGGTTGGAGATAATAGTAATGGCTGCCACTCAATGGAAACTTGCCATATACCAGGCACTGAACTAAATACTCTTCTTACATTTAAGCCTCACAATAATATTGAGGGGTAGGTACTACTGTCATTACAATCTCTAATTGATGAAACCCCACATTTTGGATGAGGGGTTGTCTTGGGGATAGGCTATAGTCTATCATAGATGAGTGAAACTTTGAGGAAGGTGACTGGCTTTTACTACTTCATTCAATGAGGGACTCCATTGTGATGTAGTAGATTTGAGGGGGTTAGGGTATAATTGAATAGGTGATTAATCTCTACCTTTGAGGAATTAACGGGGAAAGTAAAGGTAGTTTGAAGAAACCAACTCAGCATGCCATGGAATTATTGGCAATATTATCAATTGCCATTTTAAAGATAAAACAAAGTGGGAAGAGATTTTAGTATATATCTGAGACTTGGTATGCTTAGAACTGTTCTGCCCAAAATGGGAGCCACTTAGCCACATGCGACTGTCAAAATTAAGTAAGATTAAAAATTGATTTTCTCAGTTACGCCATCCACATTTCAAGTGTTCAGCAGCCAGATACGACTAGTGGTTCCTTATTTCAGATGTACAGATTTAGGTTTCCATCAGCACAGGCAGTCCTAGTGAACAATGCTGCCTTGGGACTCGGCGTAGCATCCGGGAGTAAGTAATCTCTTAGTGGTTGTTCTCAGGATGGTATTCTCCTGTTCATAGTTTGAGATCTAAGGCCATCTCTGGCTCAGGCTGGTTGGGGAAGAAAGTTACTGAGGGCTTTCTCAGACTCAGATCCTCTTAGACAACAGAGCTACAAACCAGTTATTGGACAACTGTGCAATGAGATAAGTCCTTAGGGATTGAAGTCAGTGACTTTATTTCATAAACTAAAAACTTATATCCCAAACCTTCATAATAATAAATATTTACCTCCAGCACTCTTTTATGTCAGTAATTACCCCTCCAGGAATTGATTCCTTGGAAATGATTAGGGACATAAACAAAGTGAGGATGTTCAATGGAATGATGTCTAGCAATGGTTAAAAACACCTACTGGACAGAATAACGCACACCTTCAAGTCCAGTGCTATACACATCCTTTTGACTTGAAAAGATGATGAAGCATATTAATTTACAAAGCAGGTTGAAAACAGTATGGGCATTATAACCTTACTTTTGTGAACATATTATATACATATGCATGCAGGAAGGTACAGAGATCTATAAAGCATTTGAAGTACTGGTGATCTATCCGGACAATGGGATAAGAATGATACTTTTCTTTTTACTTATCTGCATTTTCTTATGCTTTCTCAATGGACAAACTACAAGTTCAAAGCTATCCTCAAAACTCAGAACTAGCAAGATAAGAATTGTTCCATCACTAAAGGGTCACCTGGCTCAAATATTAGGATTTCTAAATTGGCCATTGGTTCCCCTCCACCTTACATAGTCTCTCCCAGCTCCTCTGATCTTTTCAATCATCAATCCCTCCCTTTTCCCAAGTTCCTTACACTGATTCAGTATGAAAAGAAATAGATCCAAATTAATAGTGTCTATGAAGTTATGCATTCACCAGTGTGCAACAACAGTGGTTGAGAACTTAATTGGTATCTTTAACCAAATTAGTCTATTACCAAACTAACTGTGAATAGCTCCATATAAAATATAAAATCATCAAACTTTTCCCCCTATTTTGGAAACAACGATCCTAATTTCATCTGTTCAAACCAAATAGAACTGATATTGATGGCCAAAAATCATATGCATTATTCTTCAGCATGTTAGACATTAAAGAAAGAATCTAAAATAGGGTTGCCCAGTAGAACTTTCTGTGATGATGGGAATATTCTTTACTGGAGCCATCCAATACTGTAGCCACTAGCTGTATGTGGCTATTACATTTTTGAAATATGACTAGTGTGGCTGAGGAACTAAAGTTTTAATTTTATATAATTTTAATTCATTTAAGAATAAATAAGTAGCCACATGTGGCTAGTGGCTACCTTACTGGATGACACAGGATTGGAATCTAAACTGGGATCCTGTATACTAGCATGGAGAACCCCCATGATGACCAGAAAGGGCAGTGTTTATTCTGGCTTGGAGAGGTTCCGAATGACACAAGTACTCATTTGTTTCTGCTTTGCTTCCACCCAAAAAGCTTTAAGCAATTTGGAAGCATTGGTCAAGATAACTGAAACATAGTGGAAGGAAAACTGAAATTTTCTTTTTTTTAAAGGTAATGCCAAGTAAGAAGATGTGACTTATGAATGTCTCTGTGTGGTATCATTAGATATCATATTAATATGGATGATAGGATTCAGGATTTAAACATGCTCCAGTGATTTGACAGACACTGAACTGCCCTGATCTTTTTTAGAAGTCCAGTACCTCCTCAACTCAACAAGCCTCCAACTCTCTGGGAGCAGAAATGTAGCAGAGGTACTGTAAGACAGATTTCATACCAACTAACTAATCTCAAGGCATTAAATTTGGGGTTTACATGCATGCCTTCCCATTAGTCCCTTATTATTTTGGGGGGTAAAAACTGAAGGAGTGTTATGGTTATCTGGCCATAACTGTATGTGCTGGTGAGATGGTCACTTTGGAATAACCAAGGATGTGCCTACTCTGCTGGTTTGTGATAGCATGCCCTTGGTCATAAAAGATGAAAAGCAATACTCAATAGGAACTCCACTGGCAGGAAAATGTAGGTTAACAAGATGGTTGTTGAGAAGATTATAGGACAGAACCTCAGTTTGGAGCAGTTTCCTCAAGACAGATTTCAGTGGACATTAGGGAGAGTCATAGAGTATTGGCTGCATATCTCATATTTTTCAAAGTATCTTTCATGTAAGTCACCATATTTAGCACTTAAAAATATAGGATGTCCCAATATTTTGGACATACTTATATTAAAATATTAGTCATTGATCATCTGAAACTCCAATTTAAATGAGTGTTACATTTTATTTGGCAACTAATTTCTACCCATGAAAACACAAGTCTCAAGAGATTTCCCATAGTAAAAAGGAGCTTACAGCTAACTATATGCTGGAAGGGGTGGCTCACTTTGTCGTCCTCTTGAAGATTCCCAAAGATAACAGTATGTTGAAAACCTTGAGAAATTCTACAGCAGATACTTCCAACCCTCTTTAACATAACACTTTCCAAACTTTTGAGAACATAGAGCCCAGCAGTAAAGTGGCTTAAATGCCAGCTCCAAGGTCAGACTGTCTGAGTGCAAATACTGGATAGACAGCTTGGTGGTGGCTCTATGACCAGGGACAAGTTATAAGCAGAACCTGGGTTTGGGCATCTGTAAATGAGGATAGTTGTGTGCCTACTTCACAGGCCCCTGGAGAGAATGACGTGAATCAGCATAAAGCATTCAGCCTGAGCCTGGTGCTGGGTAACTATTACTATAAACACTAGCTTTAATAGTTATATCAGTGACAGGAACCTTTCCTGACAATGACTATTGACATCCAAAACCAGTAGATGCAATTTTGTACAAGCTGAAGATAAATCGAATTGGGGTAGGAAGAGTTTTAGCTTGGTCCAGCATAAAATGAACACTTTTGCTGTCAGACTGGCTGACCTTGAACCCAGGTTGATGAAATGAGGATTTCTGGTGAAGCAGAAGTTTTGGCAGATTGAATCATCTAATGAAACTGTGCCCTGTCATGGGGGAGATACTTAGCCTTCTGTTTTTTATTAGCTACTGCACTGGTTTTCTAGGACTACCATAACAAAGCCCCATAAACTAAGTGGTTTAAACAAAAGAAATTTATGGAGTTAACAGTTCTGGAGGCCAAAAGTCTGAAATTAAGGTATTTGCAGGGTCGGTTCTTTCCGAGGGCTGTGAAGAAGACTCTGTTCCATGCAACTGACCTAGCCTCTAGTGGTTTACCGGCAATCTTTGATGTTCCTTGTAGCGTAAACATATCATCCTGATCTCTTTGATATTCACACAGTATTCTCCATGTGTGTGTGTGTGTGTGTGTGTGTGTGTGTGTGTGTGTGTGTGTATCTGTCTCTGTGTCCAAAGTTCACCCTTTTATGAGGACATCTGTCATATTGGATTAGGGCCCACCATAATTACCTCATTTTAACCTGATTACCTCTAAAAAGACACTATCTCCAAATACAGAAACATTCTGAGGTACTAGGGTTTAGGACTTACACATATAAATTTTTGGAGAGCACAATTATATCCATAACATCTACCTTCTAAAACAGGGCTAATACCAGCTGCCTTTCTCACAACACAGAACTGTAATGAGGCGTAAGTAAGAGAATGTAGAGGAACATATTTTGAGAAATTTGATAGCACTATAAAACTGCGAGGTAAACCTTTGATTTCATATGCTGATCTCTACTGGAAGTGGTATTTAAACCTTTGCAAGAAAGATGTCAAGAAACTGCTAATCTTCCCACAATGCTGCCTGGAAACATACAGCTAGGGACTCCACATTTCAGAAAGACATACAGATTCTAAGGAAATGGGAGATGCGTGCTTAGAAATGAGCATGCTATTTGCAGTGTCACTAAATTTCCTGGTGGCATATAGGAAATTGGAGACAGAAACAAGGAAATGAAGATAGATACACAAATATTTCAAAATTTACTGTGCACTTATCTTGTGTCAACCAAAGTATTGGGCACAGGGCTTGTCAAATCTCATCTGGGAAACTGATTATTCAGGAGCAACCTGTTTAACGGGATGGGTAACCTCATTAGAAGACCTTCCATCATATAAAGGGAAGTTATTCTGGAGGTGAGAGGTTGAATGATGGGAAAGGGGACAGGAATGAGGGAAGAAAACTAAAGCACAGAATTTTCATTTTGTAATTTTAGTTGATGCGGCTTCTGTTCTCTCAATTTTCAAGAAACTAGTTTTTTACCAATCTTAGAAAATTCAGTCTAATCAAGGATTGAACACATGCCTCCCTCTCCTATGCTTCTCATCCACACTTTGCTAGAGAATGGTATGAATTCTTGGACTTTTTATTTTACTCCCTCATCAGTAAACCTTTAAAATTTAGATGTATTAAAGAGATGAATGCTTAAAATATTTTTTAAAAATAATAATAATAAAATGTGCCCAGGAAGCCCCAAAGCAGAACCTCTTGTTCCTCACTAAAATATATTTGAAGAAATAAAAAGCATCCGAAATTCCAACAATTTTAAGTAATAAGACTGGCAGATAGGTACCAGGAGAATATCAAAGACCGATAGGAGGGAATTGAGAAAAAAAGAATTAGGATTTTCTTTGCCTTGCCTTGTGAAACAAAGGAATATCTCTAATTGGAAAATGGGGAGATGCCAATGGCCCTCTGCTCGCTGTGGTGTGTCTTTCTGCCTTTCAATTTTTCAGCCAGTTCTCTATCAGAGTCAAGCAAATGCTTCGGGACATTATGACTTCTCTCCACCCCTGGACTCCTGTCTATGTCCGCAGTATGACATAAGCATTAAGAAAACAAGTAACAGTCATGGAGTTAGAAACCTGCAAAATAATAACAATTTTCCCTTCTAGAGGAAAAATTAAGGCAAAAATAACTAAAGCCATTTTGAAATATCACATTTTCTAGAACGTCTTGCCCCACTATGTTTTAGGACACATTATAAAGCCTCAAGGGTTAGAACAATGTGGCATTATTGCAAAATTTAATACATGAGATGGTTTCTAAGTAAACTCCGATATATTATAATTTAATATTGCACAAAAGCTATATCACGAAACCAGAAAAGGAGTGAATATTTTTTAAAGCAGTTGGAAAGAAAATAAATGTGAAGGGTAAAAACTCAAAATGGGCTTTATATGAAATCATATATCAAAATAAATTCTAGTTGGATTGAAGAATCAAATGTGAACATGAAGCCATAAAAACTTAGAAAAATGTATATTAGTCTGACTCTAATTTGGGAATAGGCCAAGAGTTTTCATTGTAAAAATAAGAGAATAAGTCATAAAGAAAATAATATTGTGTCTGATTAAAAATTTTAAAAATCAGTATCTCAAAACATCAAATAAAATGAACTCAAATAACAAGCTGGCAAAAAAGTTGCAACGAATATATGACAGACAAGTGATGAATATCCACAATGAGTAATAAGCCTTTACAAATCAATAGGGGAATCATTAACACCCAAATAGAAAAACGGAATAGGGCTCGAAAAGGCAGCTACTTTACAAGTCATGAAGAAGAAAAAAAGGCACCAGCAATTTTGAAATGGTAAAAAAAGGCAACAGTACTTTATCATTTTCATCTATCAAAGTGACAGATTTAAGCAAACCCTGGCACTTAACACTAGCAAGCAAAAGGTAAATAGGGACTTTCATATACTTCAGGTGGGAGTAAAGTTTAGCCTTATCTCTTTGCAAAGCATTTTGATAATTATATATTAATTGTCAAATAACTTATCTAATACAAACTTCAACTTCTAAGGATCAATGCTAAGAAATTACATAACTTTGGACACACATCCATGTACCTAAATCATCATCACAGAATTATTTAAAATAATGAATTGTTGGTAGAAAACTAACCAGTAATAAGGGGAATCTTAAATAAATCAATAGCCCATAAGATGTTTTCTTATATGAACATTAAATATCACAGTTTTGAAAATCTCAATGAAAGGCACATTTTGACAAAAATGTGAAATTTTAAAAGCAAATACAATCTGAATATATAATTTGACACTACATACACACACATATATATCAATCATCAATGTATATGCACAACATTCATACACATTTATATTTAATTATATTCATAGGAATACAAAAAAAGACAGAAAATATCAAAATGTTATCAGAGATTATCTCTGAGTGGTGAAATTGCAAGCTAACTTTATTTTCCTTTTTTTATTCATTTATTCATTGATTTATTTATTCAGTTATCTATTTCATAATAAGTATGCATTTTATAATCAGAATAAGTTAATTTAAACATAAAAGACTAAAGTATGCGCCTATGGTAAGTTAGGGAGAGTTTATTCTGTCATTTTATAAACATTTATAAAATGGCTACTATTAGCTTAGGTCTGAGAGAAGGCAGAGACATTTGGAGAACTGTTTTTGCTAAAAAGAATAATGCATTTACTTTTTATTTATTTATTTATTTATTTTGGATGGCACTATCTGTTAGATGGTGCTTAATGCCCAGCTGAATTATTTGACAATGGGAACTAGGAGGGACACAAATTTTGAAAACATTGTAATTAAAAAAAAAACAATCAAAGATGAAGTTTGGCCTGGAAGAGTTTAGTAGGAGAGATTTAGGAGAGAAAAGTAAGGGATGTGATAAAAAGTGGCTCTCAGAAAGGTTAAGCAAAATGTCCACAAACACACAGCTCTATAATAAAAGCAATGACTGAGCTCAGGTTTCCCCAACACTTAACACTTTTTTTTCTTTTAATACTACTACATAATACCTACCAACAAAGATCTAGTATCCAATCAAAATCTAACTATAGAGCATGAAAGTACTGAAGGTATCGTAAATACGTTTGCCAATAACTAAGTTAAAATATTCATAACACTTAGTGGAATTATTATTTTAATTTTTAATTTTTAAAACATGTTCAATTATAGTTAACATTCAATATTATTAGTTTCAGGTGTACAGCACAGTGGTTAGACATTTATATAACTTACAAAGTGATCCCTTCGATTAGCCCAGTACACTCCTGATGCCATACAGATTTATTACCATATTATTGACTATATTCCCTATGCTGTACTTCACATCCCCATGACTGTTTTCTAACCACCAGTTTGTGCTTCTTAATCCCTTCACCTTTTTCACTTTGTCCCCTAATATCCCTCCCACTTGGCAACCATCAGTTTGTTCTCTGGATCTGAGTTTGTTTCTGTTTTATTTGCTCATTCATTTTGACTTTTAGATTCTTAGTGGGATTATTAAAACCCTAGGAGAAAACTGCCATGTTTCCTTACATAGTGCATTCACTTTCGTGTTGATTCCCACTTCTCAAAATAAAAATGCAACAAACAGAGGCATTTTCAAATATAACAATCCAATTGCTTCATTCATAAAATCTTAGGGAGCTAATTATGTGGTGTAAGAAGCAACTATTCTATTTTTTTTTCCTTCAAATATTTGTGAGATTTGCAACTTCATGACTATGTTTCCTGAATGTCAGTAATACCTGTTTACTCCTGCTTCACAGTGAGGCTAAGAACATCTGGTTCTGCAAAAGATATTTGACACCTAGGAGCATTTTGTAAAAATCTGAATTGGAAAATGGTTTAATTGATGCAAAATTAAATGTAAACTTCAAAAGGCGCAGAGTTGGGTGTAAGCATGAGGTGCTCTATCACCACTGCCCCTGGATGCACTCGGAATGGAAATGAGGCTAAGTAAGAGCACAGTCTGCTCCCTTCTGAACTGCCTGCCCAACCACATAAATTAATCAAA
Organism: Rousettus aegyptiacus; assembly: GCF_014176215.1. NCBI lineage: Eukaryota > Metazoa > Chordata > Mammalia > Chiroptera > Pteropodidae > Rousettus > Rousettus aegyptiacus. The sequence goes on along the minus strand of NW_023416289.1, from coordinate 25,822,506 downwards.
TGTCAGGCAGCTCAGAAAGCCTGTGTTCCTCACAATTTCTAGAAGTTTAAATGTTTCCGAGATAATAAAAATCTGATCTTGGAAGCAGGCGAGGAATCGAGAGGTTAATTATCTGCTGACTTGGGCGGCTCCGGAGATGTGCTTGGCTTTGTCCCTCTCTCATCTCAGCTCAATTACGCTTCCAAGTCAAGTCGGATAGTTCTTCAAAACCTGTTTCCGCTTAAGACCCTTCTTCCTCTTGCTTAAACACTGCCTTAGCGATTTACATAAAACAGTCAGGTCTGTTATTTCATTCTTCATTGTACTTGGGCAGAACTTGGTTATTCATTTACGGTAACAAGAATTCACTCTATTAGTGCCAGGGATCTGCTGCTACGAATTGGTTCCCTGGATCCTTTTTTTTTTTTTTTTGGCTCAAAGGTATTATACTTTAAGATCCAGTCACTAACTACACACTGTCAGCATCACTGCCCGCAGGTAGTGGCAAGTTGCTTTCTGAATAAGATTTGATCTTTCTGCAAATAGCCTTTTCTTCATTTTCCCCAAAATTTCATTTTTCTTTCTTTCTTTCTTTTCTTTTTTTTTTACACCTACAGTACCTGGTCTTTTTAGGTGGTCTCTCATCCAAGTACTAACCAGGCCTGACCCTGCTTAGCTTCAAAAATTTCATTTTTCTACTTTTAAAAATGCAACCCTTTGAACTACACATCGTCATGCCTTGGATTCTGTGCTGACCTCCCACCTCTTCGATCTCTGCTTATTTTAGGCTCCTCATCTGTCTGTCTCCCGCATTCCTTAGAGAGATCTTGCTGAAGGTTCTTTCCAAAGCCCTTTTTGTTACTTCCTTCCACAGTCCCTCTGGGAGAAGGAGAAGGCAGTGACCTAAAGCCCCCCCATTTCTAACTTTTCTCCCAAATTCTGAGTCTGCAATGTCTATTTGGAGGTCAAATTGGCATCTAATTTTTATTCCTAAGCCTTCTTACAAACTAATTCTGTCTCCATATTTTCCTTAATTTATGTCTCTGTCACTGATGCTCACTCTCTTATCCTTCTCTGCTATAATCACTAATTCAGGATCACACCAGTAAAACCTGAACCTTTATTAGCCTCCTGACTCTGTGCCCACCCGTGCCTATTGCATCTTTCACGAAAAACTATCATTACACAGACTTTGGCTCCCTGCTCCAGAACCATCAAATACTCCCAAAAATGCCTTCCTTGATAGTTATCCAGTTTCTTCTAGCAAAGGTTGATAGATTTTGCATAGTAAAAAAAGACCGCGATCAAAAGGAAATTAGATACAAAGAGTTAAGTACATAAAATAGTCTTTTTTTCTGCAAATATTAGACTATCTAATATTTACTGTGTATTTTGCATCTTCAAGAAAGGCAGAGTTTGGCAGCATTTCTCCATTGTTTGCCAACAGAATCCTTTGTGAAGGGTTCGGGAGGGCCACTTTTGGGGGTATGCTCTTGATCTGCAGAGTAAACTGAGAGGTCGTCACCTGCTGTAAATTGCTAGACTTTTTCACTTTTCCCTTGAACCTGTAGTCCTTCTTTACACATTCCCAAATTCCTCTGGTCCAAGTCCTTAATCCATGCTTTATAGTCTTTTCATTGCTTCCACTCAACAGTCATGGGCACTCTCTGCCTGGACTCTCAGAGCCTGGACTCTGCTGACAGCTCAGCACCAGGGCCAGAGGGTGTGCTGTTCAAGTACAATGCTTTGGAGTCAGACTGCCTGGATTCAATCTCCAGCTCTGTCATATTTTTACCTGGGTAACCTATAGTAAGCAAATTAAACTGAGACTTTGTTTTTTTTATCTGTAAGATGGGAGTAAAAATAATGCCCATTGCAAAGGATATTAAATGAAATCTGTATATAAGACCATATTTGTAGTGCTTGGTACCTTAAAGGCAGTTAATAAATAGCTTTGACTATTGGTACTTAAATGGGTAATAGATATTATTTCAAACCTCCTTCAGAAAGCCAGGTTGCTTACTTCAGCTAGACTGGGAACCCAGATATTAACACGTCTACCCAGCCAGGAGGAAAGTGACCTGGAACTCAAAAGGCAAAGAAAAATGTCTGCTCCCTTAACTGAGAGTAAACTGTTCCAGTTACTACAGCCCTACTGGGTTCTCCCACTGGTCCCCAGCCTTCATCTCATAACTTCCAAGTACTATAGAACTAGGCCCATGAGTTTCCTAATCTGCTTTCTGAGCAGATCCTGGAATCCCACCAGTGAGTTTACCCTTCAGGATTCGCCATAGGCTGGCCTGCAGGTGATGAAGCTGGGAAACCATCTCAGAGGGGCTCCCGGGGCCCCAGAGCTGCAGACCCAGTCCCACTCCTAACCAAAGGGAGTTAGAGGAAACCTAAAGCATACTTTCATGTGTCCCTGAGTTATTTTACAGGAGAAAAGCACCCAAGGGCTTGCCCAGAAAGGATAAGGGAGCTGTAGACTGAGCCACCAAAGGAACTGCTGTTAACCCACCTAGTCCATCTAGGCAGAGCTATCAGTCTTCTAATCTCAACACTCCTTTTCTTCTTTGTGGTACTTTGACTCTATTGGTGCTAGGCTTTCCCAGAATTATCTGATTTAATCTCTTGTGCTAGAAAGGATAAGTAACCTACCAAAAGTCATACAGCACTGCATGGGGGAGTCGCAGTTTTAACTTGAAAAATCTGACTCAGATTCCTGAGATCTGGAACCCCGGTGCTAAATATTCTAGTATATATAGCTTTGGGCCCCTAGATGTTTCTGACACGAGGTCAGAGAAATCAAAGTATCTGCTTAGACACCCTGGGTTTGAGCATGAGTGAGGCTTTGTTTAAAAGAGATTCAGGTTTGTGAACTGATTCATCCACTTGTGTGGCCTTGGGGTGGATACTTCAACTCTCCAATTTTCAGTATGTATTTGCACTGGAAATTTAAGATAACAATGCCCACTTTTTAGCATTGACAGAGGGCTAGGTGTGATAAGCATGTAAAGCACCAACCTTGACACTAAGGACCCTTCAGTCGGGTGTTTTTGTTAAATACATGGGCTCTGGAATCTGAACTGAGTTTTCATTTCTGTCTCATCAGTTACTGGTTGTATGACTTTAAAAAATATAGATAACTCTCTTATTTATAGTGTTGGGATGATTATTAATTAGGTAATATTTTCCAACTGTGTGGTATAGTGTCCAGTAAGCATGTATTATTTTAGTGAATAAATGTGATTATTATGATGATAATGGTGATAATGATGATGATGTTTTTATTGGTTAAGATAGGTTAGGCTATGCTGCAGAAAAAAAAAAAAAGAACAAAATTTGAAATCTCAGAGGCTTACAACCAAAGGTTTGTTTATCTCCTGCTCATGTCATGAATTCAGTGTGGTTTTATGCTATACAACAGCTCAAGAACCCAGCTCAAGAAGGCTCCACCATCTAGAAGCTGGCACCACCTGAAACATGTCTGGGGCCACCATAGCAGGGAAAAAAATAGTGAGAATGACATGCTTCAGCTAGAACTACTCAAATGACTCCATCAGATGGCAAAGGGGCTGGAAAATAGCCTTTCTGCGTGTCCAGGGAGGAAGCGAAGGCTGGATATGAGTGAGCGCCAGTACCTCTACTACTATAATGTTGGCAAAGAAAATGAAACAAAATGATGAGCATTCAGGTTGGAGCCTTGTACTCAACAGGCGGTTAATAATTGGCAGCTATTGGTATTTTTATTATATGTTAATTAAGGTATAAGTCTTTATCACACAGTGGCTAACAAGATGGGCTTCCCAGAGGAAAGATCTGGACTACTCACCAAATCTAGAAATGGGCTACCAAGGAAAGAAGAGATTTCCCTAAACAGGCCAGTGTGCTGGAGTCTGGAACTTCCCCAGCCAGCTCTGTGAGTTAGGGAATCGGGTCTCCCAAAGGTCTCTGATGCATCTGTAGTCATTCCTCCAAGGGTGATCCACAGACCACTTTCATAAGAATCACCTGGGAAATTTGTCAAATATGTAGATTTCAGACTCATCTCAGATCTATTGAATCAGAATCTCTGTGAGTATGTGGGCGCATGGAGCGGGGGGTGCATGGTAGAGTCTGCAGTTTGTATTTTAACGAACTCACCTAATGATTTTTATGTGAACTGAGTGTGAGCACCACCCAAACAGACACTTCCTTCCCTTGATTTCACCGTGGACACACCTCTGATTTTCAGACTCAGAGTGCTCCTTCAGTACCATGCCTTGTCCAACCCCTGATGCTGGGGAAAGGAACTGAGGTTTAGCATCGGAGAAAGCCAGATTCAATTTCCAGCTCTATCATTTACTTGCTGTATATTCTTGAGCACACCATCCACAGCCCTGAACTTCAGGTTATTCATCTGTAAAATGTGTAGTACAATAAAATGGCCTGGCATTTTCTTGGAAGGATTCAATTATCATGTAAAAAAGGCATGATGACGATGGCAATGGTGATGCTGCTGCTGCTGCTGATGACAGTGGTGATGAAAACCTTCTAGTGTCTGGACCTCACATATGTAACAGATGAAACATTCAACTATTTTTTATTGTCTGTCTGTAAAATCAAGTTTGGGACTTGATTATATGAAGGGTAAGGAAGTACCAGGAATATATGTCATGTCCGAGATGTAGTTCATGATTAACCAATGCCAGTTCTATTTTCTGTTAATTCCTTGTAAAACAGACCTAATCCCTGATAAAATGGCTAGCTGGCTTTAATTACTTCTGAATTAGAGCCAGGAAAGTGGAGAGAGAAATTGGCATTGATAGAAATACATGGATTCCTAAGTATAGAGGGGAGTTATATTAATAATGATTAATTTGTTTTCTGGTGTGATTCCTACCTAATTTTGAGTTGCAGTCTTTGAAAACAACCATGATAGGCTATTTGATATAGTACCTCAGGCTTTCGAAACTCTCTTCTTGGGCAGAGTTGGTGTTTGTTGTTGTTGATTAATATAATTAGTTGAGAAGAGTTATATTGTGAGACTGACAGAGATAGATGGGTAAAAAGAAAGAAAGTGAATAAGAAATGGAATCATGGTGGGTGACCCTTTTAACTCTATAAGTATGCAAACCCGTGCAGAGTAAAGGGGGGGAGAGAAATGTTGGTGGTTTGCCAAGACAAGGGGTATGAATACATGGCAGAATAAAAAACCTATAATGCTTGGTTTGCCTATTTAGTATCTGTGTTTGTTTGAATTAAATTTGCTTCTGGCTCCAAACAGTTAATAGTAATCTTAGATTACTCCTTAAAATACTCCTTTTCTGTACCCAGTTCAAATAGAATTATAATTGTTTGTTTAAAAAATAAAATAAGATCTCACTATTAAGAAAACCTTATTTATTCATTTGCTGATTTCTTCAGTATCAAAGTTCAATTTTCAAATACTAAAAATGTACAAATTTTTTTTTTCTATTTTCTACTCATATCCAAGACTTTATGAGATATTAACAATTACTCTAAGGTCTTTCTTAATTAATGCGTTAAATATATGGTAGTTCAATATAGCCTTTAAAAATCACGTGTAACAAATAGCATCAAAAATGCAAAAGCTTCCAGAAAGAGTCAGCGATCTTTTTCACATGCAACATAAAAATGGTAGGCATGCTGACACCTAGTCTTGGTACAAAGGCAAGTCTCGCTTTCATAGCAATGTAGTGGTCTCAAGATTTGTGACTGCCCTGGGTTATCCAACTTTTCCTCCAACAGGAAATCTAGCATTGCATCAAGTCTCAGTAAAGAAAAATAAAATGTACTGGTAGAATTAGACATGAGTTTCTAGGCAAACATTTCTATAGAAACTGCTTTTCTCACTTTATGTTTAAAAACACCTTCGACATCCTTTAAAATTCAGGTTGCCATGGTTACAGTTGTTGTGCAGGAAGTAAGGTTTACAAGCATCACTGAGCTCATCAGTTAATGCCAACAGATCAGAGATTTTTGAAAATTGATATTTATAAAATACCAACCCATTTTTTACCCCCCTCCAGATCATAAGTCATATCACTGAAGGCTGTTGGATTGGTTTACAGTATTATCAGTGGTGGTTATCACTGTGGACTTGGCATTTTGAAAGACCACATAAGTGCCACATTGACCATATGCTATATGTGGCCTTTGATTTAAGTTCACATGTGGTGGGTCAAATTCATTTGCTGACATTCACCAAAATGAAGAAGTGCCATTCTGACAGACAAAGCTGTCATCCTTCACCTCCATTGTCACAGATCTGTCCCTATGACAACCACAACTCTAATTGCTACCTGCTTGAAAACCACATTAATCAAAATTTTTAAGATAGCTTTCTTACAGAATTTATAATTTAAATCATGATGTGTCTAAGATCAGATGCTACTGCTTTATATAAGAACCTTAAAACCATACCAGCCCAACTCTATGCAATTTTCTATGCTTGATAGACCAGGTTGTTAACGAATAGGGTAAATCTATGTCATACATGTTTAAATGAAAAATTAAAGTTATATCCCTTTTAGTAACCACAGTGTCCCAACATTGGAAAAGTTTGTGTTCTTTGTTTTCTGAAGGTTCTTTTTTTTAAATTAAGTTGATTGGGGGTAACGATGGTTAATACAATTATATAATTTTCAGGTGTACATTATAGTTTGACATCTATATATTCTATTGTGTAAAGATTAGTTTCCTTCAGGTACCATATATTTGATCCTCTTTACCCACTTCACCCTCCCCCCAACCACTCCCCCCCATATTTGACCTTCTTTACCCCGTCTACCTGAAGGGTCTTTTTTATGTGTCTATTTAACATCTGCTCAAAAATTTTTGGAAGATTCAGATGTTAATATCTATTCTTTGACCAGTTTGATTCTCCAATCAACCTGATTATCTTTTTCATATAGATCTTAAGTTCATTGCTACAAAATCTTAAATCCCACAGTACCAACACCCTGATACCCATTAATTGTTTAGAAAGTATTTTCAAACTATGAAAATGTGATTTGACTAAAATAAAACTGTTGATTCAGCATCTTCCCCAGAAAGCAGTCTTTGTAATAATCTCTTTGGTCTTTCATTGGCTTTATTTTTACAAGCTAGGAATAAATCTAGCTCAGCTAGAGTCACAAGAATTCATAGTGTTGCTTAGAGATACAGAACTAGCAAATGATGAATGGTCCTATTTTTTCCCATGGTATTTTTAAAAGCTGGATTATTTTCAGTCTTCAATTTTGGGCAAATGGGAGATTTTACCAAGACAGAGAAAATGAGTAGACTACATGACATAGAAGGAAATACAAAGAATCAAAATAGGAACATCCAAGGTATCTACTACCTAGGGATCAAGAGTGAAAATAAGAGGTGAAGGTTGAAATTCAAATTTGTGATTTATTAATATATACACAGTAACAAAGGCCCTAAGAGTCAAATCACTGGTGTTATTCAGCAAGAATGAGCAAAGGAAAGATAGAAGGTAGCTGAGAAGAAATCTGAAGCAAGCCTAGCATTTGATAATTTCAGGGGGAAAAAAAAGACATCCAGCAAAGCGGAACGAGAAGAAACAACACTCAGAGAAGTAGCAGAAGCATGAAAATATCTTGGTGAAGAAGCAGAGAGAAAAAATAACAAGAGTGTGAAATTTTTCTGTAAAGTAAAATGAGAAGGATGGAGACTTGGAAGTGCTACTTCCCTGTTTGTTTCCTCAAGAGACTGAGCTCCCAGAATAAGGAAATGATCTTGGCTTTATCATAGTCCCAGAATTTGTCTAGCTCAATGCCTAGAACAGAGAACTCATTCTATTGCTATTTGATTAATGAAAGAATGAAAATATAAAAGGTGCATGACACCTGAAATGAGTCGACTGCATGTGTTGGCTGGGGGCTGCTGGTGACCCTTCCTAGAAGAATCTGAGGGGGCATTGAGGCCAGATTTCTCCCCTTAGATAATGTGGTATTATCCTGAGGGGTCCTTTTACATTTCCATAAAAAGAAAACTCTAGTTCCCTTAAATGATGTGACACAGTTTTCACAATCAACTGCATTTAGATTTTAAAATGCAATTAAAATGTAACTATAATGTAAATTGGGTTAGCTTGAAGATTTCCAAAATCTCTCTGATTCATCTAAAATGGGAAGTGATACCAAATGTAGCATCCTTAATATCTTACAGCCACCCACACCATGCCCTATGAGTCCACACATGGTTCATTATGGGGCTCGTGATTGTTATAAGAGAACAAGCATCTGATAACGTTGGTCTGTTATCTGCAATAATCTCAATGGTTGATCTGAATCATAGCACTGTTAATAAGATGGACTGTGTGGCAAAGAGCTATTAAAAAGCAATAAAAAAGACTCAAATTAATCTAAAAAGTCAATTCTGTGACAATCTATGGAATCAGGATTAGATAATAAGAAACCTGATTGAGAATAACATTCTGAAGGAATCACAGGGGCCTGACTTCATTTTTGTTCTGGAATCCACTACTGTCGATTTGGATAAGATAATAAGAAAAACAGAAGAAAGAAAGAAAAAGAAAGAAAGAAAGAAAGAGAGGGAGGGAGGGAAGGGGAGAGGGAGAGGGAGAGGGAGAGGGAGAGAGAGAGAGGAAGGAAGGAAGGAAGGAAGGAAGGAAGGAAGGAAGGAAGGAAGGAAGGAAGGAAGGAAGGAAGGAAGGAAAAAGAAAATGCCATCTTATTAACTACGACACCCTTGTTCAAATTTTAGAAAATTGCTCCTTTGAAGAGCACTGTAAGGAAAAAAAAGCAGGTCTTATTGTTGTCTGCAATATCAGATGTAGAGGTTCTGCTGTCTTCTGAATCAGAGAAATGTGTCTAGGTATTTGATGGCAAGCTTCTGAATTAGTATAAATATATGATGGCCATAAACACAACTATGCTGAATGGATAAGGAATAAAGTAACATAGGATTTATGAAAGGAGGCAACAAAAATCCTGGTTTCTTGTCACCAAGACACAGAAGTCAAGCCCTGGAAGCAGGTAAGTAAAACTTAATCTAGTTCTATTAGGAGCTTGTTAGCTGCCCACAGTGCCTTTTATCTGGAGTCTTTGAAAACATCAACCTTTGTGCAACAACCACAACAAAATCAATTTTCTTCAGTTTAAAAGTATACCCTTCATCAGCTTGGACACACAGGCAATCACTCCTCTAAAGGAAATGCCTTATACCTTAAGAGGGTATGTCACCTTTGTAGATCAGTGCGTATTTTAGAGTTTCATGGACATAGCACAATGTTAGCATTACATCCTTGAAAGGAAGATGCTTTCATTAGATCGGTTAGGGATGCATGTTTGAACTACGGAATGAATCATCATCAGATAGAATCCATCAATACTTGTGCTTATAAAGAACCAGTGACCCTTAACAAAGAAAGATGAAATGGTGTTGGCATGTTGAAACGAGCTGATATATTATGATTGTGTATTGATTCAACTCAAGGAGATTGTTTATTCTTTCATTTATACTGAACACTATGTTCAAAACACTAACAAAACTACTTTCTCTCTACTGAAGAACCTCTGCTACTGGAGTTCCCTTTGACTGGAGCGTTTTCCTCCCCCGGCTAATTTCCACCCAGACTTCAGAGCCATATCAGGTGCCCTTCTTCATATCTGTAACCCCTGGGCTGACCTGGGAAGCTTTAAGCCATGTCGATGCCCAAGTCCTCCCCAGAGATTTGCATGTAACTGGTATCGTAATGTATTTAGGATCTGTCTTGGACATCAAGATTTTTGAAAGCTCAGATAATCCTAAAGTACAGCCAAGGTTTGAGAACTGCATTTTATAGCATCTTGTGATCACCTCTGACCAAGATGGCCTTAATGTTCCTCCTCAACTTGACTAACCTTTAGACAGGTTTGATCCTAACTATAGGCCCCTTACCTTCTTTTCTTAAAGAATTTACGTGGGAAAACTTACAATTGTAATTCTTTATCTGCCCTTCGAAATGTCTTCTTCCAGCATTTACCAGTTTTACCAAGCAGGAATGTCTTTCTCAAAAACCTAAAACATTCATTTAAAATGTAATCACTAAAGGAGACAGAGCCCCTATTCTCCAGTCTCTGTGGGAGGGGAGGGGCCTAACTCCAATAAGTCCCAGTTAGCAAATACAGATGGCCCAATCACACTGACCAACCTGCTCCTCAAGCTTCTCTAGTACTTTCCCACCAGCTCATCCCAGCACTTATACACTTGCCTTTTGCTTAAGCAGGGTTAAGTGTAATCTTTCTCCTCTATTGCAGTAGTCTTAAATAAAGTTTTCCTTGCCTGTTTAATTCTGGGACTATATCACCTCTTGTCTAGACTGGACCACATTGCATTTATAATACCCATTTGTATTTCATTCTTCTCACTCCTTTGTGGTCTCCATTTTGTTTTGTTTTTGTGTTTTGTTTTTGTTTTCCTTTCTCCCCTCAACATCTAGCCAGGACAGGGCACGTAGTAGGCTCCAATGCATTTCCTTTTACGTTTTAAAACTGTACTGAAGACTGGAGTTGCTTGATGTGTACACATTAATTATTTGATTTCAGTATATGCAACTATTGAGGGGAAAAAAAGCAGGAAAGAAGAGCTCGAGGGCCAGTCACTCAGAGAAAGAGCAGAAGACCAAGAGAGGAACCAGAGATGAAGACCCTTTATTTTTCCCACTGTCCTTTGCCCCTTTCAAATTAGACCTTGGCCTTCAATGTCCCAGAGAAACAACAGACATTAATCCTTGGCTTTTGAACTTCTAAAGGCTCAGGTCTAGGCGATTTAAGTGCCATGGAAGGGACTTTCAAGGATAATTCTGACACCATGCAATTTTTGCTTTATGTTACTGACTTTAGAACACGACCATTTGACCTCCACGCAGACCTCCTCTTGAGTTGCGTCTCCCCTCTTTCCTTTTTTTATATAATATGTTGCTTTCGAACATTCCTTAGTGAGGAATTAGTTGTCTTTAACAACTTATTTGGTGCTTTCAAAGCTTGCTCCTTGAAATTAATATTCTTTAAGAGTAAATGAAATAAATTTGTCTGTTTTCACAGAAGTGGTTTTTACCTCTTAATATAACTTTTAATAGTGCCTGAACATCTCATTTTTCAAATGAGAATTAAATAACTGAGTAATTAACTTAGATTTATTTTTCCAGGAGTTTCTTTTTCTAAAACATAAATTTTTAACTGGTAAAATTTATATCTATACAGTTGAAGATTCCAAGAACCACTTTGAAGAGGACAGCATTTAAAGGTATTTTTTTTCTATAGAAAAACCAATTGAAATAACATGGTTTAACATTTACTTGCAGGTGTTATGAAAAAAAGAGAGAAAAAAAAAAGAACATGCCCTGGGCAGAAATCTTTATATTTTAAAGGCAATTGATACACAATTCAAAGTTAGCTTCTGGTTGGCAGGATCTATGTATAATTTTTTATTTTATCTCCAGCATGGTACCTGATAGTTGCTCGGTAAATGTTTTTATTAGTCAGCTTAGGCTAAATTTTGCTTCGGTAACAAATGATCTCATAATTTTAGTTAATTATGTCAGCTAAGATCTATTCCTATGTCATGTTCCAGATCCATTGCAGGTCAGTGTCAACTTCTATGTCTTTTTCATCTCAGGATCCAGGCTAAAGAATCTGTTCTCTAGAATATGCTGGCTTCATGGCAAGGGGCAAAGATAGCAGAACCATGGCATGGTTTATCAAGTACCCATTTCTAAGTGGCACATGTGACTTCCACTCACATTTCATTGGCTGAAGCAAGTCACATGTTCAAGCCTAATATCTCCAGGACAGGACTTTTTATGGAGGAGCTAGCTGCAGAAAAGGGGCAAATAGTTTTAAATAATAATATCATTTTTTATAGTATTTGTTGAGTGAACAAGCTTCTTTTATAGTGTGAAACTTTATTCTGCTCTATCAATCCTAATATAGTTCTTGTTTTTCAAACATAAAATAATTACAATGATGTTCATATTATTTGTCTAGGGCCATGCTAAAGAAAGTACCACAAAGTAAGCTTAAATAAAAGAAGTTTATTGTCTCATAGCTCTGTAGATATGCAGTCCTAGATCAAGGTGATGACAGGGTTGGTTCTTTCTGAGACTCTGAAGATATTGAATTAGGGGCTCAAGCTATTCCAATATAACTTCATTCTAATTAATTACATATGCAATGGCTTTATTTCCAAATTAGGGCATACCAGAAGGTACTAAGGATTGAGACTTCAACATATGAATTTTGGGGGACAGTTCAACTCAAAGAAAACAAACATCATGTTTGTCAAAAACAGTCCCTATTCTGGCTATGATCCTGGTGACATTGTTACCAGGGAGCCCTCATTCATTCTAAAAATTGTATCGAATTGGATGATCAGTTAAATGGCTACCCTAAAAATAATATGTGGTTAACATAGAGAATTTGGATAAACAGAAAAACAGTTAAACTAGAAAATTTAAAAGAAATCATCTTTAAATACCAACCCACTTGAAATTCTATGCTTAATATTTTGGTGTATACACATAATTTTTAATGAAACTGGAATGATACTATAAGACTGTTTCGTAATCTGTACTTTCCCTTCATAATATTTTTGTACATTTTCCTATATGCTTAAATTATTTGAGAACATGATTCTTAATGGCTGTATAATAGTCCATCACATCCACCTCACAATTCATTTAATGACTTCCTTATTGTGGGTCATTTAGGTGTTTTCCAAGAGACCACTATTCGCAAAGTCATTTTTTGTCATAAAAAATATCAAACAGCAATTTTAGATGTTGCAAGAATTTCATGCAGTTATGGGTATGTTTCTTATAACAGTTTAATTAGAAATGATATTCCTCATGCGTATGTACAAAGGGACTTAAGCTCTTTTTTCTTTAGTTTTCTGTAGGAAGGGTGGGGTTTCCAAAAGTCAGTGCCTATAAACTGAACTACAAATACTCTTTTTCGTTTGCTTTGCAACAAGCTTCTTACTGATTTTATTTCTGTTAAACTAAGTAGTTTGGGCTTTTATTTTTATAAAACTATCCTGGAAAAAAAGTGACTACTTCCTTGCAACATATCAATACCTCTTAGAAAATACTCCTTGGCATTTCTTGTCCAAATTCCACTTCATTTTACATGTCCTAGATTAGAAAAATCAGTTTCCTGGTTTAGGCAATGGTGGTGATAACCGCATAGCTGCACTTTATAGGGGTGAGTGCCCTGCTGAAGGAAGTAGTGAGTGAATAACTTAGTTGGGAATGATGGGAAGGGAGGGCATGAAGAGGCCAGAAGGAGCATTCCAAAGGCTTTTAATTCATTAGATGGGTTCACAGTCTAGAAATCTTTGTTGAAACATCCCAGGTAATTCTTGATGCAGTTGATCCATGGATCACATCTTTGTCGTAGGGCATATAGTACCACCATTGTTCAATTATGTATCTGTTTCCTGATAGGATTGTGCATTTCCTATAGGGATATTCTGTTCCTGATCATCTTTCTAAACATCTGGAATAAAGTAGCGCTTGATAAGTGTCTGGGTAACTAAGGATAGTAAGGTTTAATGGTGTGGGAATGAGATTGATTTTACTGTATTCAAACAAAATTTGCACATCTACTATGTGTCTGTCACTATGCTTGACATAAAGATAAATAAGATGTGGTCACTGCTATTGGAAAACTCACAGTCTAATACAGGAGGCAAAACAGTAAGGAAATTTTTCAGCTCAAAAGTGATGTTTCAAGAGTAGAATTACATAAAAAAAATACTACAGATCTTAAAAGATGTTAATTTTCTGGTAGAGTTAGTAAAACATTTTATAAGAAGAGGTTTGTGCATTCATTCATGTATTGATTCAGTCATTCAATAGGTTTGTTAGTTCATTCATTAATTTGTTCATTTATTCAGAGGTAATAATTAAACATCAATTAGAGAACAGTGCTACAAACAGGTCATTTCCTTTTAGTCTTGGGGACTCTGCTCATTTCCAAAGTGACTTAAGTTATTAGTTTCCCCGCTTTCCCTCCATCAGGTTGGTTCATGTATTTGTAAAAAAGTTAGATTCTTTTGGCACACTCTGCCCTCCATCCTGGGACCTGGTATCAAGTTCTATGGGTTTTGACAAATGCATAGTGCTATGTTCCAGTATCATCCCGAATCATACAGTACGGTCGCCCCTTGGTATCCATGGGTGATTGATTCCAGGACTCTCCGCAGACACCAAAAACTGTGTATGCTTAAGTCCTTTCTATAAAATGGCATAGTATTTGCATATAACCAAGAAACATCCTCCCATATACTTTAAATCATCTCTAGATTACTTATAATACCTACTGCAATGTAAATGCTATGTAAATAGTTGTCATACTGTATTGCTTAGGTAAGAATAACAAGAAAAAGAGTCCGTATTCGTTCAGTACAGATATGACCATCGAAGGCCAAATTACATTGTATATGTCAGCAACAACATGTTTTTTCCCAAATACTTTCCTTCTGCAGTTGGTTGAATTCATGAATGCAGAACCTGTCGATAGACAGGGTTGACTGTATCACACAGCTCTTCCATCTTAAAAAATCCCGTGCCTCATCTATTAAACCCTTATCATCCCTTCTACCAAGCTTCTAGAAGTCACTGATTTCTTACTGTCTCTATAGTTTTGCCTTTTCCAGAATGTCACAAAAATGAAAACGTACAATATACAGCCTTTTCAAATTGGCTTCTTTCATTCAAAAATATGCATTTAAGAACCATTCCTGTCCCTGCATGTCTTAGTATTACGCTCCTTTTTATAGTTAAATTGCACTCCATTGTATGGATGTGCCACAGTTTGTTTAGCCACATACCTATTGAACAACATCTTGGTTGCTTAGTTTTTAGTGGTTATGAATAAAGTTGCTTTAAACATTCATGTACAGAGTTTTGTGTGGACATAAGTTTTCATAACACTTGGGTAAATACTCAGGAATTCAATTGCTGGGTCATATGATGAAATTACATTTAGCTTTATAGAAGTAACTGCCAAATTATTTTCCCAAGTGGCTATGCTTGCTATTTTGCATTCTGACCAGCAAGGAATGAGAGTTCTTACTGGTTGTTTTGTGTCATTACCAGCAATTGGTATTGTTTTGTTGTTATTGTTTTATTTTCACCATTTTAATATATATGTAATGGCATCTTATTGTTTTAATTTTCATTTTCTTAATGACAAATGATGTTGAGCATCTTTCATATACTTATTTTCTATCTGTATCTTTTTAAATGAGGCGCCTTTATAAATCTTTTGCCCATTATTTAATTGGATTTTTTTTCTTGTTGAGTTTTAAGATTTTTTAATGTATTTTAGATAGAAGTCCTTCATCGGATGTGTTTTACAAATATTTCCTGTCTGTGACTTTTCTTTTCAATTACTTAACAGTGTCTTCTGCAGAGAAGAATGTTTTAATAAAGCTCAATTATTATTTTTTTATGTATCATGCTCTTGGTTTCCTATCTAAAAACACATCACTAACCCCAAGGTCACTGAGATTTTCTTCTGTTTTCTTCCAAAAGTTTTACAGTTTAGCATTTTTCATTAGGTCTATAATTCATTTTGAGTTAATTATTATGCAAGGTGTAAGGTCTTTGTCTAGATTCTTTTACTTTTTTTTTTCTGCATATGGGCATCCATTTGTTCTAGCAACATTTATTAAAAAGACTATCTATCATTTCTCTATTGAATTGTCCTTGTCTTTGTGCCTTTATAAAACAAAACAAAACAAAAAAAGTTGCATATGTTTGAGTCTATTTCTGAGCTACCTATTTGGTTTAATTGATTTATGTCTATTTTTTTAATAACAAATTCCCTTAATACTCTGTCTTGATTATTCACATTACCTAAATTCAAGCTTTATATTAAGTTGTGAAATCGGTTAATGTGAGTCCTACAACTTTGTTCTCCTTCAGAAATGTGTTGGCTAGCCTTAATCTTTTACCTTTCCATATAAACTTTTATTTATCCCCACCCCCAGGCTTTATTGAAATGTAATAGACAATTAGTTGCTCATATTTACATTGTAATTTAAAGAATTTAATGAATTTTTTTAAATTAGAGTTGACATACAATAATATTAGTTTCAGTGGTACAGCATAATGATTAGAGATCTATATAACTCACAAAATGATCATCCCACTAAATCTAATACCCCTTTCCCCCTACATATTTATTACATTATTAACTATTTTCTTTATGCTACTCTTTATATCTCTATGTCTATTTTGTAACTATCCATTTATACTTCTTAATCCCTTTGCCCATTTTTCAATGTCCCCCCAACTACCCTCTCATTTAGTAGCACTCGAAATATTCTCCGTATTTATAAGTTTGTTTCCATTTTTGTTGTTGCTTTGTTCTTTAGATTTCACGTGTATGTGAAATCATGTGATATTTGTCTTTCTCTATGTGACTAACTTCATTCAGTGCAATACCCTCTAGGTCTGTCATACCCTTCCTTTCAGTCTGTGTGTATCTTTTAATCTGAAGTGAGTCTCTTTCAGGCAACATATGTAGGGGTCTTATTTTCTTCATTCGGCTACTCTATCTTTTGGTTGGAGTACCTAATATTTTCCAGTTGAGGTATTGTTGATAGGAAGGAAACTATTACTATTCTTTATTCCTGTTTTTGATACATTTTTTCTTCTTAAAGAAGTTCCTCCAACATTTCCTGCAGTACTGTCTTGGTGTTGATATAATCCTTTAGTTTATTTTTGTGTGGGAAATGCTTTATCTGTCCTTCGACTCTAAATGATACCTTTGCTGGATACAGAATTCTTGGTTGTAGATCCTGGGTTTTCATCACTTTGAATATTTTCTGCCAAGCCCTTTTGTCCTGCATAGTTTCTTTTGAGAAATCAGCTGCCAGTATTATGGGTACTCCCTTGTAAGTAACTAACTGCTTTTCTCTTGCTGTTTTTAGAATTATCTCTTTGTATTTAACCTTTGGCATTTAAATTATGATGTGTCTTGGTGTGGGCCTCTTGGGGTTCATCTTTTTGGGGACTCTTTGAGCTTCCTAGGGTTAAATGTCTATTTCTTTCACTAGGTTAGGAAAGTTTTCCATCTAATTATTTCTTCAAATAGCTCTCCACCTTCTTGTCCTCCTCAGGTATCCCTTGAACCAGATGTTTTTACATTTAATTTTGTCCCATAGGCTCCTTAAATTATTATTATAGTCTTGGTTGCTTTTTTCTTGCCATTTTGATTGGGCCTCTTTAACTTCCCCATTCTCTATATTGGTGGTTCGATCCTCTTCTTTATCCACTCTGTTGAGTCCCTCTCAGATTCTTCATCACAAATAATGTATCTTCATTTCTCACTACTTCTCTTTTATAATTTCCATTTCTGTTTTTATGTTTTTATCTCTTTGTTACAGTTCTCACTGACTTCATCTACCCTTCCTAAGTTCATTGAGCATCTTTATAATCAGTGTTTTGAATTCTGTGTCTGTTAGATTATTTGACTCCATTATTTCTGAATCTCTGCTCTGTTCTCTCATATGATTTCTGCTTCTTTGTCTTTCCATTTTGGCTGCCTTACTGTGTCTGTTTCTATGTACTAAGCAAAGCTTCTAAGTCTCCTGGTCTTATTAGCATGGCGTTGTGTAGCAGATGGGTACAGTGGAAAAGTCTTGAGAAGAATTCAGCTGCAGGTCAAGTTCAGCCCCAGCCTGATTTTAAATGTCCCTCGAGGGCCACCCATTAAGATTCAGCAAGCAATATCTACAGATGCTGTGCTTATAGTTGCCTCAAGAGGCCACTCCAGAAACCGAGGCCAGTTGCCACCTGTGTGGGTCTTGGAGTTGGCTCAGTAAGGAGCATTGGACTTGCCAAGGACACATATGGATGTGGCTTGGGTGGGGCTGTGAGTTGGGGGAGGTGTAGTTTTAGGGAATCCTCTAGAAAGAGCAACCTCTGTTATTCAGGTTGATGACATCTCACCTATGATGGCACAGCGTCCACACAGTGGGAGGAGGGTAGGCTCAAAAAAGGAAAATGGATACCGCCAGCACTTCTGCTTGGAAGGAAACCTCACCTCTGGTCCTCGCTCCAAAAACTCAATGTCTCCCTGTAAGTCCCTGGTGCCCCCCAAGCAGCCGACCTGGTGCTGGTTCTCAGTGCAAGCAAGTCCATCACTACAAAAGTCCAGTTTCAGACACAGCCCCTATAAGAGGTGTCTGCAGCTGCCGGCTGCTTCTGCAGTAGCCTCTGTCCCATTCAGCTGCTGGGACCAGGCAGTCTCGTGTTCTCACCCCATCCTACCTACTACCATTGCAAGTTGATTAATTATTTCTCTTCCTAGCTGTAGTCTTCTGTTTGTCTAGATCCCAGGCGACTTTGCTTGCTGTTTGCTCCATGTTTCTGTCACATCTTTGATGTGGTTGCAAGAGGAGTGAACAAAGCCTCTATCATTTATGCCATTTTTAGGTGTCTTCCATATAAACTTTTAGATTTAGTATATCAATATCTACAAAATATCTTGTTAGGATTTTGATAGAGATTGTGTCAAATCTATAAATGTGGAAAGAATTGACTTATTAACAATTTTGAGTCCTCTAATTCATGAATACAGAATATATTTATTTAGAAATTCTTTGATTTTGTAGCTTTTGTGCTTTTCAGCATATTCAGTTAAATTTATACTAAGTATTATGCATAATTGTATAAACAATTAATTGATTTTTGTTCCTTGATGTTTTATCCTATGACCTTATACTGAAATAGAAGTTATTTTGTAAATTCTGGTGTTTTTTTTTTTAACAGACAACCATGTGATTTGTAAACAAGGACAGTTTTACTTCTTTTCCAATATGTATACCTTTTATTTTATTTTCTTGTCTTATTGCATTATCTAGCATTTTCAGTCTGATGTTTAATAAAAGTGGTGAGAGGAAATATCCTTCTCTTGTTCCTGATCTTAGTGGGAAAGCACCCAGTCTCTCATTACTAAGTATGATGCTACTTGTAGGTTTTTGTACATGGTCTTTATCAAACTGAGGGAATTATCCTTTATTCATAATCTGCTGTTATGAATTGGTATTGAATTTTGTCGATCGATTTTTCTGGATCAATTGACACAATCATAGAATATTTTTTCTCCATCTTGTTAATGTAATGGATTACATTGATTGATTTTTAAATGTTGAACCCAACTTACATACCTGGAACACAACACAGTGGATCATAGGTATAATTTTTTATATGCTGTTGGATATGATTTGCTAATATTTTGAAAATGTTTCATCTATGTTCATACAGATATTAGTCTATAGTTTTCCTACATTGACATTAGGGTAGTGCTGGACTTACAGAATGAGTTAGGAGGTATACTCTCTGCTTTTATTTACTGGAAGAGATTGTGAATAATTAGTAGTATTTCTTCCTTAAATGTTAGGTAAAATTCACCAGTAAAACCATCTGGGCCTGATACTTGGTAAAATTTATCAGTAAATTTTGGTAGATTATCAATTATTGCCTCAATTTAATAAGTATGGGACTATTAAGGTTATCTATTTAATAATTTATACCTTTCAAGGAATTAGTCTTTCACCTGAGTTAGCATATGTAGGCCTATAGTTGTTAATAATATTCCTTTATTATCCTTTTAACATCCACGTGATCAGTTGTGATCAGTTCTTTCACATTCGATATTGGTAATTTTCACCTCTTTTTTTATTAGTCTAGCTAGAGGTTTATCAATTTTATTGATCTTTTCAAAGAAGCAGCTTTTGTTAAGTATTCTATTGTTTTCCTGTTTTAAATTTAATTGATTTCTGCCTTGTTTCAATTTTTATTTTTTTTCCCCTCCTGCTTGTTTAAGTGATTTACAATTTTAAAAGATCACTCCTGTTGCTCTGTGGAGATTGGACTGGAAGGAAGCAAGAGTGGACACAAGGAGACCAATTAGAAAGTTGTAGATGAATTCCAGGCCAGAGAGAACGGTGGCTTAAAGCAGGGTGAGTGAACTAGAAAAAAGCTCACAAACTGCTCTAAGCCAACCTTAGTCTACAGAGTCAAAATCAATCCAATGGGCATGTGCAGAGGGGCTTGGGAGAGAAGAAGGCACATATAGAGGAGGGAGCAGTCTATAAAATATAAAGATATAATCTGAAGTCACTACTTTCAATTAATTGAGTGTGAGTGAAAGTTTAACAGTCATGAGTGAAAGTTTAACAGTCAACTCTCAGAAAGAAAAAAAAAAAGAACTGATTTGTAGTGTTTCCCCATTTATATGGTGTAAATACTCCCATCATGGCCAATTTCAAGCTATTAAAGCAACATCACTGAATACAGAGTTGGGAATAGATGTGTACCAGCTAATGCAAGCTGGCACAAGCCAGCTCCAACACAGCACTGCTTCTAATCCTTCGGTGTCTCTAGGATTTCATGAGGAACTTTGGAGAAATTAATACTAATGATAGGGATTTTAGACCCCAATTACACTTGCTTTCTTCATTCTTACTATTCTGAATGCTTGGTGGAACATAAAAATATATAAATTTTTAACAGAGAAAGAATAGGGTATGGGAGAGGTCCTACCTAATATGTGGCCAGAACATAATAGGACTCCATTAACTATTTGTGAAATTGAATTGAATTCTACCATGTTCCTTGTAAGTCTTTACCCATAAGGAACTGAATTTTTCTCACATTTGTGATCCTATCAGGGACCTAATAAATAAGTAATTTTAAACAGTCGAGTTAAAGTTAGTGGCTTCTCATGATGTCATTGCCATCTCCTTCTCAGTAAGAGTTCACTTCTGCTTCCCAGTCAAAGGAGTATAAACATGTTTTCTCAGCTTCGTTTAATGAAATAACCTTAGAGCACAGAGATGAACTCACCACCTTGATGGTTATTAACACAATTTATTAGGAAGTTTTAGGAAATTAGTTGCTGAATATTTCAATATGGAGAGGAAATAATGTAACTCCATTGTTACCATAGAACTACCATAACTTGGAGTAACCTGTAGCCATAGTAACAAGATAAGGACACAGTCCTTAAATGTTTAACTACTATTCTACACATCACACATATTCAAGTACAGCTGATTCTTGTTGTTTATAATTGAATCGAATCAATTTTCTGATACATTTGGGGTCCACTTTTCGAAAGTGGTTTTCAATTACCTTAATTTAAGATGATGAATGTAATAAGATATTATTTAGGCCATTATTGTGAGAACAAAAATAGAACTACTTTATATATAGAAAGGAGGTAAAAAGGGCCTTTAAAAAATGAGTAAATATTTTTCAGTGAGCCAAGTAGTGTCTTTGAGGATAAATATTAGGAGTATAAAGGTAAATCCATCTCTGGGTCTTCAAAAGTGACATTCATATCTGACCACTATAAGTACTAAGTGCAAAGATATTAACTTTATTAGATATTCATATTCATAATAATAATACTGTACAACAATAGTTGATATGGTTTGAGAGTTTACCTTGTGCCAGAATACTGTCAAGGATTGTCTTATTTAATCCTCGGGAAAATCCTATGAGGCAAGTACTGTTCTCACCTCCTCTGTGAAGTTGTGGAAACTGAGGAATAAAGATATTACATATCCAGCCCAGAGTCATCTGGCTGGTAAGTGGCAGGGTGGAATTTGAACCCATGCAGTCCAACTTCATAGTCCATAATTTTATCCGCTCTCCTGCTGCCCTCTTAGTTCTTTGCCAGTCAGTCACAAAGGGCTCTGAGTCCATGTGTGCTGCCCCTGTTCTCTCAGCCCCTGTGCCTCTCATCATCTCCCTGGTCCCTAAAAATAATAGTGCCTCAAAGAGTACCCAGAGCCTACTGGCTCCTGATCTTCACATCGACTCCACTAAATTCTTATTTATGGCTTATGTTGGTGTGCAAGTGTTGTGCTTAGAGCCAGAGAACCTAGATGAGTAAGGTCTTAGTTCTCCGTGACCTTGGAGACTAGTGAGAAAGGGATACCAGGTGAACAAACGGAAGGCCTCTAGTATAGTAATTTCTTCAGAAACAAAACAAAACAAAACAAAAATAAGTGCAAAGCAGAGAGCAAAACAGGGCTCTGAATGACAGTGTGGTTTATTTCCATTTGCTGAGCTGTGTTGACATGGCCCTCAGTGCCTGTTGAATAATTAAATCCATGCAAAAATAATGACTGCATTGTTGCTGCTAATAATGACAACATCACCCGTGACATGCCAGGAATATTCTCAGCATCACAACTTTGTTCAAAAGCCTCTGATCTTCAAAATTGCATACCCGCTCTAATAGTGATTTTCTCCTTTTCATTAAGCTTGGCATAGTCGTAATATTGGGTTTCAAACAATAAATGTCAACCCAAATGCTGTCACCACCTAACACTGGTGATTGGCAGCCAACAAGGAAGTCAGCGTCACCCCTGCTCTGAGTTTGTCAGGGAACAAGGCAGCAATGCGGCTTGTGGCACCCCAACAAACAGCTCATCACTGTAATTAAAACAGAATTGAATGTCCTACTGCTCTGTGCTTCATCTCCCTTCATGTGGACAAATAAATTGGAGGAGCAGCATATGGATGGAGACCAAAAATTGAATATGATATCCCCATGCTTTTATCAGCAAGGGCAAGGAGTAACACATTGGTGGTGTCTCCATTTGCATCCGGGCCATCTGTACTGCAAACCCCATGACGCCAAAGTGGGATGAAATCATGTTCCCCACGCTGTTCTCCAGGCAGCGTGAGAGCTTCTTGTCTCCACCGATCTACCTTGTGCAGTAGGGGATAAGCAGGCGCAGTAGCTGCTGTGCATAAGGGGAGATGGCTATTTCCATCAAAGTTTCGCAAAAGAGGTTGCTGTTCTTGAACCAGACACCTGGGTGGATGGAGCCTTCTGTTCACAGAAGCCAAAATCTCCAGCCCAGGTGATGAACTCATTCTGACAGTTAGAATCTTATATGATCTTTCAGGGAAATTTAGCCTTGAGCAGGAAAAAAAGTACACAAATAGCTGGTCTGTCTCTCTTTTTACTTCCCCCCACCCCCCGGCAGGATCTAGGCACAGTACAACTGATACAATATCTGTGGGAAATAGATATCTATCCAGTCAAAAAAATTATAATGTATCTATGGTGTTTCAGGCCCTAAATTTACAGTTGTGATCAAATCAGGTCTCATGATGCCTTACTTGAATTTATTGCTGATCACGTGTTCCCATCTCCTTAACAAGAACATGGACAATGGGAGCCGGGTATGCTGGATTACTGCTTTAAATTTTTTTTTTTAAATATTCTGCCTGGGCAATGCTAAATGAAGTTAGCATCTTTTATAAGTACAGTAGCATATGGGGTAAAACCTGTTCAACTATATGATAACCTCGACTCTTTAGAAGTATGTCATCTGAAGGAACAAAAAATACCTTCAACATCCAAATAAGTACACTGTTACTTCCCCATGGCAGAAACTTCACAACCACCTAACATCTCTGTAGGCTGGTTTTGGCCAAGAAGGTGGTGAAGGAAAAAGGTGACACTCCGACCGAGAACTTGCTATATGCCCAGCATAATCAACTAAGTGATTTCATTTTATCCTTCTCCAAACGTGGACCGTAGGTATTACTAGCCTTGTCTCATAACTCAGATGGTTTAAGTGAACTGCCCAGGGGTCAAACATTTGGTCACCAGAAGAACAGAAACCAAATGCAAATCTGTTTCATTCCATTTTTCCGAGTATAGACCATAGGATTGAGACATGCATGAATACTCATTTCCCAGCCCATACCAATTGGAAAGCAACAAATTCCAAAGACTAGTTAATCTTATTAGAAGCTGGCAGAGAGACAGCAAGGATGAGTGATGCTGAGAGAGCCTGGAAACAGAGAAAAAGATAAGGAAAGTATAAAAAGCACACACAGAAATATACAGCAGAATGAAGCCACGTAGTGTAGGGAGCTTCTGATTCCTCCCTCTATGCTCCTCAGTCTTGGAAGGTTTAACACAAATCCACTTTGATAATCATAATGCCTATCTTTCCATTAATGCCACCTTTCCATTGATAAATAGGTATGTTAAATTCGGTTTACTTTAAAACTGGGAAGTACAGTATGAAACACTACAAAGCTATTGGCATTCGAGTGGTTCCCTTTTTCAACATGTTATCGCTTCAGGTGTACCCTTTTAACAGTAACTAATATAATAAAGAAAAAATTATTAATTCTAAATTTAATAGCATTTATTCTGCATATAAGAGAATGTATAGGTACTTGCAGGCAGAAGTACAAGCGCGTCCATTACTGTTAACCCATTGTGGGGAGACTACCTGGGCTGACTTTTTTGACCATTCATTCATTCAACAAATATTTATTGAGAGCCTACTGTGTCATATACTAGATGCTGAAGATAAAAATGAAAACAACTTGGACAAACAACCAATGTAGGAATTATGCTTTCCTGATTAGCCGTTTGGGTTACACACAGGTCACTCTCTTTAAAAAAAAAACAACAACAAACAACTAGGTCACAAAGTGGGACACTCGCACTGATATATTCCTATTTCTTGGTGTTCTACAGCCAGTTCTTTCCTATTCACAGGCTAGGTTGGTTCTGAGTGTGCTCAGACACTGGGAGGACATGTGGGATCATTAGCTGGGCTCTTACGGTGGGGCTACCCTCTAAGAATACTGCGAAATGCAATGAAAAGATAAGGAATAAGATCGATCCTTGAAATAAGCCTAGAGATTGTGAACACCCTGACATTAATCGTGGTGAGCTTGTACTGAGTTTCCTAAAGATATAGGAAGTCCCCAGCCATTTTCAGGACAATCAAGGCTCAGAAGGCCAGGTGTAGGCCAAACAGCACCAAAATGAGGCACAGGAAATTAGGACTTTTCCCACCTTTTGACCCTGGACAAATCATTTTCTATCTTATCTATAACGTGTGATATTTGGACTAGGCTGTCTCTAGTGTTCCTTCCAGCATTAATATTCTATGATCTCCCTGAAATAAGAGAGAGAGAGAAGATTGAGATATTGATAAATATAGACACAACCTAAGAGAAGCAAGAGTTTCAAGGTGGATTTCCCTAACTTAGTGAGGGGGCTAGGGGATATTTCCAATCCTCAGTGGTTCATTGGAGATGTTAAATGAGGATGGGTGTGTAAATTGTCTGTTTAACAATTGTACATTGGGGGGGTCAAAAATCTTGGTCATTTACCATTTTGGAAATCTTCCTTTATCTGGAAAAAGTGTGTTGTTATTGGCCCTTGTTACTATGAGGTTGAGTCATTCCATTCCCAGAAACAAGGAGAAATAAGAATCATAAGGTGTTCTTGAGTCACATGTGAAAAACCAGTGACCTCTTCTAGTTCCTGGCAGTCAAGACAACAGGTTACAATGTAATCCAAAGACTGAGAACAGGCTAATTTTGATAGCTGTCACTCCTGAGTAGGAAAGATACTGGTTATATTTTTATTTCAGAAAAAATAAGTATACTACCTACTTCACTCTCACAAGTCATTGTAGAGTCAGAATAATGGATTGAAATTTCAGCTTCTACTCAACCCACTTCGACATCTGTTTGGCAGAATTTACTAAAACCGACCCAATAATTCCACAGTTAAGTGCTTACACAACTGAAATGTGTATATATGTTCACTCAAAGGCATACAAAAGAATATTATTGAAGTACTGTTTGTAATAGCCCCAAACTGGCAGTGATCCAAATTCCCCTCAAGAGTACAAAGGATAGAGTGCAGTATGTTCAGAAAATGAAATACTGTAGGTCTGTGATTCTGCAAAAGTTCCTAACTGCTAAGGATGAATCTCAGCAATGTAAGCAAAAAATTCAAGTCTAGGCAAAAAATTGAAAACACACACACACAAAATACATGCTGTACGATTCCATTTATATTATGTTCAAAATGGTGAAACCAACTCATGGTGATAGAGGTCAGTGTTGGTTTCACTTGAGGGATGTGGAGTTAGTGTGCAGAAGGTGGCATGAGGGGGACTCTGGGGGTGATCATGTTCCAGCTTGTGATCTGAGTGCTGACTTCACGGGTGGATTCTGTCTGTAAAGAAATTATTGAGCTGTATATCTAAGATTTTGTACTTTGGTGTCTCTATATTATATTTTAATAAAGAGATTTTTTTTTAAATCCCAGCTTTATGACTCTGAGGTATCAGAATTCCATCAATCACTCACTTTCCTCCTCTGTAAAGGCCTTGAAAACACCTCCTTTACATGGCTCTTGGGAGAATTAGTGACAGGGTGACATAGCACCAAGCCAAGTGCCATTCTCACAGAGGGCAACTCTTCTTGGTGGAGTGAAGACAACACAGATAAAGCTGTTTTTAATGATGAGAAACTGCAGGAGGGACCAGAGGGCTTCAGGTGTCCTCCTCTATATTCCCAGGAATGTATGGACTATGTGTACCCAAGTAGCTGTATTTTTTTTTTCCTTAACAGGGCTGAGGACATATTGTCTCCTATGTCATTATGCTGCACAGCATAATGAGAACAAAAATGTTCTAGACCTAAGGGTTATGGGCATGGGCGGGGAGGAGTAGCTGGTGGTACCACGGGGAAGCAGAGCTGAGGTAAAAATGTACAAAGAACTCATCAGAACAGGAAAACAGTGGATTTAAGCCTGTCCTGGGTAGGGGTCAGTCAGTTTTCTGTTTTCTTGAATTGTGCTGTTAACTCTTGACTGCTTGTGTATAAAGTTTCATATAAGGCAACAAGCAATTAATGTACCTATTTACATATCTATGCAAAGATGTATAAATGGTGATGGTCACAGCAATATGACTTACAGCTGGGAGATGTTAGAAAGGAATGACTAAATGCCGGTATTTGAGGATAGTATAAGAGGTGTATAACCACTTTTGTGTCATTGACGTCTTTGACTGTTGGTAAATCGTGAGGCATTCTTCTCAGAATAGTATTTTAAGTGTGAAAAAGAAGATACATTGGATTACAAAGGGAACCCATCTACCCACGGGCTCTTCGGGGTCTGTAAGCCCCACACTATGCCAGTGGCATACCATACCACAGCCTTTCACAATGGCATGGAAGACATTTAAGGATATGAAAGATGTTTCTTTGACACTGATGAGTTAGAAATCAAGGAATGACAGGTGAGCATCGCATGGTTAGGATAAAGCTTCTCAAACCATGTGCCACAGACCTGGGGACATCAGCAGCACCAGGGTGCTTGCAAGAACAGTAACTGTCGGGCCCCACTCCAGACCTATGGAATCCAGATCTCTGGGGACGAGGCTGGGAATCTGTGTTTTCACAAATCTGTGTGCACTTTTAAGGTTGGGAAGCACTGCCTCTGGATGTCGACAGTGCTTATCTCAAGTGGGGAGACTTGGGGAGATTTTTATATTGTTATTGTTAAATATATGTTTTTCTTTAAAGTTCTTACAATGAACATCTATTGTTCTCATAATAAGGGAGGAAAGTTATTTTTTTAAAAAAAGAAAAGACAGATTTATTCCATGGTACGTTAAAAATGATTTCCAGATGCAAATAACAAAATAAAAGCACCACTTGTGAAGAATTTCAAGTTGTCAAATAATGAACCAAAAATTGAGCAACACAGAGCTTATGAATTGTATATACTAATGCATAGCCAAACATCAGATTCAAAGAAGAAATTATTAAGAAGAAATGTATTTAGAATGAATTTGAGGCTAGAAGGCCAACAGTGAACACAGCTGTTAAGTATTTCTGAGCTGGCAGGAAAAATAAAATAAAAACTTTTCAAATCCACAGCAAATAAGGACTGAACTAAAATCCCGAAGCATGGATCAGACAGGGTTTGTGCTCAAGTCTGGGAAGACATGATGAAGAGACAGCTGAATCTCTGGTGTTCCCACAAGCCTGATGCTGGTGCAAAGTGACTCCATTCCCTAAAAGAGCATCTCTGTGCTTCATCTGAAAGTTCATCTCTTCATAACATGCAGGTAGAGCTGTCTCCTCTGGGAGGAGTTTTCTCTTAATCAAAGAAAGGCAAAGAGTAAGCTTTAGAGAGAAGGATTAAACAGTTGCTTTAGTTTCATGACAGGTTTACTGACCCACAGCTAAATCCTCAATCTAGGTCACCTTGTTCAGCATCCTATGGAAGCATAATATTCTCAGCTAAGAAAGAACTTTCCTCTATTTCTCTCATTCTCTGCTATCCCCTCACCCACCGATGCTACCCTTTCTCCCTGACAATAGCTTCTCCCCTGCCCAAGTGCCTTTCATCACCCACCTGAACTGTTGTCACAGCCTCCAGCTGGGTCTCCCCTGCTCTTGGTTTTCTCAATTTTCAGGTGTGACCCATTGCAACAAGGCCAATCTTAAATGCTAATCTGGCCTCATCATTCCCCTATTTATAACCCTCTGTCATCTGTAAAATAAGGTGCAAACTCCCGGAAGTAGTTTTTATCTACTACTACTATTAGGTTCTTCATCTTCTAGCCTTTGGTTGTTTCTCTAATTTGTGAACAGTTTTCCTTGCATCACAACCATATTATTCTCAGTTCTCCAGACACACCATCCTCTCTCTTGCCTCTAGGTATTGAATAAAGTTCTTCCCACTTCCTGGATAATTCTTTCTTCCCATCCTACCTTCCCCTTTCCTAGTTATACCCATTAATCAGGCAGGAATCCTCTTAGGAATTACTTCCCCGGCCTTCTCTGCCAGGTTATAGATCTGTGCCTCTCCTAGAATAGATGTCCTGTCACATTAGTAGTTGCTTGAAAAATATTCCTAAATAAATAAATGAATGAGACCCAATTTTTCAGCCTAGGGAGAATGCCCCAAAGGCCTAAGCTGAGGCTCTTTCTTTATCTCCTGACCCAAACCATACAATGCAACAGGAACCATCACCATTTCTAATGAAATACCCATAAACAGGAACATTTTAATTCGCAAAAAAGGGTCTTTGTGTCCTTGATCTCCCCCAGTACAGAGGCAGACCAAGCCCAGATGCCTGGAGGCATTGTTCCCAGTGACTCAGTCCCACATGGATGTCTGCCCTCATGACTGCATCTGAAAGCTAGGGCTGGCTTTCATAGAAAAGGAAATGAAGGTGGGTTCTTCATTCCTTCTTTCCCTTCTTCAGGTCTGTTTTGGTCTCTATCCAGTTTCTGCCTCAATCCTTTCCAATGCTGGGATTGGAAATCGTACCATGGAAATGCCAATCTGTCCCCACGGTGCCCTGGGCCCTGCACCCTCATAGACTTATTGACTGAGTCGGCTGTGGCCTCCTCTCCAAGAAAAACAAGTAGTGATATCTCTTAATTACACACAAAGTTGGCCTTTTCTACTTTCACTCTTATTCTTTGTGGCTCCCTTTGAACAGGGTTATCAGCAGAGATACAAAAAATGTGTGGTCTAAAGCTAGACAGTGGCTTTCCTTGCCTAGTGAAGAAAGCTCTTTTATGCTTGTCAAAATGTGGTTTATTTAATAAACTAAGACATGACCGCTGGCCTTGACTCAGTGTGCAAACATGCACATCACACAAACGTTTGTGAAGTTAACCTCATTTCTCTATACTTAAGAGAGAATTTTATCTCTCCCTCCCTTGTTTTCCAGATAGAATTGGGTCCATTGTCACTGAATTTGTCAGCCTCAGGAGACTGACTCAGGATTTTTGTGCAAAGGACGAGAGCTACAGCAGAGATGAAAGAACAAAGGTTCAAGGTCTGCTTCTAGTTTGCACTTGGCTTTAAGACAAGTTACTTACTATGATGCAAGGAGCAGAGTTGTCTAAAAATGATGCTCTGGACAAGAAAAGAGCTAACGCCTGGAGTAAATGGGTAGATGAGTAAGTCAATTCTCCACGCTGAAGGTTCCACTCAAGCATAGCTCCCCATGGGACTACTGTACCCCCAATCCCAACCAACATTATATTCCATAGGCTCCAAGGAGAGTGGTGGGCTAGAGCCAACTCCTACTGCTTCCTGAAAGCTAATTGCTAAATATCCAAGAATTTTTCAAGTCAATAGCTTAAAATTTGCCACTGTGAGAATATTTACACCAAAGAAAGAATGTAGCAAACACTACAAATCAGTGCTCCCTTTTTCCCCAAGGACCACTTAACCAACACATCACTGCCCAAGGCATCTGGCTTTGAGCATCTGGAATCTCAGACAACTTCTACAAATCTAGGTACCTGTGCTCAGGCTCTCCGCACTCCAGGAGTTTGATTATCTGTCCACCGACAAGGTTGTATTTGAACTGGCCAACTAAGAATGAAGAATCATGGGAGCGGAATGCCTCTCCTGGTAAACCAATGTGATATGTTCAGCTGTCTGCCCAGGCCCTGGCTTACCTCTCTGTGAAATGATGGGGAGTGGGAAGTAGTGTTTCTTATTTCTGACTGACCCCTGGCTTATATATCATGTTTTTCCAATACGGCCCATTCCTTAACCTATGCCATGTGCTATTTGAAATACATCCAGACCCCTGGTGCATGGCAGCTGGCAATGCAGAAGGAACTCATGTTACACAACAACTCAATTTGTACCACAAGTTAACAGTCCTGCATGGTGCTCTAGCCTCAGTTTCCTCAATGGTACAATGGGGATATAATATCGGTTTCTGAAAGTATATGTATTAGTCAAATGACAGTTCATGTGAGCACACTATGCAAATGGCAAAGATCCAAGGAAACTAAACAGTCATGTATATTATAATACAGAGATCAATGATTTGGCATTGAGGAGTCATAGGTTTCAGTAACAGCACTGCTACTCTCTTGGGCAGGCTACTTAATTTCTCTCAATTTCGGCTTCCCCATCTGAGAAATGGGTGTAGTATTTTATAGGGTTGTTGTAAGAACTAAACAGAACAACAGGGATAGCCGTGTTTGGCTCAGATCCCAACACTCATTAGATGTTGAAGATTCTAGGTGAATTTGAAAATTCCTCAACTCTCCTACTACTAGGGTGTTAATTCAAGCTGAAATACCAGCTCTTATAATACTCACGATTAAATATAAATTCAGTCTGGAGCCAAATGTATATAACAATAAAGCCCTTGGAAACTTTCAAACTGAGAACCGAAAGGGTGATAAACTCAGGGCTAAAAATATTGCTTCCTCCATAGGCTCAGATGCATTTTTTTTTGCTAGATGTAGATCACGGAGGACATTTTTGCATATATATGTATTTGGCAAAGAACCAAAACAACTCAATTATGTTTTATCATTAATTAAACTTTACAGAAAGAGAGCAATGGTGAATATAAGCTTTTATCAGACTTAGGCAAATTAAGTTAGAATTAACTGTTCAATTGTGAATAAAGATAAAAATTTTGATTTTTTTATTTAAGTGGATTTAAAATATCATTGCATGCATGAGCAAATTCAGAAATACAGATGCTCACACATGGATTTTCTCTCTCTCTTTACACACACTCACACACACACACACACACACGTACACACACACATCCATCAACATCAAATCTGTCACAATCTGCTAAGAATGCTTACAAGACCTGACATAATGGTTGACTGCCAAGCAATTTATCTGGCAGCCTACTGCCATTATAAAAAATTAAAATTTACTGGAAATATCCAGACTGATCATATAATGGTTTGTTAATTCCATTCTAACAGCGAACCAGGGTATGATCACTTTAACTAGTCAGTAACCAGTGAATGTCTTATCCAGCCAGCCACAGACCCGGCTAGAATTTAAGTCAAAGAACACTCAAGTTCCTACTGTGTGTTAGGCATTGTACTGAACCACTACAGTTGATGAATCATATTTAATGGGAAGAAAAATACAAACAAAAGTATGTTGTTGCTCAAAATATATTGTTACCAAAGAATTATAAACAATGTGTAAAGGAGATCAAACAAAAATTCCATGGTGGAGACTGTATCAGAAATAGGCCTTATCCCAGCACTGCTCAGTACAAATATAACGCAAGCTATATAAATAATTTAAAAATTTCTGGTAGCCACATTTAAAAAAGTAAAAAGAAAATATGACATTAATTTTAATTATTCCAAATACATAATTATTTTAATTTCAACTAATTATTAATGAGATATTTCCTGAGGTTTTTTTTACATGTTTACTAAGTTTTTGAAATTTTGTGTGTATATCACACTTACGTCTCAATTTGGACATGATATTTTCAGCAAAAAATTTTGATCTGTATTTAGATTGAAATTTACAGTTGTAAAGGTAGATATTCACATGCCAAGTTGTTCTAATAATTGAGTCAAGTGGTAGGTTTCCAGTTTAAATTAAAATTACATTTAAATAAAAAATTTTAATCCAGTTTCTCAATTGCACTAACCACATTTCAAGTGCTCAATAGCCACATGTGGTTAGTGGCTACCATATTGGATAGTATAGCCACAAAACTTGGCTGCGGTGGTAAAAATGTTCCATTGGACAGTGCAGCCTTAGAATGTAAATGAGGAAACCCCTATGGAGTAAGAATGAAAAGGATGTGTCTAGGAAAGAGGTAAGAATTCAAGGTCACAGGAATAGGAAAGACACATGTACAACTGGAATTTCTTAATATAGAAATAAATTCTGCTGTCGGCCTCAACTAGAATTTTTTGAATATTGACCTTCTGGACATCTTAGATCCCTTATATTTAAATTTCCCTCCTATACACTTGGTAATGGTAAGTTTTAGTTATTGAATAAAACTGTTAGCTGTTTTAAAAGGGGGGAATTAAAAAGATGTAAATTTCTGAGAAGAGGCATGTATTTCGATTTGGATAAGAGCTGAGATGCAGTGGCGGAGAGCTGATGGTGACTGCATGAGACAAATCAGGCAAAAGGAAGGAGCAAGAGATGCCAAGCCTACATTTCAGTGGGAGAGTGAGATGGACCAGTGCTGGGGATCAGTATCACTTTCCTGTCTAGTTTCTGGGGATGCAGCTTGGCACCTATGAGTTACTAAAGTGATGCAAATGACTAGTACATGAGTAAAACAAGTTTAATCCTAAGAACATTATGCTCCTTAGCACCAACTTGCATAGGTGGGCATAAATGAGGGGTACTTAGTATTTAGATATGGGAGGACCTCTAATAAACCATATATCTAGAACTCTGAGGAATATTTAGGAAATGCCATAAATTACGCTCATCTGTGACTGACATTCATGAGACAATCAAAGTGAGTTCTGGTTCAGTGGGTTTCATGATTTGGTCTAATGATCTATGTTGATTCTTTTTACAAAGAGCACATGGTTCAATTACATATTTCTTCCATTCTGGGTTAAAAATGCCCTTCTAAAAGCCCATTCTACCAATTTATAGGGGATATAAAAAAAGGATTTTCAGTAAAATGTACTTTCATTGGTTTTGATGAAAAGGGTTTGTGATGAAAGTAGAATCTCTAATAAGCATTTCATAAATGACTTGTCTTTCAAACTTAATATAAAACAGAATAAAATACATCTCCCAAAGACCTCCTTGCTTCCTTACAGATTTAAAGTCCCCTGCTCTCAATCAATTGGGACCAAGAACTCAAAATTCTCCAAAGATGCAATGAAATATTTATCAGTGAAAGTTGGTAAAACTGAGAAATTATTTATGGCCCAAATTTTGAAATGGTCACACTTTGAAGGGAGAGATTAAAAAAAGAGGCATGCATTGGGAACTACACATTTCTTTGTAGTTCCCAATGCATTCTCAAATCCTCTCTGCTGTCTAGAATTCAAAACTGAGAAGGAAATCATAGGTTTGAAGAAGTGTATTCACGACTGGGTGTTCTAACCTTTTTTCAGAAACATTGAGAGATATGATTGAGGAAGAGCAGCCCCAAAATTCTAGTAATTTAGCTACTTACCAACTAATTTATTTGGCAGACAGAAAAATTATGCATCAGTCAAAACTATTTCTAATCCCTAGAGCTGCCTGGATAGCCTTTCTGTGAATATACAATTCGATATGGCACAACCCTGAACTGAGAAGACCCCCCACAGAGGGCTAATTTGCTGCAGCATCTTGCTTTTGATGTCCTTACCCTTTCATACATGGGCCTCCTTCTTTAAAGGTTTTCTCTGTCTTTGATTCAGTGAGTACTTATTAATGGAGAAAAGCAAGTACAGTGGTTAGAGGAGAGAATGAGACAAAGACATGACAATTTTTTTTTTAAAAAACACAGATACTTAGTCTGCATTCACCCACTTGAAATGCAAAACAAACAAAAAAGTGCCACCTTTGTGCCAGCATGCCAACTCTTGTGTTGTTTATCATGATTTTATATTTAGCTAAACTTTTTTCTAGCATAGTATTATGAAATTCCTAAACATATGAGTAAGTAGAAAGAAGTTTACAGCTATTGAGCATTCACCCATCACCTAAATTTTACCATTAACAATTTACTCTTTTATCATACATCTATCCATTGATCATCTCTCAGTCCAAATTTTTTTTGGTGTGTTTCAATTTTAATGCTGTTTTAAAGAGAATGATTGTCATCAGTGATATTTTATTTCACGAAAGAGAATTCTCAGATGGCACTTAGTAGCCCTGAGCATGTTGGTTAAGAACACAGACTTTGAAATCTCAAGGAGCTGCCACAAAGCTTGTCTCTGCTATGAAGGGACTATGTGATTTAGGACTGGTTACTTCATCCCTATGAATCTCATTACCTGCATTTGGCACATTCAAAGATAATCCCTATGGGGTTATTATTATGAGACTTCAACATAATAGATGAAAAGTGCTTATAATTTACAGTACTGGGCAAATAATAAATCTGTGATAATTTTTTTTCACTCTTCTGTAATCTTACGAGATCAAGGATTGCTTTCTTTTGTCCTTAAATCCCCAGCCTCTAGCACAGTGCCTTATAAATAGCAGAAACTGAATATATGCTTGTTGGCATGAATTGGGTTGAATTTCAGAGATTTTCCCTCCTGGGATTCAGTGAGTACTTATTAATGGAGAAAAGCAAGTACAGTGATTTCAAAGGCATAAGACACAACAAAGGTACCTCAAAAAATGAGGTTAGAGCAGAGAATGAGACAAAGACAGAGAAAACCTAGTCTATAAAGAACAAGTATTTAGATCAAGTTTAGTGATGGTGCAGAAGTGCCCTGTCCTGTCCCTTGGACCTCACCTTTTCAGTGGGCATCAGCAAGACTTCTAGCTGCCATGTGGCTTGTTGCCTGAAAGCTCTCCTCCAAGCCTCAAAAAGCCCTGTGCCTGTACAGAGCACAGGGCAGGCCAGGTGCACTGAAGAATTATACCTCTAGGAGTGGTCCTCAAAGACTGGTGGGGCTGACATATAAACACCCTAGTTCCCTTCCCTGTGGGGAGAATAACCCCAAGACTATGCTTTATATAACTTCCTAGCTTTTCCTTCACAGGATTACAATTCAGTCACTCAGAGGGGTAGTTGCCTTGATAAACAGGCCTCTTAAGTGGCTGCTTCTCTTCCTCATCTTATTTTATCTCTCCCTTACCAGTATTCTCTTCACCTCCTAAATAAACTAGCTGCATTTGAATTCTTGTCTTGGGGAATCCAAAATAAGACAAGTGTCTTTACACTTTTATAACCACAGAATCTATTTAAATGGCATTCTACACTGAAGTCTAATATGGAATGTTTATAAAATTAGAGCTTCCCTGACTCAGACAGTTTGGGTGGATAGGTATGATACGTGGAGGCCAGAGCCCTACCTCTTTGGTCTCCTTTCCCTTCTCTCTACCTCCCTAGCACTCACTGAAGACACCTATAAGATCTTACAGCTTTGCGGAGCACTGTTTTCACTTAGTGGTAGAGATGACAATGGTAAAAGATATAAAGAAAAGGATCAGATGAATGAATAAAAGCAAGAAACACGAAGAGAAAAAGATGTTCCTTCGAAGGCATAAAAAGCATGGAAAAACAAGTAATTTTGGAAGGCAGTGTAGTTATTCTACAAAAACCATATGGAGGTTTGGGAGACTTTCACACATTACAGTGTTAACACACTGTCACATTTAGAAAAACAGTTGATTTGTAGAGAATCCAGGTTGACAGTCCACGTGAGCAGCACAGATGAATACTCAGCTTGGAAACAAAATTGTGTTTTGAGGCTATAACAACTAAGAAACAATGCAGAAGATGTTCCTGGTTAGCTGCATGCTTATTGACCCATTATTATCTCAAGGAAAGAGTCTTATGAAAACTATTCAAATATACTAAAGGGGACTGAAGGGAGCTTTACGATGACCAGATAAAATTTAATGTCCAAATCTGGACATGTTTAAGGGGAAAGGTGATGCTAATAATTATGGTGCGATAACCGATTTTCTGAGCAACTCACATGTATGATCACCCTTGTTATAATCTAATTAATGGACTTGAAACTCCAACACTGAAAATATTAATAGTAGACAGAAGAGGAGAATATATTTCAGATCAGACCTCCACAAACTTGCATGTGCTTCAGAATCACCTGAAAGTCACGCCCTGCCAGATTCCTGGCCTTATTCCAAGAGTGGTCCTGGGGTGGGACCCACGAACGTGCAGTTCTAGCAAGGAAACAGGTGATGCTGATGCTGCTGGCTCAACCTTGGTTGCAATTCAGAATTACCTGAGATCTTTAAAAAATACTAGTACTTGTCCTCAGTTCCTGACCAACTAAATCAATCTCTGAGAGTGGAGCCTGGCATCTGTATTTTAACTGTGAAGGGTGAGAAAACCAAGCTTAAAAAATAAGCAAGAAACTTATGTCTCTGAAGCTGTTTAGGGGAAGAACCCAGACTTGAGGAACTTGGTCCCTTGACAAATGTCATTCTTGGCTTCAGGGAAAGCTACGCCAAGCCATCACAGCGCTAGGGCTGTCTAAAGGGGCGGAGCTCATCAGCCTCACTACTATTCACTTGGAACAGCTCTTCTTCCCTTTACGTAATATCCAGCACTCCTGGCAAGGTTTTACTTAAAGAAAGACATCTGACACAGTAGTAGTTTAAAATCATAAATATGGTGATTATTAGGATATTGATTATCAATACTTCCAATTTTCTATAAAAGTGGATTTCTAACAGTTCAAGTTACCTTATCTCTCCCCCAGATCACTATAAAACCCTCCTCCGAGCCTGTCTCTTTGTGTTCATTTCTCTATATTACTCTGCTCCCACAAGTCATTCCTATAGGCAGCCAGAAAGGTCTTTTGAACCACACGCACACATACACACAGCCCCTTACACACACTCACACACACTCAATGTGCACATGTGCTTGCGCGCGCGCACACACACACACACACACACACACACACACTGTAAAGACTTTCCAGTGGTTTCTTGCTGCATGCACAACACAATCCCTACCTTTCGCCATGGCCTCCAGGCTTCTATGACAGGCCAGCTTCTCTGACTTCAATTCTTACCACTTTCTTCTTTTCCTGCCGCATGGCAGCCACCCGGGCAATTTGTTCCTAAGATATGTACCATTGTTTCCCATCTTCAGGCCTTTCCGTGCATTTCTCTCTGCCAAGAATGCAGCTTACCCAGCTCTTCCCAGGGCTTGTCCCTTTCTCATGCTTCCAATCACCTCTCAAGTGTCAGTAATTCTGACTTGGCTTTCCCAGCCACCTGCGTAAAGATTCCCTCCTCTCTCTTCTCCCTGGTCCTGCTATTTATTCTATTTCACATCACTCTGTTTCTGTTTTCCACAGCATTTGTCATCCTTTGCAATTTTCTTTTTTATTTATTTACTCATTGAAATATCTGTCTCCCCACTAGAATATAAGTTCTATCACAACAGGGGCTTGTATGCTCATTCACACCTATATTCACCTAGTGCCAATCTTGAAGTCCAGACTATAATGAGTGCTTCTCATTCATTTAATGCATGACTCAATAGTCCAATAGCACCAGTCATTGAGATTATGCATTCATCTGAGCACTATTGTTCAAATTTCAAGTTCACCAAAAAATACAAACAGGTTAAAATTTAATTCTCCATGTTGACTCTCCTATGGGGAAAGAATGTGTTGACCAGGTGCATCAGTATTTCTGTTAACTTAACAGTGAATACTTTCTTTTTCTTGGAAAAGTTTTTGTTTTGATTTATGCAACAGTATTTTCTGGATCTGGCTGGTATGATTTAGTTCCTTTGATCTGGTTTAGTTTTTAGAAAGCTGACCCAATGATGCTCCTGGAATAACACATTTGCAAATTAGGATCTAAATTAAAAGGCCACAAATATCATACTACTATAATAAGAAACTTATCTGAAGGGTTGCCTTGACATCACCTACAAAAGCAATAAGTCTATTTCTTAACCAATGACATTTTTCTGACACAACTTCAGCATCATTATCTACCACATAGATCTCTAAATCATGATATTCAAAGCTGTTGTTATAGTTTTTATTTTTTTTACAAATTCCTTTTTTATTGTTGTTCAATAAACTTCTGACTTTTTTTTTTTTTTTTTTTGTAAAACAGTTTGGCCTCTTGTCATAGACGAATTGAAGCCAATTCTAGCTTGTCACCTAGATATCCACAGTCAGCCTGTTTCATGCATGCTCATCTCTTAATAAAAACATGCTTTTGTCATTTGTCTTTTGTTTGACTTACCTTGCCAACATCTCTTGGGAAAGGTTGTCTCTGATTCTCTGGAATTAAAATGGGAGATACCACAATGGACCTCTTTTGTCTTGGGACAGGAGAAGTTCTTGCAAATTTAAATATATCCTAAAAGAGAAAAACAAAATCAATCAACCAAAATCCCCCATGGAGAGGATGTATCAGTTTGCTCTGAGATATGGTTCTTTGTTGTGAAGGAATACAGCTGTTTGGACATTGTTAATTTTATTCTATCAAACCTCATTAGCGTTAGAAAGTACATCCTTAGAATTGTACTAAAGCTGACATTGTGATTCACAATGACTATCATTAAGCTATTTAATTTCATTTTCTGAATCATTCTATTCATAATGTCAGTCTTGATTTATACATCCTTTAGTGCTTATGCATCCCCACTCTTTATCTGTCAAGTGAGGAAATTACTCACCTGGTCAGGAACCCACAGAACTCACTGGATGTAAAAATGACTGTCCTCATGGCCAAATGCAAGGTCCTCACACTCACAAGTGAATAGGGAGGAAGGGGCAATCACAAATTCCAAACCGTCAGGCATTATGGAGAGCAGTGGTCCATGTTTTCTCAAGGACCATTTGTTGTTATAATTAGTGAGAGGACTGTTGTGATGCACTTCCTAGCAGGGTGCCCCACACTTCAGTCACTGCAACCCCACTGTCAGAATTTCTGTCCCATCAGTAACTCACGTTTTTGATTAAATAAATATGTCCAAAATTCCCTTTATATCACTATTTTAAATAAAGTACCAATATCGCTTGTTATAAAAAGTAAAAAAACATAAAAATAAACATATCGAAGACCAAATGACATTATTAAATTTGAGCTAGAAAAAAAGCTCCTTTTTTTCAAAAGGAAGATAATAAAGAACTAGAGGGATCTTAAAGTGTTGTTAGCATCCAGCTGAGACTTTCTCCTTGATCTGATCAGAGGGCCGAAGAGAACCAAAAATAGAATATCATTTTCAATATATAAACCAGTATTATTTAATGTCACATACTAACTAAAATGATCTTATATATCATTAAAAGTAAGCATCTCAAACTTCGGACAACAGGTTCTTATCAAAATAATGTGGCAGATAATATTTAAATATTATCACTGACACATGCTCCATAAAAGTATATGTATGCATAGGTCTATGTATGTACATATGGTATGTATGTATGTGTATGTGTGTATACATACATATATAAATAGACTTATACATACTTATACTTACATATATCATATATACACACACATATATATGATAGATTTAAAGGAAAATCTACATAAGAAAAGTTAAATAGGAAACAATGTTAGCTAAGGCTATAAATAATCTTTCTCTTGATGTTGGTGGGAGTATAACCTGATAGTACTCTTGCGGAAAGCAATTGGATGATATTTATCTATTGAGAACCTTACAAATGTACATATCCATTCACCCTCTAATTTCATTCCTAGGAATACTGTAAATACTAAATTCAAAAGAAGAATAAAACTGAATGTAGGAAGACATTTAGTGAGACATTATCTATAAAGGGCAAAAGTGGCAAACAACCTATTAATGTTCAACCATGGAACAAAATTAAATTTGGGTCCATGAGTGGGAGACCCTCATGGCAGTGGTGAAGCCCATGTTCTAATCACATTGTCATCATTTGACTGCGTCCACAATCACCACCACGAACTACTATCATAGTAACAATTTAT
The DNA here is from genome assembly GCF_014176215.1 of Rousettus aegyptiacus. Lineage (NCBI taxonomy): Eukaryota > Metazoa > Chordata > Mammalia > Chiroptera > Pteropodidae > Rousettus > Rousettus aegyptiacus. The sequence goes on along the minus strand of NW_023416289.1, from coordinate 25,782,271 downwards.
TAAGTGTGTGTTGGGCAAAGTGCTAGGCACTTGAGATGCATCTGCTCTAATATTTGCAATAAAGTTCCCAAAGAAGTCTTACCCTCCTAAACCAATGAGGAATATCAAGTTTAGTGGTTATGTTAGTTGCTCCAGTTCACCTAGCTAGCAGAGAGAATATACAAATAACATGGGTAGGAAAATACAGAATACCATATTGGATGCCTTCTATTTTATATAAACTATATTGAACACAGAAAATAATATTCAAAATCTCAATGAATAAGTCCAAATAAAACACTCTTTGGTCTCTAGGAAGGCCAAAGAAACAATATTCAAGCAAGGATAGAAAACTGGAGCATGTATATGCAAAAGAAAATGAGATGAAAGAATAAGAAGGATTAAAACAACAACGATAACCCAACCAACCAAAAAAAAAAAAACATACGTACATACATCCATCTATCTATCTATCTATCTATCTATCTATCTATCTATCATCTATCTATCTATCTATCTATCTATCTATCTATCTATCTATACATATATGAGGCCGCTGTATATATATGTATGTATGTATGTATTTTTATATATATATAACCCAACTCACCAAGCAAAAAACAGCATAAAGAGTATGGGACAATGAGAAGACAATGAAAAACAGAGTAGATTATATTCATAAAACACTGACGTGTAACATCTATAAAGATTCTGTTGGTCTATCAGGGAACAGGAAAAGAATAGAAAATATGTAAAATATGTGCAATATATGAATCTCATTTATAATAAGAAAATTGAGGCTCAGATGAAAGAATGCCTAGGAAAGCACTTTGAAAAGATTTAAAGTCCTATGCAAATGTAAGGGATTAGTGATTGGACTCTACAACAGCCAAATGTATGTAGGCTTTAGTTCATTATGACAATATATGTGTAAATGTATCTAAAGTAATGCAAAGCATACTGCATAGTCAATAGTAAACTTTCCATTGTTTGCAGTAAAGGACTTGTTTGTGTTGGTAAGTCTGTGAATAGGTGCTATTTTTGACCTCATGAGTGCCCAGAGTGCTAAGTCCCTGAGTCCCCATTCTGACTTCTGATGTGCTCCCAGCTCACGAGATAGCCAAGCCTGCAACTGCCAGTCTATTTCTTCAATTCACACAGCATCCCAGGAGCTTGGCAACAAGCACAGTCATGTCAACCCCTGGGCATAACGTGCCTAAGAACAGAGAAAGGAGGCTCTGAGTCCCAGGATGGGAAATAGCATCTGGAAGGGTTGGTGATGGGAGGTAGAGTGACCAATTATAGAGATGCCTGCATGGGACTTTGAGTCCACCATGGTGGGCTGACCCACGGCATTTTTTCCCCTTTCAATTGTTGCCTTACAATGAATATTTGCCCATGATGTGTTTCTATGTCTGTGACTCTGGTTCTTTCTCTGTCAGTGATTTACATGTATATCTATAACTATGTGTTTATTGACAAATGTCTACCTGTAGATTTGCTACTGTGTCCACTTTTGATTGGATCTGTACTAATGAGTTTTTCTGTGTACTCTGAAGCCATGTGCTTCTGTGTGACTGGGATCATTTAGGAGCCATAGCATCTGATTTGAGTGACAATCATTTATTATATGCATATGTAGGCGCATATGTGTGAAACCATATTTATATTCAACTCTGCGTGTGTGTGTGTGTGTATTTGTCAATCCATGTGTGGAGGCTCTGGATGCACCAGGCTGGCCATAACCTCAAGGAAAGACAAGATGCAAGCAGTGGAGATAAAAAGAATATGACCAATTCAAGAGATGTTTATAAACAGAAAAGAGATAAGAGTGTGAGAAAGACCAGAATATAAGGGTAAAGGAGAGGCTGTGTTATAACTCCCTGCTTTCTGGCATTGCCATTACTAGGATAGTGGAGGCAAGGAGAAAAAAAGCCATCTGGGCACAGATGCTAGGTAGTACAGACCGGTTGACTTTGAGGGGTCATTGAACAGCCACAAGAGATTTCTAGAGGGTGTATAAAGAGTTGCATTCAGGAGGGAAAGATGAATCAAGGAGAGAGATGTCACTCATCCATGCACGAGAGTTGCTGGATATGAAGAGGAAGCTGACGATGTTAGATTATGTGAAGAGAGAAAAGGGAGGGACTCAACCATTCATCGTGTTTCTAAAAGCCAGCAAAGGCCGCAGAAAGGTTAGTTGACAAAAGAAGAAAAACCGGAAGGATTAAGAGAGAGAATTTCAAAAAGGAAGGAGTGTACGGCCATATTACACAATGCAGATGTCCCCTCTGACAGGCTGAATACTCTAAGGAGACTTTGGGCTTGATGATGAACAGAGAATTAATGACTTTAGGAAAAGAAGCTTTAAGATTGTGTTAGGGTGGAATGTCAGGGGAGACCAGGAAGGGTGGGGAGGCTTGAGGAGAAAGGGGTCAGAGGAAGAAAGCTGTCGTGCTGGGTGAGAGAAGACACAGAATGGAGATGGGTGCCAGAGGAAGTGGGAAGGGAGTGGGTCAGCAGCACAGTCGGCCTGAGAAAGGAGGATGAGAGTTGCTCTCCTTGCGGACAGACAGAGGTTTAAGGGGAATTTCTCAGCTGTAAAAGAGAATCATTTGCTGTGCTCTTGGTTATCAGAATGAAATGAGAAATTACACATGCAAGCAGTCTGTCTGTGCTCTCCAAAGAACAGCACGAAAATGAAGGATGGGTCTTATTAATGCCAGAACAGCGGAGGTGAGGAAATGAGGACAAGCCACTCAGTCCCTTTTAAGAGTGAGTAATTCAGCTGTGGGTGGCCTAAGGCCAGTTCTTAAAGAGACACACCTAGATACACAGCCACCTCCAGATTTCCAGAATCACTAGATGCATTCACACTGACAACAAAATTCTCTCTCATCAGACACAAACGCTCGTGCACAAATGCTCATGTACACACATGCCTAGAATCCATTTGATAGGTATATATACAACACATACACACACACACTCACTCATAAACAGATTTACATACAGTGGACACATATCACATGCCTAGACCCAAGGACAAATACAATACTTACAACACAGCTTCACTCTCTCTCTCTTTCTGTGTGTGTCTCTCTCTCTTTCTTCACACACACACACACACACACACACACACACACACACACGAGGCGTGCAGAGTGAACAACTGGCCGTGTGACCCTGTGGGTCCCTCCCTACAAACCTGCAGTCACTGGGCAATGATTTGTCACATCTCTAAACCTGGAACAGCCCAAGGCCTACAGCGGCCTCATCCAATCTTGCTTAAGTCAAAGGGACAGAACTGTGGCCCAGGGGAGACTGACTTGTTCTGGGTTTTATTATAGAATTGCCAACCCTGCATTAACATCTCTCATCTCCTATAGGCTAACCAGAGCCTTTCCCTTTTTGTTGTAGGGTATTTGAGTTTACGATCTCATTTGCTTTTCTCCCAGTTTTTCAATCTCAAGAGAAATTGGCAGCACATTAAAAGTAAGTTTCATGATACCTGGGAGTGTCACATCAACACGGTCCCCAAGAACACATAGGAAGTAAAAAGGAGGCCCTTGAAACTGAGAGGGACAGGGGAAGGGCTTAGGATGAGAAGGAAATATGGGTCCCAAGGGAAGGAGGAAGGTAGAAAGAATGAAGAACATGAAAAGGGGAGAAAGAATCATTCATTCATTCCTTCATTCATTTCTTCAAAAACTAGCTATGGATCCCTTCCTCACTGCCAGGAGTAATTCTAGGCATCTGAGATAGTGCAGTGCTCAAGAGACAGGAGTACCCTGCCCTCATGGAGCTCACACTCTAGAAGGAGAGAGTAACACATGTGGTCCAGGAGATCAAACAAGCAGGGAGGGGACTGAGCATGCATGCAGAGGAGTGTGTGCTGGCATTTTAGATGGATGATCCGGGAGAGGGCCCACTTGGAAGGTGGCATTGGAGGCTGAAGGAGCGAGGGAGCCATATGGGCGTGGATAGGAGACCTGCCAAGCAGTAGCAGCATAGCCTGGCAAATGTGAGCTGCAATGAGGCAGCTCAGGGGCCAGAGCCCTGGGAGAGGTAGGAGCAGGCCAGGGGCCTGGTAAAGGAAGTTAGACGCTGGACAGCCAGCCAGGTACCCACAGAGAGTAATCTAGCTCTCATGTGGCATGAAATGTGAGTCATGAAAGGGTTTTAAGCTGAGGAATGGCATGACCCCACTTATTATGAATCAATCAATCATGCTGGCTGCTGTGTGGCAAACTGGAAAAGTAAAGACTCATTTATTTGTTGGGTTTCTTCCTTTCCTCAGCCCTGTCTTGACAGGGTACTGTGGTTTTCTCCTAGAGTATAAATCTGAGCATTTGATGTTGGAAATAGGGAATTGGGAACAACTTTCCCTGTCTAGCATCCTACTCTCTTTACATCCCACGTATTATTTAGGCATACTTTAAGTACCATTAAATTAACTTGTTTTAAATGTGCAATGCAATAATCATGAGGAAACTTATGGAATTGTGTGATCATCACCACAAACTCATTTTAGAACACTTCCATCCTTCCCAGAAGAAACCTCATGTCCATGTGCAGCCACTCCCCATTCTAAGTCCTAGTCACTGGCAACCTTTTGTCTGGACACATTTGCCTTCTCCAGAAATTTCATAAAAAGGAATCACAAATATGTTTCCACAGTGTTTTTATGGACTCCAGCTCTACTTCATAGTTTGTGTGAAGATCATAAAGCAGAAAGGAATGAGGTTGACAGCCAGTGACTTGTTAGGGGTGTGTGAAGGCCAGCCCCCTCGACTCCAGGTAGCACCACGCTCAGGGGACATCCAGAGTCCCTGCTGGTCCTGGATTGCTGAAACCTCCATTGTAACCACAATCAATTACATGTCAGTCATCCTCCTCCATTGCCCCATTCTCTTGACCTAACTTCACTACAGATATGGCTGCTAGCACCCCTCCCAATAAACCTTCTTGATATGATCTCCTAGTCACCAGGTTTGTTCCCAGGGAACCTCGCCCTCTATGACATCCATCACGGCAAGGTGTTCAGAGTAGAGATTCAACAGCAAGGGGCCTCAAAAGTGAAAGAGAACAGAAAAGTTCGGCCCAGACTGGTGTCCTATAGCTGGGACCATACTCTGTTTTGGCAGCTACTGCTCGATACCAGCACACCCAGCTGAAAGCTTCAAAGTCTTCCAACTGGCCACGCTAAGAAAGCAGTGAGATCTAACCCTGCTCTCTTCAGACCAAACACCAGAAAGAAAGCAGCTTGGACCTGTCTTGCTGCCTGTCAGGGGGTCTTCATGAGACAAAACAACATGACCAGAGAACCCATATGTCTTCCTTCCCCTCCCACTGCCCTTCTAGTTTCTGTCTTTGCATCATGTAATAAATGAGAGGAAAAATAGCAACGACTTTATAAAGAAGCACAAGCCTCTACCTTTGCTCTTTCCTACCTTTATAACTTTGGGGCAAAAATATGTGCTAAGAGGAGATATTTTCCCAAGGCAAAGCACTGCAGAAGCTGGAAGCATTCCTCTGGCCAAACCATGGAGGTAAGGAATGGCAGTGCCAGGTGAGACTCACGCAGTTAACCGGTCCAATTGTGGTCAATCCTGTAGATCATGGTAAGAAGGTTGGATGTTCCGCCCAGACAGCAGAGAGCCATTACTGGTTTCATGCAGAGGTGTGATACTTCGCAGTTGAATTCCATGTTCGAATGAAGGATCCTAAGAATTATTCCTTTGAAGAGTTTGAAGCTTGTGTTCCAGACTCAATTCTCAAGTCACAGCCTGTTTCTATCTTATCTTTGTAATTCAAAGATTTACTTGGCATCCTGGTCCTGGATTCACTGACTCTTCCATAGGAAACACTGCCATACTGAGTAGTTATTATGTGCCATGCACTGTCTAGGCACATTGTAATATTACCTTATATAATCCATTCAAGAACTGACAGGTAGAACCACCATGCCTGTCTTCTTGAGGTTCAAAGGTATAAGAAACTCATCCAAAGCCACTTGGCTGTTAAATGAGAGATGGCAACTGAGGAATCTGTGACTCCAGAGCCTCTGCTCTAAGCATGAAGCTATTCACCTCCCCAAGGCTGCTGCTGGCGACTACCTTTACCGTGAGGTGAGAGTTCTTAGCCCTTATTAGTCAAGTGTAACTGGAGAATCACAGCTCTAACACTGGCAGAGATAGATAGCAAATCTCAATCAGCCTCCGGCTAAAAGGAGCAGTTACTACCTCTACTGCAGGGTGATGGCTTAATTGTCTGCAAATTTCTGCAAATGAATGGAACTGCAAAAATCAATCTTCAATTTATTCCATTCTTATAGTTGATCTCATTGTACTGAAAGTTGCTAAGGAGGAGGGTTCTGAGCTACTCAGTTTGAATTTTGTATGCAATCAAATGCAGGGTTCAGCCAATTTTTCTGTACCTGAGGCGAGATTTAAAGTTTGCTTTATTACCTCCTGGGGCTGAAGTTTGCCTACTTAAGGAAGAAACAGTCAACAAACACCAAACATTCAGCAGCAAATTTTGGAGGTTGGAGAGCCAAGATTCTAAGTTTGCTTTCTTTCCAGCTATCTATTTTCCCATTATTCTGGAGGCCAAATGTCAGCTGAGCTGAGTCATTTGCTATAGGTTTACCGGACAGAGCTACACTGAAAATAAAATGGGGTGACATGGAAATTGTCTTTTAGTTCTGCATATTATCTCATAGTATGAAAGCAGGTGTTATGGGGCTAATTTTAAAGGTGGGGCAGGAGGAAGTAATGGCTGGTGGATCTATAGGGTAGAGGAAGCCAGTCTGCTATTATAAATCATACCACACATGCTTGTCAAGGGCTGATGGTATATAACTGGAAAACATGGGTGCAAACTACTGTTCCCTAGACTTCCCATATAGATGTGCTTTTCTAGAAGTGATCATCAGTGATAACAGAAACAAATTTTTCCAATAATGAAAGTCATTATTGAAAGGGACTTTGAATATGGCCAATCTCAAAACAAGAAACTTCTCAATAGAAGGTCCAATAGTGGAGCATCTGAATGATTACAAGGAAGTAATAAATTTCCAGTGTAATGAATATGGCAGTCTGTTATATATGTTTTAGGTGGAAAAGACGTCTCTTTGGCTAAAGAAGTCAGTAGAGAAAAGGTTTCATCGGAGGAGTTCACAATTTGAGTGGTGACTACAGACGTTCTATGTCCAGCAGCCAGAAAGATATTTGAAACATTCCTCTTGCCCTCACTAATGCCTTGTTTCTTCTCCTTGTCAAAAGATGAAGCCTCCCATGTTACCAAGGCCCCTAAGGGCCAATGGGTTTGGCTCCCAGTGCTGTCCCTGACCTCAGGTGCCCAGATTGTCCTTGGCTCTGCTTCTTCTACAGAAGGCTCTTCTGGATCCTCAGGTTGCAAATGCTTCCCTGAGGCCTCTACACCTAGAAATTCCCCCTCTTCTTCCCTCCCCTCTGGTGCCTGGTTGGCCCCTCCCCATCCTTCTACTCTGGCAGCACCACTTTTAGACTTCTGTCTCTTTTGCTATGGGAATTGACTGCTGCTTGCCCTTTGCACCCCTTATCTCAGCTTCAGATTACACACTCATTCAGCGTCGTAGGTTTATCCATGTCTATCTTCCACACAGGCTACCAGCCCCTTGAGGACAGGATCCAAGTCATCCTGGTTTGCTGCTGTGTTCCTTGGTTCTTAGCCCAAAGCCAAGCATATAGCAGGTGTTCAAAAAGTATGTTTAAAATACTATTAAATAAAAAATTATTAAATAAATATAGGGGTATTTTAAGAATTAGAACAATCAAGGTAATGGAATGGGGTTAGCATAGTGTCTGGTTCAGTGTATTCACTTCATAGCTATATCGAATAATTAAATGAAGAGGATGCCTATGATTTCACTTCAATTTCCTCCTCAATACAGAAATAGCTTGTATAATAACACAATTGCCACATTCAGCTTGGATTCTTTCATCCTAGGGCACTCATTGCTTTATGAAATAACTGAATCTATAAATTTTTTTTTTAGAAAATTCATCTCGTTAAGCAAAACAAAACAAAACTTTCATGACCGAAAGCTTTCCTGAAAGGGTTTGTTGAGCCCAGTGCTAGCCAGAAGAGGATGAAGTTTGGGAGCAAGAGGTCTAAACCACCAGCAGCAGTGCTAGATGGAGAAAGCAACAAGTCCACTGGCATGGAGTTGACAGGAGCTCTTATATATTATATTTTGGTGAAGAACTATATAAATCATATTGACATAATTTATACTGGCTACAGGTAAGAGAAGCAGGGGAAAAAAGCAGGCCAGTACTATAACAAGAAATATTTACTGCTTTTGATTAGTTACAATCAACAGTCTTGACTTGGTCATGCACAAGCAGGATGCTGTGGTCTGGTAGCTAGCTAACAGATACCTGGGGGCTCAAAGTTCCAACGAACAATAGGAAGGCAGGCAGGCTTTTGTTAGTTGGCTCCCAGCTAGTAATTATTCATCTATTCCTGTCTCTTTCTCTCACTTTCCAGCTGCTTCAAATATCTCAGACTTTTTCTCTTGTCAACAACCCTTTGGACAGCTCACGGAAGACCACTGCTTTCTGGAGGAAAGGACAATTGAGCTGAGACCTGAAGACCGAGTGGAATTTATCCAGGTAAAGAGAAATGAAGATGAAGATTTCCAGGCCTGGGGGACAGTATGTGAATTGGCACAGAGGCAGAAGATGGCCAAACACCAGAAGGGCTGAAGCAGAGAGAGTAAGGCTTGAGAAGCTCTAGAAGAGGATGGAAGAAGAGAAGCCAGACTCCTCCATCCACACAGGAGTGCTCTGAACCCTCAGCACCCCGGAAGTCACTGAATAGTTTTAAGCAAAAGCCTTAGATCTGACCTTGACTTCTACTCTGCCCTATTCGAGCTGAGGAACCATCCCTGGAGAACACACTGTCTTAAATAGGCTTTCTTTTCTACTGTTATCTTTATTGAAAAAATTGAACTTAAAAATAAAACACAAAGAAAACAATCCCCCAACATGAACACATATTCTACACATATTGCTCTAAAACGTCAACTTCCCCACACTTGAACTAGTTAAAAAAATAAAACAAAAGCATACGCTTTGGATGAAAATTTGCCAAATCACACTTTCGAAATGCAATTGCCTCTGAAATATTTCATGAACCTAGCAGGAGCAGTAACAACACAAATCAGGACTTGCTACTTTCATTGGAGTCGAAAAATGTTTTAAACATACTTAGATTCTTTAGTCAGAGGTCCATTCAACCACATGTGTGGAGATGGGAATATAATGGATACAATTTCTCTCTATCTGTTCTGGCATTAATAAAATATTCATGCTAAATAGCTTCTTTTGAGCACCTGGAGGCATCTTGCAGAGTTTTATGGATGGGCCTATTTTTCTAATACACACATGTATTCCTGCCTCAACCACCGTATTAATGAGTATGTTTTCTAGATGCATGAGCACGTCCCTCAGATCCTATGCTTTCTGGGCTTCCTGAGCTCATAAATGTGTGATTGGCCTCTAAAGAGCCCCCATTAGAAAATCCACTCATGGGAAAAAACAATTCTTTTCATTTCAGTGGGTATTTACTGGGTGTTTGCCATGGGCTTTCCCTGTGGAAGTTTCATAATAAATGATACCTGACTATCCTGCAGGCACCTCAAACTCAGTATATCCTAAACCCAATGGAGAATCCTGTTCCTCCGCCCGCTCCTGCCCACATCCACAACGTTGCCTGCCTCCCTTTTCTTGGCTGTTGAAGGGCTTGACACGCATGGCTGATTTCATTTCTACCATGCTGCACCCCCAAGTGGTCACCAGTTCCTCCAGGTTCTGCCTGGAAGATTTTCCCGGCATTCATCTTTTCCTTCTCTGGTACATTCCCTGCTATGATCATCACATCTCACTGCCTGTATGGCGGCCCACATGCAAGCTCTTCATGGCTGATTAGTTCCTTTATACATGAGACCACTGCATAATAGAATCACAACAACCAGGACCTCAACACTCCCTATTTAATAAATATTTATCTGTTAAATACATACTATCTAATATCAGATGGCAAGCTAGTAGTATCTCTTTTCTTCTTTTTCCAAAGGAGTTTTTGAGTTTTCCATTTCTTAAGGTGGCCCAGACACTGAGATTGAATTCGGAAGCAAGTAGTATTTTAATGTATTTTCTAAAGTTTCCATAATTAACCTATTCTATTTAGAATTTAATAAAAAAAAATGAAATCATTTACTCACAACCCTGTATCCGACATACAAAATTATATTTCAGTGTCTTTTTTTCTAAGTTTTAATCTATTTTTCATTTAAGTTGAAACTGAACAATTGTGTATCTTGGTTTTTGAACCTAATGATAAACACCAAGCTTTCTTCCCTCCTGTGTCACAAATTCTGTAAACGTAATTTTAGCAGCTGCACAATACATCATGCGGCTGTATCAGCTCGTATTGGACCACCCCCTTGCTGTTATGCTCATACATTTAGGTGCTTCCAATTTTTTGTTAGTATAAATAAAATATCATTGTATATCAAGTTTTATTTGCTTACTTACTGGTTTTTCTCTAATAAGGATTCCTTAGAATGAACTAGTAAAAGCGAGATTACTAGGTCTAAAGGATATAAACATTTTAAAGGACCTTTGACTTTGCCAAATCACCAGTCAGCATTGGAATCAGATTTGACCTCGCCGTGGCAGGGCATTCCCGAGTGATACCAACACATCTCTCGGCGGCAACTCCTGCAGTTCCAACCATATTGCTTTTGCCACACTCTGTTATGGCTTAATGCCTTTATTTGCTCTGTTCCGCTAGGCTGTTCTTCCCTCATTCACCTCTAGTCCTCTGCACCTGCCTGATAACACACAGATACACACACACACACACACACACACACACACACACACACACACATGCACGCACGGTGCCTATTATACATTATCTATATTGTCTCCAGCTCAGGTTAGATGCTGGTTTCTGTATACCTTCTATTAACTTTGGGTTTCTGCCAGGTCCTATTAGTATGCAAATGCAAGATTCATTCTTTAAACTTTAATTATCTATTTAATAAATATTTATCTGTTAAATACATACTATCTAATATCAGATGGCAAGCTAGTAGTATTTCTTTTCTTCTTTTTCCAAAGGAGTTTTTGAGTTTTCCATTTCTTAAGGTGGCCTTAGAGAAGGGAAAAACCTTGAGTTTTCACTTAACACCTGATGCATTTAATCATCAGATTGGAAGGGACACCCACTCTCCCCTCCCTTGCAGCTGAATTGCCTCATTAACTGGAAGAAGACAGCACTGTCTGCAAATGTGAATGGTACAGTCACCCTATAGTGAGGCATGATCTCACACATGCCTGGCTCAGGGAGAGATTGGATGATGATGAATGTCACTGGGTTATTCTAGGATGGACTCAGAGAAAAACAGTGTATGACTTTATCAAATATAGAACCAAGTGCTTCTTTATTTTTCTACCCTAAGGAAAACCCAGCAGAGTCTTATGGTGATCCAAGGAAAGGGGGGACCCATATTGAGATTCTCCAACAACAGGGATGAAATTGACACTCCCCTTAGGAATGGCATACTCCTATCTCAGATACAATAATGGAGGCAGGAAATTTAAAGCAGTATTCTGATGTTTAAGAAGTACTCATTACCAGGACTTATTCTCTGAATTTAATCTTTTCTTGAGATTTTTATTCCTCTCATTTTTATCTTCTTGCTTTGTTTAGGTCATTAATTTCTCGATGTTATGTATTATGGCTGCAAATTTGAAAATTAGAGAGGTATTTCCTACACTGGCCTCCAAAGTCAATTGTCTCCTTTGCCAACAAATTTTTAAATATGCTTTATGATTGGAATTCAAGATTATTTTGCTTAGGGAATTATTCTCAATATTTAACCTAAATTATCTTCTTTTTTACCCCTTTGTAAATTCTTTCTCTTTCACTGAAGCGTCCCCCAACTTCCAGTACTATTCCTCTTCCTCTTTTGTTAAAGACATTTTAATTAAGACACCAGGGTTACATTAACCTACTTAAGCAACCATCTCCCTTTTATGTAGCGCTCTTTAGTGAAGTTCCGAATCAGCAAAGTATCTTTCATCAGCCTGTTCCACATCTGTCTCCTCCCTTTGTTCTTCTGTGTTTTTTGTTGGATTACAGATCCTCACATTTTAATTCCGCCCCAATCACTATTCCACACTAACGCAGTTTACATTAATAAATTCATTTTTACAATCATGCATGCAAGTCGCCTGTCTCCCCATGACATTGATTACTGCAGCCTTTGAAGGTTCAAAGGTGTGTCAGATCTACCAGAAAAAAAAAGGGGAAAAAAGACCACATTTGATATTCTCCAACATCTGAGGTTTCCCTGGTAGTTTTAATGTTAAAATGGTAAAACAACAGCTTCTTAAAAAAGAGAAGTGTGTTATAACTATTCAATTGTTGTGTAATACTCATTCTTCCATTAAAAAAAAGACTCATGGTTCAATCTTCTTTTTCAAAGTCAAGATTGACAAATACAACAACTATTTGATAATGGAGCTTAGAAAAATCTATTGTGGGACCAGAAAAAATATGTTAGCTTTCCGGTGATTCTGTAAACTTGCCCCACAGGAAAGAAGTCATTTCATTCGTTTTCAAATCCTTCTACACATTAAATCTTCAAGCATTTTACAAATAGAAAAATTTCTTTGAAAATCAATAAATTCTAGATGAGGAGAGAAGGAACATTTTTTGACTACTTACTATGAGTTAGACATTAAATTCCTATAAACATCTTTTTTCTTTAATACTCCACCCAGTCTTTGTGACATAGGTACCATTATGTTTCCATGCTAGAGATGAGAAAATTGAGGCTCAGAAAAGTGAAACACCTTGCTCAAGGACACACTTCGGATCACTGGAGGAACCAGGATTTGATCCCAGACCGCTTTATTTGGAGACTGGACTACCTCTTGCCTTCTGTGTGTGTTATCTTTCCACATTTAAATTTTAATTACTGAAATAATTTTACCAAGGATCTCTTCCAGGCAAATGTACATGTATCATATTTATCTTTTATCTGGTCCATGAACTCCATCTTTAAAATATATTCATACTTCAACTGTTTCTCACTTTCCTACCTTTTTCCAACTGTCACCACCCTATTCCAAGCCAATATTCTCTCTTTTTTAAAATTAATTATTTTTTTAATTGAAGAAATGATTTAAAATGTTTTCTCCCATCTACCTCCCCAACATCCTCTATTGACTGGACTATAGCAAAACCTCCTAACTGGTCCTTTAGCTTCTGCCCCTGCTCCCACCCACCCAAATCTACCCCCATGGCATGAACTAGATGACATCACTCCTCTGTTTCATAGCTTCCAGTGGGGACCCTTGGAGTAAACCAATGTCCTTGTACTGGCCTACAGTGGTAATCTGCCCCTGATCCCTGTTATCTCCAGTCCCCCCGACTCGCTCTGGCCCAGTCCGGTTGCACTGGCTTCCAGGAGAACACCAGGTACATTCCATCTCAGGGCCTTTTCACCTCCGGCCCTCTCTGCCTGAAATGCTTTTCCCTGGATATTTATAAAGTTGCTGTTAGTTCTTATTGCTGCTGTAACACAGTACAACAAACGGTGGCTTAAAACAATGCAAAATTATTGTCCAATGGTTCTGGGGTCAGATGTCTCAAATAAGTCTTGCAGAGCGTTATGAGACTGTGCTTCTTCCTGAGGTTCTAGAGTTAGAATCTATTTCCTTGCCTTCCCACTTTCTAGATAGAGGCCACCTGTATTCTCTGGCTAGTGACCTCTTTCTCCATCTTTAAATACAGCAGTTGGCATCTTTGAATCTCTGGCTCTAGCCTCCTACCTCTCTTTGTCAGGACTCTTGGAATTATATCAGGTCCACTGGGATAATTTGGCATAATCTCTCAATCTTGAAACCCTTAATTGAATCACATTTGCAAAGTCTCTTTTGCCCTAGAAGGTGACATCACAGGTTCCAAGGTTCAGGGTGTGGACATCTTGGGGGCCCTTATTCTGTCTAATACAGTTCCTCTTTCACTTAGATCTTTACTCAAAAGTCACTTTCTCTATGGAGTCTGTCCTGGTCACTTTACCTAGCATTTCTCTCTCTCTCATTAAAACTTCATGCCTTCTCTCATACTTTATTTTTCTCTTCTTTGCAAGATAACAGTCTAACATAGTTATACCAATTTATTTCATTTATTATTTGTCTCCTCCACTAGAACATAAGCCCCCCGAATTCAGGAATTCTTGTCTGATTTTCGTAGATGTAACCCCATTCCTTAGACAACTGCTTGGCATACAGTAGGTGTTCAAAATATTTTTGAAATAAATTACTTTATGTCCTTTACGATGAAAAGACATATAGAGGATCTTCATACTGGGAGATAAAAAATAAGAAATAATTCAATCAGTCATGATTCGCTGAGTATCTATTATGTGACTTCTGCTATATTACATGATGTGTGAAATATAAAAATTCATGAAGAGGTGTCAGGCTGCCATTTATAGTGGTGAACGCTGTATACTGTGTGAAGGCACGAAGAAAAGGCGGGCGAGAGTTGAAATTTACCCTGTGAGCCAGCCATATGCCCAGGGGGGCCGTGACCCTCAAGGGGCTAGCTGTTTCTAATTTATGTGAAGGTACTATCAAGTCTGTTCTGCTGCTACCCCCTAGGCGCGAGCTAATCCTAAATTCCAGTGGGGATTAAAGTTTATTAGACACAGAAGGGAAAGAACCCGGAAGAGGTAGGAAAAGTCTGCTTCAGACATAGGAAATGGTGAAGAGGATTACAGGACTTGGTTTCAAACTAGGAACATGAGCAGGGCTCAGCTTCTGCCTGCTGTAGAGACTTCTTGAATTGGAAGTTGGGGAATCTTGGTTTCTATCCTTCCTCTGCCCCTAAAACTATGTGTCATTAGGGAATTTCATTAGCTCTGAAAATGAGTGAGATAAACCTGCCCACTTGGGGGTCCTGTAAGGGATGTGAGAACAATTTGTCAGTTCTAAACTCTGTTTCAATATTGGTTTATCATTTATAGGACATGACTCCTGCCTCAGTCATTCTTTTGCTCAGGACAATCAGAGGCTTTCCATTTATCAGAGTGAAAGGCAAGATCAATATGATACTCTGTGAGGCTCTATTCAGTCTGCTTCACCCCCTTCACCCTCTGACCTTATCTCCTATAACTTTGCCCTTTGCCCACTCCATTCCAGCTATACTAACCTCCTTGATAGTCTTTGACCATAAATATTCCTGTCTTAGGGCCTTTGCACTTGCTGTACCCCTCATCCAGGAAGGTGCTACACCTGGATTCCTACGGCTTGTACTCTTACTTCAGTGAAGTCTTCTCTGACCCTATATCCAAAATTGCATGATATCGCCCAACACTTACAATGTGTTTTCTATGCTTTATTTCTATCTATACCACTGTTACCATCAAACATCACATATTTTACATATTTGTGTTATTCTTTGTCTGTACCCCTGCTCATACTCCCATACATATATGAGGCAGGAATTTGATTTTTACCTTTCTTATTTACTGTTCTAACCTTAGGAAACCAGAAAAGTCCTTGGTGCATGGTAAGTGCTCAAACAATGTATGAATTGAATGAATGTTAAATTAATCTAGTTGAGAAAGTAAAATGAACTTGTGCGGCGTAATATAACCCACTGAGATGCCAAATTGTGTTGACCGACTGTTAACAGAAACAGATTGTACCAGAGCGAAATGATCAGGATGGTGGGCTTGAATGCTAACTTGGTTTTGCAGGACACTTAAGGTTTGGATGGACAAAGTAGGAACTCCCAGGTAGAAGAAAATAACAGAGATAATAATACCAGCGTCTTACACTCACTGAGTGCTTGCTGCAAGCCAGGCACTATTGTTAAGCAGTTTACAGATGAATCATTTTATTTAATCCTCAAAACAGCATTTTGGTAATTCCTAGCATTAACCTCATGATACAGACAAGGAAACTAGGACATAGGGAAGTTAAATAATTTCCAAAGAATGGCTCAAAGTTAACAGAAACATAAAGTTTGGAATAACGTTAGTGTAGGTCATTATTCTAAGGATTAGAAGTAATGGAAGTAAGGCACTTAGCTCCTAGAAGAACCACACTTAATGATGGCTATCTTTATCAGTGAAATAGATTGGCCAGAGAGTTACAACTAAAACTTTGATTTTATTTCCTTTCCTTCTTATGCTGGCTGGGCTGATACAAGAGTTCAGACAGGCTTGTGAATTCCTTTCCTTTCACCTGCAGAAGTTGCTGTCTTTTGTTGGACACACTGGATAAAAGTGTGTAGGAGCTCAATAATCTACTATAGTGTCTAGCTAGAAGTCTAGTCTCTAAGATTAGGGACATTTTCTATTTGAAGGAACTACAATATCTAAACCAGAGTTTGATCATCAGGCAGAAGGCCATTGCCCTGAAAGTAGCAAATTTTATGTCCAAGAAGCAATATTCTTTTTCCCCTTTAACATGAAATATTTATAACACAAGTAAGTGCCCTGTGGATCTATCAATAGTTTGCTATTGGTAATCTTAACTGCCAATTGCTATAAGAAGCAGTTCAAAATAGGGGTTCAAGGCATGACTATTAATATGATGGTCTGTGTTCAAATCCCCAGTTTGCCACTTACTAGCAATGTGTTAAAATTATTCAACAATTCTGCACCATGGTTTTAACATGTATAAAATGGAGATTATAATAGTACCCGCATCATGGAAGTATTGTTAAGTATAAAATGTGTGTCTATCTGTGTATATATGTGTATGTACACACCTGCACAAATATGTATAAGTAGTGCTCTTCAAGTGTCAGCTATTACTTTTCTTCAGGGTACGTTCTGTAATGATATTTCTCCTACCTGAAGAGATAGTACTGGGCTGAAGGAAGCAACTATCAGTTTCAATTAATCTGTGTAAGCTCACATTTAATTTACCTCTTTTTCCAGTGTTCACATCTTATCTGTTTTGATGCTCTCTTGATTCACCCGGTAGAATGTTTTTTATCATAATCAAAATGCTTCAAACTAGTAATAAAAATAAAATCTTAAGAGCAGTCAAGGAAATAAAAAGACAATAGAGAGAAAATAAGATAAGGATGACAGCAGATGTCTTATCAGAAACAATGCAAGTCAGAAGACCATGGAGCAAATCTTTAAAAGAGTCCAAGGAAAATAAAAAGTCAGTTCAGAATTATAAATCCTGTGAAAATGTCTCCCAAAATTGAAGGTGAAACACTTTTTAAGATATACAAAAGGTGAAACAATTCATCAGCAGCAGAACAACATCATAAGGATGTTAAATATTCATGGATGGAAAATGATACCAGATGGAATATGGATCTACATAAAGAAATGAAGAGTCTAAGAAACAGTGGCTATGTGGGAAAATATGACTTTTTCTTATTTTCAAATATGAAAAAGTAATTCATTGTTTAAAGTATAAGTAATAACTTATTTACAACACATGTGATGTAAAATGTGTAACAGCAACACTGCAAAGGCTGGGAAAGGGGAAAATAGAAGCACACCATTATAAGGTTGTATGTAAAGTGCTATAATATTATTTGAAGGCAAACTGTGATAAATTCAAGATATATATTATAAATCCCAATACAACCACTAAAATGACCAAACAATGTTTCTTGAGGCAATACTCTTTAGTCTGGTCCAAATACTGCTTGCTACTGTTCAGTATCATAACAGTACCAGTACCATTTCTCGTGTGGACCATCTCGTAGCCTTCTAACTTGTTCCTAAATTTCCCTTTTGTCATACAGTCTCATCCTCCTTCAGTCCACCCAGATGTGCTTTTCTACTGAGCTTTCTGAAATACTAATTATCAAACATCACCTTTGAGGTAGCACAGAATAGGTACTAAGTGGATATTTGTTGCAAAAAAAGAATGGACAAGTGAAGTCACAATTCTTCCTTGCCTATAGTGTGGACTACTCTGTCTCTTAGCCTGGTCTTTAAGGCCTTCTAAAATTGGAGCTCAGACAAATTTTCTAGTTTCCTTTCTCTGCTGGAATCATTGGCTTTAGAGCAAAAGTACTGCACTCTGTTTGCTACACATCCTATCAGATGACACATCCTATCAGAAGTGTTCCATGATTATCCCATTTAAGAAAGTTGTGGAAGTTAGGGAGGGAGTTGTCACCCAGGCAACCAGACTGTCCCTAGCAATTAAGTCAAAAACTTCTTTGACTTTTCAGTTTCCAATGATTTACTTGTTTTCTAAAGTAGAGAAATGCTGTATATGGCAGTAACCCCATAATCTTGAACTGTTAGGTCTGTTTGACATGTACAAAGGGTTAAAGTCAGAAGAAAAGATCAAGATTGTAATAGATCAGAAGCAATTCCAATTACTAGATTGCCAAGAATTGTACATTTTCACTGTATGAACTTTAACAAGTCTTAGGGGTAGGAGTGTTTCATATCTGTTAGATTCAGTGCTTCTTTTTGAATCTCCCATATACATGGTAACATCAACTTTTTTTGAGCAAAACTGGGGCTTAGCAAGGTTAAGTGACTTGTCCAAGGCACACAGAGAGCCAGTGACAGATGTAGACATAATTATTTGAATCTATGTCAATATTTCTCTAGATTTGTACTCAGTCTTGACATTATTCAAAAAACAAGATTAAGATATTTTTTATTTTCAAAGGTGTGCAGAGAATTTTTTAAGAGCCTTGAAAAGTGCTTCAGCATGGCTCTGACTTTCAAAGACATGGGCAATTTTTTCTTTAAACTAAGGCTCAAATATTAAGAGCTGGTATAGAAATCATCATTTTCAAGTGAAAACTGAACAGTAGTCTGGAATGTACTCTTGTGGTTGATTGGAAGCAAAAGAGAAAATATTGCACTTGATTAGCACAATATCATATCATAAACATATGCAACCTCGCTAATCACCTCTCACCCTGTAACTGTGGCCAGTCCAAACTGGCTGACTCTGCATTAACACATGCCTGTAAAGCACAAACTCTCATATTAAGGATTTAAATTGGGCTTCAGCAGAGACTCTCAGTCCTGAAATTGAAATCAGGAGTCATGATGGCAATAAAATGCTCATGAAATGTGATCATAGCCAAGGGATAATTTTTCTGTAATTGCACTTTCATTTCTGTGATCGGCCCTTTAGCTATAGTGCAGAGAGAATACTTTTCATCTCATATTACAGGAGCTCCTGAATAACTTCTCCAAAAAAAACAGGAGAATTGTCAAAGTATGCAGGTCTCAGTCACAGATCCTTGATGGAGCCTTCTCTCGGGGGTACTGTTTGGTCTCCTATTTGGCTTCTCAGAGAGAGCTGTGGACCCATATTACAGCTCATGATGGTTGTACTGATTTCCGTGCTGCTGGTAAGAAATCAGCATATTAAAGTAACCACGGGTTTTCCTCAAAACAAATACAAATGTGTTCAATTGGAGAAATCCATGCCAGAGTTGATTATTCCAATAATGTAATAAATGTTGGAAAAGACAGAAACTGAGTAGGTAATGAGGAGGAGATAGAACAAGTTTAGCTCACAGGAATGGGCAAGGTGTGATGCTTTCTTTTGCAGATGAAAGTTGAATAACTCCAAAAATTTCCAATAGAACTAAGTGAGCAATATTAAGGAGGGAGAGAAAAGTAAGATACTTTTATAACCATCCTCACTCTCACATTTCCAACACTAGTTACCAACCACAATTTCTTCTCCTATCAATTCAGAGAATTATTTAGCTTCTGTATAAAGCATGGCCAAAAACACTATTGCTATTAATTTCATACCTGAAACAGTTCTATAAAACTTTCAAATCTTCACTCACATAGTTACTGAGCCATATTATACTTAAGAAAAATAAATTTACTAGATTTGTAATCTCATGTGAGAGATTTGCTGAATGAGCTAGATAAGGTTAGCTTTCTAGTCTTTGGGGCAAAAATAGGTGTGTTTGAAAAAAGCTGAATGTACCTGAATTTCTAATAACTCAAAAAATATACAGTGAAAACAGCATTGCACAGCCAGTGAGGGGCATTAGAACTTTAAAGTGGCAGAGAAAAACAGTAGTAATAAAAGAAGAAGAAAAAAAGAGTAACAAAAGAAGATAGATGAAGCCTGCTTAAGGTTTCTATTGATTTTTGCTATTTTATATCAGTATGGTACTCAAAAGAAACTAAGGCTGACAGGTTAATGAACTCTAGTTAGAAATTTCCAAATGAAGCTGAGAATGGCATTAGCAACTGCCTTGTCCTAATCATCTGAGACCTTGCCTCATGAAAACGTCTTGATCATTACAAGGGAGTCCAAATTATCTGCATTAACAATAACCATCAATCAAATGCTAACAAGACAAAGGTTGTATAAATCAACTCAGGGATAATGTGAGGGGTTTAACTCAAACCAGCCTGTACTTGCATTAGAAGACCTACGTTCAAGTTCCTGCGCCATATTTAATAATTATGTCATGCCTTTTGAATCTTTCTGAGCCTAAGATTTGCTTCTTTAAAATGGGAATAATAATGCCCATCTTGACAGACCATAATAAAAACTGAATGTGCCACAAGGTATGAATTACCAAAGTTCTTCTATTTAATAGAATGATGTCCAATGAATTAGAATTTAGAGGTTCTTTACACCTGGGATTCTTAATCTCAGCCTTCCCTGGTGTCCGTGGAACAATATCCAGATTCTTTGTACCTACAAAAATTATTTTTGAAATTATATTTGTTAACATAAAGATGTGAGGGATGTGTTTATTCTCAAAAGGTTTAAGAACCACTGCTTTAAACTCTCTGGAATAAAGATCTCTTTCTTTTTTCTAGATTGTCTCTGATCTTATAGTTCTTTATAATGATTCATGAAACAAATATTTATTAAACATCTACCATGTGCCATGCACTGTTCTAGATGCTGGGGTTATAATAGTGAACCAAACAAACCAAAAACCAAAAACAAACCCTTCCCTCAATCAATTAATATTCCATTAAATTTACTCTTCAGGATAATCTCATGTGTTGAAGTATTAATATCTAAATTGCATATTTAGGGAAAAGTGCAAGACTAATCCATGACTTAGTGGCTGAGCTGAGTTGAGAATCAGGACCTGGTTTGAGACAATTTAACTTTCAGTCAGGAGTGATCCCAATAGCCCCCAGGAATTAATGCAGTTATAAGGGACTGGGATTAATATCAGAATTATCCAGTTACCTGGTAGATATAAAATGCATTTAATGTTTCTTCTTTTGAGCTTTTCATAGAAAATGGCAACATTATACTAACTTGGCCATTGGGCTTTTCATACTGAAGGGGAAAAAAATCCTCCTCCTACAGCTGACTGAAAATTTAACTGAAGGAATTAATTCAACTTAAGGCAAAGAGTTATCAAATGTTCATGGAGCATTATTTTTCTGATAGCAGGAAAAAAGGAGGAAATAAGAGAGAGAAGGAAAAGGGGGGAAAATAGGAAGGAAGGAAGAAAAGAATGAAGGAATGAAAGAGAATAAATGATATAAGAATATGGGAAGGAAGGAAGGAAGGAGGAAAGAAAGGAAGGAAGGAAGGAAGGAAGGAAGGAAGGAAGGAAGGAAGGAAGGAAGGAAGGAAGGAAGGAAGGAAGGAAGAAGGGAGGGAGAGAAGGAGGGAGGCAGAGAGGGAAGGAGGGAGAGAAGGAGGGAAGGAAGGGAGGGAAAGAAGGAGACTTGTTTAATGTTTACAAACATTGTAGCTTGCCAACTAGAAGGAAAACTGTGTAGACTTTAAAAATAATATTATATAGCAACTTAGAAAATGTTCATTATATAATAAGTGGAAAATTACAATACAAAGTTGTGTATATACTGTGTGTATATATATGCAATATATTTGGATGAGAAACAGAAAGGAATATTCACAAAGTATTTTTCAGGGGAATTATGAATGATTTTTTCATAATGGTTTTAATGCTATTATAGATTTTATAACACAAAAGCATAAAAAGCATATGTCCCTAGATTTGTATTTATTATTCTGTATTGTAATGAATGTTGAAGTCTGATCTGGAAACCAAATTTGCTTTGAAAATAAGGGTCTAATTATTGTTCTAAGTTTTAATCACCAGCTTGTGCAGTGTGAACAGACAGAATGGGAAGACTTCAAGTCAGTCTGACAGAATTATTGAGAGCAAACAGTCTGTGATAGAAATGCTGCCACCTTTTCTCATATGAACTTGAGAAGAAAAAAAAGAAAGCTTTAGTGTCTCTACTTGGATGGAGTTTGGCAAGGGTGGCCTAAACCACAGGATATGCTGTGGGCTGGGCTAGGAGCAAGAAGGAGCCTGAAATTAGGGAAAAGAGGGAGTTAGAAACAGAGAAGAGGAAATTGGTAAATGGAACAGCCTAAAGTTGCAGGCTTTCAAGGGGGAAGATGACTATCAGTCAGTCTCAAGTCTACGTGGGGTGATCTGTTTTAGTTCGTGCCTCAGCTTGCCTGTTCAAATCCTAGCCTTTAAATCTGAGAATCTGCCCATGTTCCATGCTTCTAGCACTAAATTTGAGGGATTTTAGAGGAACCTGGACTGTTCACTGGCACTTTGCTACTCATGCCATGGCCCTCTGAGCATCTCCAGGGGACTTGTTAGAGATACTGAGGTCTAGGCCCCACCCCAGAGACAGGAATCAGAACCTGCATCTTTGCAAGATCCCAGGTGATTTGTATGCACATTAAAGTTTGTGCTGCACTCCTCTACATCATTCCCGAAACATTTTGACTACAGTCTGTGTTTACTTAGATCTCATCTTTTATTTCCAGTCATTAGAGTAAAGTCATGAGATAGAAGTATATGGCAAATAAGCTATCATACTATATTTCATGATAGCTAGTCTGTATCACATTCTAGGAACCAAGAATACGCCCTGAAGGCAGTTTCCCACTGGACTGTGAACTCCTTCTCCCACCTCCAAGGCAGGGACCAATCCATGTGGTTCACTGTTGTTGCAGTGTTGGTGCCATATATGATCACACTTGGTGAGCCAAAGTGATGGAGTGGGCGAGTGTGATTAAGACCCCTGGAGCCGATGAGGTCCATGCATAAGAGTCTAGAATATAATCTCTGTGATGGCAGGAGGTCTTTTGTTCACTGCTATGTCCTGGTGGATAGAACAGTGCCTACCACACAGGAGGTGCTTAATAAGTAATGATTAAATGACACAGCCATGACATTAATTATATGATGGAAAGCGTCTTCACACATTAAAATTTATGAAGGACTGCAAGGCTATGAGCTAATGATCAGATATGGGATGTGGTACTAGTAGGCTGGAATTAATTAATCCTTGGCTCTGCTATTTACAAACTGTGTGCCTTAGTTTACACATCTGCAGAGGAAGGATGAAACCTACCTCATAGACTGCTGTGATATTTAACCAAATGAACATTTAGATCTAAATCTATAGAGATGAAAAGTAATTTGTAAAACTCTAATCCATGGGCCAACAAATTTTATCTGCAAAGAACCAAACAGTAAATATTTTAGGCTTCAAAGTTTTTGTTGGAAATATTCAACTCTGCCCTTGCATCAAAGCAACCATAGACAATATACCAGTGAATGAGCATGGCTGTGTTCCAATAAAACTTTATTGATAACATCAGGCCCTGGGCCATATTTGGCCTGTGGGTCATAGTTGGTTAACCTCTGTTCTAGACCGCTATTTATATTTGTCATCATTACCCATCAGCTTCTACATGTTGGTGAGAAATTACCATAGGGCTTATTTATGTATTTGAAACATTTTCTAGTCTATAAAGTTTTAGAACATCAGATGAACATATATTGAGTGCTTTAAACATGTTGAATCATGTAAAAGACCATAATTCTTTGGAGAAGCTCTAATTATTTGGGGCATTTCAAACTTTATTCTCACAATAATCTTGTAAAGTAAGTAATAATACCTTTACTTTTTAACACAGGGGCCCAGGTCAGAAAGGGAAAACAGTTTACATGGGGTTGTATCGAAATGGCTTTGGACCTATAGGCTACAGATCCTAGGTCAGATGTATTTCACTAAAACCCTGGGCTTTGTGATGTGGTTCTGTGAGCAACTGTAACCTGGAAACATGAAAATATTAAAAAAAAAAAAAAAAAAAAGGATATTGCCAATTGTGTCCAAAGAATGTCAACAGCCTGCTTTTTGCTCCTTTGTTACAGTGACAATCCTGACATTTAAAGTCATAGCTCTGTGAGTTATAAGCCTAATAGGCAACAAGGAAAGCACAAAAACCATAAAACTTGACAAGACACCCTCGGCATAAGAAAATAACATGTCAGAGTCGAACCTGCCATGTGTCAACACAAGCTAAAGATGTAGGAATTTAGAAGGGTCTTGCTGTCATGAACCAAAAAAGGGAGTGCACATCTGAATAAAGGCAAAGTCAGAACAGCAGGTACTTTCTAAATATTTCTATGATACCCAAGCACATGTAGGAGCTGAGAGAAAACCATTAATGAAGCCCTTCCTAAGCAGGGGCCTGTTCCAAATTAAGTGTTCAATAAAAGCGATAGTCATAATTCTTCCTCCTGCTTCTCTTATTATTAACATTATGAAATCATCCTGCTAAGCACCCCTCAATGTATAGATAAGACCATTTTTAATTAGCACCCATCTTTTAGTCAATAATAAATGGACTTAAGTGTTTGAAGAAAATGTTCTCTGGTTTAAAAAATTCAATGAATACATAAGAACATTAATAAATAATAATAGGAACTTGTTACAGTATGGGTGCCAAATTAAGTATTATATTAAAAAGTTTATAGGATGTTTTAACTGCATTATTTTGATCTTGCTAGTTTTTTATATACTTTTCAAAGTAGTTGAAGTGAATCAGAATTGTATCAACAATTTTCATCCAGTAATATTTCTCAAGCAGATTCTCTTAAGCTAAATTGTTCAGTGATTGCTTTGTTTCTACACTGCATAGTTATACAATTTCAAATAAAAAAAATGTAATTTTACTTGGCTGGAATTATTTCTATCAGGATTGTGTTGTGTATAAGTTTTATGTCAATTATTTGATTGTGTTTTTTTTTTTTTGCCAATTTAAGTTTTTCCAATGGCAACTTCTGATTTGTGGGTTTTATTTTATGACTTTATTCTACCAAGTCTAAATTTGTAGTTCTATATTTTTGATAAGAAGCTTTGATTCTTGCATTGATTTCTAGTCAATAATAAAATTTCCCCTGTGTGGTTTTGGTCATTGTTATTTTATTTGGTTCTCATTCTTTCTACCAAGTCTAATTTTTCATAAGACTTTTTTTGTGTGGTTTTCCACGATGTCAGCAATATTTGATCCTTCAGCCAATTTTCCCTCTGTAACAAATTTTACTGCTTGTAGTTTTAGTCACTGCTTTATTTTGTGTGTATTATTTCTAGAAGCAATATATTGTGAATTGAATTCAAGAGTGGTGGTCTGTATTTATTTCTTGGAGCAAAGATTATCAGTAAAGCAAAGATAATAATGCCTGAGTTCAAAACATTGGGTAAATGGCAAGGTCAAAACAACAGTGTCAACATATCTTGCTTTGCATATTAGATGTTAAAGCTGTGTGAGACCTTAAGGAATGGAGAAGCCAGTTTAGACTGAACACAGTTAAGCTCAGCTCTTCACAGAGAATCTGGCCTGATAATGGCTCTCCTATCTTGTAATGTAATGAGCACTTTATAACCATTATCTCATGGAGTTTTCATTACAGCTCCAGCAGGCACTATCCCCTTTTTACAGATTATAAAACAAAGGCTTAGAGTGTCTTGCCCGGGATCATAACATTTAAAAATGGCAGGGTTGAGATTTGAACCTGCAGCTCTTAGTCACAACCGTCATATATTGTCCAGGCTTAAGGTTTTACTGAGTTTACTTGGGGGAAATATAGTGACTCTTTCTTAATTTTGCCTTAAACCTGACATGAATTTGAAGACATCAGCAGCCTGTTATATGAGTCTGGTATTCTATTAATAATTTTGCATTTGGGCCACTCTCTGTTCATCATAGGACCCACTAAAGGCCCTGGTGCCTTGATTTGCTCTCAATTAGAGCAGCCAGGCCCATGCCTTGAGTATAGGAGGCTGTGCTGATTTGAGACAGATGTGTTTAACTCTTCCAACAAAGAATGTGAACTAGAAAAAGTATAGCATTTCACAGTGCCAGTCAGAACACTTCTGAATTAATAGGTATTCTTAAAAAAAAATTAGGAGTTCTGTGTTTATTTTGGCAAAATGTTGAATATAATAATCCCTCATGGAAGGCCTCAATATGTATTAGCATACTGAAAGCTCTGAGAAGTCCTGTAAGCAAGAGAATAAAGCCAATGTTTCCCAAATATATGTAGTTGAGCAGTATTTGAGCATAACCTACAGTGACTTGGTTGATTGTCTCCCTAACACTTCTCTACTCTTCCTTGCTATAGAACGCAGAGTTTATTCAGAGCACCAGTGCAACAGACAAATGCTTGCTGTTTCAGCCACTCTTGTAGCTAGAGGTAGCTGTGTGACAAGATTCTGGCCTATTAGAAATAAATAGTAGACTTCTGGTGACTTCTGGGAAGAGTATCTTTACTGCAAAGAGGACAGATTTGCTCACCATTCCTGTCTTCAACTAGGCTTGAAGCAGCCATCTTGCAACCATGAGGAGACAAGTATAAGGGTTAAAGTGTACAAATTGGTAGTTACAAAATGGTCACGGCGATGTAAAGTACAGCATATAGAATATAATCGATAACATGGTAATAACTATGTATAGTGCCAGGTGGGTACTAGACTAATTGGGGCATCACTTTGTAAGTCATGTAAAAATCTAGCCAGTATGCTGTACACCTGAACCTAATACAAAATAATAATGAATGTCAACTCTAATTGAAAAATAAAAATTAACAAAAGGCCAGCAAATTAAGGATGGTGGGATGAAACAGAGGAATAACCTGGCTTTTCATAGCATTGTTAAGCCAGCTGAATGAACCTCAACTATCATCTATTCTGGGACTTCCTGTTAAGCAAGCAAAAAGACCTCTACTTATTTAAGTTATTCTTAATCAGGCATGTTGGTTACTTGTAGCCAAATGTGTCTTTAACTGACACATGCTCAATGTTTGTTGATTAAATGAATACGTTTTCCCACAATGCTGAAAGTTGAAAGGATGCTTTCTGAAGTTGCAGCAGGGTGCCCCTTCACAAATGTTCTCTGGGAATAAGAGACTTACATTCATTCCACTACACAGAGCACGTAAACTCCAAAAGGAAGGTGAATACTGGATAAACGTGAAAGTAAAAAAGGCAAGAAGAGGCGAATGCACTCCTGACATTCCACATCAAAACAATGTTTTCAAAGTCACAGATCCTCTCCCTGACTACCCTTTGCTAAATTTGCCCCAGCCACATAAATTTCCCCCAGCCAGTAATGTAATCAATTGTCTCCAGTCTTGTTTATGTGATCATTAGTTCAAAACCAGAGACAAGCAATTTGTCGGCTATGAAATATGCCACCTATGACACCCAAATTTACATCTGAAAATTGATTTTTGTCACATTAGGATTTTAGGACAGACTCTTCTGGAAGTTGGTGCAGCCACAAAGCATAATAAAAATTATGATGGGTTTGCAGCAGGATGCTAAATTCACTGTAAATTTCCGGTCTCCAAAGAGCCCAGTAAAGTATTATTAATGAGATGGACTTATCTGGAGCCATCTTTCTTGGTGATTTAATATTGACAATTCAGCTTAATAAAACACAACTTGAGATAGGCAGATGAGTGTTATAAGAGCCTGATTCCCTTCATTATATTTAGCTTTCCATCAAATGATGAATATTAGGCATGTACAACAACTAGCGAGCTGCCAAGATTAAGAAAGTTTTAAGCATCGAGGGAGGGTCAGTTTCATCAATTCTCACAGCTTGAGGGACAATATTAAAGAGAAGTTTCTACCTAAAGTCCTATTGAGTTTCTGTTTGAGCTAGCACCTTTTCCAGTACTAATTTCACTTTTTATATTATTGGAAGGTAGCATAGAATAGTAGAGAGAAAAACAGAATGCCAGTGGGGCTGATGTGAATTGGGATCTGTTAGTCAGTGGTTCTGTGGCATTGGGCATGTAGGTAATTTCTCCAAATCTCAATTTCCACATCCACAACACGAGGGCAGTCATCCTGTTCCTTCTCCAGCAAGGGAATAGGATCATACAGTTGAGAATTGTGTGCACCCACCTTGCCTTCTTTCTAACTTTCCTATTATTATTATTCCTTCTTTCTAATTTTATCACATCCTTGTTTATCCTGTTCAGTATAGAGTTATGTAAATTGTCCTAATGCTTTATTGAAACAGGTGGGACAGAGTGAACACACACAGATTCCCCTTAAGGATATTTTAAAAAGCAAGTCAGATCCTGTATTTAAAACTGTGCATCCCAAACCAACACATTATTTCCACTTAGTTATGGGAGAGTCCAACTTTTATAAATACCCAATTACTATATATTTAGTGAAACTATTTAGAGAGCATGAAAGCACATAAGCTTCTATTATGGTTTTGAATCATTCTTATTAAGGATCAAATTAATTGCCCCCAAACTTATTACTCATTTCCCCATTGAAAAAACAAACCCATCTTACCAGAAAAGTCTGTTGAAAGGGAAGACACCATTCAAAACATACCATCTGGGAATAGATATAAAATGTTTTTTTCCTTGCATGCCTTGTAAAACAAATGTGTGAATTCATTCCTGCTGCAACAACAACATTGAATGATTTGCTAATTAATGATGAAGGAATAGTTTCTGGTCTCTTCCACATAAGTTGTTCTCACTCCAAATCTCCTGATTCTGTACTTAATTATGCATCCTAATTCTAGAACTGAAATTTCCTCTTAATAGCTTTAGTCCACTGCTCCGACTTAGTGAGGTCTTTCTGAATCTGCAAAACCTTCATCTTAATCTTCTGGTGCTCACTCTGTTTTTGTTTTTTGTTTTGCTTTGTTTTGTTTTTAAATAGAAAGCTCATACTTTTTTTTTAAACTTTAGAAATATAATCCTTAGTTTAGATGAATGTCCTTGATACATGTTTAAGCACCAGGTACCTCCACTTTTTTTTTTTTTTTTTTTTGTAGTGTCATAATCTTCATTTGGTGCCTGTCTTCACTTTTACACTATGAGGCTTATGTGACATAAACCACATCTGTCTCATTTGCCAGTGTATCCTCTGGGTCTGTCACTGTGGTTGATACATAGCAGATATTCAATAAATACTAGATAAAATGATCAGATTGTTTTGAATCTACTGCCTTAAAGTTAAAAGACTATTTCCAATAATCCTTCTTTACTAATAGGGATTGTGAAACAACCCATAACCTTCTGCCAAGATTCCAGGACCATTCACTAAATGATCTTTGTTGGTTAGAATAAAGCTCCTCTCATTGCTATCTATATTCTGAGAAATAAACTTTTCACTGCTCAAGACTCTGTAAGACACAAGCTGATTTTTAAAAATTTTAATAGCAGAAGACTCTTTGCAAGTATACATCAGCTGTGAACACTGGAGCTGGTTACTAATTGAACCTTGGTTTTCTCATCTGTAAAATGGGGCTAACAAAAGGGTATCGCTCAGATTTGTCATAATAATTGCATTAGACAGTCATAGTGCACGAAAAGAGTTCAGTGGAGAACCTGGATGCAGGAGCAGGAGGAGGAGATGTAGGGGAAATCCCACTTCTCATTCGTTTGGTCATCAATAAATATCTGGAATGAGAGTGAGTGGGAATGGGACCAAATTTTCCCTTTGTGCTTTTGACTCAGAGGCATTCAAATTTTCCCGGAATTGGATTTCTAGTGTCAGCTAATCAGAACAAAGAGGTTGGCTGTCATCCCCACCTGAGACTTGTGACTGCCCTGGACCATCTCTAGAGTACAGAAACCTGGGGAATGAGATGAAGGGCTCTTCTTCACTGTGGATGATACCAGGAAGAGCACTTTATCATCATAACACTTGACAGTCCACCTGCAAAAGTCAGATCCTCCTTGACCTTCACCCATACCACATCATTGCTGTGGGGATCTTAATGAAATAAAGTGATGAAGCACTTCAATTTCCTTAAGGAGGGCTGAGGCAGCTATGTAACTTTTATTATCCCAAATATGAAAGTACTTTTAATAAGCATTCTAGCTTCTGAAATTTGCTACTTAACTTTACTGGGTTGACTGTATTAGAAATAGAGTCATTTGGTAAGATTCCCCCCATCCCCAGAGAAATCTGCATAATGGACATATGTAACTTCCATCTTCCTCAGAAATCATGGATCATTCAAATAAATAATGGTCTATTTTTTTAGTCATTTATCATGTAACCACTAAAATAATGTTCTCAAAAACAACTTGACTGGCATAAGAAAACTCTCATATATATTTACTTATGGTAATGGAAGAAACATATTTGACCACATGCTATTCTCTAATCTTTTATTTATATAATTATGTGAGATCAAACATTTGATAACAAGGATAATGATAACAAGGACAACAAAAAGAGGAAAATACTGGGACCTAATTTGAGTTTACTGTTTGCCATAGTAGCATGAGGTGCTTTAAAATATATTTTTTCTTTTGATTAGTGCTTGCCTTTGATGAAAGTATCCTCGGTTAAGTCTCATTAAAGCACATTTATGGTTGCTATTCTTATTATCACTCCATTTTACAGATGAGCAAACTTTAGCTCAGAGAAGCTGTTTTTTGCTTTAGTTCCAAATCGTGTGTCAGAGTGCGGGTGATTTTATGCCGGAGTCCCAACTTCTGCATAAAACTCTGCCCAAAACTCTGCTGATACTAACCCCTGAACCATGCAATGGGCAATCTCCAAGTATCAGTATCTGAGCTGCAACTCATTGCAGGGGAGATCGAGTATGCAGGTTTATATTTAGCCAAGCTAAAAACAAAACAAAAGAAAACAAATGAAATGCTCTTTCAGAGGAACAGTACAGAATACAGAGTTTCTACAGCATATCTTTTATAATGTTCAGGATAGAATCCAAAATTTGACTGAGACTAAATAGAAAAAGCCATTGATGGAGATGCACCTGAAGGGCCACCTTGATTTTTGAATTAGCAGTCAACAGTTAAAAGCACCTACTATAACCATAATCAAGGACTTAAAAGAAAATACGCTAAGAATAATGAAATAGGAGATCTCAGAAGAAAAATAGAAACAATAAAAATGAACCAAATGGAAATTTTAGAACTAAAAAATAAAATATATGAAATAAAGTATTCACTGGTTGATCTTAGCACAAAGTGAAGATGGAAGAAGTCTACCTAAAGATGAATCAATAGCAACCATTCAATATGAAGAGAATAGAAAGAAAAAAACATGAACAGATCTTTTCAGAGACTTGTGGGACAATATCAAAATGTCTGACATAGGTTGTTTTGTACCAGATGCTACGGTAAAAAAAATGTTTGAAGAAATAGTGGCTGAAAATTTATCAGATATAGTGATCCATATAAAATTACAGAATCGAAAACTCATCAAATCCAAAGAAAGGTAAATATAAAGAGAGCTACATGTAGGCCCATAATAGTCAAAGTGCTGAAAATCCAAGATAAAGAGAAAACTTTTAGAGCAACCAGAAACATACATATATGACCTCCATTTTATTCATAAAAATTAAGTCTAAATAAGTCACAGACCTAAATGTGAATGTTAAAGCTATATGTATTTTGAAGGAAAACATAGGAGAATATCTCTCTATTATGGGTATAGGCATAGATTTCTTAGACTAGACACAGAAAGCTATAACCATGAAAGAAAATCATTAAGATTAAACTTTGTTAATACTAAGAACTTCCACTCATCAAAAACACCATTAAGACAATAAATTGTCAAGCCATGGACTGGAAGAAAATATTTGCAAAACATATACCTCACAAGAGACTGATATTCAGAATATGTAAATAACTTCTGTAAGTCAATGATAAAAAAGACAAAAAAAAATGGGTAAAATATTTGAAAAGACACTCCAAAAAGGAAAATGTATGAATTGGCCAATAAGCGCATGCATCATTAGGGTAATGAAAATTAAATACACAACGAGATGACACTACATACTCACAAGAATAAATAAGATTTAAAAAGACCAGAAACACTAAATGTTTATGAAAATGTGCAGCAACTGCCACTCTCAAGCATTGTTAAGGAGTGAAACAACCACTTTGGATAAAAGACTAGTAGTTTCTTATAATACTCAATATGAATTTACCCCATGATGCAGCAATTTTACTCCTAGGTATTTACTCAAGAAAAATGAAAACATATGTCCATGCGTAGACTTATATGTGAATGATTATTCATGGTAGTTTATTCATGGTTGTCAAGAACTGGAACCAACCCAGACATCCATTGATAAGGAGATTGGATTTAAAAAATGTGCCACATTTAGGCAATGGAACACTACTCGTTAATAAAGGGAATGAACTATGAATACGTGCAATAACATGGATGAATCTCAAAAAACCATATGCTGAGAGAAATAAGTCAAATAAAAAATATATACAAACTCTATTATTTCATTTATATAGAATTCTAGAACAGACAAAACTAACCTGTGGTGGGAAAAATCAGAGTGTTGGTGGCCTCTAGGGGAGAGGAGCAGATAGTGACTGGGAAGAGTCATGAGGGAACTTTCTGGGGTGATAAAGATGGCTTCTACTCAATGGGGGTTTAGGTTGCACATTGTATGCTTTTGTCAGAAAGTGAATGTGTCATATAAGATTTGTGGGTGTTATAATATCATAGTATATAAATTTTACCTCAAAAAGAACCATAAACAAATATTAAACTCAGATAATATGCATGTAGAAGAATATTTGTCATTTACTTTGAAATGCACAAAAAATAAGATGGATTGATAGAAGTAAAGAGGGATGGATTGATGTGTGATATGTGTGTGTGTGTGTGTGTGTGTGTGTGTGTGTATTTCAAGTAAGATGCCCATTGTAGAATCTAGATTATGAGTACATGGTTGTTCAGTTAAACTTCTTTCAACTTTATGTTTCGAAATGTTCATAACAAAATGTTGGGAAAACGATGCTTCAGAAACTATTTTATGGAATGGAAGGGTGAGCTTCCCTAATGCTGTGAACAGATCTGCATCTAGCCAAGAAGTCACTGGTCATATAGGTGTAAATATCCCTAACCCAGACAACAAGCTGTACAAGAACAAGGCATGGTGATGGATTTTGATGCAGACACTCAGAATACTTAGAAGACAGGATAAATGCTTTAGTCATTTCCTGGTTTTATATGGAACATTTGGGAAACTTGGCTCTATTATTTTCTTTTTGGAATGTTATCAAAAACTGCTCAAAAAGCTCTTTGTGCCAGAGGAAAAAAGCCTGGTCGTGCCATCATCTTGAGTATGATGCCCATATGGACCACTTGGTTTTCTCATAGCTTTTTTTTTTTTTATTTTCTTTCAGTTTTCTGTTCATAAGGCAGGATGTCTGGAATCAGCAGACCTGAGTCCTGGCTCTGCCACTTGTCAGCTTTTAGCCATTTTGCATACCTCCCTTAAAAGTTTTAGACCATTTTTTCCTCTTTCATGGTTTGGTCACAGAGCTGGTTCTGCCACTTAAAGGTAAAATCTGTCTCTATATTTGTGTTGAGGGAATTTTTGCCACAATTATGCCCATGACTATGTTCAGTATCAAAGAGCTTTAACTTGTTTGACTTCTAAAATATACCTTCCATCTGCAGAGCTAAATCATAAATCTACAACCTTTGCCAGGAGCACAGGGAAAATCTGATCATTAATGAGAAGAGAAAGCTATCCCAAATAAGATTAGTATGTCTCTATTGGAAGATTCAGAAAATCCCACATATAGTATTTCCTTGCAATCATTTTGCAGGAGCCCTGGACCCAGGACTGAAGTCTGCCTCACAGAGAACATCAAAGGTAATCTGAACACGAGCATCCTGAGAGTGCAGCAGTGTAAAAGGCACACAACTTGTGCAATGCTCAGAAACTACAATCTGGTTCCCTTCATATCCACGACTATTTTATTGGGCTCTGCCTGGGCCATTCTAGCTCAGGAATGTTGGCATTCATCCCAAGGTTAAGACAGGTGAAAATGGCTGGGAATGAAAGACCCAGCTTAAGTTCTTCTGATGAAATGTAACTTTAACACTAAGAAGGAGAGCTCAGGTAGTAAAACCATGGTCAGGCCATTGTCACAAGTTGATTTTCACAGGGTCATTTAATCTCTCTTGTTGGAATTCCCCCCAAAGCAGATTCTAAGGCAAGGGTTTGAGCCAAAGTCTTTTATTTGTGAGGTGAAGCCAGAAAACACAAGAGAGGGAGTGGGGAAGTGAGGCCGAGCAGGGAGACAAACAGGTAAAGGCTTTATGAATGAGCAGGTTGCCACCATGGAACTCAACCTCGCTGGGCCCCTTTGGGAGACAGGGGAAATATGTCCTGGAATTGTCCACCAAGGGACAAGGATGCTGGGGAGTTAATCCACAGTTCCTATTCCTCATTAGCTGACAGTCCCCAGGGGTGTTCCCAGCTCAGCAAGCTATTATATGAGGGCTAGAGGTAGGCTCTGGAAGCTAGAGGCTGCCATGCTGACAGGCTTCAGGCAAACTCAGAAGTGAGTCCAGGATGAGGAGGGGGCACCAACAGGGAGGGCGACATTCCCTTCTCTGCCCTTTGTCTAATTTAATGTTTTTCAGAAAGTATATGTAATGCCTGGAATCAGCAGATCTGGATTTGATTATTGACTCATAATGGAATATTGATATCACTGAATATTGACTTATCAGCTACTCAAGCTTTCGGCATTAGTTTCCTCTTCTGTAATAATAGTATCTGATGAAGTTTAAGTGAGATGATCACTGTGAAGGAGGGCTCCACAGACTCCTGCACCTAGAAATCAGTCAGTGATGTGTTGTTGTTACATTGTACTATATATAATATATTATTTTATATATATATATATATACACACACTATGTTGTAGTAAAGTGCACATATCATATCACATTATAAGATATGTTATAGTAATAATATTACCTATGTTATCATGTTTTAAAGTTATTGTGGAGTGGTACAATATCAGGCTAACCGATATCCTATTACAACCAGGCAGGCCATATTTCTTCTCCTCTTCCCTAATATATTCTCTTTACATGAATAAAATTTTCAGTAAGGGGCTCTAGAAGCAGCTTACTTAAATCTAGTTGATGCGTTCCCAAGGGAACTTTAGGGAGGGCCAACGGGGAGGGGGATGTGAAGAATTCTCATCACCATGTGGGTAACTGACCGCCTAACTTTTCTGACAGGTTTACTAAATAGTGGCTCCTAAAAAATACACAGAATAAGTCAACAGTCCAATGCTCTGTTTAATACAAAAGGGACATAATATGCTATAATGATGGAGAAAGATCACACACACACAGACACACACAGACACACACGAAAGAACCCTGGACATCCTCGGTTTCACAACAAGCTTTGTTTCTGACCAGCACAGTGATTTAGTGCAAGTTTTAGACCCAGAATGCTTGTACTCAAACCTTAGCTTCAGAATTACTAGCTGCACAAGCCCGGCTGAGTTATTTAACCTCTCAGCTGCATTTCCTTATCTGCAATATGCAGATAATATAGAAACTTGCAGGGCAGTGATGAGGGAGGAATGAGATGCTGCAAGTAAAGCGACTAGCACAGCACCTGGCACACAAGGGTGCAGCGCATCTCAGTATCGTCGTCATTTGAAATGTGTTTCTTTCAGGTCCTAACATGTGAAACTACACTATAAAAGGCCACAACAACTTAAAATAACTGTTTCATCCTTATGTGTATGAAAACAGAATTTTAGAGCCCAGGGAATTTTTCAAAATCCTCTGCAGTAGTTTTTCTTTAAGTTTTCTCCAACCTGGGGATCTTATAACAACGTAGATGAAGTTGAGGCCTGAGATTCTGCATTTCTCATAATGATGGTGATACTGCTGGTCCATAGGTGATGCTTTGAGAAGACGAAAATCTTCAAAATGGGACCAGAATATCTATATAGTTATCTAGAGACCACACAACTAGTAAAAAAACACTCATATCTAGAATTCAGGTGTTCTAACTCCAAGTTTATGACCCCACTTATACCTGAACACAAACATTGCTTCACTTCTGATGGGAGATTCTTCCCAGCTGGTTGCAAAGGGGACGGGAATTTCTCTAATTTTTCCACAGGAAGGGAGACTCAACGGTGAGATAGTCTTCCAGGGAGAACTAATTGTGTTCACAGTATGCAAGATATGACCACGTTGAAAAGCACATGTTGAACGCATGTAGCATTTCTATTGTTTATACATAAGCAGGTAGGAACCTAGTCATTGTCAGTGGATTAACTCAATTACTGGAAATCTTTCAAGTATCTATCTTTGAAACACCATGAACACGTGAATCTTGTTTTTCAACATATATTTTGTGAACTCTGAATACAGAACAAGTATTTCCAGTGAATGTTTAATATCCAACTGAGATGTGCTCTAAGAGTAAAATAAAACACATGCAGAATTTCAGAATCTAAGTTCAAAAAAGAATGCAAAGTAATAATTTTTACATTGATTACATGTTGAAATGATCATATTTGCATGTATTGTGCTAAATAAAATATGTTATTCGATTAATTTTACATGTTTCTTATTCTTTTTTAAATGTTGATACAAAAAATTAAAATTGCATATGTGGCTTAAATTATACTTTATTGGACATTAGTTTAGACAGCTGAATAGATGGGCATATAGATGATAGAAGGATAGAATCAAGTCTAATTTATAATCTAATTTATATATAACATAAATTAGACGTGTAAAATCAACATACACATAAATTATTTTAGAATTCTCTCATGCATACCTATTCTCTCAAATTGATTATATATGTATCTATACATGATATATATTTCTAAGTGTTTGTTCAAACATTTAACGTGATTAAGTTTCTCCTACATTATTGTCACATTAAAATTGCCTTTCTATCTTTATGACTTGACACTATTTCTAAGCCCAACATGCTTGTATTTGACAGTCAACTTCATGACTTATTAGTTTCCCAATGGCACGGAGACAGAGCCTGCAGCTTCCCAAAGTGAACATGCGTCCCTCACTAATATGTGTTCCTTAGAGCAGGGGTCCCCAACCCCCAGGCCATAGACCAAGACCAGTCTGTGGCCTGTTAGGAACCAGGCCTCACAGCAGGAGGCGAGTGGCAGGCAGGCAAGCGAAGCTTCCTCTGTATTTGCAGCCACTGCCCAGCTCTGGCATCACTGCCTCAGCTCCACCTCAGATCATCAGGCATTAAATTCTCATGAGAACATCAGTTCCTGGTGCCAAAATGGTTGGGGACCCCTGCCTTAGAGGCCCTCAGAGAGCAAAGGGTCTAGCTCTTTAGCTGAGGCTTGGAGGAGTTCTCAGAGAAGAGCAGCGTAGTAATACAGATTTATAACTTGGCTTTACCACTTAATACATGATCTTTGGGCAAAATATTTAACTTTCTTGATTCCCAGTGGCCTTATCTGAGAAAGCACACACCTTACTGGGTTGTGAGGACTAAATAACATGTTGCTTGTAGAGATGTCGCACGTTGCTGACACATTAGTGGTAGAGACCACTAGCACTCATACATAGTAATGTCTTCTCTCTTCTGAGCATGTGGAGAATTAGACTTTTCTATCTCCTTTGCAATTAGAAGAAGCTACGTCATTACTGCAATCAATGGACTATAGTTAAGAAGTGGCGTCTGTCACTTCCTGGACAGAGCATTCAGCTGTAAACGCAAAATCTGGAATGTTGTCTTCCTTTGCCATGGAGAACTCACATGTATCAAGTTAAGACTGTGCTCTCATGACAACATGGGGTATGACTGCATGCAACAGAATGCCCCTCTAACCAATATTGATCATGTAGCATGAGTAATAAATAGAATTTTGCCCTTTGTGCCATTAATATTTGGAGGGCTGTTTATTACTGCAGCATAACTTAGTGTGACCTGATTGACATACTGTTGCCTAAGGCAACTCCTCTGCTGAACTAGCTCTTTGGATTTGAATTTACAAGGCTTTCCCATAGCTTCTGATATATAACCTCTTACAGATAAATATAAATAGTTTGGCCATTGCCTCCAAAGTAATTGAAGTTCGGTTATCTTAGGTGTCTCATCTTCATCCAATGCCACCAATTGTTTTCTTTCTAAACGAAGTTACTATTGAGACTTTCTTTTGAGAAAGTGAATTATAGAAGTCATGTGTGCTTTTCTAAAACAACCTCTCATTCTAAAACAGCTTTTATGACCAAGATACTTTTTTTTTTAAATACTGCACTAAGGCTATTAAAAAGAATGTAAACTACAGATCATAAAAATGTCAACAGTGAAACACTCATTTCTGTGCAAGTTGTAATATAAAATCAATATATGTTAACCTATCCTTTAAGAACAAAGAAGGATAAAGTAAAATTCCAATATTTTGATTGCGTCATTATTTAATCCAAATTCATGGATTCGTTGTTATTTATGGCTAAAAAGGTCATTATATACAATACCCTCAAACTGTTTCATATGCAAATATTTAGTTATAGGACAAGAGATCACATGTATTTTCAATAATACATTTTTAAAGAATAGTTAATGATTTTACAGTTTTCTAGAAGCTAAGGAAGCTGAAATTTGTTGCGAGAAAATTTTTTAATAAGCATTTCAAGAAGTAAGAGGATTTTAGAATAACTAGTGTGATATTTTAGGTGAAAATGTTTTTTCTATTTGGAAATGCATTAAGTTCCTTGGAAGAAAAGAGAAGTTGTTCTCGAAGATTTGGGAAATTTTTCAAGTGCCAATGGTTTGATTTTTCTTCCTTTTCTTACTTTTATTTCTTTATCTGGTCTCCAACAACCACAATGACTGCCCACTTCACCTGTATCTCAAGAGACAGAATAGGAAGGAATCCACATTTATTTAAAAATCTCTGTTTTCCTCTAAAAGATAATTAATTGTTTTCCCCTATGAGTGCCAGGACCAGTGCGTTCAACTTGAGGTCCCAGAAAAACTTAGCCCAGGTCCAGTCGATGCTGACCAGGATTACCGTTAGATCGGTGGTCAGAGTGAGCAACTGGGGAAAGGTGAAAAGGATGAGAATGATCCCAAGTCAGTGATGCTGGAGAAAGTAGTGACGGTGTTTCTGAGGCAGAATAGCGTAGTGGCTAAGACTTCCTTGGTTTGAATTTTGGCTTTGCACTTCTTAGATAGATGACCTTGGACAGCGAGTTAACCTCTATATGCTTCAGTTTCTCATCTTCAAAATAAGGATGATAATAATGATCTTTACCTTAGAGGGTTGTTACTTAGATTAAATGTGCTAATACATGTAGAGCACATAAAACAATACTCAGCATATACTAGGTGCTATCTCTATAGCTATTTCATTAAAAAAAAATAACAGTGTTGCTAAAGTGATGCGATTATATTTACAAATGGTATTTATTAATTAGGAATGTGAAATATACCTTCAGCTCCCTAGTATTAACTAGGGAGGAAGCAAGAGAATTAAAAATATTAATAAAGCCACAATCAGAGACTGTGATATGCTGATCAGCCCTGCGGCCAGGCCAGGAGGACACCTTCAGAACAAAGAAAGATTTCTGCTGGGATTGCTAACAACCCACTCCCCACACTTATGCAGGGGAAATGGGAAGCAATAGAATCATTCCCTATTTCTAAAACCATGGGAAACCTATGGATTGAAGGCTGGGAACTGCCAGCTGGCCTTTCAGCTACAGACTCTTCCCCTTTCTCACTGTATGTCCATATCAAAGGAAATGGGTTAACAAAGTCTTTTAAATCACAACTCACAAGTCCTAAAGAATGACATATAAACTAAATTCCCTGAACACTCAGGGTCCCTCTCAGTGCCTGAACTCTGTCCTTTTCACTGTCTCTCTCACCCTCTGCCTCCAAGAGGAGATCACGGCTTGGGTATTGAATTCTTTCTACACTCCCCGCCAAAGAACCCTCTTCTTCTCTTGGTGAAGGGTGTGGTCTCCCCCTACTCAGGGAAATTTACCCTGTCCTGGATCAGTTCCATTAGAGAACCATTTGGGTGAACTGAGGCCAATGTTAAAATCCTGATAAATATAAGTGGCCCTATCTGAATGAGACTGCTGATGACCCCTCCAATGGAAGAAGCACATGTACACGAACAATTCAAGACCTGTAATTGTAAAATCATTTTACTACATGTTTAACAGGATACTTTAAGAAAATACATCTGGGATTCTAAGAATCTACCTTAAATTGATACAATTACTGCTCCTTTTACTGAATACCTTGAACTGAACTGGGGAATGTGGGAAATGAAC
Source organism: Rousettus aegyptiacus (assembly GCF_014176215.1). Lineage (NCBI taxonomy): Eukaryota > Metazoa > Chordata > Mammalia > Chiroptera > Pteropodidae > Rousettus > Rousettus aegyptiacus. The sequence goes on along the minus strand of NW_023416289.1, from coordinate 25,741,828 downwards.
AACTTTTGTCCCCAACCCCAATACTTACACATCTTTTCAGGGAAAATATTCTGAACAGAATGATGTAAAAGACCATATTTCCTTTGGAAAGTTCAGACACGGGCATAAATTGAACAGGGGTGTGAGGGCATATAAGTCTGAAAAGAGTGGTGAGCAAGCCGGATGCAGTCCTTGCCCTCTGGGCTTGCCATCTTCAGATAAAATAGTGAAGGCACAGGGATGTAAAACAGTGCAATTCCTCCTTACCAGCTACCTGCTTAATTCTTGCAGAGTGATGGACATATTAAAAAATAATAGCGTTAAAGACGAGAAACATGGAGAACAGTCTTAGTCATGAGCATGTCAGGTAGTTAGTTCAGAAGTTTGTGCCTTGGTATTTAAAGGGGCTGGCTACAACGAAAGGACCTAATAAATGGGAGAATTCTGCTGCCTGCCATTCTTCGTTTACTTGACCTACATCTGCCAGATTCTGAATGCTACTGTGTAAGTGAGAGCGTAGCATATTCCTACGAGACTGATCTCAAGTTACAGAGCCCTGACATGTCCCACTTAATAGCTATGTGACATTGAGTCCGATAGTTTTCATCCATAAGCCTCAGTTCCTTTATCTGTAGAGTGGGGATAAAAATCATTATGGCAATCTCTTAGAACTTTCTGAGACTGAGATAAGTTCTATAAAATAATTAGGACAATGTCTGGCATTTAGAAAATGGATAAACATTATTATTATCCCATTGGAAGTGGGCATCTGTGATTCAACCCATATTATCTGACTGTGAGCACCTGTCTCTCATCAATATACTTACCTATCCATTTCGGCTAAGGCTGCCATTTTGCTAATTCCTACTTTTATCTTCTGTAGAATGGCAGTGAGTAATATCCCTTCAAAAGAGTTAACGGGGAAGATTTAATGAGGTGATGAACTGATCATGCCCTGGTAGCCCTAGAGTTTAGAAAAAGGGTGAGGGCTTCCTAGATCTATACTGTGAACACTCTTCAGGATTTTGGCTCGAGCAAGTGGTAGAACAGAGCAAGGAAGACATGTGAGGCCTGAGACATTCCAATATTTAGGGGCCAGAGAGAAGAGGAGAAATCAGCAAAACAATTTGGGGAGGACTGGACAGGGAGGAGGGAGAAGAACCAAGGCAGATTACTGCTATGCTTTTTCTTTTTCATTTAAACACCTTTCTTCATCCTGCCCTATTTCAACATTTTGCTAACATATTTGTATTTCCCTTGACTATAGTAAGTAAATCAATAGCACTAAAATATTATAGGATGTGTATTTTATCTCTAAAGCTAAATTCATTCAGGCCTTTGGATCATTAATCTTAGTTTATCTACATTGTAAAACACTAATAGTTTAAAATTTAACAGAAAATGATAGTCTTTTGTATGGTTACTTGTTATCCTTTATTAAGTATTGACTTTGTATCAAGCACTGTTAGTCCTTTTACATGTTTAGTATCAAATAATCCTTAACACAACTGAATTTGGAAGGTTACCATTTTACAGATGTGGAAACTGAGGCTCAAAAAATATATAGCCATTTGCCCAAGTTCTTAATATTAGTAGACAGTAATTTTTTTCATTTCCAAGCCCATGCTCTCAACCATTGTCCTATGCAGCCTCTCTATAACCTGATCAAGATTACTAAGGGACATATTGAGTTACATTCTGTTGCCCTGAAATTTGTATTAAGAGAATAAAGGCTGCTTTTTGGAAAGGAGTCTATAAATCAACAAATAAGGAATGAGACAAAGATAGGGTTACAAAGACCAAATGACTCCTAGGGAAGGTGTTAGCAAATCTAAAAGACAAGCTAGGCATAAAGAGGTTAGTCACCAGTGAAAGCTTAGAAAATAAGAAGCCTCAAAGAGGCAATGTTGGCAGCACCCACCCTGGAGGCAGAAAGAGCTACTGAGGAAAAGACCCACAGTGTTTGGATGTTAAAGGCAGCCTGAGCCTGCCTACCGGAGTTAGCAGGACTTCAAACATTCGCTCTAACCACACTTCATGCTCACTAAGCAGTCTTCTGATTACGATCTGCCTTCCCATGAAGGGTGGAATAGAAGCATAAAATGTGCTGACCTAGTGGACTTTTAAGTATCTGGTCTCTTTGACAGTAATTTCTCTTTCTAAATTAACAAATTGACTCCATACAGGGAGAGAATTTGCTGATTATTTGGACTTTGTATATCTCAGTGCCTGTGATCATCATTCTTTTTTTTAAAAAATTAATAAATTGGCTTCATACAGGAAGAAAAAAAATGCTGATCACATGGACTTTGAGTGTTCCAGTTCTTGTCACACTTATTCCTCTTTGCAAATTAATAAACTGGCACTTATGGTTTATAATCCTTTTTATAAGCATCAGCCCCAAGAAGCAGTTCTTATCTTTGGGTTGGCAATATCAGGAGGTCCTCAGTTAGAAGGCCTCCCAGCCTGGCTGGGTGACCCACTTATCTCCGTTTTCCCAGGACTTTCTTGGTTTTAGCGCTGGAAATCCTACAGCTTGGGAACCCCCTCTGTCTTTGGAAAACCATGACAGCTTGCTTTGGATTTTCTTGGTTTTAAAACTGAAAGCTTTAGCTCTCATGTAGCCCCTCAGCAAAGAAAATTGGGAGGATTGATTATTCTACAGCCTAGACACTGGGTGAGGAAAACCCAACAACATTTTGTAGCTGAGAAAAAGCCAAAGCACTTCAGAAATTACCTACATGTGCCAAATTCAAGTTTCATATCTAATTTTAGAAGGACCTTTAAGCTGTTACTGTCTTATAACTTCTAGATATTACACCACAGCATAATCCATGAGTATTTTATTTTATAGCTCTTATACTTCAGATATTTTACAGGAGGCAAGCTCTATATGAACACACAGGAGTTAGGATGATCATTTTATTCCTGGGTCACATCCAAACTGCATTACCTTCCTGGCCAAAGACAGTCCACGTTTTTAATTTTACACCCCAAAGCCATTTGCCAGTTGCTACATGGTGGTGTACTACGGCTTAGCAGAAGCTTTGCAAATGGAAAGCTCCCTATCTATATTTGCTGCTCCCTTCACCACCCAAAGGGAGTAAGAAGAGAGTACCAATGAGAGACAGAAAAGCATCCAAAGAATGATCATCCACCGTTAGCCTTTATTCTCCATTTCTTCTAACTAGCAGCAATTCTGTGTTAACTCCAGGTCCAGTTCCGCTTAGCTTTTGCTCTAGCATTCAACCTAGCTGACCACACCCACTTTTCCAGGCTTTTCTTACCCCTGCAACACTACTCTTTCCTGGTTGTTCTTCTACCTTCATGCTTCCTCTACCTTCAACCTCTACATCTCAGGATTCCTTGACACTAACTTCTGACTTCTCTTCTCTTCCTAAAGCCATGCTGTTCGATAGTCATGAGTCACATGTGACCATTGAGTAATAAAAATGTGCTTTGTCTAAATTGAAATATGCCACATTAGATTTCTAAAATTTAGTATGGGAAAAGTAATATAAAATATTTCATTGTCTTTTATACTGATTAAATGATGGGATGATAATTACATAATACATTGGGTTAAAGCAAATATTACTAAAATTAATTTTGTCTGTTTCTTCTGACTTTGTTAATGTGACTACCAGAAAATGGAAATTTCCATATGAGGCTCACATTTGATTTCTATCAAACAATGCCGCTATAAAGTCTCCTCTTAAATGAACTAAATAATACTCCTATAAATTTAGATTGATGAACTCAAAGTGTGTACTTCCAGCCCTGAATATAAGACTCATACATCCACCTGTTATATATATATATATATCTCCACTTGGACATTTCGCAAATTTTTCATACTCAGCTTATTTGAATCTTGACTCTGTCTCCTACTTGCCTCTCTCCAATTTAACTCATTGTTCCCAAGGCTCTCCCCAAATAAGGTGTTACAAAATTAGTTTTGAAGATGGAGTAAAGGGCCATGAACAGCCTTTAGAAGCTGGGAGAGGCAAAAAATGTATTCTTCTCTAGGGACGCCAGATAGAACCAGACCTGTCTACACCTTGATTTTAGCCTGGTGAGACTCATTTTGAACTTCTGCCTCTAAAATGTAAGAGAATAAATTTGTGTTGTTTCAAGCCACTATGCTTATGATAAAAATTTTATTGTAGTAATAGAAAACCAGTAAAGATAAATGATACCATCCTTGTTCAACTGCCCCAAGACAACCATCATCAAACCCAGTCATGTCTACCTCCAATTATATTTTAAGCCAATCGACTTCTTCCCATCTCCACCACTACGACATTAGGCTGGGTTTACTGAAACTACTTCCTAACCAGTCTCTCCTTGGAATTGGTTAAAAATGGGTGCAAAGTCTTTGTCAATCTTCCCAGAGTCTAGTTCTTCTTTCCTTGAATTTTAGATAATGCTGACCTGCTTAGACCAATAGAACAGAGTAGAAGTGATGGTGTGTAACTTCTAGGGCTGGGCCTTAAGAGAGATGTAGCTTCTGCTTTCACAAGCTTGGATTGCTATCTTCGGGAACCAACCACTGTGTAAGACCTCTGATTAGCTCTGGGGAAGCTCAGGTAGCATATGGAAAGATACTACATGAAGAAGCTTCAAGGTATCAGATTTATGAATGAAGCTTTATTGGATCTTCCGGCCTAGCCATATCAGCTCCTGAAAACAACTGACTGAAAGATCCAGGTGATATCTAGCCAAACTTTGCCTGAATTCCTGACCCAAAGAAATATGAACCAATAGAATGAATGCTATTTTAACTCTCTATGTTCGGGGTGGTTTGTTACACAGTGATAATAACTGAAATACTTCTTTCCTGCTCACGTGATGGCTCTAACCGATCTGTCACATAGTAGCCAGCATAGTCACCTTATAGTTATTCGGAGGGTCAGAATAATTCCCTTCCTTCTCATTGTACGTAGAGGAAAACTGAAACCCATCCCATCACTCTTCCCATTGATCCCTGGAACCCAGCCAGCAGACATCACATACATCATTGAATATTTATGGTCTAAGGGATATTCAATACCTCTTTATGCAGCCCTGACTATGTGCCAAGCACTGAGCTAAGTGTTAAGCACACAGTGGGAAACCAACTGACGCAGGAGATGGGAACAAAACAAGAAAAGAGAAAATGCTTTTAAAAATTACAAACTGTGACAAATTCTGTAATTAGAAAACACATACATACCGGGCTGTGACAGAAAATTAACGGTGGTGTACTCAATTTAAGTAAGGTGATAAGGGAAGGCTTCTCTGAGGAGATGGTAATCAGACCTCAGCAGGTCTGATTAAAGGGAAGGAACCTTCCTGCAATAGGCTTTACCTTCTAGATGCAAAGTCCAGAACCAATGTCCAAGACAGGCCACCCAATGCCCCCTGATCCTAAGTCTCAGCTATCCTAACACCATTCATTTTGCTTATATACTTTCTGCTTCATTTTTTTGTCCTCCCTAAGTTGCCTCCCTGCCCAGACTCACTATCTCAGCTTCTGGCCTCCAATCCCAGTCCTCAGAACCTTCCTAGAGGTCATCCTGCCTCAGATAATCACCTCCTGGATTATTGTGACATCTCAGTGCCCATAGGAGCATGGACATTAACACAAACATTGGCAAATCCAAAGTCCAATGACCTTTCAATTCTGTTGGGCAGAGATTATTCACAACTGTCATATTTGGGGAGTGGGATAGGGCTTCTTTATTTTTGCTCTATTCTTTTTATCTGTTTACAAACACTATAATATAGGTTTTAACTAACTTGATAACCAAAAGTCTCCGGTTTTATTTAATTATGATGGAAAAGCAACAGGAACACTTTGGCATCAAAGTCAATTGGTGACAATTTTGCAGTGGGTGCCCTGGATCCTCTAATGTTGGTCTCTCAGTGCACAGGAAAGCATCTTTCTAATACAAAGTGATGGGTACATAAGAGAAATTTTCAGCTGGGAAAGACATTGCATTACTCATCGCCTGCATCTGCTCCTGCCAGTTACTCATGCTACTGCATTCCAGGGTTGGCACAGGGAGAAGGTCACTGGGAAACCATTTTGGAAAGATGATTCACAGAAATCATGATTCTGGGAATTCATATGATATGATTTAAGGGACATGGAAAGTCCACCCACCCCAATATGGCCTCTCTGCTGCCCTGGTGTGGAGCCTCAGTTATCCACCAGTAGAGCCACCTCTTGGGTTGTCTCCAGGAGATTCTTAATAAAGTATTCATGCCCTTGGAAAGGTAGCACACTCAGAGATGGAAAATACACTAGACCAGGAGACTGGAAACTTGAGTTCTATTTCCAGTTCTTCTCCACTGTGCAGTGTGACTTTGGGCAAGACTCTTAGTGTCGGAGAAACTAAGAGTAGATTTCTCAACTTTAAAATAGAGAGACTAATATGTGAGTCAATTTGCTTATCCCTGTATTCACTCTGGCAAGGAAGATTTATCGAGTACCCACTATGTGTCAGCCTCTCTGCCAGGTAATGTAGGAATGAGAGTCATTAGCTTCTGAGGATAATTATCTTGGTGGTAGAGACACAATGCTCGCAGGTGAAAGGAATGGAGAGTTATTAGGCAAGTGGCCCAGGCTGTATTAGGTTGTGTAGGTGGAAATGAATAAAAGCTACATAGAGACAACCTAAGCCTGTGTGTGACACAGTAGAGGACAATAGTGTCCCAGCCAGAACCCATGGGGTCACAGAAAGCTGTGAGAAAGAAAAGCAGGTATGAGATAAGGCATTTCAGCCACTTATTATTTTACTTAAACTAATGTGTCTTAACCCAGGGATTCAAGGTAGTCTGCATAGCAATGTGAAGGTAGCACTTTCATAAGGTTAAGGAATACAGGCTCTGGACTCAGACCTGAGCCCGGTGGTTTCTGGTAGTTCCCTTACTTACAGGTTATGAGCTATTGAACACATTACTTAACCTCTCTACACGTCAATTGTCTCTCTGTGCCCCTTCTGTGAATTAGATAATATTATAACAGTTAACATAGGGAAAGCTCTTGGCACAGTTCCTAGCTTAGAGTATGTGCTCAGAAAAAGTCAGAAAGCCCTTCACACCTTTCTCCCTTTTTACTTTCTCTCTTTTCAAAGGAGTCTTGCAATTCATAATCCAACTCAAGTTTTGTTCCAGCATTCTTGCTGGAAATTTGGAAATGGAGATTTATATATTTGATGACATCATAATTTTTCAAATGGATAGAACGTCTGGGTCAAATGCCCAGTTTGTTCTAGTTCAGTCCATTGAAGCTGTGGCAAGAAAATGCATCAGCTCCATGTCACTCACCTTAAAATGACCATTTATTAATTTAAAAACATTTATAAGCTAGAAGAAATCAGCTTCTAAGGACTCAGGAATTTCTGAAGCCATACCAACTTTTAGATCTTGAAGGGCACAGCTCTTGGATTCAGAAAGATGGAGAAACAAGGTGGTTGAGTGAGTTAAATACATGCTTTCTTCACAAGGAATGGACAGCCTGTCTTAAAGCTCTATTAAAGTTGCAAGGTGTTTGGGATCCAGAAAGTCAGCCCTCTCAGCTTAGGTTGTCCTCTGATTGATTTGTCATGAAACAGCCTGGCTCTCAAGCCACATTGGTGGCCAAACAATCCTGTTTCCAGTCTGAATGATGACATCTCTGAAGACCTGAGCTCCCTGAGGCTATAGCAGATACCCCGTGCCCATGCCCACGTTACATCCTTGCAGCCAGTGCTGACTTCCGTGGCAGTTGTGATGGACAATTTTGGGGGAGTATACTCACCTAGCTAACCCAGGGTTCTCCCTTCAGCTCACATGACTGCAGGACATTCTGCCTAGGACTTTCTATGACACACAGAGGAACTTGTTCTAAACAGGAGGCAGTTGACATTTCCTGGGGCAAACCCTCCGTCCACGGGGAATAGGTAGCTTGTGGATAAAGGCTTCAGCCCCTCCATTTTTCAGGTGCATGATTCTGGGAGAATCCTGGTATTCCATAGGGTTTTGAGACGTACGGATAGAACTAAAGGGGTGAATCATGTTGCTTACAGAAGCAACCTCAATAATATGTCTTTTGACTGGCTTTTCCTCCTTCCCTGTCTCGCTTTCCGTTTCACTCACCTCTGTTTCCCGGGACTACCTCCCAGATAAAGATCTTGCATTCAAGTCATTATGGCATGCTTTGCCTTCCCAGGGACCCAAACTTAGGCAGATACATTCCAGCTAGTATATCCATCTGTGAATAAGAATGGATTAGCACATGGCAAGAGGTGCTATCAGGTAGGGGGAAAAAGAAAAGTAAAGAAAGAAAATATCCCTGTAGAGCTTTGTTAGAGTCCTAGAGATAGATAAACTCATCACTTGACAGTTTCTCTGAGGCCAGTGTGTCAGCAGTAATTCTTTTTCTCTGATGGCACATTTGTTTTTAGAACTATCCCAGATGCTAATTTCAAAAGCTTTCTAGTCTGTAATGTGCTGTATAAGCCCTTTCTTGGTGTTGTTCTTTCCTGCATGTCCAATTCTATTTCTGTAGGACACATTTATACAAGGACACCATTATCATGGAAGTGTCATATTATCTTCTCCCTACCTGGTCCTGGGAGCTCAGGAGTGGAGACTGGCTCCCAAGGCCCAGCCCTGTCTTCCCAGAAGTCAGAACCCTTTAGCACCATGGTTTGAATACCAACAAGAGCATTCGTCAGAACAAAAGACAACCCTGTGCTCTGTGACGTCACAAGAATATACATATTGGGAAAAAGAGAAATATATTATTTGACACCCACACTTGAAACACGAAAGTAGCAGACCACCAAGGAAGGACAAAGATTTTTCTAGAAGAATTTGGTCAGTGACACACATGAGAAACCCACTAGAATTAAATGGAGGCTCTGCTACGTGGGCCTCTTTATTTGACAAGCAAAGTGAAATCTAATTTTTCTGAAATAAATGGTAAAGATGAAAAAAGAATCTTCAAAGGGCTCTGAAAAAAGGGGAGTAGCTGAAGTTACACCCCAAACCTGACACAGTTCTTAACTGACAAAGTGCAACAAACTAAATTTGTATTTAGGCCTAAAATTATTATTTAATGATTTGCAATTTTAATATAATAACAATTTCTGGGAGTTAAAATGAATTCTTAACTTTTAGAAGTAAAGATGCTTATGAGCCAGGCTAATCTAAGGCATACTTAGTTTAAGTTATTTTTATGACATTTTCCCAAACTTAGGAATATATCTTTAAACTGACGTTAAGGAAAAACTGTGTTCAAATTTAAGTGTTAGTATTTTCCTTTATTTGTGGCATCTAAAATGCAGGTCTGCTTCACCCACACTCTGGTTGGTCTCAACTTGTGCCCTCTCCCACTTCTGAAGTGAGAGGTGATTTTATCTCTAGAGGTTTAAAATTAACATCGCTGTATCTCAAGAAGATTTAAGATGGTGCCAGGCTAGAAGGGATGGTTTAGAAGGAAGGATAGTACCTGGTCAGAAGGGACATGTGGCTACATTTTCAGGGGTGAATATTCATTCATCAGAGAGTGACAAGAAATATCTGTTAACTATCCAAAGAAGGAGTGATCCATTTTTCTTTTACTTATTTTGAACTATTCAATTAAAGCATAATATTTGTCATTCATATATTTAGTTATAAAATTATAAGTGTACAATTTGACAATTTTTGGAGTGAATACACCTGTATAACCACTGTGGAGAATAAGATATACAACATCACCCCCAAATGTCCCTCATGCTCCCTTTCAGTCATCACCCTTCTAAAAATAACCACTATTCTGATTTCTGATGACCACAGGTTAGTTTTGCCTACTAGCGAACTTTATCTACATAGGAAATTCTTCATGTCTGGCTTCTTTAATGCAATGTTATGAGTTCTCAACCCTCTTGACTATAAAATTTTTTATCCACATAGTACCCACCATATGTATACACCAAAATGTATTCATTCAACTTTTGATAGGCTTTTGGGGTATTTGCAGTTTTTACCTATTATAAATAGCGTTCTGAAAATTCTTGTGTCTTTTTGTGCATATGTGTATACAGTTCTTCTAGGTATAATCTAGAAGTAGAATTTCTAGGTCATAAAATAATCAGTTTGCAGTGTGTGAGAGTTCCAGTTGCTGCATATCCTTGCCAACACTTGGTATTGTTAGTTATATTTCAAGCCATCTTGGCATGTGTAATAGTATCTCTGTATAACCTATTCGAAAGCCTTTTTATATGTTTGGCAGTCATTTAAATATTCTCTTTTGTAAAGGGCGTGTTAAAATCATTACTCATTTTTAATTAGGTTTCCTGCCCTTTTGTTATTGTTTTGCAGAAGTTGTTAATGCACTGTCAATGAATGTCCTATAATAGATATATGTATTACAAATATTTTCCCACCCTTTAGTCTTTCCTTTCACTTCTCAATGGTATATTTTAATGAGCACAAGTTTTTACTTTCAGCAAAGCCCAATTTATTTATCTTCTCATTTACATTCATAAGAGAAATTGGCTTATAATTTTCCTTTTATATTCATTTCAACTATTATAGTAAAGGTTATCTGGGTCTTAAAAGGAAATGAAAAAGGGTTTCTACTTTTTTCTATTTTTTGAATAGTTTCTATAAGATTGGTGTAGTTTTTTCCTTAAATGTTTGGTTATGGGGGTGGTTCCATAGGGTAGTGGTTAGCACATCTGCTTTACACACATAAGGTCCTGAGTTAGCGCCCCAGATGGAGCCACAGACCATACCCGGGGTGTGCCAGGCCCTGGGTGCGCCAGGCCCGGGGTGCATGCCCTGAGCCTGTGGGAGGAGACGCCTCATCTTCAGAGATCCAGTTCTTAAGGGGAAACGGAAACATCCATAGGTCAGGGTGAAGGTGGGTGAGGGGAATTAAAGAGGGGAAAAGAAAATGTTTGGTTGTATTACCCATAAAATCATCTGGCCTGGAGTTTTCATAAGCTGTAGAGTTTTATTCGAATAGATATAGGACTATTCAGATTTTCTACTTCTTCTTGCATATATTTTGGTAAGTTGAGTTTTTTAAAGTGAATTTGTCAATTTTGTTTAATTTGCAAATTAATTTCATAAATGTATTTATAATGCCCTTTTCTTGTATTGTTTATAATTACAGGATCCCTAGTGATATCTTTTACATTCCTTTTATTGGTAATTGAGCCTTTTTTTCCCTTGGTTATTCTTACTGTATTTTTTCCTATTATATATCTACTTTTTTATTATTAATTTCTGTTTTTATCTTTATCGTTTCCTTCCTTGTATTTTCTTAGAGTTAAATTTGCTATTTTCTGATTTAGAAAATTGATTTTCAGCTTTTCTAATTATGCACAGAGCCAAGCCAACTTTCTTTTGGTTAATATTTATATGGTAAATTTATTTTTTTCACTTTTAATCTACCTTACACTTAAGGTATATGTAATTTAAGCAATATGTAGCTGTTGTTTTAAAAATCAGTCTAATAACCTTTGCTATTCATTGGAATATTTATAAGTTTTTATTCTTGAGTCTTCTTGTGATACTTCTATACTCCACTTTATCTTAGTAAATCTCATTGTAAGTAGATGCTGTTTGCATTATCCTAATATGTGTTTTCTGATACACAGGAGAAAGACTGTCTAAAAATGAGGGCCCATAGAAAGTAGAAAAGGAAAACTGAGTCTTTGTGTTATGAACTGAGCCAGTATATTAAGCTTACAATATCAGTTTAGCTCTTACAGTAAGTTACAGTTAAAGCCAAAACTCTACCTTTGGCATTTTAACCATGAGTACCATATTAAGACATAGTCTGTGGTCATTCTCTCTAACAGATAATAGTTTTTTAGCACTTTTGTGTTCTAAGAACTGTTCTAAGAACCTCACATGCATTGCCATTCAATTCTCCTATTAACCGTAAGGGGGTAAGTACCATTTTTATTTCCATTTCACAGATAGAAAAAGTTAAATCTTAAAAGAGTGAAAAGAATTTGTTATAAATCACAAGAGTAATAAATTCTAGAGCTGAGATTTAAACCCAGGAAATTCGATTCCAGCGACTTAGCTATTAAACACCTGACTTTTTGGCCTTTCCCACTAGGTTGTCTTATATGGAAAGAAAAACCAGGATTTCTTTAGACTTTGGCCCAATGTATACAACCAATTTACTTCCCCAAGTACTATTTTATAAAATATCTATTTATTAATAATTGCTGGTGAACTTTTTCACCGTTCTTATTTAAAGTTTTATTTCTGAAAGTTCCATTTTTGCTTTTCTAAATGTTTTTAAATGTTTTATGGGTCTTCATAGTGTATTTTCTATTAAAAAAATAGGGATGGTAGTTTTTCTCTGCCATGTGTGGCAGAATTCATAGAGAAATGGAAAGATATAAGCTTGAATTGTTAATCTTACATCTTATTTCTATAGAATGATGTGCTTTTGCTTGCCAAAGTTATGTTGTTGACAGTTTGGATTTATAACAATGCGTTCAGAAACCTTGAGTTTTTATAACAGAAAATAATGTATCATTAGGCACTCTGAAAAGATAATGAGGCATTTACTACTTCTTGCTCATTTTGGTAGGGTTTCTAGAAACAAACATTAACTTTTACAGACTTGGCATATGGATCATTCATGAAGTAGGCAAACAATGCATGATATAGTTAGTAACTTGAATTATTTCTTAATAAATTATTCATATTCCTAATTTATCTAACCATTTTCCTTCTCTTACAATATCTGAATTATTCTCATATCCATGTGACAGGAGTACATTAGCATCAACAAGGACAAAGTTAACAACAGCAAAAAAATTAAATTGTTGACCAAAGAAGCCATAATCAAAATAAATGAAACTAAGGAAGTACTTCTAGAAAAGAGAACTATATCATTCAGAGGAAATAATTTAATTTTGGGTCTTAGTTTCCCTTAGGAATTTGAATACTTCATTCTTAATAAGATAAGATACACAGTGTGCCAGGTACTATAAGTTCTACCTAGAGCTACATTAGATGTTAGGTGGAATGAGGTTCCTATCTGGTTGTTGTGGTCAATAAGCAGAGATTTCCTGAGAGATCCCATTCTATGTGGTAAGCCTAGCATGCTTGTAAAGGGTCCTGAGCATCTTGAAAAGATTCAGATTATAGAGCTCCTCCTCCAATCATTATAAATTATGTAATTTGTAAGACTTGTAAGTAAGTCATGTTTTATTATTGCATTGTGGCATTTTCACCATGATTAACTGCAAATCTCAAAGAAAAATCCATAGTAACTGGTTAACCTATTGACATTAATGTTTTTTGACTAATAATATACATTATTAAATAATAAGTCAATGGTTCTGCTAATATCATAACTCCTAATCTAGTCTTCATTCCTATAAGCCTTTTGTAGCACATTTATATTACTCTGAGAAAAAAGATGTGGAAGAGATCATGTCATTTTAAGTGGACATGGAAGATAAGTACTTACGTAGGTGGGAGAATCACATGAGTGATGGGAAGAAGTGAGGGGGCGAAAATGACAAAGGAAGTTTGGGGCCAATTTGAATGTTCCTTAGTAGGCGTGAGAAGACACCGGAAGCCTTTGAATAGGACATCATATGATACCAGCTATTTTTTGAGAAGACAATTGAGCAGCAACAGGCATGTGGATTGGTTTGCAAGGAAAGGGAGAAAGTCTGACTTAACAGAGATGCCGTTGATGCTGTTCATATGGCCTAATAAGAAGATATGATGGTTAAACCAGTTGTGGCTACTATAATGGAGATGACTGTATAGGTTAAAACCGCACAGAAGGGAAAGGATAAAAAAAGAAGGAAGAATAATGGAAAGATGGAGATGCCCTATAGAGAGGTGGATATGAAGAACTCAAGGTCAGAAATGGGGCCATGTAATGGAAACATTTTAAAAAGGGACTATTTAAAGCCACTAGTTTGGATGAGAATATTGAGAATGATAGAAAGCATAACAGGGTAATTAAGACATAAAACTGAAGGACACTTCCAATGGCAAAAAGAGTAGAGAGAAAAGTTAAAGGAGGAAAAATATAACTTATATACAAAGTGTGGGAGAACAAGGATAGTAAAGTATCTTTCAAGGCAAACAGAGAGCATTTCAAGGAGCATTTCAAAATTGTCAAATACTTTGGAAGGAATGCAAAATGGTTTAGCTGCTATGAAAAACAGTTGGTGGTTCCTCGAAAAGTTGAACATAGAATTACCATATGATGTAGCACTTCCACTCCTAGGTATAAACAAAAAAAGGACTGAAAACTTGTACTTAAATGAATACATGTACATGCATGTTTGTAGCAACACTTTCACAATAGCTAAAAGGTGGAAACAGACCAAATGACCATTAGTGGATGAATGGATAAATAAATTGTAGGCTATCTATACAAAGTAATACTAGTCAGCTATAAAAAAAAAAAATGAAGTAGTAATACATGCTGTAATGTGGTGGGTCAACCTTGAAGACATTATGCTAAGTGGAAGAAGCCAGTCTAAAAGGCCACATCTGTACGATTTCATTTTTATGAAACATCCAGAATAGGTGAATTCTCAGAAACAGAATGCAGGTCAGTAGTTGCCAGGAACTAGGGAGATTGAACGTTTAAGGGTTAAGAGGTTTTTATGGGGGCGGTGGTGATGATGAAAATATTCTGGAACTAGATAGAGGTGGTGGTTTCACAACATTGTGACCATATGAAATGCCATTGATATGTTCACTTAAATGGTTAATTTTATGTTATATGAATTTTACCTCAATAAAATTCAAGATGAAAAATTCAAAATAAGTTGCCAAATGCTTCAGAGAATTCAAGTGGCCTTAGGACTAAAAAAAAGTCTAAGGAAATCAGCTGTTCACTTTCCATGATCTTCAAAAGAGCCATTTAAACCAAGTGTTGAGGTTAGGAGCTCCATCTCGGAGCATTAAGGGGTGAGTTTGGGATTAAGTAGAGATGCTGAATGGAAGCTACGCTTTCAAGAAGATGGGTGAAAGGAAGGGCAGTGATATGAAGATAAAACAGCCCTATAAAAATGTGTTCTAACCTAGGAAGATCTGAGCATGTTTGAAGACAGCAGAGGATGCAGAGGAGAGGAAACAACTGAAGGTGTAAGAGAGAAAAAAGGAGCACCTGGTGAAAATAGAAGCAGAAAGCACTGCGTTCAAGAGCACAGATGAAGGGATGAATCACAAAGAGGAGAAAGAGTTGGTATTCCTCTGAGAGGAGAGGGAAAGATTGGAAGGGGGCAGAGATGGAAGAGAGGGTTGAGAAAGCTCAAGGTGGAAGGTATAAACTTTGAGCATTGAAAAATGCATGGCCTGCTACAGAAAATTGTAAGCCATGGAGTAGGGCTTGTTGCTTAAGTAAAAGGAAAAGTCTTGTAGTGGTGCTCAAGGCAATGAGCAATAAATTAAGGCTAAATAATCACAGAGTAGCAGTAAAGGCAGGAACCTGTATAAAGCGAGTTGCTGCAGTTCCATGAGAGCAAATGAGTCATCAACCAAATCCTTCCCACATCACCTTCATCCTATTTTCCAAAAGCTTTTTGCCTACATCTATTAACATTGCCTTATTCGTTTCAGCCCTATCCTTCTAGGTACTTGAGTTCTTTTTGAATCTTGAGTCTATCATCCAATGAGAATCCAGAGCTGTGAAAGTTGTAAACTAAAAAAAATGTCTTCATATCTTCATTTCCATCACTGGGGTGAACTCAGTTAGGGCCACTGACTGCAGGTAGAAACCATTGTCTAGGCTGACATAGATTATTTTTCAGACCTTTTGGATGCACTTAGTTAAATGATCTGAATCTACTTTACTAAAATTCAGTAATAATATTCAGCTCATATTTCTCTATCTTGACAAAAAAGAGATACGATATTTTGTTAAATGTTCTTTAAACAGTCTGAGTACTAAGCACAACTCTGAAATATTCTATGTCGGACCTTGGAGAAATCACATATCTTTTCCAGGTCTTACTTTATTCATCTGTCAAAGTAAAATAATAGTACCTGTTTCATAGAATTGCTGTCAAATG
Source organism: Rousettus aegyptiacus (assembly GCF_014176215.1). NCBI lineage: Eukaryota > Metazoa > Chordata > Mammalia > Chiroptera > Pteropodidae > Rousettus > Rousettus aegyptiacus. The sequence continues at coordinate 25,725,815 of NW_023416289.1, read as the reverse complement.
ACATAACATAAGAAATGCATTTAGAGTGGTACTTGACACTGAGTTTGGGATAAATAAATGTTGGCTATGATTAGCATTATTAACATCAATATTCATTCAATCTCTGGCATTTGTTTAGTAATTCATTAAGTATTTATTCAATGACAAATATTACGTTAAATACTCGATTTATAGCAATAAATAAGTTAGTTACAGTCCCTACTCTTATTGAGCACATAATTTTACTTTACTTAATAAACCAACAGCAAAATTATAAGTTTTATGTAGAATTTGAATAAATATAAGGGGAATTATTATTTTTTGTACTTATTTTTTTGATTCAGTTTCTGAGTCTTTTTACTTTTTTCTTTCCTTTTTTTAGAGACTACTATCCAAAGGCCTGAGTGAAAGAGGAAATCACAAGAAAACAAGGTGAATGAGACTGACAGCCATGGTCTTAGGGGCTAGACTTTGCTAATGAGGTCTAAATTGAATAAGGGACTTAGACTAAAAAAGCAGTCAAGTCTCAGTTACCTGTATTACCTGGGGTTTGTGAGACTGGACAATGAAAGGAACAAAATAATACACCCTGATTAGCTGCCTTAAATCTCACAGCAGAGCCTAAAAAAAGAAAAAGAAGAAAAGGAAAGAAAATAGTAGCATATATTGACATCTGGATTGAGAGGGATGGGCAGTGGGTGGGGGGAGCTTCAGAAAAAGCCTGGTTATAGTAATTAAGGCCATTCCTTGGGTTTCTTGGAGAACTACCATTGTTTATAGCTTTGTAACTTCAAAGAAAAGGAGTTGTAAAAAGTTGCTGTCAATAGAAGCCCAATTTGCCTGACATGATGAAGGGGTTGTTTGACAATGCCTACCTTTACTCAAAAGGTTTCGCTGCAAAAAAAAATTGAAAATTGAAGGAACCATATGATTTCCATAAATGGCTGGGAGGCAGGAGAGACTTTGTAGACACCAGGGGAAGGAAATACTCCCTCTTGGATCTCTGCTCTAATTTTACCTTATTGTTGGAAGAGACAAAGAACACTGGGAAAGTTTCCACAGTCTCCTCCTCTGACATATAAGAGGCTAGAGGGAAATCACTGGGGTCAGAGCAATAAGCTCCATCCAAATGAAGACTGCCTTTCAATCAAGGATGTTTTAAAACTGTTGCTTAGAGGACAGTCTCAAATTTTTTGAGCTTATTGGCTTTGTATAACCCTCAAATATTCATATTACTCTGTCCCTGAGAGGAGCTCTTTCTCCTTTTAACAGCCTCCCCAATTGGTTATGTTCACCAATCTTTGGAGACTAACAATTGCTGAGAACATTAAGATACTGTCTTTGTCAGCATTTGAAATTTCTGTGCCTATGTGTAAGTCCACTGATGTGTTAAATTCTGAAATGGTATATAGGGTATTGCTTAAAGTAATTTTTTTTTTTTTTTGCAGAATTGATCTTTCTTTGCATTATCGAGAAAGAAGAGCAAGTGTTAACAAAATCTATTTTCTGTTAAAAAAATCATACTTTGATGACCACATACACATGATATTTGCTTGTAAATTGTTGCTACCTCTTGCCTTATTAAAAAAAGATAGAAGCAATTCAGCAAATCAAAATATCGGACCCTGCAGTAGACCCCAGTAGGATATAGGTAATCTTATTGTTGTTGTTGTCATCATTTTTTAATGTAGTATTGCTGGAGCATATGGATCTGAGCATTTTGACATCTGTTAGCAGGAGCCAGAAAAATGACAAAGTCAACTCTGAGATTACACCTTGACCAGAGGTTGAAAATGCTTCTTGTTTGCCTATGTGATAACTTGAGACACCACTTAGCTTTGCCTGAAGAAGTCATTAAGTTGAGGGTCAAACAGCATCAACAGCATAGCCAAGAAGAGTTGCCACCTTGGCATTCATCACAAATAAAGCCCAGGTCACAGAGACCAATAGTCCACAGGTGTCTACCCTACATGGGTGGATTAAAGCAGTGGTTCCCAACTTTTCTGGCACCAGAAACCGGTGCTCTTATGAGGATCTAATGCCTGACCATCTGGAGTGGAGCTGAGGCGGTGATGCTGGCACTGGGGAGCAGCTGCAAATATGGATGAAGCTTTGCTCACTTGTTGCCTCTCACCTCCTGCTGTGCGGCCCAGTTCCTAATAGGTTATAAACCAGTACTGGTTCATGTCCTGGGGGTTGGGGACCCCTGTATTAGAGGATATAGTTGGCTGTGGTCATAATGTTCTTCTTTACTATTTTTTCCTTCAAGTGCTCAGACTTCTGCCTTAAAAGTTTGGATGAAGATCATGTAATGTGTTGGGAGGAGAAGGACTGAATAAATAAATGGTACATCCTCTCCCTGTTCCTTTGCTACCTAATTTTTGAGTATTGAGACCATAGAATTAAATGGAGACAATCCACGGTCTCTATTAAAGATTGTGTTCTCTTGTCATTGGAGCTTTTTTGTTTGTTTGTTTAAATCAGAAATTAGAATCAGAAATTTATAATTAGAATGCACTTGTATTGATTTACACAATTATAAAGATAGGTTTGAAGTATATCAGAGATTCTAGAAAAATGTGCATTTTATCACATTATCTTATTCTATCAAAGATACTAGGTGAAAATTTCTCCCTAATAGTGCTATATTCCTTTTACTTGAAAAACCCCAGCACCACTTGGAGAGCTAGCTATGGATTAAACACTGGACCTGGGGAATCACTGTGGATTTGAATACCAAGGATGCAACTTGACCTGAGAGCTACCTCTTGACTTCTTTTAGTGTTGGTTTATAATTCATAAAACAGAAATAACACTATCTGCTTCATAAGGTAACATCTGAAATAAAGAAACTGATGGCCAAGGAGACCTTTACATTTGGAAAACTTGTGCTGTTTTCATGAAGTTCTTTCTCCAAAGATCTTATTCAGGAGGAAATTTTTTAAAAGTGTCAACAACACAGTACTTGTCCACCCACCTGAAATTCTTTAGGAGTTTTGCTCAGCTCTGCATTCATTTTTTATTTCTAACCACTTTTTATTTTCCAATGTCATTTTATAGTCTTTACAGGAGAATAGAAAAGCACTAATTCCATTGTAAATGTCAGTATTATTATCAAAATAGCATTGACTGCATAAAATCAGAAGGTTCAGGCTCAACTCTCAGTTCTGCCACTTGTGACAGATGATGACGTTGGCTAAAATACACAGCTGCTCTGAGCCTGAACTACTTGTGTACCTGCAAAGTAGGAAGCAGGTAACCAGTGGCACAGGTTGGCTATGAGGATCAGAGGAACAGACATACGTGTGAGAGCATCTAAGGTGATACCCTAACTTGTGGTAGGCACTTGGTGAATGAGTCTTTCCATCTTTCTTTCAAAATATATAAATGTTCCCATAGGATGCCAGGGTAGCCCTGTCCAGCTGGTAGCCATTTGCTACCTGTGGCTATTAAGCACTTAAAATCGAGCAAATTTACATTGAGATGTGCTATAAGAGTAAAATATACATTTTAAAAATATACACTGAACATGAATTTAAAAATTTAGCATAAAAATGTAGAAAATTCATTTATAATGTTTCCATTGATTACTTGTTGACATATCATAGAGAAATTATATATTATAACATGTATTGAGTTTTACATATACATTGGTTTCAATTTATATACATATGGAATATCCATATCTATGAAATTTACTCCAATATGTATATATTGGGTATGTGTAAATGTGTGTATAAGGTATATAATATAGACATGGGGTATAAATATGGTTAAATAATATATATTACTAAAATTCATTTCATGTTTTTAATGTTACCATAGGAAATTTAAAATTACATATGTGTTTCACATTTTTCTGTTGAATCATACTGCTGCATGACACAAAATCTTGAGTTTCCACAAATGAAAAAGAAGCTGCTTTTCATTATTTAGACTTTCTATGGAATCCGTTATTTTTTCCAAGCATTCCAATTAAAATTAATCTTCAGAATATAGTTATTTTTAGATTCTGATCCACAAAACAATCTGTTATCTACTTAAATTAATGAATCGAAGGATGCCTTTTTATCTACATATGAACAGCATTGAATCATAAACATAACAATTTAGTCATGTGTCAAAATGTAACAGCCCAATACCTTACTCTAGGCCCAATTCTTGCATCATAATTTTTGAGATACATATTTTCCCTAATATGTGTAAGAGTTCAATGGGTACCAATTTTTTTTAATAGTAACTAGGAAGGCTTTTGCTATGAAGAGTGGTACTTCTCAGGTTTTTGAAATTATCACACTTGTTAAACTGATGCACATTAAGTATTTATAGTTTACATTCTTCGTTTATTAATGGCCACATTAAATGCACAGATTGGTTCTCCACTGTGGTGTTTGTAAAACATATTTTATGTGAGCAAGATCAATATCATTGACCAGCTTGACAGACTCCAAGCCACTGGTAGTCAGTGTGATTAGATCTTGAGACAAGGCAATTAATTATATCATAAACTGGTTGCTCTCATTCTCAGGGATGCTTAAACCAAATAAAGTCAAGTCACCTGCATGTAGTGTGATGGGCGTGTTGGAGGTTAGATGACATGGACATCTAATGGACAAAACAAACAGATGGGATTCAAATAGTTGGCTCGAGGTTGAAAAAAATGGAGTTTACCTCAGTAACAAATGTGCAAAAATATTTTTTTCTAGAATATGTGAGATCAGAAAAAATGGAAAAACATATACAGAGATAATTCATTGAGTATTTCAGTTAAGAACAAATGATGGTTCTCTGTATCTATGAGTCCATTTCTGTTTTGTTTTGTTTTGTTTTAGATTACACATATAGGTGAAATCATACAGTATTTGTCTTTCTCTGCCTGACCAATTTCACTTAGCATAATATCCTGAAGGTCCATCTATGTTGTCACAATGGCAAGATTTCATTCTTTTTTACTGCTGAGTAATATTCTATTGAATATATATATCATATCTTCTTTATCCATTCATTTATCAATGCAATTTTTGTGCTAATCCTCTGTTAACTCTGGGTTAGGGACTATATCTATATCTATCTATCTATCTATCTATCTATCTATCTATCTATCTATCTATACACATGCATATATATTTAATTCTGTGTACCCCATTATGGCATCTAAGCAAGGTAGGGGTATTATCACTATTGAACAGATAAGAATACTGAACTTAAATGAGTTAGATGACTTTTCAGTGCTGTGCAAATGGTAAATACTAAATGTATAATTAGATCCCAATTTGGTTCACTTCAGATCCCCCTTAATATCATCCACAAGTCAGCTAAACATTTCAGAGCATATGTGTGTGCAGTAACAGAGGGGCACCCAGCCACTGCCTTTGAGTCCCAGCCTACCATTCCCTAGAGGTACCTCACAAGTGGAACCTTGAGATCTTGCAAAGCAGTGGAGTTAGAAGTTGTAATCCCCACAAAAGTCAAGGCACATAATTATCAACAATATTAAAACTGGCTTCTGAGCAATGGATGACATGTTTTATATTTTTATTTTAAACATTAAAAATAAAAACAACTGTTTCTCCTAAGCTGTTCCTTTTTCCAATTGTTCCTTTTATTTTATTTTTGGGAGCTATTTCTATCCTGATTCTTGAAACTGGATTAGGAGCCAAAATTATGTCTTTTAAATTGCATGTTTATAGTAATGATGATCAACCAAGATAAACAAGCCTTAAATTTAGCTTTTTCAGGTTCTGTCATAACTTTCTCTATTCATTTTATTCTTTCAGAGATTTTTAAAGGACAAAAATGGGATGGATATATATGCATTTAATTTAAGCAACTTGATTAAGAGACCAGTTTCTCTTTACTGAGGACATTATGCATTGATTTCCAGTTAAGAAGTGTAAATTGTTCATAATTAACATTTAAATACTGCCAAGTCTTTTGATATTTATTAAGTAGGTTCATAGAAATAAAAAATCCTCTCCTGGAAGTTTAGTCAGTGTTTCACATAAAATGGGCACCTGAGGAATGAGAATGGTCATGGTTCAAGTTCCTCGTAATCCCAAATTCTCTACAGGTTGTAGAAGTGATCAAATTTGGTCATTTAGGAAGGGAGAAAGGATTGAGTTGTCTTGATCTGCCTGGTTCATTCACTGAGCATGTCTTATAAGTCTGGCTTTGATGATACGATGATGAGGAATAACCAGTATTTTCTTGGCACTGTGTGCTGAGCATTATTCTAAATCGTTTGCATATATTTACTCATTTAATCCTTGCAACATATCTATGAAGTCGATACTATTATGAACCCATTTTACAGCTGAGGAAACTGGAGCAGAGGTGGTAAGAGCATCACCAGGAATCATTTCAAGGTGTCTGGCTCCAAGGCAGTGTTCGTGGCCTCCCTGCATGGGAGCCATGACTCTGAGTTCAGGAGCTCAGAACTGAGAGGGAACGAGCACAAATAAATCAGGCAGTTAAAGTTTAGTGCTGTGATGGAAGGAGCCAGGCAGTGTTCTATGAGGAGCGTGGAGGAAAAAACACCTAACTGGACAAGGAGACATTAAGAGAGGTGGCCCTGAAAAATGGAAATTGTGGCAGTTCCAGACAAATTGAAGGACTCAGCCATGCCAGTTGGTGCTAGCCATGGGGCAGCTAGGGCCACGGTAGAGGGGACATAATCCAGATCGAGGAGAAGCGAGAATGAACAGGATGGGGAGTGTGGCCAATTCATGAAACCACAAGTAATTGGTTTGGTATTGGGGAGAGGGTGAGCCCAGGGTTCGATGTAGGGAAAGTTGTAAAGGAATCACTGAATCCACTCATGCATTTATTCGAAAGACATTTACTGTACACCAAACTATATGCCAGCAACTGTGTCGGGTGCTGAGGATAGAGCAGTGGACATACTAAAAAGGAAGGAAAGGGGAAAGAGGAAGGGAGGTAGGAAGGAAGAAAGGAAGGAAGGAAGGAGCGAGCAAAGGAAGGATGAAAGGAAATAGGAAGGGAATAGGAACAGATTATATTCCTGCCATCAGGGAGCTTAGTCTAATCAGGGAACCAGACTTTAAATACCTAAACAAGGAAGTAAACACATAATTACAGATTGAGAAGTAGCCAGGGAGAACAAAACTGATGCTGGAGTGAGACCGGCAGGGGAAGACACTTGTTTGGAATGGGGACCAGGGGAAGCTCTCAGAGGAGGTGATATTTCAGCAGATCAAGTCACTTACAGATGAAAAGGAATGAGACTTGAAGGAAGGTTGCCATAACTAGCCAGGCTAGGCCATAAAGGACCTTTTCAGACATATAGAAAGACTTCAGAATTTACTCTAAGGGCCAGATGAGTTGATGAGGAAGCAAGGGCCTACGAAGCAGAGGAGTGAAGAGATCAGATTTGCATTTGAGAAATAACCCCAGTTTGGGAGCAGGATGCTAGAGTCAAGCCCATACCCTGTGGGCCCCCACAACTCTTCCTTCTGTTACATTGTGCATCTCCTGCTTGGTTCACGAGAACCCAGATGTCTACATCACAAGTATCTAAATGCTACAGTTGCTCAGAGCCTGGACTCCCACATTTCAAGATGAAGCTAGTAGGTATAGTCTCTTTAGCTACCAAATTGGATTCAAAATTAAATCCTACAAGCTCCCTGATGTTCTTACTTTCCATCTTGACTTCATTGAGTTCTTTAATTGATGTCAGAATTCCTTGCCATAATCTATAGTCACAGAAGCTAAAATTTCTTAACTCGGAAACAAACAAACAAGCAAACAAACAGTGGGAGTTTTTTTTGGGGGGGGGGAGGGGGCAGGTTGATAAATGTTATGAGTCTCATTTACACAGCAGATAAAGACACTTCTACCGAAGAAGTGTAAGAAATGAAACAGAGCTTTTTAATGTAACCTTTGAAGCCCTATATACAAGGCAAATGAGCAGGTAAATAATAAATAAAACTGAAACTAAATTGCTCATCATGGTCAGTGAGGGACAGCAGATTCAACAGAGACAAGCCACAGTTCCGTCCAGACACAGGTGAGTCAAATTCATCATTGCTTTACACAGGCAAGAAAACCCCTCTGTGCTCGTATGGTTAAGCCTGCCCTCCTCCATGGCAATTCCTTCTCAACTGTCAATCAAAAGACCAGGAATTAAACTGCTCCTTCACCCTCTCAGATCTAAGGTGATCTTGCATAGTCTAGGCAGGTACTAGCTTCTGGGAAGCTTATTGAAAATGCAGAAATAGATGAGAGTCTATAATTAAACCATCAACAGTTGGACTTCACTAATTCAGGCTACAGACTTTCCTGGTTAAAGGAGATCGCAGGTAGAAGATAAAAATAAGAGAGGCACATCCTTTTATTAAAGAAGAGCTGGGCTCAGGTTTACTGCAGCCGAGACCTGCTTCACTGGGATTACATTTATTTTAAAGAATACTTCCATCCGAAATATGCTGATATAAAATTTACCACTGTAATATCTCTCCACATCTCTCTTGCTTATGCTGGGTGCCCTCCTGCCCTCTCTGAGCACACCTTCTATTTCTTTCTTTGACTTCACTTTCTCCTCTTGCTCCCAATCTCTGGCTTTTGTTCCATGGAATGTCTGCGTGCAGGTTTCTGCGTGGAAGGAAGGAAGTTTTCGAATCGTCGGGGTCCATCTCTACTGAGGAGTGGGATGGATGGATGGATGGATGGATGGATGGATGGATGGATGGATGGATGGATGGAGGCAGAAGCATGGAGCAGATGGATGGGCCAACGGACAGACAGGTCCAGTGGAAAGAGTCTGCATGTGTCCTTTGAGAAAGACACTCACCCATAGTCTCTAGAGTCCCTTGACCAGGTCACCGAGAGGAGAGGGCACATCAGCACACCGAAGAACCGAGCCAAGGACAGAAGTTGAATCCAAAGGTACCAAAAAGGAAGAGGTCACCGAGGCTGAAACTTGACCTCCAACCTTCTGAGGGGTCAGAGCCCGGCGGGCCTGAGAATTCAATGGACATGGGACAGACGAATAGGCAGGTGAAAGGTACACAGACCTCGAAGCTCATGGCCTCAGTGAGGAAATTTAGCCCCCAGTTCCTTATCTTTTCTCTAGGGGTTCCAAAATGATACTACTGATGGTACAAGTTATCTGGTATCTGGTGTTGTACCCAATACAACAATTCTATGATGTCAGCTCTATTCTTATCCCTCTTTCATAGATGAGAATGTTGAGGTTTAGAGAGCTGAATGACTTGTCCAAGGTCACATAATTAAAGCTGGTGGAGCAGAAATTTGAACCCACTTAAGTCCTAAACCAAAGTCAAAGCCCTATCACTATGCTGTTCTTCCTTCACATGTTTACCCTGAGATCCTGTTCCATATTCCCAGTTGTCTCCTGGACATCTCTATCAAGATGTCCCCAGAAGCCATCAACTCAACACATCAAAGCCTGGCTAGATGTCTTTCCCAACCACTCCTTCACTGACTGGTCCAATCCATCTCTATTCTCCTACACTAGACAATCTAGAATCATCAGGATGCTGAATCTTGGCTCTTTCTTCCTTCAAACCATATTTTCATTTGTTGTTTTTCTCTATGCCTTCTGTAATACTCTAATACTTGTGTAATACTCATGCCCTCATTTCTTGACCAGTGGACAGAGGCCCCAACTATCCAGGTGACATACCCTTCTGATGAACAAAGTGGCAGGAAGGAAAATTCGTGTCAGGACAGAGAAGCCAGAATCTCAATCTCATTTCTGCCAATTTCAAGCTAGGGAATCTTGGTCAAGTTCTCACATTTGTGGGAAAGGGGTTACATCAGCAGCCCCGCAGGGAGGTCATAAGGGTTAGAAATAATGCATGTGTAAGTGTTCGTTGAGATGTAAACACTTAAGAGAATCTCACTAAATAATATAGGTTCTCACTCACCTCTTTGCACCTCAGTTTCCCCATCTGTAAAATGGGGACATTATGTCCTCATAGGTTACTAGGGAAATTAAATGAGTCATCATTTGTGGTCAGTGAGAACAGCACCTGTCACACAGTGGATGCCATGAAAGCACTTGCTGTCATTACCAGCTCAGCCTCCCCTGCCCTCTCTTCTCTAAAGGCACAGAGCAGCATTCGCCTTTGCCTGCTTGTTTGGTACTTAATCAACATATGCATTTATTTCTCCTTCCCAACTAGGAGCTGAGCCAACTTGTATATCACAGATTTCCCTCTCTACCAGTTGGTCTGCTTGGCTGCACACAGTAGGGCCTCAAAAATACCAACTGATTATCTGTGAATGACTGTGCTTTCCTCACAGGGATTCTTTGGCTAGCTATTTTGTTTTCCTATCCTATTCTTTTTCTCTTCTCTCTCTCTCTCTCTCTCTCTCTCTCTCTCTCTCTCTCTCTCTCTCTCTCTCTCTCTCTCTCTCTTTCTCTCTCCCTCTTTTTGAGGGGGGGGGGCTTTTTATTGTGGATGCAAGGTTTATTTTCAACCCTTGTAAAATGACTGGAGTGGGGAGATGGATGTCCTATTCTGCTGGAGTCAGGCAAACTGGATGACACAGCAGTCTCCACTGTGCTGTATGAGAAGCAAACAATTGCAGCCAGGCTTTGTCATTAATGTGCTCAGACAGCAGCAAATGACAAATGACTAGGGCTCTGAGGGGCTTTGCATCAAGAAGGGTGTCTTTCTGGGTCTCTTGGTTTTGAACCCTGGTCTCTCAGCCTGTCAAGGTGGCATTTGTCCTGGGAAGTGCCCAGAATCTTTTCTGCTCTGCTTTAAGCTAAACCCTACTACATTACCTTTTATGGATTTAAAGATGAGCCACCAATCATGATGAACAAGATTCATCTAAATACATCCCATCCCACATGCAAACCCCCTTATGTGACTCTCTGTACCATTCACTTGTTCATAAGAAACACCTTGTGCTGCACATCCTGGCAATTTTGTTGCTCTAGAGAGTCGCCAGGTCATTTATATCACAAGTTAGTGAGTGAACTTGCTGTGAAAATGACCGCGGCTGGGTAAGAGAAAAGCTTGCTTTTGTAGTGCCAATGGATTTCCACATTGGTATGTATTCACCAAGAGTCTACTTTTTTTTGAAAACATTAGTGGCGTACTGGGTTCATTTTTAGCTTTCTATCTACCCTTAACTCGCAGATTCACAGAAGTAAAAGAGAATTACAGAGTTTGCCTGGTCCAGCAATGGCAAATAGAATTCATCCCATTTAGAGATATCTCTAAATGATCAATGGTTGGTAGCTTCTAGAAGCACTGCATTGGGAAACATACTCAGGTCAAGCCATTGGTGATTACTGATAGTTGCCATGGGTATGGTGACAGAGTGGGACAATACACAGGCTACTTATTTGCCATCCTAGACTGTTTGACCCCTCTAGTCTGAAGATAAAGAAGTTTTATGATTCTTTCAAGATCATACAGGTAGCATTGACAGATAAGCAACACTCACATTGCCAGTCGTACTGTCTCTTCTCCCCAGATGTGAAATCTGTTTACTCCTCCACCCACACTCCATCACTGAACACAATTAGCAGATAAATCAGGGCTATGGGGGAATGTGGCAGCGAGAATCACAGGCTTTGAAAAATTGGGTAAGACCAGGTCAGCAGGTAGCAGAAAAAGCTAACCACACCAAGCTGAGGGCATGCCATTATTATTGTTATTATTGTGCCAGGGACTTGCTGTGTGTCTTCCCTTTTTATAATCAAGAGTCTCTGAGCTCCTGGTGAAAGAGAAATAGGTGGGTCCATTGTAGCAAAACATCTCTGGAAGACATAGTCAGGAAGACTGAAGGGCAGTTTGTGGTACTCCTAAAGTGTGTGCATAAGTGTGCAAGTGCAAGACCAGAATGCATGAGCATCTGGAAAAGAATGGACACAGTGCATGGCAAAAGAATAGTGCATATGCAATGGTTGCCTTGATATACAACTCCAGCAGGCCACTGCAGTTCTTGCCTGCCCAACATCCATTTTGCTTCCTTGGATAACATGATCCTAATTTACATTAAGTTCCCCTCTTTTACTCTTGGTCCCTATGTTTTAGGTGGGGCTGACTTCACTCTGCTTCAGGACAAGGCATGTGACCCAGACTTAGCTAAATGGAGTATCACAACCCAATGGACACGGTGCAGGGATGGATGCATGATCTAATGAGAACCCATGAAATTTCATTTCAAGAGTTCATTGGCAGTATCAGGAGGAGATGGTATCTCAGGTGATTTCGGACTGAGGGAATGAAGTAGAACTACCAAGACCTCCGCAATAGGAGGCAGAGGGATACGTGACTGTCTAAGACTGAAACCAATAGAAGGAAAATGGAAGCACAGGATGGACACAGATCAGAGCTGATGTCATCATTTGGGCATCAATACATAGCCACGCCTGAAGGCAGAGCCATCTCAGGAATGTTTTAGTTACATGAACCAATAATTCCCATCCTCATAGCCTCCTACCATTTTTGAGTTGGGTTTCTGTCATCTGTAACAACAAAAGAATCTCAGACAATAATAAACCAAAGTTCCATTTTCCACGTAAGACATAGACTCCAGTGCTTCCTCTCAGACCCGACTTATCCCAATCAGTTGTGTTACCTGCAAGGGGCCCTGGATGTCTTTTCCCCCGACAATCACGAGTTCTGCCATGTCGTCCACGTGGGGAGTCCGGGCATGGATGAACAGAGTCTTGCCCACCGCAGTTATGTTTCTCAGGGCGACTAAACCACCTTCATTGTTCACCCTGAAGTATGGGCTTGAGACTTCATAGTGCAGCTTGTCATTTCCCTTACAGTCACTGAAGTTCACTGGTGAAAACAATATCAAACAAAAATAGAAAGAGTTTGAGTAGGTTGGGCATATATCTCTGACCAATCATTATGGATTATCACTCCTCATCCCAGATCCACAAGTACTTCCCCTTAACCCATAGCACCCCCTGTACTCCTGTGACTTTGATCATGCTGAAGGACTTCACTCCATCAAGCCCTGTCCTTGATAACCTCCCATGTCCCAGGCAGGTGCTAAGCAACGAGGATGCTGAGAATCAGGACTGTGTCCGTGCCCCTGAGTGTAGTGGTTGAAGTGAATGGTCATATATGACACAGTGATTTTTAGGATGTGATCTAATCCTGTATGGATGAGGTAACATGGCAGAACTAGATGGCTCAGGAGCCCTGAGGGACAGCTTCATGGACACAATATTTGAGCTGGGTCTTGAATATGTGCAGGAGATTAGAAGGCCCCCGTGAAGGTGGAGCGCATTCTTGGTTATCCAAAGGCATGGGAGTGGTGGCAAAATAACAAAACAAACTCAGAAAGAGAACTAACTTGGTACACTTAGATCAGAGGCTAATTTGAAATAGGGCAAAGACGTGGGGATGACAACGGAAAGACTAGAAATGAAGCTGAAAAAGTCCTTTGGAGACAAATTGGGAAACACCACTAAGTTAGGCTGCTGCCCAGTAGCTTTGAACTATTTTTAGTGTTGAGAGGGTCAGGTCAGGTGTGTGTTCTGGTTCCAGTGCAGAACAATGCTTCCCACAGGTTACATGCATCAGAATCACATGGGAGCTTTTTAAAAATCCTGAGGACCCAGTCCAAAGATTCTAATTTAGTACCTCTGCGTTCTAGAGAGTGGTTTGGAGAAGGAAAGAAGAGAGGCCAGGAAAACCAATTAGTTCAGTGTTCTACCAATGATGTTTGGCCTAGATCAAGGCAGTAGCTAGATAGATGTGAGCAAAATTCCTATGGTTGAATGGCCAAGTTGGGTGTAAGAAGGAACAGGGAAAAGCAGCTGTCCTGGAAGAACCACATGGAGTACAGGGGCATTGCCACAAGGAGCAGTTGTGACAGCCCATCACCCTCCCTTCCATGGTGTGTCTGTATCTGGTACACATATTACCAAAGGTACCACAGTCCATCGTCTATGCACATGTCAACCTGACTGCCTTCCTCAGTAGACTTCCAGGGGTTAAGCATAGAATTGTGCTACTTGCATTCTCCCTCCCCCTACTTTTGTTTTCTTAGTTCTGCTGAACAGATTTGTTTAGTAAACCTTAATTGAATCAGAGAATAGATATAGAAAAATACATAAATCAGAATGTACAACTCGATGAATTTTTACAGAGTGGGCACACCCATGTACCCAGTGCCCAGACGTAGACACAAAATATTACCAGTTCCTCTCTTCCTCTCCCTTCCTGAGTAAAATCTCTACATTCCTCTCCAGAGGCTCTGTACTATCCTAACTTCTAATATCATAGATTAGTTTGACCTGTATTTGCACTTCATTCAAATGGAATAATACAGAGTGTGCTGTTTTGTGTCTGGCTTCTTTCACTCAACATTATGTTTGTAAAATTTGTTTATGTGACTGTGAGGCATAGCTGTTTATTATCCTAATCGCTACATGGTATTCCAGTATGTGGCTATGCTGAGTTTATTTATCCATTCTACTGTTGATGGGCTACTAGGAACTTTCTTATGTGTCTTTTGAGACATCTACATAGGTCTGAGTACACTGTTAAAGTCATATAAATTTCTGATGAACTAAGCTGATCTTTCTTTTCTTGGAAGATAATTTTTATGGCAGTAGTAATCATAGTAGCTGATAATAATAATGGCTAACACCAACTGAACACTTTCGACATGTCAAGCTCAGTGTTAAGCAGTTCACATACATTATCTTATTTAATCTTTACAATAAAGAATGAGGCACGATTCTGATCCCTTCCTCTCACAGTTTATAGATCAGGTAACTGAAGCTTGGAGAAGGCAAAGGAGGTGCCCAACACACGCAGTATGTAAACAATAAAACCACAAGTTGAACCTGGGTCCCTTTGCTTTTCACCAGTACAGGATCTCAATATAGACAATTCCCCATGTAGAATACATCCCTCCTGAAATCCCATCAGAACCTGAATATAATGATGTGAGTACCCTTTTCAGTCTTGCTCCCAAGTTCCCACCTAGCCCCAAAGTGCATTGCATGGTGTCACTTCAAGGTCCCTCTGCATTAGGGCTCCAGAGCTGTCCTTGGCTGCTAAGTCAGCTTTAGGGGCATCTTTGTATGGACACACAAGTTGAGTCTTGGGAGTCTGCAGTTCTCAAGACTTGATCACTTCCTCTGACATGCCCGATTTTTGTTTTTGAAAGTGAACTATGAAGGAGAGACATGAAAGCTGCTTTCATTTTCATCATCAATTAGCATTCATCAACTAGAGGCACACTACTCAAATGACAGGGCCTGCTTGTTGCCTGAATTGCCAAGGAGTTGGTTCAGGACCTGGCCTCTGGACAGGGTAAAAGAAGGCAATCTCAGCGGAGGTGGGATGGGGGCAGGAGAAAGCATACAAAAGTCTGTGAGGATTCTAGTTTCATAGCTAATTCCTTCCCTTGCCTTCCCTTCCCTTCCTTCCTCCCTCCCTTCCTTTTCTTTTCTTCTATCTATTGTTCCTCTCCTCTTCTTTTTCTTTCCCAAATATTTACTGAGAGCTTACATTAGCTAGATGCTTGGGTTACAGACTTTAATTTAAATCCTTTATAAGCAGTAAGGAACCTATTCCAGGAAGATAGTATCGTAACATGTGCAAAGGTCCTGTGGCATTCAGGGAACCGGCAATAAGCCAGTGAGGTGGGAGCAGAGACCAAGGGAGAAAGCAAGAAAGAGAGCATGGAGATAAGCTGGGCCTAGACAATGAGGGATCTGGAAGACCATATAAAGACCTATTCCTTGAAGAAATGTTGAATTCTTCCACTGCAACTATAAAATTGACTTGCCCCCATCTGAGTCTCATACAACTATGGACCCCCATTGCAAATGATGCCAGCACTCAAGGTCCTCCATGTCTGTACTGTTCATTGGCCTCCCCTCTGGCCTCTTTCTTCATTCTGTACCTCACACATGCCCATACCTGTGCTTCCAAACACCTACTGTTCTGCCTCATCCCTTTGCTCATATTGCTCCCTCTGTGCAGAAGGTGCTTCCCACCTCCTTCACCCTGTTAAGCGTTAGTCATTCTTTAAGATTCAGCTCAGGCAACTTCTCCAAACACCCTCTTTGTGGTCCCAGAGATTCCTGCACATAGGACCTTGTGTATCATGTTACATCAATAGGTCCACTTGATGTATCTATTTTTCCCACTAGAATCAAAAGCAGAAATTACATCTTGTTCTTTTATTCATCTCTATATCTCTAGCAACAAACAGAATGCTTTTCCACATAGGAGGTTGTCAATAATAATTCCACTTAACTAAAATACTCTCCAGAGGTAAAACGATGCTCTAGTGGTGATGGATTGGGGTTCCCCTTCCATTGCGGGAGCAGGAGACACTACAGGCGAGTCAAGGATTTAGAATTAAGGCCCCTAGTTACCTCTTGTCTTAATGGAGCCTAGCAATGGAAACAAGTAGGAAATGAAGGACTTAACCATGGTCCCCTCTTAGTTCCCAGGCCCTGAGTGCATCCATTCAGGATAGCACTTAGCCTCCTATGCTTAGCTTTGGCCTAGCTCATAGGGAAAGCCAGGGGAGGTGGTTTATCTTTCTTCATGATCCCAATAATGCTTCACATAGCCCTGAAGCATAGTTAGGATCCATGTGTGCATATTGAATGAACAAATATTTTGACAAATAATAGTAACAATGTCTACCACTTACTGAGTGGTGTCTGAGTGCCAGTCTCTGTGCCAAGGACTGTATACATTCAGCCTCTCCTTTCAGTCTCATGGAAATTCTAACCTACAGCAGCACTTCCCAACTTTTTTTATCCACACTCCTTGCTTCATGTCTTTTTAGGTATTTTTGCCTAATTGCCACAACTCTCATGAAATTTTAGTGTCACAGGTATACTGCATGTCTGTTTGTTTACTGAATGTATAGCTGTCCTTTACACACACAAAAAAAGTACAGTTTTTGGCCTTTTCCCCAAGAACCTGTGTTACCACTTTGGGGGCAATATAGCTCCACTAAAATACACAATCTATAAACGTCATTCCCATCTTACAAGAGAAGAAACCGAGGCTTGGAGATAATTGACTAATTTGCTTAAAATCACATATCCTAGAAAGGCAAGAACATGTCCCCAGTCTGATCTATCTCTGCAGCTTAAGTTCTTGGCACATCTATTTCCCAGGAATGAATAAATGAGAGGGAAAAAGGGCAAGGTGCCCCCATCCTGACCCCTCAACTTCTCACTAATCTTTCTGGAGTCTTCAGAGGTACCAGGCGAGGGTCTACTGAAAGACCAAACCTATGTTCAGAACCTGGCACATCATATGCACCCAATATAGTCTAGCTCTCTTCCAAAATTGCTATGTCAAAGAGCTAAGGGTTGCATAATTGGGTCTTTAAAAGAAAAAATTTACCCCTTTTGCTAATTCAGGAGCAGGACTGATACCTGTCTGTGGCCTGTTAGGACCCAGGCCACACAGCAGGAGGTGAGAGGCAGGCAAGCGAGCAGTTTCATCTGTTTTTGTAGCCGCCCCCAGTGCTAGCATCACTGCCTCAACTCTGCCTCAGACCATCAGGCATTAGATTCTCATAGGAGGACCAGTCCCTTGTGCCAAAAAAGTTAGGGACCACTGCTTTAGACTGTGATCCTTTTTCAAGGCTATGAGAATCACCTGGAGAACATTAAAAAACAGAACAAAACTAAACAGATATATCTTCCCCAATCCTCAAACAAGATTCTGATATATCTGAGCTGGGCCGGGGTCCCGGCACCAGCATCTTTACTAAAGCTTCCCAGATGAATTTAATGCAAGCAGGGATTTCAGACAATGGATTGCTTGCCAGGATGGCAGGTATCCACATTTCCCAGCCTTTATTGACACATAGGGGAGGTTGGAGAACAAGCATGCCAGACACTGCTATCCCAGTGCTTTAAGAAAGGGTGGTTTTAATGGTAGGTTTCTAAGCTCTTTTCCAATCTTGGCCCACGTGTAGCAGCCCTGTGACCTTGGGTAAAACACCCACCTTCTTTACACCTCAATGTCTTCATCTGTTCAGTGGGACCAATAATAGTTCCTCCCTCAGAGGTGCCATCATTCTATGCTAAGTATTAAGATAATATGTACCTACATCCACAAAGCACTTAGGACCAACCTTGGTACTCCGTGAATAAAAATCATTATCATTGTTATTCTTGTGATTCTGAGCATTAGGGAAGCTACTTTTTCCTTTTCCTATACAGCTTCCTTCTTCCAGATGGTTTTCCACCTACCTTCTGGGTCCTTCCACCTCTTTCTACTCAGGTACCCATGTTCCAGCCTGCTGGCTGTGTGCAGTTACCATGGTGATGGTTACTCTAGGCATCTCTGCTGAAGCTAAAGGAGTGAGGCAGATGATACTGACCCAGTCTTGCCCATTTTTGAAACCTCACACTTGTCTTGGCAAAGCTCTACCTATCTCACATGAGAGGTTGTGAAGGAAAAATGCCATTAAAGAAGTGAAATTACAGCATCCTGCCTATAGCAGATTCAAGAAAGTTTTGCTAAATACTCTTCAAGTGGGTTATTTGTAAAGATAACTTCTTACAAATCTAAGGTATTATTTTTCCTGAAAGCACGACATTGCGCCGAGAGGGCTTTACATTCATGACTGCAGTGAGTCTTCATGTATCGGTTGAGGTAGGTACATTTTTTCCTCTCTGGAAACTGAGACTCAATGAGGCTGAATTAGGTGAAGGCCACACAGTCTATACCAGTTTGTCTAAGTGAATGTATTCCTTCCTTCAATCACTCGGCTTTTAGTCAAACAATTTTGCAATACTTCCAAGCTATTATTAACTTAATGTTTTTCTTTTAATTGATTCATGTTATTTATTTATAAAATTATTTAAAGATAATTTTTATAAATACATGCTGACTGTGCCAGATGTAATTTTTTCTAATAACATTAAATAAATCTAAGGAGTCAAATAAAAACATATGTTTATCCTTGTGTGTACTAAATAACCCTCAGAGTGACGTGCCTTCCACTCTCCAGAATGCTAGCCTGGGCTACGTTCCTCTCTGCCCACCCTTCATTTAGACAAATTCATGTCTGGCTTCCCCATCTCAAGTTTATAATATAGGAGGGCTCTCATATAATCTAGGAGGGTTTCTGACATTTAAAATGATATATTTAACATAAATAATACAGGCTTTAGGAAGACACAAACCTTAGAAGAGGCACAAATCTAGAACATGCCAATGACAGCGATTTTGTCAATATCTGATATCTATAAAGAATATTTAATCAAAAGAAAAATTATTTACCACACCGTTTTTTTCCTTCTTTCTCTTGGAGAGAAAAAAAACAACTTTACTTCCTACAGATTATACTTTCACTTTAAACTCCTTATCAAAGGGTTCAATTTAGAGCATTGGTTCTGCATCATTGTCTTATATTATTAAAATTGTTGACACAATCGATACGTCAATGATTCTCAAACTTTCAAATAGAGATACAGCCAGTGCATGTTTTGGAGCACAGAGTTCGAAGAACATATTAAGGATGAAATTAAATAGTTTATGTCCATCTACTTAAAAAATTTCTGTTTCTATAGTGACAACCTTCTAAGTAGCTCAGAATGACACCATGAAGACAACTGAAAGGAAAAATGCTAGCAAACAATTAAACTTGTGAACAAATATTCAAAATCTCTATCTGAGGGGGAAAATGAACTATCTGCACTATTCCGAACCTACAAAGGACTTTCTTACATAGTTTATCACTGTGGCATTTAAAATAGCTTCCGGAAAGAAAAAATTATCCATATAATATATTGTACATGGAGATTTATTAAAATCAATTGTACAACATCATTCTTTGAGATTATCTTTGAACACCCCAGGAGAAGAAAGGAGGAAGTGAAAACTCCCCACCTGGGGAAAAATGCAAATTAGACAAATGGCACCACTCAGCGTTTCAATTACGCTTTCAGCATGTTTCCACTCAAAATGTCTTCTGGGCTTAATGCAAATGTCACAAAAAGACAAACTTTAGCTGGGAGACAAAACCACAATTGAAATGGGAAGTTTGGCACATGAATTAAGGGGCTTAATCTTCCTGACCTTGATTTTACGCTTTTCTATTTCTTTCTTTTGAATGTGGTTCTTAGGGATGAAAATCCAAAGGCATAGATTTATTACCATCTAGAAATGTGTGAGGGAGCAAATTAAGCTGTATTATGATCCCAGGAAATATGGAAATGCAGATGGATTTAAATTTATCTGCAAAATATAGAGCAGTCCTGCTCATGTAGATAGGTATAAACTAATAATATATGGAATTTGTGCTATTCTTATAAGTGTTTTGGATCAGTCTGTGCCTTATATAACTCACATCTTAGAAGGGCAAATGGTCCTAAATACATTATATGCATTCGTAGAGACTCGCAAATCAGTCGGCATATAAGTTGTGGGACCTCAGAATTGATGGTCAGACTCTACTTGTACACTTGTGTAAGGATATGTGAAGATCAGTCAAAGTGTGGGCCCTGAACCAGTCGTCCTGGGATTTGTATCCCTCTCACAGATACATATGCGTGGATCCGCTTCTAGGAATCTATACTCTCACACGAAAGAGAGTGACTTTGTTTCAGCATTATGTTTGTAATAGAAAAAGTCCTAACTTTTAGCATTTGCCAATGCTTATGGTGTAAATATTCTAAACATGACTGATTTCAGCTACCAATGTGCCTTCAAGTGGCTTGAAAATTTTCTAAGCTTAACAATCATCTCTCAGGAGTACAAGCACTAGCTGGCTCCAGCACACCACTGAGACCAGGCAATGACTTTGTGCAGGAAAATGTAAATTGTTTGTTCTCCCTTAGTCTAAGGGAGAACAAACAGTACTCCTGGCCTAGTTAGTAAAACAGAATTTAATTGCTCTACCAGCAGGAAGGGCTTGCACACTGGTCGATATGCAAAGTCTTTGCTGGGGCATGAAAAGCCACGCCTTTCGACAACTGAAGTAGTACTTAGTTCAGAAACATCACATGAACTCTCCCCAGGATACAGACCATCACTTAATTGCTTTTCACATCCTTCAGTATCCCACTGGTACCAACTTCCTGTAATAAAAAACTCCCAGAGCTTAGTCCAGAGGCTCTTTGGACCTGCCTAAGTGAGAGAAATAGAAAGCATTTCCTTTGACTTCCCCAAATACCCTAATTCCTCAAGTATTCTAGTCAATCAATCTTTCATTAAAATATATTCCATTCCACCCACACTGGGCCAAATCCCTAGATGATACATAGAACAGGCACCGTCTTCCAGTCTTGATTTATTCTACCCTCCTGATTCCTGAGCGCACTGAACTATATCGTGTGTTCCATGTCAGGCCTGGAGTCAGTGCTGACATCCATGGAGCTACTGTAAGGTTCTGGGTGTGCTCCTAACCATGACCAATTAACCCGGGCGTGGATTTCACCGCTAAAGGCTTCGCAGATTTGATGGATACGAAATGCACATAAAACAGTCTTAAGACCATCTTCTGTGTCAGTTCCAAACTTGACAAAATAGAGTTCCAATTCTATCATGTCAGCAGAAGATAGAGTGAATGATTCGTCATCAAGTGATCTTCAACAGAAATCTATTTTTTCCATGTAAACCCTTAAGGACTTTTCTTGGAAAAAGACAGAGCCCACATCTGCTTTCAGGGAATTTTCTCTGCCTGCCATTAAAAACTAAGTGGTTAGCTCTGAATCTAGCCTTTTCTGCCAAGGTCTTACATTTTCCTCTTGCTACAAATCTTTAAAACATGGCAGGTTGTTTTCTGAAAGAATGCTATGCATCATCTATTGCATGGCGGTTATAATCACTATGAATTTGTATTTCAAATTAGAATTACTTTATATGGCATAGCGCCTGACACATTATGCACTAACCCTGTTTGTTGAATGAACAAACAGCAGAACTGCAACTTGGCAGCTAAGTAAATTCGGAACTCCTTAAACAAAACAGAATGATGGCCAAAACTCATGTGAATTTTTGAGTAAGTCAATTTGAAAGTCACTTGATCAGCAAAACAGAAATCACAGATTCGGCATTTTTGAGAACCACCAAGTCTCAGATTTACAGAGATCCCCTCTCAGTTTTTCATATTACCAGCACAAGTCTCTCACAGAGCCCTTAGTTTTTGATTTATTTAGTAATTATATGCACACACATCATTCTCCCTATGAGTGTCAGGAGGGTAAGTTAATGAGAAGAGAGATTTGTTCCACTATAACTTTTAAGATATTTGGCCTTACGGCTGGAGTTGTCTGGAGACATGTGGCAGAGTGCCCTGGCTGCGCCTAAACTGAGATCCAGATCCTGATTATGTCTGATGCTCTGGCAGTCCTGTGATTTCCCAAGTACCTATCTACTGCATGAGCAGGTATGCATAGGGAGGATGGGACCTATAAGGAGGACAACTTCTGTATGAACACCTAAAGAGAGACAGAATGAGAAGGAAGATGGAGAGAACACAATATTAGTTTCTTAGTCCACCCTGGGGGTCTGCAGTACAGGGAGAGAATAAGCTATATATACAAGCTTGAAGATTCACAAACCACAGGTGATTTAGGTAATCTCAAGCACTGTTGCTCTGGTTCTTAATAACAAACTACTATAGTGAATGGCGGCCTGGCCTCATTTCTGAATGGAATACAGCTTGACTGCTCTGGTGCAATGAAAGCTAAAGCAGCTTCAGGGTCTTTTGGCATTATGAAGGGATCGTGGCTTTGGCGATTCTAGAGATAGACTGTGATAAGCAGCTTTCACTCAGAGGGCAGTGGGGAGGTGCTCCTTCCAAGAGCTTTATTAATCAATAAAGAGGCCAGGAGGAGAGGTTGTAGAAAAATGATTTTTGAATTTTTTGAGAGATTCCCCAAGGTCTTCCAGAAACAACTGGAATAAAAACAAAAAGGAGGAAAGTAGGTTGAGGTTCTATAATTACGCAGGTAGGGGCTACAAGCAGGTGCAATGCAAACATTAATATCTACATGACCTCTTTACTGTCTAAATATTGGAAACACCTGAAAAATATGGGTTACCATTTGGAAGGTCTAGTACTTTCTGGATGAATTAAATTGCTTGTCATTGGATACTTTCGAGTGGAATCTAAATGACTGTCGGCAGGAATATTGTGGAAGCTCTTCTAGCATTGGATAATGTCTTTTATAATATGAAATTCTATTATTATAAAATACAATTTGTTCACTAATAATGTACAAGACAGTAGACAATAAGGGATAAATGTCAACATAAAGATGGATTAGGTGTATTATCTGCCTTTGTGATATTCAGAGCCTAGACGGTTGAACCACACAATCATTTGAAGGACGGGTGTTACATTTCTACATTGTGTCCAAAGGCCAAACAAGCACCATAGCACAGAAATTACAAGCAAGCAGATTATAGTTCAATATAATAAATTATTTCTAGCAGTGAGAGAAAGCAATAAGCAGGCTCATCATTACCAGACACACCCAAGGTAAGGGATTATCAACAAGAATATCTCATTTTTCTAGAGCTGTGCTCTCTGAACACATAGTGTGAAATATATATATATATATATATGTGTGTGTGTGTGTGTATATATGTGTGTGTATATATATATGTCTTATTGTTAAAGTGTACAGCTGAAACTTACTGGATTTTGTTAACCAATGTCACCATAAAAATGATAAATATAAATATTACTTAAAAAAATAAAGAGTTGTGCTCTCTAAAACTGGCTTAGGAAGCAAATTTCTACATAATTTCCTATATTTTATTATAAAATTAAATGTATTCTTCTTGACAGTGTTTTGCATTAAATCATAATAAAATCATATTTAAGAATGCAGTAACACGTTCAAAACATTTAAAAGAATGAACTATAACTTTTCAGGTAAATATTGATACTAATCCATAAATCAAATAGTAAAAGTATGCAAATCACATGGGTAAATGTTTCAATTGGCTATGAGAGTTTGAAGATCTAATTATAATGATGCCCACCACCAGTTTTGCAAAACTGCACATCATGAATCTAAAAGTTCTTTGGTTTTGACTCAGTCACTCTCTTAGAAATCTAAACAGGTGATCACTTCTTCTCTTTCTAGGCTCCGTAGATGCTGCTGGGTTTTAGACAGGATGAGGATAATTTTGAAATGAAGGTAAGTAGAAGTGCAGCAGTGGTAACCCAATATTTGGAAATCAATTAAAATGTCCAAGATAAGCAAGCAAAAACAAAAATCTTGCAAAATGAATCTTCGGGGAATGTATATTGAGTCAGTTTCTGATTTATAAATACTGAAATACATGTATAAAGTGCTTTCATGAATAAAAGAAGACATAGTCCCATCTTATAAAGAGTTTAAAAGCTATAATCTGAAGCAATGGTCTATAAGTGTTCAAACCTGAAAGAGGAAGGTGGGTTCTGGGAGAAGAGAAACTAATCATTAAACTTTTAACAAAATATTAGGAACATAATAGATACTCGGTAAGTGATTCTCCCTACCCTGATCTTCAAATGATACTTCAATCATTATATAGAAGTGGGAATGAAGGACTCTTGGAGAGGCTGAGTTGCCCATGATGCAAAGGTTAGTGCTAGAACTGGGGTTCAAATCCAGCTTTGCCACACTCCAAAGGCTAGACTTTGGAGTGTACTACTTTGTGTCCTCTAATTACTTTATTTGAAAAATTCTTCAAGAATCATTGAGTGCAAAATAGCTGATCTTTTTCACATAAAATTTAACTAATCAATCTATTGGGTTAGTTTCCCAACCTTTCTGATCTATAAAAATGGATAAATTGGCTGGGCATCAAAAATTTGTAGAACATCAAACTTTGGTTTATGACCCAGCTGAGGGTGCTAACTAGGCATCCTTCACACTAGTTCTGGCACTAGTTCAAATGAATGTAAATGGTGGTGGCATCAAAGGTAAAAGAGTGTTGGTTCATATGAACACACACTGGGAATTACTCTAAGCACTTCCCTAGATCTTCAAGTCACTCTGCAAAAACATAACCTCACTGATTTTTCATGTTTGATATCTATCTTCTAAAATAGTTACTATTTATAGAACATTTTCTGTATGTCAGGCAGTATGGTAAACACAAGATAAATATTTCTTTTAATTCTCCAGTAGTCCCATGAAAGTGATACTTTGCAGATGAGAAAACTGAGGCTCAGGAAGATTAAGAAAATGCCTTAAGGTCACATATCTGTAAGTAGCAAAGATGGAACTCTCCTTTTTACATCTATGGCAGAGTCCTGTCTCAGGTTCTGATGGAAGAGGAAGGGGATAGATTATTTCAGGATCGTGGAATTCAAAGTAAACGTTAGAAGTTATTCCACAGCCTGGAGCACATGGATTAACAGGAAATTAACAGTCTGTGTCTCAAGTTGAAGGAGGCGAATGAAATCTTGAAGTGATTAATTCCATCAGGGGAAAACAAATAGAACTAAAGGCAGGAGACCCTATAGGTCAAGGTTTAGGGAATACTTAAGCTCTAAAGAAGGGTGGGGAAAATTCATGAATGGGGTCCAGCCTGATCTTTATGTAGTCCTAGTACATCTAAACATATTCAAGAATTTTTACTAGTATGAATTCTTTAAAGACAGGAAGAAAAGCTAAGTGTGGAATTTGCTATCACTGATCTATCTATAACTTTGATTATAGATAGATCAGTGATAGCCAATGCCCTGCTATTCTACTACAAAGTCATCACAGATCACAGCAAACACAACATCATGTGGGAGAAAAAAACTGCACTGAAGTTTGATCTATGATCTTCAAATGGTTTAATTTTCATAAAATTCAATGATGATCTGTAGCCAGTGTGTGGACAAGCATCTTTTGTATAAAAAATCCTGAGGTATTTTGAACTAACTTTAATCTCCATGGATACCTAGAGTGCTTCTGTGCAGAGACAACCTTGTGCTGCCTGGGTTCCAGAGAGGGTTTAGAAATGTTTCCAGAATATAGAGTAGAGTTTGAGGACTCAAGTATACTGTCTGGGGCATCACTGACTCTCTCCTAAAGAGTAAGCCCACGATATTGACAAGGTTGATGGTTTAATAATAACCAGCAGAGATGTCAGGCAAACTGCAACAGAGTGCAGAGCGCCAACTTTCACACCTTCACAGTCTTCTGACCTAAGTAACCTTTGGTAAACCTGGGAGCTCTTTGAGGGCAATGGCCTCCTGCAGCTTCGTCTCCATCTCTGTGGCTTTGCTCAGTGCGAGCCCTGAGCAAGAGCTGCCAGTCAAAAATATTAGTGGACTCTTTTTGGTGGTAACCAATTAATTCATTCACCTCCTCCCTAATTGCAGAGGGCGAGATACTCACCAGCTGTGATTATAAATTTGTTGGGTGTAGTTGACAAGACCTTATAGGAAATTAAAATAAAATGACCTGGCTTACAAAACATGAACCACAATTAATTCTTGTATGCATATATGGGTTTCTGATGTAAGCAAGAAAATGATCAGCCCTGTAGGTCATGTCTATTCATCCCCCAGTTGCCAAGAGATTTTTATTGTATCCCTTATGTCATATGGCATCATCTCCAGTTTCAGCCTCGTGGGAATGTAGGAGGATGCCTGCCAAGAGTGTCTCACCACTTGTTACAGGTATCCCATTTTCCTGTTATTTCTTCACCTAACAATAGCCCTTGTTCATTTCCTTAAGAAGTGAAAGCCAATGCAGCTGAAGGCTTTTATGCTATTTTCTACCCCGCCTGAATTATCATGGGAATCCATGAGCCAAACGTAAATATGTAAATAATAACTTTCTATCAGAAGTGGTAACTTTTGCCATTGAGGGATTCTTATATGGAATCTCAAATATATTACTGTGATTACAATAGGCTCTATGAGTCCGGAAATATTCTTTTTGCACATACAGCAGTAAGTCTAAGGTTTTTGAGATTTACTGATTGTGCTTTTCATATATATATATATATATATATATATATATATATATATATATATGAGAGAGAGAGAGTGAGAGAGAGAGTGAGAGAGAGAGAGAGGGAGAGAGAGAGCAAGTTGAAGCATATGGTCCCACACAACTGTGGTGATATTTACAATACTGAATCACAGATGTTTAAATGGATTTAATCTGAAAACACTTAAATGCAAAGACGCTGGAATCTTACTGCAAATATTGTGAAGTGAGGACCTTTGGATTATGTTGATTTTCAGATATGATCACTATAAATAGGACTTTACATATTTCAGGAAAATATCAGGCAGAAAGGAATGACTTTTTCCGCACCTTTAAAGAAACAGTGTTCAAAGTAACCAAGGAACTCCAAGGGTGTAGATTTGGTTGTTCGACTGACAACTGAATTGCAGTCCCTCCTGGAATTAAGGATGAACTGAAACCATGGATATCTGTTCACTGTGTATCCATCCTATAACGCATGTTATGTTAATGGTCACTTTAAATTGCAAAAAATATTTAAAATTTCGCTGGAGTAAAATGAAAAATATTCCCATTTCCCATCCCATCCATCCCTCACTTGTCCATTAACCTTAAAATTTGATGTAGATTCTAAAAGACCTACAAACTATATAAACACATATAGTTCAGTAAGTACTTTTCCTTTTTCTTACAAACTTCTAATGTCGGTTGATATGGATCTACTTACTTCATTCTTTTTCATGGCTGCATAATACCTATTGGTATGAATATGCTATCATTAAACCAATTCCCTGTTGCCAGACACTTAGATTTTTTCTGTTTCATAATTACTAACTGTTCTGCAATTGTAGAACAAACAGCTATAGACAACATGTAAACAAATAACGTGGCTCTGTTCTAATAAAACTTGATTTACAAAAGTAGGTAGTAGGCCAGATTTGGTCTGCAGGCTGTAGATTCCCTGCTGTTGGCTTAAAGGAGTCACAATCTCAGAAAATATTTACTGCATGCCTACTACTTGTTGGGTTTGTAGTGGTAAATACCTTTATACCCGCCTTTAATGCACATGTGCATGTATTTTTCTACAGTTGAGACTCATCTTAGAAATTGCTGATTCAAAAGAAATGTCCACTTAAAATTTAGTTAAACACTGACAAATCGTCCACCAGAAAGGTTTTATTCGATCGGTCTCTAATCCAAAATGTATTAGAGTTCTCTTTCCTCACATTGACAGTGGATAATATGTTTATATGTTTTGCAAATTCGATAGTTGGAAAAAAGTATGTATATTTGTATATTTTTGATGAATAATAAGGTTAGGAATTGTCCACAGTACTGGCCATTTTTATTTCCTTTTCTGTGAATTTCATGGTCTATTAAAGTACCTAGCAATTCGAATTATAAAAGTTTGTTTCCTTGCTTTTCTCCTTACTAGACTGCAAGCTTCTTGGAAGAAGGAACAGTGTTTTGTTTGCCATTCTATTGCCAATGCCTTGCAGAGACCAGTCACACGTGTTTCATTGAATGCATACGTGCTTGTATGGATGAGGCTATTTCCTTCTGCTACCACACAGCT
Organism: Rousettus aegyptiacus; assembly: GCF_014176215.1. Classification (NCBI taxonomy): domain Eukaryota; kingdom Metazoa; phylum Chordata; class Mammalia; order Chiroptera; family Pteropodidae; genus Rousettus; species Rousettus aegyptiacus. Next base: position 25,697,379 of record NW_023416289.1, on the reverse strand, counting down.
GCTTACCAGAGTACCCATTTTCAAAGAGGAAACTCAATTCAATACCTCCATCGCTTGGTTCCTTCTTTACCTACCCTCTTATACTGTGCCTTTTCCACCAGAATAAAACCTCCACATTTGCAGATACCACACCGGCACCCAACTTTGAAAGGTGGACCAGATTTTTGACATTCTTTCTGCTATCCTGTTCATCTCCTGTTGATGGTTTACTCAGCATTCTTCATAAAATTCTTAATCACATCTTGTGAACCAGGGTTCGGGGTGTGTATAGAACTTGTAAAAGGAAATGCTATTGAAACATTGACAAACACGCTTCATTGTCCTGTCTGTTGTTGTTGTTGTTGTTTTTGTTTTTGTTTGTGTGCATTTTTATAGCAGCTGCATAGAAAAAGTTGCAATGCGAACTTGCTAGAGTGGGCCCATTTGAGATGCTGAACCCATGAACTAAATTCATACACAGGCTGACATAAAGGTATAAAATTAGCTGAGAGAAACAGAGATTGTGAGTCCTCTAAGCCAACAATCAGGAATCTATAGCCTGCCAGCCGAATTTGGCCTACTACCTGTTTTTGTAAATAAAGTTTTATTAAAACAGAGCGACACTGTTTACATGTTGTCTATGGCTGCTTATTCTACATCTACAGAACTGAATAGCTGTAACAGAGACTAGCTTACAAGCTTAAAATATTTTTTATCTGTTCCTTTGCATAAAAAGTTTGATGATACCTGCTGTAGACCAAGGTCACATCTGTCCCTGCGGTTTTCAAGAGATCTACACTGAGGCCCCTGAGTTAAGGGAGTAAACTCTCCACAATCCATTTCACACCCTGAGTTTGACGATTAGCCACAAAGACAGCAGAATGGGGAAATGACTCACAAGAACTTACCTCAATGGTACTTCTATGCCTGCTATTGCCTTTAATTTTCAAAAAATAAAGTTTGTTGGGAGATGTTTTCCATTCAAAAGAGAATCTCAAGAAATTTAACTTTTTTAAATACATTTTTAAAATCCATTATCTGCACTCATTAAATATATGAACAAGCACTCATAGAGAAGATGAGAAGATGAATACACCCAGAAGACACAAGAAATTGTGTATATCTGTATTTTTTATGTCTCTAAAGCAATAATTTAATTTAGAACCAAAAATTAGCTACGAATCATGCTTTTGATCAAGTTCACACACAAAACCGTTTGTCTTCAAGGTCTGTTTCCCAAACTTAAAGTAATTTGTCATCTTTTAATGTGATTTGTCATTAATTTTTGTTTCTTTTCTTGAGGAGTCTGTGATTATTTTTACCAAAATGACTAAGATATCTGATTTTCTCCACTAATCGAAGCTATTTTAAAATTCAGCTTTTCAGAAAATTAAATGGGCATCATCCCATTTCAGCCCAGAGATGGTAGGAAAATAGTGATTTTATTTTATTCTTCTCCCTGGTGAGAGCTTGGTTTATTAGAAAGAAGCAAAGCACCATTTCTTCGAGTAAAGAAGCAAAAAAGAAAAAGAAAACCGAAAAACCTCAAATTGTTTTAACATCTCCATAAAGTCAGAGTCTCTATGGAACGTTGAAAGGGTATAGTCACTGTGTATTTTAAGTGCATAAAATCCAATGAACTCAGCGAAATATCACATTTAAACTATAGCACACGTTTTATCAGTAATTGTCTAGGTTTGAGTTACAGGGTTTCTTGGGTTCTTAATGACTTCTAAGCCTGGGTGCCATAGATATGAATTTGTTTTTCAGCATTCAAAGGGTCGTGAGTAAGAAAAGTGCTATCGTAGGCTGGGGAGGGAGTATGAAAATGAAATCTGGTGATATTAAACCAACAGGAGTGGGTAAGAAGTAAAGAGAGAGTGAAATAGAAGCACTCTTTCAGATTTTCATTAGTAACAACTTTGAAAATATTCATAATAGCTGCAATGAGTAAAACAGTTCTTATGTTCGACCCAGACACCTCTGAGGAAGGTGGGCCCAGCTAAGGGCACGACCCTTGGTTCTGCTAAGCCTCTCATTGGGTTTAGTTGCAGAAGTTTGGGCAGGTAAAACACAGCAGTTGCCAAAGGGCTCTGCAAACTGAAAGATTAATTGGGAGAAAATAATAATTCAGGCAAGAGGGTGTGAAGAGCAGAATTGGAAGTAGAGGAAAGAGATGGAAGGGGAAAGCTGAATAGATGATGGAAGATTGTGAATGTCTCCTTGGACCTTTAAACTCTCAGTAAAATCTATCTTGCTCACAAATGGGGCGCGCGCGCGCGCGCGCGCGTGTGTGTGTGTGTGTGTTTCTTACGCAACCTGGTGCATGAGCCATGTTTTACAGCCTGGTTTGCCTAGGTCAAGGAAGAGTCAAACTTTAAGAAACAGGGTCCAGAAGCAACACAGGACATGAAGACACAAAAGTCCCTAGAAATCATTATAAATTAGGAGGAAGGCTTTGGATTTCCAGATTATACAAGTTAGAGGCTCAATTTCTGTTTAACTAACCTCCAGGGGTTAGAGTGAGCCTGTGAACATCTGGTTTACATGCAATATTTATTCAGCCCTTTCCATGAACCAAGCAGTGTGTTAAGACTCTGCATGCATACATTATCTCAATATCTTATTAATTTTTTACAACTCTATGTAATGCTAGTGTTATTTCCCCACTTTACAGATGAAGAAATTGAGCCTAAAGGGAAGCTGTGTTACAGATCTACCTGTGTGACAGGTATAGAAGAACCTAAAAATGTCTGTCCAACTTCAAAGTGTTGCTTGCCTGATCAGTAAACTGAGTCTCAAGGGTTCTGTTGGGTTCCATATGCATAACACAGAAGTACATCCACTCCCTGTCCTTAATGACAGTGAGTTAGAAATTAAAAATAAGGTGATAATATTGCACATGGAGAATACAGTAGACATGCGAACTAAGTTCTCCAGGAAGAAAACAAGAACGAGTGGTCTAGTTTGAGCCTGAGTCATAAAGCTTCACAGAAGAAATGGCATTTGAGCTTCACCTTGAAGGATGCAGAAAACCAAAGAGTTGTGTTTCACAACTGACTCAATGTAAGCTATGCTACTAGGGACTAGCATCAAAAATGGGCTGATAGATTTTACCAAAGGTTTCTAGGTGCACAAATCATCACTAATTCCTTTAAAAAAAAAAGAAAAAATGTATCTCTAATTCAGTAGGGGTCTGGGTAGCTCTCACTAGAGCCTTCATCAGCTCTGTTTGTAGCAGTTAATGTTTTAGGGAATATTCTTAGGAATTATAAAACAACACAAATTTCAAAGTGGAAAGGAAAAAAAAAGACAGGAGAAATAAAATGTGTGTGAGAGAGGTAGGGCTCCTCTTGATTAAATTTTCAAAAGGAGATAATAAATTAGGAGAAAATGTGAGAACAAAGATGGTCCTATGGTTTTATTTATTTATTGCATTAAAATAAGTAAAGAAGCCAACAAATTCTAAATTTCTGTTTCTGAGATTTAATTATATATCTCTGTAGTTCAAATTTTCTCTCAGTTAATTCAGGAAGGAGGGGTTTTTACTGATAGTTGAGAATAGTATTAATCTCTCTTATTTTCAATTTATTTGTTGCAAAATAACCCCAAAATGATGAAATTGGTATAGACTGGAGATTTTCAAGGTGTGGTCCCAGGACTAGCAGCATTAGCATTAGCATCATTTAGGAACTTGTTAGAAATTCAGATTCTTGGGTTCCATCTGAGACATACTAAATCAGAAGCTCTGGGGACAGAGCCTGGCTATCTGTGTTTGAAATATTCCCCAGGAGATCTGGGTTCACCTTTGAGTGTGATAACTACTGGCACAGTCTTCTAGATGATGGACAGCTATACGACTCAATGAGTCCACTAAAAATACATTATCCAGTATCATATATGCACTATTTGATACTTTTTTTTTTAAAGAATATACAGATAGAGTACCAGTTTTGGAGCCAGAGTATTCAGATGCCTCTCTCCCAGCTCTATGAGAGTTTGTATAGAATCTCTGACACTGAGTTCCCTGACCTGTAAAATGGGAATGATGCTTATTGCCTAGAATTGTCTTGTGGAGGGGAGGGGCAGAGAAGAGTGTGTGAAGCATCTGTTACATGGGAAGACATCTAAAATAGTTCCAGGTGTAATTTTATTAAAATAATGGACTAACCACAATCGGTTCACTGCTTTTCTGTTTTAATAAACATTATAATGTAAGCAAATAAAAATAGCTCTTATCGATCCACTCTGCTTAAATTGAGAGAGATGTTTTCTATAACACTGTCTCCCAAAGGAGATATGCCTCTTTCAAAGAAATCCAATATAATAGACGCTAATATCAAAAAGGCCAAGTAAGCATCATTCAGTCACTAGTCCTCTTGAATGAGGTAGATATGGAGCACTAATCTATGAGCTGAAGGGAAGGAGGGAGGAAGGCCTCATTGTGGCCCCAGCCGCCACACCATGGTCGTCTGCCTGGGCTGCTGCGGTCTTTTCTGCACTAGTCTTTCAGTTTTTCTTTCCATCCATCCCCACTCGCTGTGGTCACAACACAGCAGAGAGGTCCAGACACAGCTTTAGTTCATGACTTTATGTTTATCTACTTAAAAACATCACACTTGGAGTCAAAGCCAAATTCTCACTCTAAACAACACCCCCCTACATAATCTAGTTCAATTATGCATTATGTCCTTCTCCTCTCACTTAGCCGCTCCGGCCTCACTAGCCTCCTGGCTCCCTCGTCAACGCCCAGGCATGCTTCTGCCTCAGGACCTTTGCATTTGCTTTACCCTCTGCTTGCAATGCTTTTCCATCACATATCCAAGACTACCTCTCTCATTTCTAACTTTCTTCAGGCATTTATTCAAATGTCATCTTTGTTATGCGGCCTTCCCATATAATGTTTTGATACTTCCCCACCCTGACATTTCTCTGCTTTATTTGTTCTAGGAATTTCCCATTATCAAAATGGATCCCATAGTACATTTTTGTTATTTATCCTACATCATCTTCTTTCTCAAGAATGTAAGCTCAGGGTATCTCAAGAGCCTGGAAAAGTACCTGGCACATAATGAAATCAATATATTTCAAATCAATCAATGAATAAATAAATGAATGAATTTCCTTAATTGTCATTCCCTTACTTAGATATTGCTACCTACCAATCAATTAATGATGAATGAAAATAGTGAAGTAGGTAGGTAGGTAACCAGTTAAACAAAAGGACAAACATGATGTAACCTTTTGTTATTGCTGTTTGGCCAGGTATAGAAAGGAAAAAGAAAAAGAAAAAGAAAAAGTTAAATGCATAATAATTTTATGGCATTCCTTACAAGATATTTTTTAGCCCTTAGGGAAAGTTTTTCAGGGAAGCAGGAGAGTTTAAAGCAAGAACCTTGGAATCAGAGCTCAGAACTTGACAAGTTATGAAAACTTGGACAGACTAATCCACATTTTCAAACTGTAGTTTCATCTGTGAAATGGGTCGCATGTATACATATAACCTGTGGAACTAGAGTGAAGCTTAAGTGAGATAGTGTTCATAGATCACTTGCCACAATGTTAGTATAGTAAAGGTTCAATAAACACTGCCATAGCTATCACTGAAATTTAAGTCACTAAATTTGGGTATTCTGGAAAAAACGGAACAGGTAAAGCATTTGAATGGCAAATAAGATTACTCCTGTTTGAGTGAATTTCAGGAACTGGATTTATCTACTCTAACTCACCCAAACTTTGCATTGGGATGAAACCAGTTTCTGAAAACAAAATTGCCACCATTTTTGAAAAGATCCGGTTTTTAAACATCAGTAATGGCTCCTGACTCCCCTCAAACTCTGTTGGCGTCATGGCTCACTTCACTTATTTTCTTGTTTAGACACTATCAGAAACAAACCAATAATTATAAAAGTGAATGCTCCTCATTTGGATCTGAACTGTCAATGAAGACCGAACAAACGGCACCGCAGAGAGCGGTGTTATTAAAGCTGCAGTGAGCACTCTGGCACCGGGACAGCCTTCCCCAACCCACCCCATCTTTCTCAGGCTTAGCTTTTGATTCATCCCAGAAAGGCAGGCTTTTGCATTTTTCACAAAGGAACTGCCTTGGGGGAAAGTAAGTTGTGTCAGTCAAAACCATTTATGAGACATGTCTGTATTTTGTTTTCTTATGCACCTGGGAGAAGGCGTCTCAGATCAGGTTTTTTTCTCTCTGTATTAACAAAAGATTATATTATCACTTGGGTCTAAAACATACACCTAACATGGCAATAAACTCCTTCATGGTAATTAACTATTGTGTCGGGAATTTTTGTGTGTGTTAGAGATGCGACTAAGACTTGAAAGTACCCCCACTGAACAACCAGAAGATTAAAATTACCATAAAGTTTTGAAGTAAAAGATTCCTGAGTTCAGCTGTGGGCACCTAAAACACCAGCCATCTTAAGCTACTAACCACAAGGACACGGAATGCAATGCTGACCCTGGACTGAGTACATTTCAAAACAATTTTAAATTATACTATAAACTGAAGATTAAGGACCTTTGCCTCATTAAAAATGAACAACAAACAAACAAATAAACACCAATACTTGGACTAAGATGTTCTGAATAATACAGCAGAGGTCATATCTTAAACTAAATCTTTTAATGTCTGCTATTTGTTTTGAGCCACTATCAGTGAGTATGAGCCTACAACCTTGTATAATTTTTGTCAGGGCTCTTAAATACTCTGAAAGTAATTATTTTAGGTGACTGAATCCATCATAAGTATTTTAGAAAGAAACAAATCAAAACAAAACAAAGCAAAATACACAGAAGCCTAGCCCTCCTGTCTGAGACACAGAACCAATTAGGATGTTCCTGGCGAGAATGTGAATTACAAACTGTGATGAGAATTCAACACTGCTTCTGAAATAAACTATATTGTGAGACAAGTCCTATGTATCTGAGAAGGAGAGGTAAACACACTCATAACTGAAGATTTCTTTTTGTCTTTCTTTGTCCTTCACAAATGAAAAACATTGTCCAATGCTCTACCTAGAAACTAGACATCTGAAGGACATCAGGACAGTTTCCAGGTAGAGTAGTGTGGGAGGGACACTAAGCTATGCTGGGGTGGGTATCCCTTGCTTCAGCTAAGGCACTTTAATATGTCTACATGTAGCAGAAGATAGAGAACTGGAAAGATATAAGATTTGAAGAGATAGAAAGAGAGAAGAGGCCAGGGCCTGAAGTTAATGGGCTTTAGTACAGAAAGTCTCTCTTCACCTGACCTAGTCCTTAAGTGGAGACAGCAAAATATTCATCTAAAATCCAGCAGTGAACTATAAAGCCCCTGGTTGGGGTCTGGCAGAAACTGTCTTCCTAGAGCGATGGGATCTCACTTCGTACCCTCTGGGTTTTACCTGGGCACATGGATACTTACCTAGAAATTATATTTTCCAGCCTCCCCTTGCAGCTGAGTATGGTCATGTGACTTAACTCTGGTCAATGGAGAATGTAGAGAAGTGAGAGGAGGGCTTGTAGTACTTTAAAAGAAAGATTCTTCTTCTCTTTTTTCTCCCTATTTCTTGAAGCCTGTATATGGTGTAGGACATAGGAAGCAAGGTGGTACCACTAAGATGTCAAAATATGTCTGATTAATTATCAGTCTGATGCTCCTTGGGGTCCCAAAGCTACTGCAACTTGCTGAAGATACAAGAGATGGAAATCTACAGCCCTTGACCTTTTCCAAATGTGGGTCACTGAATGACATTGCGGAACAGTCATCTGGTTTATGAGGGAGAAGTGCTCATCTATTTTGTTTAAGCCTTTGTTTTTGGAGTGTCTTTATTATAGTTATTAGCCAATGCCCTCACTACTTTAGATGCCCAGGTCTGAGCTGGCACAATGTGTTGTTAAGTCAGAATTTTTCCCAACACACATCCTTTTGTGCCTACAGAGGCTTTTGCAGCCTTCCCTGTTCCTTCCATTCTTCATCCCCATTTGTGTGCCTGCCATCTACAAGAATGGCTATACGAGAACACCAATATTCACTAGGTCAGGATGGGGTCCAGCTCACTTGAGCATGTTGCTGCTGCTAGACTCAGTATTACATAGTTGCATTTGTTAACTCATGAAGATTTTATCAATAAATCAGAATTTCCCTCTCATTTACAGAGATCTTTTTCTGTTGTTCAGAGAGAATTTATTGAGCATCTACTTTAGGCTGACTCGTTCAATAGTCTTGATACTCCTATCTCTTCCCTTGTTAATATGATCAAGAAGTACACTATTTACTTGAAGTAAATCCACTTGGAATTTTCCCCAAAACAAACCAAATGGGAATATAAAAGAAGTGGCAGAGAAGTATCACAAATCTGTAAGTTCCTGTTTATATAGAATCATTTAGGAGCTAGAGTATGCAGGACAAGCACTCTTCACAGATCTTTAACTACTTTCATCAAAGATTCAGAGGTTCCTTTGAATGGAATAGTAGGAGTTGCCCCTGGGCGCAACAATCCTCTCTGTGCTCTAATGCTGTCAGAGTAGCAAGTAGGGCTCAGTTTTGGTTCCTCTATCTGTCTTTCTCTGGCTTCTTCCTATAACACCTGAGAACATGACACACAGTGATCAATATGAGAGGCCAATGTGATGAAGTGTGAGAGGTTTGCAACTGGGTTACCGTTGCTTGCATAAGATATAAAGATAGCTTCTCCGTTCCCTTTTCCATGCCATGTTCAGTGGCTGCAACAGTGATAATAGGCAACTATTGTGATTTTACATTTATTTATTCTCCCAACACGGCATTCCTGACTTTGTATCTGTTTATGAATCTGCTTTTTTGAGATATTAAAAAAAATCACTGACACATACTTGAGCCTTTTAAAGAGGTCAATTATCAGCCCAGTGCTACTTGGAGTCACAAAGTTACCACAAGAATCTGAAGACATTGTGAGAGAGAGCAATCCTCAGCCCTTTGCCAAAGTAACAATCCCCTCACCTCCTTTGGGCAAGTCTGAGCTCAAAATACATTTGTGTTGGCCTCAGACACAAGCTGGGCTTATCAAGATGATCACAGGGGAAAAAATGGTTGCAGATGAAATTTAAATGAGATAACAAATACTTATATGTCATTTGCATGTTGGGGGAAAGGGCATTGATTTGGGCTCCTATTCTAGTACTGCCATATACAAACTGAGCACTCTTGAGCAGAGCATCAGTGTTTTCATCAATTAAGAGGGAATTTTATACCTACCTGTCTATGCTGTTATAAAAATGCCATAAAATAATACATATAGTATATGTTCAATAAATATTTGCTGAGTAAATGGATAAGCACAGGTAAAAGCTCTTCGCAATCTGGGCTTCTCACCCTTACTTCCTTATAGTTCTTTCAATAATACCAGGCATCTTCAGACTTGGGGCCTTTGCCATTGCATCTCCCTCGGTCTACAGGGCTTTTCTTCTGGATACATATATGACATGTCCCCTCACCTCTTCCAAATCTTGTTCGAATGCCCCCTTCTCAGAAAGATATTGTCTCATGATCACTTGATTTTTACCCACACCCTTTCCTCTAATTCCAGTCCCCTCGTTCTGCTTTGTTATTCTCTATCATATTGATCACGATCCAAAATCCAATACACTTTATTATCTGTCTGCAGCCAGCTAAAATTAAAACATCACAAAGGCAGGAGTTTTTGTCTGTTTATCTGTTCAGTTTCCTGAATTAGTATCTTAGGGCTGCCATAATAAACAACCACAAACTTTGTGGCTTGAAACAACAGAAATGTATTCTTACACATTCTGGAGGCAAAATCAAGGAACTGATGGAGTCACACTTCATCAAAGGCACTAGGGGAGATTCTATTCTTTTCCTGTGCCAATTTCTAGTGGCTCCAGTTATTCCTTGGCTTGGGGCTGCATCGTTCTGATCTCTGCCTCTGTTTTCTCAGGGCCTCTCCTCCTTCTCTCTGTGTTGCTTCTGTGTGTATCTCTTACAAGGACACTTGACACTGGAGTTAGGGCCCACCTGGGTAATCCAGGACTATCTCATCTCGAGATCCTTAACTCGATTACAGTTGTAAAGGCCCTTTTCCCAAATAAGGTCATTCTCACAAGTTCTGGGGGTTCAGATGTAGACATATCTTTTTGGCAGCCACCGTTCAACAATTATGCACACTGTTTGGTCTTCAGCACTCATTATAGAGGCACATCAAGGTACTCAGTTCAGACATGTTGAATAAATACAAACATGTGGTTGGAACTTAAAGTGTGTTCACTTTTCTCTCTTGAAGAAGTACATTTTCAGGTGTGGCTTAAGTACATAGCTGAGAGAAATTTTCCTGAGATAAAAGGAACATTCGGCCTCTTGAAAGGCTCTCTCGTGACCCTCCCCGCCACACACCCTGGAGTCAAAAGTGATTCCCACTATGGCTTGAGGGACCCTACTGACTGAACGGGAATCAGATTCATTGCCATGCAGAAACTATCCTTCATATCACATGTCCTCTTGTCGGATCCAATCATTCATAGGTGTAAATACCCACACAGGACCCCTTCCAACAAGAGAAGCTAAGTGTGAGTATTCATTTCTAAGAATGGCATACCATTAACATGGTTGCCAGATAATTCCTCAGAACCTTCCCGATTTGCATAAATACCTCCTAGTCAATTTCTATTTTTCTTAATTTAAAACGAAAGTGGCAGTTGGATGGCTGAGACCCTGGTCACGGTCTGGCGGCTCTACATTCATGCGAGCAATGAATACTGGACCATTGGAGCAAGAAGAGATGAAAAATATCCATTATCAGCATTGGTCACTACTTGCTTGAACAAACTGAATAGCCCTCACTTGCATGAACAATTAATTCACTTAAATGGGTTATAGGAATTCAAACTAATACAAGATTATTTGTGCTAAGTGGTCCGAATACAGAATTTATAAATGCATTCTCAATTGAAAGAATGATCAAAAAATTGAATTGCTAAAGTGGTTCACACTGACAAATGTGAGTTACTTGCCCCCTTTGTGCTGGTTTCTACTCTGAGTAGGTACTGAAAGCATTTTTAAGAATGAATATAAAGTCGCCTTTTCCCTCAAGGGGCTTACAGTTTATCTGTAAGGATCATGATAATAGTCTTACATAACCAAACCATCTCACATAACAATATTTCAATAAATATTCTTCAAGTCACCTCTGTATGGATACATGCACCAGGAGGTGAGCCATAGGAGTTCGGTGACTGACAAGAAAGAAAAGAAAATAGCTAACTACTAGAAAATAAAATACCAGAAAATAAAAGCCAAATAGACCAAGAGTAGAAAGTTAGAGTAGTAAGAATTCACGAAGGAAGTTCTCTGGATTTTGAAAAAGAGAGGTGGTACATCTGGTTAGCAGTAAAATCTAGGGAACTTTAGAAAGGGAAGCCGAAAGTAAAAAGCACTGAGGAAACAGAGAAACGGAAATGGGTGCAGAATGAGTATGACATACCTCAAATCATATTTTATCCTTAAGAGAGAAATTGTGGGCACCAACATGTGGGACATGCATACAGAAGAACTGGTAAGAAAATACATAATAATAACTAACATTCACTGAACGCTTACTATGTGACAGGTACTCAACAATGTCTTCTATATAGACCAGAGCTTTTCAACTACAATACTATTGATGTTTTGGGATGGATAATTTTTGGTTCTGAGTGGATGTCCTGTGTATTGTAGGATGTTTAAGAGCATCTTTGACTTCTACCGACCAACTCCAATAGCAATGCCCAGTTATGACAACCAAAATTCTCACCCAACATTGCCAAATGTCCCCTTGGGGGTGGAAAATAGCCTCCAGGTTAAAACCACGGATAAATACTGTTTTGTTCCATCTTCTTATAAGGACTCTATGAGGCAGCACCACTAGCCTCATTTTATTGATGAGGAAAGAAAAACATGTAAAAGTTAAAGTATGTGCTGGAAAGGAATCATCATCATTTGGGATATGTGGTTTAAATATATATATTTTTTAACATGTTATATTTAGTTATAGATTTTTTTTTACAGATGCATTAAGATTTTATGTAGTCACTATATAAATTTTTCAGCTTATACTTTTGACTTTGAGTGACATACTTAAAGTTTATCTAACCACAGATTATAAAAAATTCACCTCTAATTGATTTCTTTCAGTTTTTTTATGGTTTCCTTGAACACATATCTTGGTACCTTCAGGAATTTATTTTGATGTGAAGGTATATGTAGACACATAAACATGTATTATGAGCCTATATTTGATATTTCTTTCTTGTTTAAAAAAAAAAAACAATATTTTCCTGAATCCTATTACTTGGCAATAACTGTGCAACATTTTTAAAACATCCTTCAAGTCACTTCTGTATAAGTACATGCACCAAGAGTTGAGTCATAAGCATTTGGGGACTAAGAGTAGAGAAAATAAAATAGCTAAATACTAGTAACATTGGGGTTATTTATTGTGAGAAAGTAAAAAGGACACTGGGATAAAAAAAGGAGTTTGAAAGTATATAGTTAGATAAGGCAGAAAGTCAAAAGATTATAACAGAATGGAAACCAAGAAAACCACAGGGATGGTTTAACATATGCAAATCAATTTATGTGATACACTACATAAGCAAAATAAAGGATAAGAATCATATAGTCACATCGATAGATGCAGAAATAGCCTTTGACAATATACAGCATTTATGATTAAAATACTTAATAAATAGGTATAGAAGGAAAGTACTACAACATAATAAAGGCCGAATATGACAAATACTCAGCTAACATTATACTTAACAGTGAAAAACTAAAAATATTTCCTCTAAGATCAGGAACATGGCAAGGCTGTCCACTATCACCACTATTATTTGATATAATTTTGGAAGTTCTAGCGAGCATGATCAGGAAAAAAAGAAAGAAAGGCATCCAAATAGGAAATGAAAAAGTTAAACTGTCACTATTTGTGGATGACATGATTCTCTATATAGGAAACCCTAAACACTCCACTAAAACATTACTAGAACTAATAAACAAATATAGTAAAGTTTCAGTATACAAAATCAATGTTCAAAAATCCAGAGTTTTCCTATTCTCTAATAATAAATTTTCAGGAAAAAACATTTCTTTGCAATTGCAACAAAAAGAATAAAATACCTAGGAATAAACCTAACAAAACATGTAAAGGATCTATACAATAAAAACTATAAGATACTATTAAAAGAAAAGGAAGAAGACACAAATAAATGGAAAGATATTCTGTGTTCTTGGATGGGAAGAATCCACATAGTTTAAATGACCTTATTACCTAAAGCACTATACAGATTTAATGCAATCCTTATCAAAGTCTATAGGCATTTTTTTTAAAGAAATAGAATTTTAAAAATCATCATATTTGTATGGAAGCACAAAAGATGCCCAAATAGCCAAACCCATCCTGAGAAAAAATAAAAAAGGTGGAGATATCACTCTGCCCAATTTCGAATTATACTACAAAGTGACAATGATCAAAGCAGCAGGCTTGGCAGAAAAACAGACACACAGACCAGTGGAACAGAATTGAAATTCCAGAAGGAAATTTTTGACAAAGGAGCCAAAAACATAACAATGGGGAAAGAAAGTCCTCTTCAATAAATGTGCTGGGAAAATTGGAAAACCACATGCAAAATAATAAAACTAGACTACTGTCTATCACCAAATACCAAAATTAACTCCAAATGGACTAAGGACCTAAATATAAGACCTGAAACAATAAATTGCATAGAAGAAAACATAGACACTAAATGCATAGACTTTGGGCTTAGGATTTTATTAATTTGACCTTAAATGCAAGAAAAATAAAATAAAAAATAAATGAATGGGATTATATTAAACTAAAAAGCTTCTGCATAGAAAAAAAAGTCAACAGGACAAAGTGTCAACCAATTAATAGAAGATATTTGCAAACAATGCCCCTGATAAGGGCCTAATATCTAAAATATATAAAGAATTCATATAACTCAATAACAACAAAATAACAAACAATCCAATTCAAAAATGGGGGGAGGACCTAAACAGCCACTCTCTTAAGAAGACATACAAATGTCCAACAGGCATATTAAAGATGCTCAATTTCACTAGCTATTAGGGAAAAACACAAATCAAAACCACAATGAGATACCATCTCACACCTGTTACAATGGCTATCATCAATAGGACAAGTAATAACAAGTGGAGAGTGTGTGTAGAAAAAAGAACCTTTATATACTGCTGATGGGATTGCAAACTGATACAACCATTATGGAAAACAGTATGGAGGTTCCTCAAAAAACTAAGAATTGAATTACCATATGATCCAGCAATTCATCTTCTTGATATTTACCCCCCAAAAACCTGAAAACATGTATTCGCAAAAATATATGCACCCCGATGTTCATAGCAGCATTATTAACAGTAGCCAGGGCATGAAAGCAACCAAAGTGTCCTATGGTAGATGACTGGATAAAGAAGATGTGGTAAATATACACAATGGAATATTACTGAGCTATAAGAAGAGATGAAATATTGCCATTTGTGATGACATGGATGAATCTTGAGATAGTCAGACGAAGTGAAATGAGATAGAAAAAGTTGAAAACCACATGATTTCATTCATATGTAGAATATAAATCTAAAAGCAACAAACAAACATGACAAAAGAGACTCATGGATATGGACAGTGGGTTAGTGGTAACCAGAGGGAAGAGAGGTAGGGGATAGGTAGATAAGGGTAAAAAGAGTCAAATATTTTGTGACAGAAGGAAATCTAACTAGGGGTGGTGAACACACAATGCAATATATATGTGACATACTGTTGAATTGTACACTTAAAACTTATTGGATTTTATTGATCAATGTCGCTCAATAATTTTTTATAATTCTTAATAAAAAATAAGATAAAATAGCTAAATACTAGTAACATTAGGGGATATTTACAAGGAGAAAGTAGAAAGGAAACTGGGATAAAAAGGAGTAAGAAAGTATACAGTTAGATAAGGAAGCAAGTCAAAAGGATATAACTGAATGGAAATCGAGAAAAGAGGTATTTTCACAATAGTGAAACTTCAAATATCAAATGCAGTGGTAAAATTACTGCTGATTGAGCCTGAAACAATGTGCATTTTGGTGTCTGTGAAGAGATATTTTTGGGAGAATGAAGAGAAGAATAACCAGTATGTAAACAGATTAAGATAAATAATCATATGAAGAGGGAAAATTCTAGAGGTATAGAGCAGATGCTTCTTTATCAAGAAAAGAACTGATGAAGAAATGAGAAGGTACAATATCTTTGGGAAAAAAGGAGCCCGAAAAGCTGTGTAGTTGGGCTTCTAATCTTGGGCGTGACCAACATTTAAGGGGTATATGTGAACAGGGTTTAAGAAACCCTACAAAATTCTCTAAATTATATTTAACTTTCGTGTGTTCTAGGGATATGCAACATTTTTTATCTAATTATCAATAAGTGCTAAGAATTACTTTGTTAGAGGATGGGGTAACTTTTGTTAATTTATAGCAGAGGAGAATGACCCGATAAATAATACTTCTAAGTTGCAATTCCCTCATTTTCACCACAAGGCTAACAATACCTCCTTATGATGATGTGTTAAATTAAACAAGGTTGTTTTGTTGTTGCTATCGATAATGCTATTGCTGATTCCAGTGTATGAGTATTTTAAACATGGATGTGAATCAGGCAGAGCAAATAGGGCAGGGCCACTCTGAGTCCTGTGTTGACTTTTGTAAAGCTCCCTAAGAGTTTCACACAAAGAATCACATGCTGTTCTCTGAGCTGACATTTTCATACTCATAAAGCTCAGTATTATTCCAGTTCAAGAAGCTAATGAGCCATGGGGTAGAGGTGGTGGGAAGAAAAAGGGGTTTACTCTGGTGTTTACTCGTGTGTGTGCACATACTTACATTTTTGATGATTTCTCAAATGGTTTTAGATATGCAACAGGAAAGGATTATAATACCCTCCCAGTCACTGCCCCACTGGAAAACCTCAAGTCACTAATTGCTGTGTCATTTCATCTGCTCAAAGATTTCATTTTCTTTGCTACGCTTTGCTCTGTAAGCCTTTTAATCTTGTAAGGTATAGCCATATAAACAAACAAGAGAAAGCAAGAAGATGAAAACTCTGCAGGTCCATCTAGTTTTGAATTTTACTTGACAAACACAGCAGTACATGGTTTTGATAATGGCCATGAGAATTGTGATTTGACCTTCCTCTTGCCATCATGTGAAATGTAAACACGGTGTGCTTTCTCATAATTAAAAGATATTGATTCCTCAGCAGCACATGAAGGGGCTGAGTAATCTTCCTTCTCAAAAGATGCAGCATGATCTCTCTTATTATCTAGTTATATCCAATCAGAAGTAAGCCATGATAGGCTGATGTGGCTTTGTACTTGAGGAAGTTGTATAACTGGGAAAGTTATGTAACTGGGAAATAGTATCAATTTTACTTTGAAATTAGTTGTTTGCTGTGTTTTTAGAACACACTATGACATTGTAATAAAATATGACAAGATTCAGTGGTTTAAAGTAACGAAGAAGTTTCTTTCTTCCTCATGAAACAGTGTGGTCCAGCAATGGAATGATGGCATTGATAGTGCTGGGAATCCATCTTGTTACCATGTCATCTCAAGCATATGCCCTCATTGGCTTAGCAAAAGATGACTCACTATCATGTCTGCATTCCAGGGGGATGCAGGGGAAGGGGGGAATAGGAAGGGAGAACATGTTTCTTTCCTTTCAAGGACGTGACTTGAAGTGCATACATCATTTCCACTAATGTCTGTTTGGCCATCACCTAGTTATATAGCCACACCTAACAAAGATGGCTGGAAAAGTAATCTTTAGTTGGGTGATCATGTGCCCAGCTAAAATTTCTAAAGCTTTTGAAGAAGGAGGGGAATGGGGAGGGATATAGTGAGAATCACTAGGAGTCTTGGCCACAGTTGAGGTGAGTGAATATTTGCTTGAGAATAGAGAGAGAGGTTCCTAATCTGGGGGTCCCCATTCTCAAGCCTTAGGTTGTGATGATAATTAATGGTGATAATAAAAGTGATAGAAATAAAAATAGCAACAGCTATTGTTTATTGATTTCTTGCTTTGTGCCTCATTATACTAAGTACTTTGTAAAGATCACACCATTTTATCTTCACAATAATCCTATAGAATCAAAAGTATAGTTATTCCAATTTTACATATGAAGAAACTGAGAGGTGTTAAACTCAGAAACTCACTGAGGTCATGCAACTATTTATGGAGCCCAGTAGAATCTAAACCTACGTATTTCTATGACCAAAGTTATTCTTTTAACCACTTTGCTTAGATATTAATAATGGTCTGAAACACTTCAATATTTCAAAAAGCTGAACTAAACTGCAAACTTCTCCATAATTAGACCATCTGAACTAGTTAAAAGATGTTTGTTTGTGGCTTGAATATAAACAATTTAGAATGGTCCTTCCATTTATCAAGGACTAATAAGAACTTTTGGCCCTTACACAAACCTTGATTAATCTTTAAAATGTAGGAAAACAAATGATTGTGTATCAAATACAAACTTTTTCTTATAAAAGCCCTTTCTATACATGGCTTCCAGAGTGAGGGGAATGACCGAAGGGGCTGAGTAAATGCTGGGAGACAAGGATGCAAAGATTACCCACTGCAGGGCCTCTTTGATGGGGCTGACAGAAAGCTCGCAAGCCACAGCAGAGCTGAGATCCCTGACCATCCCTAAGGAAGGAGGCCTAACTCAATTGGGCTCACAACACTGAACCAGCAAGCAGCATGGAACAGGTAAGTCCAATGGAAGAGTTGTGGGCAGATTCAAGGTGAGGGAGAGTCAGAGATGTGGGTCTCTAGCGTCAGGCAGCATTGACCAAAAACTGGATGGAATAGCTAAGCCAGTCAGTGTGATGTGCAAAGGGTGGGCTCTGAGATGCAGCTGCTGTCAGCTTCATGCATCAGCACATTACAATGTCTGGAGAGGGAAGGGGAATAGGACATTTCCACCCTCCCCACAAACAGATGGGTAATTAGTTGGAGGGTGGGAGCCAGATGCTGTACTTCCCCTGAGACCAGCACCAGAGGGAATGGGCTGGCTCTGCAGAAGGCATTTCTGTTGCTGAAAAGGGAGATCATATTGGGGAAAGAATCAGGGATTCAGGGGTTCTTGGAAGGAGGGATAACAGCGTGGGGGAGTGCTTCTTCCTTCCGTGTTCATCTTCTACTAGCTCTCTCTCTACACCCGAAACAGCCAAGTGCTAGGTGAATGCTGTTCTTAGGAAATTCTGGCTGATTATAACCCTGTGAAAGTATATTTCAGGAAAGGTGGCCTGTCAGAGCCTACTGATGTTTGTTCCTGCTGGTGTTTGTTTCAAGGGCCTGTTGCTGTGTTTTACAGTGTGTTACAGACATTTCCCCTGATGTGAGAAGAAGTACTCAACTAAATCCTAGCTGAGCAGTAGCACCCTCTGAACTATGAGCCACAGTCTTACATAACACGCCTTTGACAATAATTCAGTTGCAATTGTTTGTTATTAATCTAAAATATTTTCTTGTGGGAAAAGTCCTCCAACATCACCCAAAACACTACTTTGCAATGATCACGGATTTTGGCTTGACAATGAGGCTGGCAAGAAAGTCGAAGATCAATGCCAGAGTCTGCACAGGGTCAGTTTACGTGCCCCCCTCTTTTGCCCTTTATTTTTTTCAGCTGAGTCTGAAGCCAGTGTTGACTTAAACATGCAACAATTTAAAACAGTATTGACAGGGTAATGAGTGTAAGTATTTGTATTATGTAAAATACTCTCCAGATCCAAGGAGGAACCATATAGGCAGTGCCCATGTACTATGGTCAGAGACTCAGAGCTATATGGAAGGGAGGAAACTGAGACTTCTCTTGGGAAATGAAATGTAAAATTAGCCCACAAAGAAGAGTCCTGTAATGTTAGCAGAAGAAAACAGATTTCAAGATCAGAAGGAATGAAGATGGTTATTGAATTAACTGTTAATTTACGCTAATTTACCAACATGTGAATTAGAAGACAGGGGCCAGTTAAGTCTTAAAAAAAAAAAGTTGGCATGGCCCATCTAAGCTCTGCCCAAAGACACTTAAGTTTCTCCTCCTCTCTTCCCCCATAATGTTTAAGGCCAAGATCAGCTGTGTTCAAACTTCTGTAATTCTCCCCGCTCCTAGACACAATCACAGTCCTGTAAGTTACAGTGAGCCATGTGCAATGCCTGCGTCAGTGGTTGATTGAGGTTACCATGCCCTCAGATTATGCTTTATCCCTTGATAGCTCATTTTGTCCAAGCACATACCACAGGGAAAGTTTTATAAATTATGCCCCGGAGGTAGCTGTGGGATGAAATTGGAGTGGACTGATAGCTTCATAACTTATAAATTGAACTTGAGAGGGGCAGGAAGCAATGAAAACCAGACTGGAGAATAATCTTGTAGTAGGTGGTAGCTGAAGTAAAGGAGTTAAAATCTAGTTGGAGATGATTCAACACAACATTGATGAATCAAGATCGAAACTACATTTTCTCCTTATAAAGAGGAAGGCAGATTAAAACCAATTTTGAAAATATTTGATTTTTGCCTAAAATTTGTCTCTCAGTAGTAAAAATAAATAAATATTGTAAATGTGATCCATGCAGTATCTAACAAGAGTGTAAGATCAGATTTCAGATAAATGTGTTGTTAGTGTGTGAGCTATTGATAAACGTGTTGCCGTTTGTTTGTAAAGGTCTTCTAGTTGTTACTCTTGCTTAGAGAATGCTAAATCGAGATGGAAAGAACCATAGTATCTTGTAGCTTCCTAGAACAATTAGAATTCTCCAAAAAAATTTTTACAATCTATGTTTAAATCTCTGATAAAGATATTAAAGAGGCATGTTTTGAAACAGTTTGCCAGTTATGACCCTGGAGACCTCCAGAAGACCTCCAGAATGCAAGATGGGGTGAAACCCCATATGAAAGATCAGGTACGCCCACTTCTGGACTTTTTCAAACCAAGGATGGCATGAACATGACAGAAATGCTACCCTTGCTTCCTCATGCCCTGTCTATGGTAGGTACTATTAAAGCCCTTTTTGTCAGTGAGACCAATACGGCTTCAGACTTGTTTTAAAAACAGGGCACATGAAATAAAAATTTTCTTTCATTCTTGAACCAATAGATATATGGGCCTCAGGGCTGAAATATGATTAGAAGGTTCTAAATTAGGAAGACATAAGAACTTCATGTCTTCCTTTATTAGACTGTCATTCAAGTGATTTGAAATCCTGAAAAGTACAGAACGGACTGAAGCGAATCCTCTTAGGCGATGGGGCTGTGGTGGGCAAAGGAGAATGGGAATTGAAGAAATGTATTCCTGCTTCTTGCTGCTGAGTCATTCCAAGGGGAGCATAAAAAGTATGTCATCTTCCTTGAAATAAAGTTTGCATATTTTTCTAGAATTTTTGCTTTTCTACAGAACCAAAGGCTAGCCATTCCAAAGGTGAACTTTGCAAACGCTGAATTTGACAGTGATTGGCAGTTGGCTTCTTGACTTCAGCCACAAGGGATTGGGGTTGGGAAGGAGAGAAAAGGAAATTGTTTAGGGGAAAGTGGATGTAGAAAAAGGAAGAAAAATCATGATGTGATACAGTGTACATTCACTGCGAAAGAGGGCAGTGACGATATTTCATGAGGTGGGCTGAAAGGAGAGCATTGGCGGACAAAAAAGAATCTGGGCTTTAAAACCTGGAGACAGGAAATGACTGTCTCAGAGAGCTGGTCAAGGAAGATTAGGGCTTAAGAAGAGAAATGTGCTAGATAGTTGTTGGATGGAGAGCAGGGGCTAGAGAGAATTTCTGTAATAGGATTCCAGGGATTTTAATAAGGTACTTTCATTCTGGCACTAAGGAATTCAACTAAAGTCTAAATGTAAATCACAATGCTTGGTTAAAGAGAAAACTAGCCAGGAGGGGAATAAAAAAAAATTAATTCTAGATAGATAGGTGAGCTAGCATAAATACAAAAATGGGCATTACCCTGAATATAACATGAATGCTGAGGTATTTTCACACTGCATTAATAAAGAAAAAAGTCTCTGTAATATTACCAGCTGATAGACCCTAGTCCTTCTTGGGGTCTTTTGCATTTTCAATTACTCACACTGCCATATTCCAGGTACAGGTTGAATAATCATTCATTCATTCATTCCCTATATATCTTTTCTCTCTCTCATCTTTGTTGGTTTTTGAAAGTCAATCTTTTCTGTGTAAGTGCAAAGCTCACCTTAGGTTTCAATTTCAAATTAACTTAATAATTCACTAAGTAATTAATCAGTCAATTTGTTAATCTAGCATTTACAGGGCTCACTTAGGTGCTGCCCAGCACTACCTCAGCACTGGAGATACAAAGAGGAATGAGACAGTTAAGACCTCAAGGAGCTTCCAGTCAAACCTGCAATGTCCTTATCTGATGTTATTTCTGTCTTCACCTCTTACCTATAGAGCATCTCCTGTCTCGTGAGACACAGCAATTGACTGAGCAAGCATCCAGTTATAATCCTAAATTTGCTCTTGATTGTTTGCTTTCTTTCTGGACCTTTCTAGCTTTGTTGGAAGCTTCCATGTTCTTCAAGCTCTGCTCCTTTAGATCCAGCCTCCAACTTCTCTAACTGGCATCAGGCATCACTACCCTTATCCTCTCATTCTCCATGGGAAAAAATAAATTTCTTTCTACTCTCCTCACCTTGGAGGCTTCTAACATGTTCTTTTCTCTAAATTTTCTCTGTAATTCCTTACATTAAAAAGAACACATGCACGCAGCACTTTTACTGTTTCAGATTTGGCCTAGCTACCTTGGGTCCACATCAATCTTTAATGATTAAGGAAGAGGGCTGTCACTACAACATATTAAAAACAAACAAATTTTA
This sequence comes from Rousettus aegyptiacus, assembly GCF_014176215.1. Taxonomy (NCBI): domain Eukaryota; kingdom Metazoa; phylum Chordata; class Mammalia; order Chiroptera; family Pteropodidae; genus Rousettus; species Rousettus aegyptiacus. Next base: position 25,675,449 of record NW_023416289.1, on the reverse strand, counting down.
AAAAATAGCTCTGCTTCAGTAGACAGGCAGTGTAACGTTCTGGCAGGGAACACTTTGCTGGGATGGATGGAGGTCTAGCCAGCTAGCAGTGGAAAATGATGACATGAGGGGCTGTTGACTAGCTCATCAGATTGTGATTAGCACTTCAAAGGGAGCGAGATCTCTCTGTGCTGAAGAGAGGTTATCTTTTCAAATCATAGGACCAGAGGTATTATCACAAGGAGAGGAATGGGGCAAGCCAACACAAAGTCCTTGAGTCTCTGTGACAGCAGAATCTCACAGATTCCAGCTGAGAAATTTAGCCACAGGGAATTACCTTGCATGTTTCTTACCAGTCTTTGTGACTGAACTAGTGAAGAGTAACTTAAAAAGAAGTCACTATCCATTGGCTGATCTGTGCTATCAAGAGGTAGTGTGGCCTGAGATCTTTGCCTAATGGATTAAAAGATGGCTAGTTAACTAAATAGAATCCTTTCTCTTGAGGGAATTTAAGGGGAAAAGTAAAAGTAAAATAGAAGCCAGAAAAGAACAAAGACAGAGAAGCTGAATAGTGAGTATGGTGATGACCAGAGTAGAGGGAGCAATGGAAGTGGCTTCATGGAAAATGGCATGGTGAATGGTCCCCTAATTTGCTTCTGGATGATTCATTTGTTTGTTCTTTCAATAAAAATTTACTGAGCAGCCATTTTGTGCAAGGCACTTTACTAGATGCTGTTGATTCCTGAAAAGCAAATTACTAAATCTAATTCCATCAAGCTAAGATGGTGTCTAATATTTCCTTGCATGGTCTATGTGATGCTCTGATAGTCTTAAGTCACCTGAAGCACATGGGTCTGCCCTAACAACTTAAAAATACTAATTAATAAAAGTATGTAGAAAAACATAGGGGATATAAAGTTCCAGGTATGGCAGAAATAAGATATGGTCTCAATTCGTCACTCTCTTGTAGTATTTGTATACATTCATCCCGTTGCTACGGTGTAATAGTGGGCTTAGCCTGTGACTTGCTTTGACCAATAGGTGCAATTGCATGTGATGAAGGCACAGGCTTAAGATGTGTTTCCAAAGTTGGGCGTGCCTCTTGTATTTCTATAACCTGAAAAATGAGAGACAGGGAACAGACCTATGTTGCACCATGGCCTATAGCTAAACCCAGCAGTGTTGATCAACCATATTCCAGATGACTCAGATTCATGAGCAAGAAATAAATGTTTCTGGTGATAAAGCCCTAAAAATCTGAGGTATTTTTGACACTAAAGGCAGTGAAAATCTTCAAGAACTAGCAGGCTAAAGCGTCAGATTTAGGGCTTTTGTGAACATGGACTTAATATGCTTATGGTGGGGAGAGTAGATATTTGAAAATGAAAATGAAAGCAAGAATGGATGTTTTCAGCAAAGCATTCCTTTTTCTTATTTCATCAAATGTTAAAGTTTTGTCATCAAACTCAACAGAAGTCAATTCTGGGATTTAATTTTGTTCCCCAGTTTTGTGAAGGCTGATATGTACCAGCATGAAAACTCACATGTCATGTGAACATCATTAACATCTACAGAGCATGTGGCCAAGCTCCAACTCAGGCACAAATTGTATTTATACATTGTCACATTTTGACCCACAGCAACTGTGATATGGGTAAGAATATATCAACACTTTGGAAAGGAGCAGGCTGAGGTTCAGAGGGTGAGGGTCTTGCCCAAGATTTCACATAGAGGAAGTGGCAAACCATTCTAAAACCCAGAACTATCTCTAAAACCTGTACACTTACCTCTGGAGGGCCTGGGTGAGAATTTATCTATACAGAAAATGAGGGGGAAAGCTGAAAAAGTGTCTAATGAATACAGTGATCATCAAAGCACCATTTATTATCCTCACTGGAGCCATCAAATTATAAATTTTATGGTACTTTTTTTTTCCCTTCAGAACTAACTACCCAGTTCTTACTTATTTCAGGATTTCTGAGTTCTGCTTTCCCTACAGAATAGGATGAATCATCCCCTAATTCCTCTTTGCTATAATAGAGATGCCTTTTAACTCTCCCTCTTTTATATTCCAAAAAAGTTCTCCTAAGGTCTCAGAGATACTGACACTAGAGTTCCCTGGACACCTGTGTGTCCTACAAAAGCCAAAGAACATTAGGATTAAAGGGCTCATATTTTACTTCTGTAAGGACTCCCCTTCAACACTTAGGAGAAATAGAGCAAATAATACTACTTACTGACCTTATTCAACAGGAACGGGTTTTGAATTTGATGTTCCTAGTCTCAGTCCCAGTCTTAGTAAGTTAACACCTCAGTGCCTGTGGCCCTCCTATCACCCAGATGAGGCTAAACACACAAAGAGGGGCCGTGGAGACACAGGTGTTCTGGCTTCACACAGTTATTGGGAATATTGCAGATGCTAGAGAGTTGTGACAACTCTAAGCCCCAGGGTAAAGCAGTGATCATAATATTAGCTAATAATTAGCTATTAGTTATCAAGCAGATAATATATTCAAAGCTGTGGGTAAAGTGCTTTATTTACACATAGTATGGCAAAAATAGTATATATAAAAATATTCTGGATGAATTGCCTCAGTCTAAATCTTATCACTATTGTATATTAGCTATGTAACCATTAGCAAGTTTTTTACCCTTTAGTACCTCAGTTTTTTCATCTGTAAAATGAGAATCATAGTTGAACTTAGCTCAGAAAGTTGCTGGAAATAAATGAATTAATAGATGTAAAGTGTTTTAAACAGTGACTGGCACATAGAAAGTTGAATACAAGTGTTAACTACTGTCATTATCCCATTTAATCATTCAATAAACCTAGGAAGAAGGTACCATTATTGTCCTTTTTACAGCTAACCCCACCCCCCGAGGTTCTGAGAAGTTGAATGTCTTACTCAAGATCACCAGGAGACAAGTAGCAGAGCCAGAATTTAAATTCACTCCTGTTAGATTCTGATGTACACATTTTTAAGTACATTAAAACAAACAAATGATACAATAAAATGTTTCCAATATGAAGACATTGGTGAACTATAAAATATTGGGCAGTTTTGCTGAAAACAGTGGCATGGTTTCCAGACTGGGCTGGCCAATAGAATTGCAAGGGAAATGATTCATTTTAGTTTAATCCAGTTAAGAGTGAGTTCTCAATTTAGAACATTTGGGATGTTTTTTCATGGATTCCCAAATTATTTAGAAAATTCACCACATTTGCAAATCTACTGGATTAGGATACTCTGATGATTGTTGAATCTATTCAAATCTGATATGGAAGATCTTATGGGCTTCCCAGTCCAACTTCCTACCCATGGCTGGAAACCCTCTAGTCTTTGGCAGATGTGCCTCCAGTTATAAGGTGTCTATGGGAAAAGCCCGATACATGGGCCCAGGTCTGCTTCCCAGCAGCTTCCACCCATGGTTTCTCCTGTTGAAAGCTCAGCGAACAAATCCATTCCCCCTCACAGTCATTCCCCTGGGTGGGGAGGGATGGGAGGACGATGGTGTACAAAGTGGACATGGGCAGATTAATTCAGAGAGATATGCTCTGAAGTGAGCATATTTGTCTCCATTGTTCAGGTTATGCACTTTCCCTCTCTCTCTCACACACCCCTGCTATCAGTTTATGTCAAGTGTGACAGCAGTTCACAGGAGTCCTGTCTCATGGATCCCTCTGTTGTTTCTAAAACATCTCATTTTCCTCCCACTCTCTCCTCCCGGTGCCAGGGAGTTTGCATTGTCTGAGTACTCCTTTTATGGTAGCTGTAAATTCTCCTTGTCTGCCTGGAACCCAAGGAACCTAAGGAAGTAGGATTCACCATCAGGTCTTGACTCTTCAATCATCCAGCTCAGATATGTAGCATGTTAACCCAGATCCCTGAGAAGCAAATACAAGATAGCATTTAAGACCAATTATTTTATTAGGAAAATACCTGGTAAGAGGGAATGCAGAGTAGGCTGGGAAGACTTGGGAGATCCATCAGACAGATATGCAACTCTGACACTGCGTGGGGGATAGAGGGAAGGAAGGCTAGGTAGAAGCATTCTAGAGTTAAAGGAAGTGCCCTGCAATCTAAGGAAAGTGCTACAAGGCTATAAGGAAGTCTTGGAGCCTAGGTCAGCTGTCATATGTCTTCCAGGACTCCTTGGAACACATCTGCCTTAGTGTCCCTGCCTTGCTGAGTCATTGGTGAGAGCAGCTAATAAGAAATATGAAGAATTCTGGTCAAGATGGTGGGTAGACAACACTGCACATGCCTCCTCCCATGACCACATTAAAACTGCAACCAAATTATGAAACAATCAACCTGGAGAATGGCCCAAAGACTAGCTGAATGGAACTCCTATAACTAGGGATATAAAGAAGAGACCACGCTGAGACTGGTAGGAGGCATAGAGATACACAATCGGCTGGCCCCACACCCATATGTGGAGGTTAAGCACTGGGAGGGATATCTTGGCTTCAGTAGCGCCACTGCAGGACCAAGAGGCCCCAGCCCCACACCAGACTCCTCAACCCAGGTTTCCAGTGCCAGGAAAAAGAGTCCCCACAAAATCTGGCTGTAAAAATCAGTGGGGATTCCAGCCCTCCACATGAGATGAAAGGCAGCTAGAAATTCAGATGTCTCTTTAAGAGCTCTCACACAGGATTGCTTGTAGGCACACACCCTGGGTTCCAGCAGAGAGACAGCAGCTCAGGTGGTTCCAGTGACATACAGGAAAATACTGACTTGTGTGGCTTTAGGGTGAGGGATAGAGGGATAGCTGCCACTGTCCTTTTGTTGAGCCCTCTTCTTATGCAGTCTGCAGGTGAGCGTCATCTTGACTGTGCTGAACACTCCCCCCATACAGCCAAAACTGAATCTACATTGGCCTGGTGAGATCTGTTAGCTCCACCCTGGTGACTCCTTGAGACCCTGCCCCATCCAAGTTAGAGGTACCATACTACAGATATCAAACTATACTATAAGGCTATAGTAATCAAAACAGCATAATATTGGCATTAAAAACAGACACATATATCAATGGAACAGAATAGAGAGCCCAGAAATACACCTACATTTATTTGGTCAATTAATCTATGACAAAGGATGCAAGAAAACACAATGGGGTAAAAACAGTCTCTTTAATAAGTGGTGCTGGGAAAACAGACACATGCTAAAGAAGGAAATTGGATCATTTTCTAACATCATATCCAAGAATGAACTCAACATGGATCAAAGACTTAAATATAATACCCCAAACCATAAAACTCCTAAAAGGAAACATAGACAATAAACTCTCTGACATGATTCTTAGTAATATTTTTTTCTGACATGTTGCCTTGGGCAAGGAAAACAAAAGAAAAAAATATACAAATGGGACTACATCGAACTAAAAACTTTTTGTACAGTAAAAGAAACCATCAACAAAATGAAAAGACAACTTGCTGAATGAGAAAAGATATTGTCTATGATACCAACAGCTCCTCTGATAAAGAGTTAATATCCAAAATTTATAAAGAACTCATATAACTCAACACCAAAAAACCAAACCATCCAATTTAAAAATAGGCAGAAAATCTGAATAGACATTTCTCCAAAGAGGATATACAGATGGACAATAGACATATAAAAAGATGCTCAACATCATGAATCATCAGAGAAATGCAAATTAAAACCACAATGAGATATCACCTCACACATGTCAGAATGGTTATCATCAATAAACCAGAAAACAACAAGTGCTAGTGAGGATGTAGAGAAAGGGGAACCCTCATGTACTGTTGGTGGGATTGCAACAGTACATGAGGGTTCCCCTTGTACAACCACTATTAAAAACAGTTTAGAGATTACTCAGCAATTTTACTTTTGAGTATTTATCTGGAAAAACACAAAACACTAATTTGAAGAGACACCTGCCACCCTATGTTCATTGCAGTGCTATTTACAATAGCCAAAATATGAAAGCAACAGAAGTGCCCATCAATGTATGATTGGATAAAAAAGTTGTGGTACATATATACAATGAACTATTACTCAGCCATAAAAAAAAAAGAGAAAGAAATCTTACCATCTGTGACATGGATGGACCTAGAAGGTATTATGCTAAGTGAGAAGTCAGAGAAAGAGATACCATGTGAATTCGCTTATACATGGAATCTAAGAAACAAAATAAATGAACAAAAAAAAAATGAAAACAGATTCATAGATATAAAGAACTGGTGACTGCCGGATGGAATGGGGTGGTTGGGGAGATAGATGAAAAAGATGAAGGGATTAAGAAGTACAATTTGGTCATTACAAAATAGTCACGGGGATATAAAGCACAGCAAAAGGAATATAGTCAATAATATTTTAATAACTATGTATAGTGCCAGGTGAGCATTAGACTAACCAAGGGGATCACTTCATAAATTACATAAATATCTAACCACTATGCTATATACCTGAAACTAATATAAAATAAATTAAATGTCATCTCTAATTGAAAAATAAAGATGAAAAAAAAAAAAAAGTATGGTTCATCCCAAACACTTCATGGACTCCAGGGCTCATTTGCTGGAGCCATTGGCCATTTACGCTTCCTGCAGTTAGAGGCCTGTGAGGCATGTTCTCATAGTTGCCATACTCAGCCAATGCAAAAGTTACTATTTAAAGTAATATCCCCTCCACTTATGTTGATGGAGATCTTCACCAGTCTGCTCAACCAAACTAAACAGAAAGATTCCTCGTTCTTCAATAAATATCAAGAAATCTGGACCATTTTTAGAAAACTGAATTGGTTATGGGATTATGAAGAGTTTACTTGCATTTGTATAAAATACAGCCAGGAGAAGATATCCTGCAACTAGCTGGAGTACAAGACTGAAGTAAAGACTGAGAATTGAGAGTGGGCTGAAATCAGAAAGGGAAATCTGTATAGAATTCATAATTAAAACCATAGAAATTCAGATGATTGTCCAAGGAAACAATGTAAAAGCAAAATAATTCTTGTAGTAGCAAGCTTGTAGTAGTAGAATAATAGTCTCTCTAAACAATATCTATTCTAATTCCCCAAACCTGTGACAAAGTTAGGTTACCTGGCAAAGAAGTTTGCAGATAGAATTAAGGTTGGTAATCAATTGGCCTTGAGATGAGAAGATTACCATGGATTATCTGGGCAGGCTCAATGTGATCACAAAGGTCTTTATGAAAGACAGAGACAGGTAACTCAGAGTCCAAGAAAGATTTAAAGATATAATGTTGCTTGTTCATAACAATGGAAAGAACCCTGAGCCAAGGTATAAGGATAGCTCTAAAGGCTGGAAAAGGCAAGAAAATGGATTCTCCCCTAGAGCTTCCAGAAGGAACTGGATGATATCTTGATTTTAGTCCACTGAGACCTATTTAGGACTTCTTTCCCAAACTATAACATTTTTTTTTGTTAATTTACTAAATTTGTGGTATTCTGTTGCATCAGCAATAGAAAACTAATACAGTTCCAATGCCAGAAACTTGGACGATATCAACTTGTAGATGTTAATGGCACAAATTCTTATTTTTCAGGGACTTTTCTAAATGTTTTTTAAATGCATTCTCATTCACAACCCTATGGAGCAGGTATCATTATCCCCATTTTCAGGTGAATAAGCCAAGATTTGAAATTTCAAATAACTTATCTAAGACTACACAGCTAGTAAGTACTAATACTAAAAGTTGAATCATGGAAATAGGGCTTCAAATTCCATGTCCCTATACAGAATGCTCTACTTTCTTTTCCAGAATGGAAGGATGCTGAGGAGCAGCCTTCAGATACTAAGGTAGGTGAAGGAACTGAATGTTAAATTATAGAAGCCAAGGGAGGACCAATCTCAAGGCTGGGATAAGGCATGAAGACAGAGGTTTTGAAAGCTACTTACATTGAGAAACATGGGCTATAGAATGATCACTTGGAAGCCACCAGTAGCCTTTGAGAGGTGCATCATAATGAAGGCACTGGGCAGAACATTCAGAAAAGTAGGTGCAGCACTGCAGCAAAGGCTCACCGTGAGCATTGCATGTGGAAAGACGTACCAAGAAATAAGCGAGCCCATAAAAGAAAAGCACAAAGTGGGATCACACTAAAGAATGCATTACATATATAATGTAAGATATATATAATTAAATATAATATATATTATATATACATATATATGAATGGGTGTTAATAGCCACATTTTTTTGTGTGTGTATGAGAGAAAAACACTGGAAGGTGATGAAGAGAAAGACACCAAATGCTAGAACAGGTTTTCTAATGGACCAAGTGGAAAGACTGACTAAAGGTTAAGCTTCAGCAAGAAAAGTCATTCTTTCCTCTGAGAGGAGAAGAGGAAAGGACATGCTGGGGGTGTGGGGAGGAAGATGAGGACATTATACAGAGCTGACTTGATTTACCACATTACCCTCCAGGAATGGGGGCCAAGGAGAGAGCCTCAAGTCTAGAGATTTGAAATAGAGATTGCAGTATGTGAGTTGGGGAGCTGAGAAAAATATAAAGAATTCTTGAGGCAGCATCTTTATCAGGACACAAACATTATTCACAAATGTCAAGAATTAATTTAGTTTTTTGTTGGCAAGAAGCAAAATGGAACTTTATATTATTTTCCTCCCTTTGAATCATATTTGAATAACTAAGTAAAAGTCAGCAACCAGCTCAATGGAAAATGTCCCCATAGAGATGGAGTCCCTTTTGAATTTTGCCTTCAGTTGATATTTGTATGTATGTAGGCCAGTCACAAGAGGCTGACCTCTCCAACGATGGAGTTTCTGAGGCTCCAGCCTTTCTTTTGTGTTGAAATGGCAGCATCTGGGGGAGGGGAAAAAAACACCTGTACTGTCCTGAATCACTAACTACAAAGCACCAGGATGGTAATTTGTCTACAAAGCAACCACTTGCTAAATGCATCCTTTGTGCTGAGCACCGTACTTGGTTTTGGTGATAATGGAGCCTCGGCAGCCCTACTCAGGAGTCAGAACACCTAAGTGCAAGTCCCATCTTCATCACCTACCACTTGGGTGTCTGTGAAGAAGTCCCAGTCTCCACTTGGCTCAGTTTCCACAGGAGCAAAACCGGCATTTGTGGTTGTCATGAGGTATATTTTATACAAAGCATACAAAGCACTTAGCACAGGGACTGGGTAAATTGGCCAATAATTATTATTTTTAATTTATGTATAAAAATGTCTAAAATACAGTCTTGTCTGGAGCTCCAGTACAGTGAAGAAAAGAGACATACGAATCCACACTTAGTTGAGGGTAATCCATTGTAACAGAGAAAAGAAGAGAGAGTAAGGGGACCCCGAGGAAGAAGAACCCGCCTCCACATGGGCAAGTCAAAGAAGGCTTCAGACGACCCGGGAAGTGGGAGCTCCTGTTTGTTAACTTCTTCAGAGCCCAAGCTCTTCAAAAGCTGGGTCCCCGCTGGTGCACCTCATCCAGAGTTCCTGTCTAATGAAGACTCTTCGACTGTCTCCCGAGCCATCTACTTTCAACTCTCAACAAATCTTATCTTGAAAAATGCTTTTCTTCCCTCCCTTGTCAATGCCTTTGCATGTTTTTCACTTTGTTGCTGGCCTCCTGACCAGGCACTTTCATCTCCTCACAACACAGAATCCTTACGGTGCTGTTTTCTTCCATTTATACAATCCCCGTTATTCTCTCCTCTCATGCATTATTTAGTCTTGAAAACTGCTGGGGGAGAGAGCCTGCAAGGTAGATGTCAGAAAAACAAGTTGTGTCTAATTTCATTATGCTGCGAACAACCCTAAAAAGAGACCACGATTTTTTTCAGGGATGAAGGTTGTGAGGGGAGCAGCTGAGGAGGGGAAGATTTACTTGAAAATAATGTGCAAAATTATTTGCATTTAAATATGTGAAAATTGATCATAATGTATTACTCTTCAGAAATGAGAGTGAGATCAGCAACAGATACTGTAAGTTAGAAAGGACTTAGTTGAGAAATATAAGAAACTGTAGTCACTATTATAATTATTCTGATGATGAGAATATTATTATTATTATTATCATTATAATTATTATTATTATTATTATTATTATTTATTGTATGGTAACCATTTACCCTTCACTGCATTAGGGCTTTACGTTCATCATCTCACAGAACCCCCAGAGCAGTCCTTGGAAGAAGGCAGTATTATTTTCCCTGTCATACAGAGGAGGACACCAAGAGTCAGAGAGGCTAGGAACTTGCTTAAAGTCACACAGCAGCTGAGAACTGGGAATGGTGCCCAGTCCTGCTACCCGACACTGCTTCCCCACTGTCTGGGGCTCTCTCGTTCACAGAGTACCCAAGCCCTGTGTCTTCATGAGGAATTCTGATTTCATCTCCAATTATTCTCCATGCAATTTCCTTGGAAGCCCCACCTTGGGTGCCCTGAAGACACACATGCCCCCCACTGCCACCACCACTGCCCCCAGACCAGCCAACCCAACCTCTGGAGCCAGGGGCTTGAGGCTGTCCCTATTCCACTCCACCCCTCCCACTTTGGTTTGAGGAATTCTTATTCTCTCTTCAAAACTGATCTGTGCTTTATACCCATAAGACTAACAAAATCAGAAAACCAGATTAGGCCAAATGATACTGGGGGGATGGAGTCAGGGGCATCTCATGCACAGTTATAGGGGGTATAGCGGGACAGCCATTCCGGAGAGTAATCTGGCACTATTTCAGTCAAAATACGTCTGGACATAACTTATGGGCAAGTTTCCTCTTGCTGGTGTAACAAATTACTATAAATTTAGTGGTTTAAAATAATACAAATGTATCATTACACATTTCTAGAGATCAGATGACTGACGACATAAGTCTCACCAGGCTAAAATCAAGGTATTGGCAAAGCTGGCCACTTCCTCCATCTTCAAAACCAGTAGTGTAGCATGTTCGAATCTGTCTCTGACCCTTTTGCTTCCCCCTTTCCTTACGGGGACCCTTGTGATTACATTGGACCTACCTAAACAATCTGGGATTAGCTACCTGCCCATCTCAAGATTCTTAAAGTCTCTTTTGCCATCTAAGATCATACAGTCATGAGTTTGGAGAACTAGAAAGTTAACATCTTTGGTGGCCACTATTCTGTTAGCCATACCTATGACCCAGCAACTCTATCCCTGGGTATATAAGATCCAAAGAACTTCTCAGGCCAATCCACAAATGAATCATAAAGAGTGTTACTGCAGAGTTATCTGGGGTTTTGGAACTACAATGGATGTTTCACACTTAGACAACGGAAAAGTGAAATATAGAGGAACGCATAGCCCTGGAGGATATGTAGCAATTAGAAATAACAGCCTAGATGTTCATACACTGGCATGAATGCATCTTTAAAAAGATTGCTTAGTGAAGGAAAGTACAAAATAGAGATCATTTACATCAACTTAAAAAGTAAATACATGTACATAAAATGACAATGTACATTTTGCATGAACATCATACAGGCAAAAAGACCTAATTGTACACATCGTTAATGGCTGCTTGTGGGACTAGAGGAGGGAATGAGGAGGGGCAGAGGAATAAAGGGAACAAAGGGGAATGAAAACAAAAGACTTGCTCAAATCTCTCCTCCTCGGTATAGCTATCCCTGACTCCCTCCCGCCTGCAGGTGGAGGCGTGCGGTTTGGCAATGTGGATCTTTAACAGAGTTCTTGCACACTGTCTTGTATTTGTCTGTTTGCATCTCTCACTTCACCATGAACTTCTTGAGAGAAGGCACTACATCTTGTTTCTTTTGTATCTTTGAAGCATAGCACAATGCCTGCCTCACAGTGGGTACCTAATGTGTGTTTTGTTAAATTGAACAGTGAACAGTGGGAAAACAGACATCTGGAGTGGGATGTCTCATATGAGCTGACACATAGAAAAATTTCTAAGGACGCCCAAATGGGCTTTAAAGCTAAGTTTGGAAATAAAGTCGAATCAGAAAGCCTGTTTCTTTCAGGCGAGCAAAGGAGAGGGGTGGAAAAGAGAATGTAGACCTCCTAAGCATCTGTTTTGCCTCTGACTTCTCAAGACAAAATGCCAAGAAAGATGAGCATCAGAATGAAAATTCAGAGCCAACACTAGTAGAAGGGAAAAGAAACCCTAACGTTGGGTAAAGGGATTGTAAGACAGCATCTAGTGGTGCTAAATAAATGCAATTCAGAAGGGATTGTAAGACAGCATCTAGTGGTTCTAAATAAATGCAATTCGGAAGGATGGGGGAGTGCTGAGACAAGGAGCAGAGTATCTCCAAATATTTCAAAAGGTGGCCCTGGATTCTGAGATTCTGTCATGAGAATGACATTGTTCTGGGTCAAGACTCCAAAACTGATCATTAAAGCAATGGTTTCGAGCACTTAGAACAAAAATAAAGGGGTGAACTTTAGAAGCCTGCAAGGTTCATTTAAATTGACTTGCACCTGAGTGACCTGGTTTCCTTCATGGATATTAAAAGGCAAAAGACTTGTGGTAGATTTCTTATGTGAATTTTGGCAAGGAATTTGATAAGCTCTTTCTTAGTGGTTTTAAGGACAAGGTTGATGCTTGCCTTGGTAATTACTTCAATGATCATACCCAAATGCTGTTGGTTCAAGGAACGGTACCAATCCTGATGAATTGGAATGTACCATGGACAGTATTAAAAATGGCTGATGTGTGTTGAATGCTTCTCACATGATAAGCACTGTCCCTGGCAATTCACACATGGAGTTCATCTCTCCCAGTCCCAGCAACTGTGTAGGGAAGGTGCTATTATTATTTTACTTTGCGTCTGAGGGGAGTAAGGTACAGAAAGGTGGGATACCTTCCCCAGGCAAGTAGCAACTAGCGACTCAGGCTTCAGGTACTGAGCTAGCCCAGCAAGTTATTCTGCTAAGGAATTTTTATATTAGAAGCTGAAAACTAGAAATGGGACTCAGCAATGCAAGAGCCCCTATAGAAATAGAACAAATATTGCCCTTGCCTTACTCTTGAACCACTCCCTGTTTCTTACGCAGACAGCTCTCACACTCACATTCTGTCTGCTGACCCCTTGCTCTGTAGTAGTTCTCTGTGATGAAGACTTCTCGGTGAATGTTTTCCTTTCTTATACTGGTCTATTTCCCACATGGTTTTACTCCCTGGTCCTACCCTGTACCTAATCAGAGCCACCAAGTTTCAGCCTTGGGTTTCAGCCTCACCTCACTCTGTCCCTCACCTAGACAGAACTGTTCAAAATCTATCTGTGCAAGTTGCTTATAGTTGGGTACAGCAATACAATCTAGTTCCTGGACTAGATGGTTAATGCCTTAAATGCCTGAAGAATCTCTTTTCCTAGGTAATCCTCCTCAGAACACAGTGATCACTGAAAACAGGGTTAATGGGCATGCAGAATCAATAGCTGCTAGACTGGGATCCAGAAGATACTCTTTTCAAATAGGATCTAGAAGAGGTAGCACCTAAGGACACAGGCAGTCATAGTCAATTATCCAACTGACTTAAATGTCTGTGCATTTTACATTTCATTCTTATCTAAACAGAGTCATGATCTACTTGGCAGTCTGTTGTGACTAAAAAGAAACCATTTAAATTCAGAGCTGAATTTGGGGAGATGAGTTTAAATCAGAACTATATTCAACCATCCAGTAATTCGGCACACTCTGGTTGAATACCTTTCAAGAATATGGTGAATTAGATCAGGTCCAAGAGTCAGGAGTCTGGCTCTTAGATACAACTCTTCCATTCCTATACTGAACAGCCTCAATTCCTCTGCTCTTCAGTCCTTAATTTTAAAATACAGGTGAGGATACACATCTCACAGGTCTGTTGTGAAGACTATGTTCGTCTGCTCCAGAAGCAGACTCTGAAACAAAGATTCAAGTGCAAATAGTTTATTTGGGAGGTAAAAAAAGTACCTACATGGGGATATAAACTGATTTAAGGTAGGAAAGGCAGACAACAAAAGGTTTATTTTCAAATCATCTTTCAGCATAGGAAGCTAGAGCTGAATCATGCTGGGGAGTTCTGGAAGCCTCAGTTATCACATTAAGGGGTGACAGAACTGGGGTATTTGGTTGAAGGCTATTCCTAGTTTGTTTGTGCCCCTGACAAGTAAAATGGGCCAGTAGGCATTAAAATGGTAAGGAATGTGTGCTATAAATTGTGCAAGCTATTCTCTGTGAAAGGTATTTGTTACTTGTTTATGCATTTTATGTTTAGGGAAGTGCCTACACTGTGACCTGAGTGAGTCCTGGGCTAGAACCTGGGCATAGGAAGTGACTGACCTGCTCTTATGATAATTTCACTAAAGTGTGAAAGACAGACGCAAAACGAATATTTAGAGTTAATAGTAAAGAGTTCTAGGATAGGGAACTAACGGGGGAGCTATGAAACACAGAGAACTAGAACAGAGCAGGGAGCTCCTCCCTCTCCCACAACAGGTGAGGTTTAAGTTGAGTCCGTAAGGGTAAGCAGGCATTCACCAGGGAAAACTAGGGATCTCCAAATGAAGATGATTCAAACACAGAGATCTTGAAGTGGGAGGGGAGTCAATAAACTGTGGTCCCAGGGCAAAATCCAAACCATTTCCTGTTTATATAAATAAAGCTTTATTGATACAAAGCCACAGTCATTCCTTTATGTACCTTTGATGGAGGGTTTCACCATACAGTGACAGAGTTGAGTAGCTGCAAGAGAAACTATCACCCACAAAGCCTGTGTGGCTATCTGCATAAAATGTTTGCTGACTTCTGGTTTATATAATGACCTGGAAATAAATTTTAATGCATTTTAAGCCATTAATAATGTTTATTATTCCTTGATGTAGATATGTGTGAGAACAACACACTTATAAAAAGCTCATGATCTATTGAGGGGGAAAAGGGCAATAAATGAATGAATGAATGAATGAATAAATAAATAAATAAAATTTCATGTGAGTGATTCTGTAATAAAAGACCATACCCAGGGTTTACTGAGTTACCAAGACGAGAATTATTAGTTCTGCTTAAAGAGAGAAGATAGATTTATAGAGGAATTGATAGATCTTGGATTTTGAGTCCATTTCTGGGTTAATGTAGGTAGTTAGAATTAATCAGGACAGAGGGTAAAACATGTTCAAAAGTAAAGAAATGAGAAAGCCAAAAGTATCCAGAAAAGATTGTAGTTTTCCTCCCTTTGTCTCCGAGCAGCTGACAGTGCCATGAGTATCGCCTCCTGGGAGAATTGCCACTTAACTCCCTTCACCTCTACCACCAGCTTTAAAAAAAAATTATTTCAAGAGTTAACAAGAACAGATAGGAACTGGATCACTGGGTCTGAGGGCTTCTCAGAAAATAATAAACTCTCTAGATAAAGGATTCAAGTAGAAGAATAAAAGAAAAGTAGAAAGTGGCAGGTTTTAAGTGAAACAATAGAGTTAAAGGTTTAAGATCCTTGGATATAAAAACTATATATTAGTTCTTCCATTACCAAATTGTGGATAATTGTAACATGAGAATAAATAATGATAGTAACAGATTATAACTCCACAGAATAAAATAAGAATCCATAAACCCATATATGCATACCGATATAATGTTTAAAAATAAAAAATAAAAATAAGTTTTAAAATGGGGGTGAGAGAGAGGGAGACAGGAAAGCTTGTCTTTAAAATAGAATATCAATTAATATATGCAGAAGGAATCATGTAATTAGGAAAATCACAACCATGACAGTAATAATTGCTTTGGGCAATTATTATCAATGAAGGTAGAACTAGTGGGCAAAAGTATGAAAAGAAACAATGTATTTGTGTAGCCTGGAAATATCTCCTTATAAGATAATTATTAATTAAAAGGGAAAGATATTAAGACTACATAGGAAGAACATGACAGACAAGGCCCCAACTAAGAGATCAAAGTTAATGACACCAATTAACGACGCAAATAGATCAATTTGCTTTCTGATATTTTGCACTAGGACACAGTGATGTTTCTGTGTTCTTGCCATAAATGCACAACCTGGATCTAATCATAGGAAACATCACACAGACCCAAGTCATGAGACAGTCTCCAAATTAAGCAGCCTATAATCTTAAAACATGACAAGGTCATGAAAGACAGAATACGGCCGAAGAACTTCCCCAGATTAAAGGAAACTAAAGAGACATGAGGTCTAAACACATTATAAGATCCTGGATTGTATCCTAGATAAGGATTTTTTGAGTGTGTGCTATAAAGAACATTAGTGTTATAATCAGCTAAATTTAAATAAGATTTTTAGACTAGATAATATTCTTTCAACAGTGTTGGTTTTCTGATTTGACAAAAAAAAATCTTTACGTTTAGGAAATATCACTGCAGATTAGAGGTGAAGTGGCATTAGGTCTGTAAATTACCCTCAGAGAGTCATGGTAAGGGAGATAGAATTAATAAATAATTAAGTGATAAAATGTTAACATTTGGGAAATCTGGATAAAGGCTTTAATAGATTTATCTGCATTCTTTTGTAACATTCATTTCAAAATAAGAAGTTAAAAATAAAAACTCCTATGTTTTGAAAGGCAGGCTTACAGAACAAAGGGCCTTCAGTCAGACCAATCCGGACTGGAATGTTTGAGCTGGTATCGGTTAGCTGTGTGACCTTGAGCAACTCTCAGGCTTTACCTATGCACTTGGGTCCACTGGACTTTCAGGCTACTAGGTTCTAACTTTCTCTTTAAAATAATACTCCATAGAAAAATTAATGAATAATAATGTAGTGAAACTAACACCTTAACACCTTTGTCTTTCCCGTTGTGGCCCCTTGTTTTCCTTCAGCTGAAAAGAGCATTTTCTTTACTAACTCAGTTTTCAAACTTTTGAAAGAAAATGTGAGGAGGCAAGAAGAGTAAAAATACAAGGAGCAGTTTGGTGTGGGAAAATGAGAGATGCTTGGGGTATGGCCGGGAGTAGAAGTGAGCTGGGACAAAACACAGAGGAAAAGACATGGGGAAGTCTTACTCTGGGTTTGAGGTTATGTCGGCTTGAACATTCTTGAAGAGAAGTGAGTTATTTTTTATTTACTTTGAAATTTTGGACTGCGTGTTCTTTGACAGTACATGGTGATACTGAAAATACTTTCTTAGCTCCCGGCGAGGTGATATCCTTGGAAAACAATCAAGAAGGACTTTTCCCGGCCAGTTTCTCCTACCTTATACCCTTCTTTAAGGCAATGAAAGTTGATACCACCATATCCTAATCAGCACAGCGATTTAAAAAAAGACAAATCTAGTATCAGGCATTTTGGCACAAATTCATTATGTAAAAGTTGGGTGTAAATAATGTACAGTATCAGATGGCTACTAGGCTTATCATGGTGACCACTTCTTTAGGTATATAATGTTGTATAACTATGACAGGCACCTGAAACTAATGTAATATTGTATGTTAGTCTATTTTAATAAAAATATTTTTTAAATAAAGATAAAAAATAGAAGAATGTAAAAAATTTGGATGGGAAATGATATTTTAACTGTTGGATAAACTGTAGGTTGTTATATTTTACTTTTTTAAATGCATGGTTTTTAAATTACGTTGATAGCCCTGACCTCCATTAACCCCTGGAAGCTTTACATACATTTTCTTGCTCTATGAAGAAGTTGATATCTGCCTCCTATTTCAAATGGGGAGAGTGATGTTGATAGAAGTCACTCAAATTCACATGGCGAATGAAAAAAATCATGGCTCTTATTAATATAGAAAGCCCATGGGACCCTTACCCAGTGTGGGCAATTATCCTTTCTCTTTCTTTGCTTCTCCCTGAAGGTTTAATGGGATAAGCTACTATCTGCTTTTTAAGATGGCTACCTGCTGTCACAGAGTCCCCAGTCCTTATCACAAAAGTACATTGGTGGTATTTTGAGATTGCCATATATTTGATATTTGTCTCTTAAGCTTAGTAAGCCCTTTAGGATCTTTTAAGATAA
Source organism: Rousettus aegyptiacus (assembly GCF_014176215.1). Lineage (NCBI taxonomy): Eukaryota > Metazoa > Chordata > Mammalia > Chiroptera > Pteropodidae > Rousettus > Rousettus aegyptiacus. The sequence continues at coordinate 25,657,547 of NW_023416289.1, read as the reverse complement.
AGCCATTTCATAAATGTAGCTGTATTACAGAATAAAATACTTAAAAGGGACTTCAAGAAAATTACATTAGCCTATGCCTCTTCTTTTATGGTGCTCTGCCATTCAGATTGTTTTATAAGTATAGACTGGGTCCACTATGGATTTATTAGATCTCAGCCATCTCCACTTCTTTTTCTCTTTGGCATGTGTTTCCTTTCCAGCGTTTTGAGGATTACGCTGTAAAAACTGAAAGGCGGACCACTGTGCACAGAGTGACTCGGGAGGTCTCTAAAGCCTGCAGCTCCACCGGACGCTGGTTGTGCCCTGTGTGAAGAGCGGAGCGCGGGACTTCCACAAAGGAGCCACTAATGTCACATTGCTGTGTCCAACTGTGGGAACAAGCTGGGTGTCTCTGTTCTTCCAGGTGGCTTTCCAGTGAGCTTGCTATGGTGCCCATAGGCGTGCATGATACAAGCGCTTCAGAAGCGAAGCAGGAAGAGGCTGGTCGTGTGGCCTTCTCACCTCAAGGGGAATGGGTATCTAGTGTATTTCCCAATACCTGCAGAGCATTCAGCTAATTTTATGGAAACTTTCCATGTCCTGGGGATTGTTCTAGGTGTCGAGGACCCGGTCAGCAAATACAAATCAGATATGGGCTCTGTTCCCATGTAGCTTATGTTCTAATGGGAAAGTCAGGGTTTAAATCAATTTTCATAGAATTTATTATATAATTATGGTTGCGATTAGAGATACAAGGGAAAATAGACTATGAGGAACATAACAGGGAACAGACTTAGCTAAAAGGTGGAGTTAGAGGTGAGCCTGTAAGGCTGTGAAGGGGTGAACCCACAAGGAGGGGCAGGAGTTACACGGGAGGTGCGGAGAGAGAGGTTCCCTGCAGAGCAGACAGAGTGGATGAAGGTGTGAAGAGAAGTGTGATGTACCCCAGGAGCTCAGTGCTAAAGTCCGTGGGCCTGCCCAGAGACCCTGCATGGAGGACCTTGTAGGGACTGGATCTTTGTGGCAAAGGGAAGCAGTCAACTGATTTTAGCAAATGGGACCTTGGGTTGGAAGGGTCACAGAGGCATGCTTAGCATTGCATGTTTAAACCCTCATGCAGGCTGCTATGGGGGAATGGAACGGAGTGGATATGTATAGAGAATGCAGGAAATTATCACAGTAATTAAATGAAAGGTGAGAGTCACTTTGATTAAGCTGATGACAGAGTAGAAGACAAGTCTATTGATAAGAGGCTTGTTAGGCACAGTGCTGAGCTCCTGGTGGGACACAGCATGACAATGCTTTCCAGTCCTACCGGGAGAAAGACAAGAAACACTAATCCCACGGGAGTTATGTGATGATGGAGGGATACATAAGGATCCAACAAGACTGGAGGGTCAGGGTTTGTCTGGACCCAAACTCAGGCTTCCCAGATGTTTTAATACTTGAGCTAACACTTGAAATTTCAAGAGGATGTTATACCTCACATAAACTTTTCTTCCTTTCTTCCTTCGTTCCTTCCTTTCTGCCTGTTTTCCTTCCTTTCTCTTTTTTGCCTGTTTTGTCTTTTTTTTTCTAGTTATTTCTAACATAGCTACCTCATCATTTGGTTGTCTTACTGTGAGTTAAAGGGATAAAGATCAAGGAAGTTTTAGGTCTTACCAGAAAAATAATTTAGGCTTTTCCTGAATTATATTTTTTGCTTATATATAATTTTTCTGATCTGTTTGAAAACATTTGTCCTGATTCCAGATCATTAGTGATCTTAGCAAATAATATTACTAAAAATTTTAAGCTTGTTTACATTTCACAGAAGACCAAGCTCAGCACTGTCATAAATACTAACACTTTGAGATTTTTTTTAAAAGGTTGTTTTTAATAAAACAACCCATTTTCAGAAATGAAGTGCAGATAGAAGGGAAATCGCCAGAGGTGGTATTCGGTTTTCAGTACTTCATCGCCTGTCTTGCCCAGGTGTTCAGAATTTTACATACACATTTGTCAGTTTCTACTTCTAAACCTTCTAGATCACCATTCCTTATCTCCTTATCACTTAGAAATTTCATGTCCCCCATCCCTTCTCATGTAGCTCATCTCTTCTAACTTCCTTTGTGTGATTTTGCAAACTAACATAGGCCTCTGGATTCATTTTTTATTGTTGCTGTAACAAATTATCACAAACTGGGGGGCTTAGAACAACAGACATTTATTCTTTCATGGTTCTGAAGTCCGGAAGTCAAAAATTAAGGTGTCAGCAGGGCTATGGTCCCACCGATATAGAAAGGATGAGAAAGATAAATGTAAATTGTGAAATAGAGGCTTTACAAATAACGGGGGGAGTTTTCTGATATGATTATTTATATCAGAAAGGGAAATGTCAGGTATTGGGGGCAGCTGTCAGGCCATGAATGCTGCTGGGAGAGCCTTGTTCCTTGTCAAAATACCATACAATGTAGATTTCAGTGACACCATAGAAGTCTAAGCACATTCCAATATGATCTTTAATCTTCTCTTTCTGTACTAGGCAATTCCTAGGGTAGATTTCATTCATTCACCTCAACATCTGCCTGGATGGAAGGTCACATTCAGCCCGTAGGCTGAATACTCCTAACAATTTGCTGTTACCCAGGTAAAAGCATCCAAGGACCTTCCATAAGGCATGACCTGTCTTGTTGGCCCCAAGTCAACCAATCACTCCTTCCCACCCTTACACCGGACTGCTGCAGGTCCCCAAAGACCTTGCAATGTTATTTATAATAATGACCTAGGGCTGGGGCTTCTGAGTTGAATGACTTAAGTGAGTGTCTTGAGCTCAGACTTCTCGTCAGAGTCTAGGACCCAAATATCTAATTAATGCCTCTTTGATATCTCCATGTGTGAATCCTTTGACCATCAACAACCCAACCTATCTAATGCTGCACTCATTGCCTTCCTCTCGTACTTGCACCTCCCCTGTATTTCCCATCTTGCTGAACCATTCTATCAAATAACCAATTTTCTCATGATATATTTTCTGGCTTTCTTTCTGTGCCATATCCCCAAAACTGGGTCATCAGTAGCTCCTTTCATTTCAACCTTCTAAGTTTCTCTTCTCTTTCTCTCCCCCTTTCTATTCCTACTGTCTCTGCTGAAATCCATGCTTAAAGGGGGAAATTTTAGTCCACTCACATTTATGGAACATAAACAGTGTACTAAATTCTGTTTTAAGCATTTTCATTTGAATGATCTCAGCAAGTTCTCTCAGCATCATCATAAAGTAAATATTCATATTATTATCATTTTTAGAAGCAGAGATTGATGCTAAGAAAAGTCAAGTATCTTTTCTAAGGCCAGATAGCAAGTAAACTGGGATTCCATCTTAGGCATGTCTCACTCTAGAGTCTGAGAATTTAGTTACTATGCTGTGAATTTATTGAAAGTGGGACAGAGCAGAGGCCTCTCAATAAATCCATCTTAAACAAGTGGTGATAACTTGGGACAGATAGATTAAGAAGAAAATAAATTCTATGACAGGGCTTCTTTTTGCTTCATGAAGAAATGGGCATACATAAAAGTATGCAGACATGGCCGCCATGTCTCCAACAGTGGCAATAACTGATAACAATAATGACAAAAACATAAAAAATATTAATTGTAGTAAGCAACACTGGCCATCATTTATTAAGTGCTCATGACTAGCCAGGCACTTTCCTGGGCACCTTCCATGTATTATCCCACTCAATGCGTATAACACCTTGTGAAGAAATGAAGCTCAGAAGAAGTTAAGGAACTTTATAAATATTATGGTACCAATAAATAATTTATCCAGAGTTTTCTGAGCCCAAAGCTAGTGTTCTTAACCACTACGATATATTTTCCTACATGTTTGTTCGGCATAAGATATGGATTCAGAAGATAGCAGGTAGCATATACGAGCTGTGTGTACTTGGACAAGTACTAAACATGTCTGTGTTTGATTTTATCATCTGTGAAGTGGGCGTGCTACTGCAACCTCCTGGTGGCCTTTATCTACCTTGGAGTTCCAATATCTGATACCAGTGACTTGGAAATTTGGCTGGTAAAAAAAAAAAAAAAAAAAAATGTAATATAAACCCAGTACCCACAACTCTGTCAAGATTACATGTTACTCAAAAAAAATTTACCTATTTTTCCAGAATAGTTTTTACATAAAAGACTATATCAGAAACTGTTATTTGTCTCCCAAAGAAAGACCAATATTTCCTGATCCTCTTTGCAGGTAAATACAGTTGTGTGGCCAATTGTTGGCCAATGAGATACGAGTAAAAGTGGTGGAAGCACTTTCTCAGCTGCATACTTTAGAAAAGTAATATACTCTTCCTACCCTCTCATTCCATTGACTGGGATGAGAGGTGATGGTGAGCCACCTGGGACCATTATGACAGAAGCAACATTCCACAGATGCCAGAAAACAAGAGAGAAGCCAGGACTTAAAGATTTAGCTTTGCACATCTTTCTCAGACAGATTCTCTCCTTTCCACTCCTGTCTCCACCAGATCTCTAAGTGACAGAGTGGGGTACCACCTCAGTCCAGGACTGCTTAGAGAGAGAAATATAGATCTATCTAATTGAAGTCACTGCCTTTTGGCATCTTTGCGATGGCATCTAAATCAACATCACAGCTAATATAAGGAGAGAAGAGAAATGCACTGGGCCACATGCTATTGAAAAAAATACTTTTTAAGGTACAGTTTATGCAAAGTCTCTGATGCAAAAGAACCTGGCATACTTTAGGGATGGTAAAAGGTGTAGCTCAGCTCAACTTAGAACATCTGGCAAGGGGGTTGGTAAAAATAAAACTGGAGGGGTCATCAGGTGCCAAGTCGTAAAAGATATGTTCCCCTATGTTAAAGAACATAAACGAAACTAGGAGCAATGGCTACCCACAGAAGAGTCTAAAAGGGGTGGCTTGATAATTCTAAGCTTCAGAATAATTTATCACTGTCCTCATAGTTATCGACAGATGTTATTTATTTTGATTATTCTATGTGGCAGACATTCTGCAAAGCATCTTCTCACTTTATTTAAATTGCAAGCCCCTTGTAGGGAAGAGGTGTTCCATTTCTTTCTTGTGTGGCTTATAATTATCCACACAACAGCACTAACTGATGATGTGGTATTTTTTAGCAGAGCTTGCCCTAGATTCAGGATGAATTATAGGAATGCAGTAACAATTTGCTACTAAGATGACCTCAAAAATAATGACTCAGCAGTGCATCTTCTGATGCATTTCCTTTCAAAGCTTATTTTTCTCTAACTGAACTGTATCTCTTTTTTCCCCTGCCTCCCACTGTTTTCCCAGCATCTAACACAGTGCCTGACTCACAGCAGGTGTGGAATAAAAACAAAAACGAATACATGTTTAATGAACTGCCACTGTATATGCTTTAAATTCTAGCTATTTAGAAAATGCAAGCCAAAAATACTCTTGATGAAAACATGCATCGCTACACCCAGTAGGCTTAACCAGACAATGTATAATCATAACTAAGTGGATAATGATGAAGCTGCAGTATTAATCAGTTAAAAGTACAGAGCAAGAAGTCTAGGCCTTGAGATCCAGGACAAACTAAAGGCAACTTTGATAATGCACTGATCACACTTTTCTCAAATGGTTTTGGAATTCTAGAAATCAGTGTTTGCAAATGCATAGTAGTGATTTTTATCCTTTACCAAACAGTGCAAGGCAGGCCGCTTGCTCAGTTGAATGGCAAAATAAAGTTTTGATAAACTCCAGGGCCACATTGGAGAAGAGTCTGACAGTTCTATAAAAGGTTAAAAACAGAGTTGCTATATAACCTAGCAATTCCACTCTTAGGTAGATGCTCAAAGAAAATGAAAACATATTCCTATGCAAAAGCTTATAAACAAATTTTCATAGTAACATTATTTATAATAACCAAAAGTGGAAAGAGCTCAAGTATTCATATACTGATGCATGATACAATAGAGATGACCCTTTAAAACATTATGCTAAGTGAAAGAAGCCAGACCCCCCCCCCCAAAAAAAAACATATTGTATGATTCTATTTGTATAAAATGCATAGAAAAAGGCAATAAATGATTCATCCACAGAGAAAGAAAGTAGGCTATTGGTTCCCAGGGGCTGAGGCTAGGATGGAGGAATGAGGCATAGCTACTAATGCACACAGGATTCTTTTGGGGTGATGAAAACGTTCTAATACTGATTGTGGTGATAGTTCCGCAACTCTGTGACTATACTAAAAACCATGGAAGTATATACTTTAAATGAATGAATCATATGGTATGTGAATCAGGGCTCAATAAAGCTGTTGTAAAAAAATAATAAAGTCCAAGAATGAGAATTTACTTAGTAGACTATTGCATATTGGTAGGCTTTAGTCATACATAGTGATAAAATTCTATGGAAGGACCCATCACAGCTGTTCTGTGACTTTGGACAAGTTTTTTCAACTTATGAAATCTTGCCTTCCTCATCTGCAGAACAAGTATTTGGCAGATGCTATTGGTACCTGCTCATATCCTCGTGCATCAATAAAGGTTTCTTTCTGCAAGCCTCTATCTGTGTCTCACTACCCGGCTTTCTCCAGGCGTAGGAACATGCTAGGCCCCATGCAGGATAAACCAGAAGTGCTTGCGAGTCAATGCTCCCAGAAGTAGCTTCAACCAATTACAAACAAGAGCCAGTAGATCGATACCCCATCTTCTTCTCTGATCACAGAGGTGTAACTCAGCAGTGTTCTACATGTCTCCTTGACATATCAAGGAGCACTGAATTCCTGTTATCCACAGCAGCAACCTGTTCATTAATGTATCCTATATTGCTTTCCCTCTCTGACCCAGCTCACTTTGCCATTCTCTACCAGCACTTCCTGGCACCACCCCCTAAATAAACTATCTGCACACAAACTCTTATCTTTGAGTCTGTTTCTGAGGGAATTCAACTTAAGACAAGAGATAGAGTGCCTTCTTCTTAGGACTATTGGGAGGATAAAATAAGATATTATACATTGAGTATTTCAGCACTGTGTCTGGCCACTTAATAACTGTTAGCTCTTATCACCATTATTATTACTGTTGTTATTATTATTGAAAACAAACAATTGACTTGAATTTTTCATCAGATGTTAACCCATCTAGAAGCCTTCCTTGGCCTCCCTACATATATGAGAAATTCCAAGCCAGTATTGTGCTTATGATTTCACTAGTGAGCATACAGTTGTTTTCTCCCAACTGACTCTAGATTTTCAAAGACTTTATCTAGCAAACTGCACAGATTAAGTAATAATTCATTTGCTCTCCTATGTTTTATTAATCAAAGACATAAATAAATGCCAATCACAGCTTCTGGTCAGGATGGAATCACTGGGGTCGCCATGCAGAGCTAATATAATCTGAGTCAAAAGCAAAGAATCTTGATATTTTTGTTAGAATCTGAAGCTTCATCACTTGTAAGAGTGTAATTATATTAAATTTTCTGAAATATTTAAGATAGCTTGCACACCTACATTGCTACCATCATGGTCTCCATAGTGCCAGGGACCCTATGTTGGCAATTGGTGACCTAATAAACCAAATTTCATTAAGAAATATGCTTGTTTTTGTTTAAAAAATAACATCAATGAAACTTTTATTATCATATTTGGCAATAATCTTTTCTTATATGATTAAAAACAAAGAATAAATAAATTTTTAGTAATGTATTTTTATACCTTGGCCTTTTCACAGTGAAATATCCTTAGTCTAAGAGTGGCTGGGTTACTCTAAGAACCCAAACAATTGTGCTTTCTGCTACAATAATTAGAGATCACATACTATGAGGGAAAATAATAAGAGAAAGAGGGAGGAGAAAATGAGAAGTTTATAACAGTAGAGCAAAGGCAATATCTAATTCTCCATTGCTTAGAGCAAATGTCACTGGTGCTATCTTCATAGGGAGATGTGCTGTGTACATTTGCTTGGTCCTCTGAACTCACTCTCCATTTTTTACCCCGATTTTGGGTAGACAGCTGGGAAACCTTGTCCTCAGGCTTTTGGCTGATGCCGGCAGGTTAGGAATACCAACGAGAGATGAGAGACTGGGGAGTTACAAGGAAGGGACCCAATTTTCCTGTTTTTTTTTTTTTTTTTTTTTTTTTTTTCCTACAGGTCATGAAGTTTGGCTGCATTCCTCACCTGAAGATGAGTCCTGTCACAGGGACCCCTTTCCACACATTTTCCCATTAACTCTGGCTCTGGTAACTGCCCTCACCCTTTACCCCATGAGCTTTACAGGCCTAGGAAGCTGAACAACCTCTTGTGATTTCCAATACGTTGCCCACCATCACTGTTAACAGTCACTTTTTAAAATTCTTTTCAATTTAACTAGTTTAACTGTGTCATCTATTCTCTGCCAGGACCCTCACTGATATACCAAGAGAACCAGAGCAGGCAAGAGAGCCAGTTTGATACAGTCCATGCAGGCTAGTGTCCTGTGGCACAGGGAGAGTAGAAAATAGTGGACAGTGTCTCTGGAGGTGCCGGTATGCTATATATATGGCCCACTAGGGTTCCCAATATGCAAGATAAATATGTAAGATAGAATTCATAATGTTGATATGAAAACTAAAGGATATGATCTATAGAAAACATTGAATATACACTGTCTAGCATACAGTAAACAATGGATATTAGTTACTGTTGTTATAGAAAAATAGAATCTATAGAAAAATCTTGTTCATTCTCTGCTTTGAATAACAAAAAGCACTTTTCCCCACATGCTTGGGATCTGAACTCACGTTACAGCCATCACTACAGTTAAGAGGACAAATTACCTACATGAACACTAGCCAACACTCATAGAGAGCTTACTATTTGCCAGGGATGGTGCTAATTACTTTCCAAGTGTTGTCTCATTTAAAACAACAGTACTATTAGGGAAGTAATTTAAAATCATTCTTTTACAGATGAACAAACTAAGTAGGCTAGTAGGATTAAGAAAGCTTCCCAAGCTCACATGGTACAAAATTGGTAGAAGTGGCATTTGACCCCAGTCCTAAGTGTCCATAGCCAGCATCCAGGATTCCATGTTTATAAGAGACCAATTCTTCATAACAAATCCCAAGCAGCTTGATGGGCATGGGATCAAATTATCTGAGTGTGGAAAAATGTCAATGCATTTATCACTGTCCAAACTCCTTTCAAGAAAATATGCTGTAATTGTACGTTTGCTTCAACACAATGTTCTAGCAAAGCATACAGCTAAGTGACATGTGTTGAGATTGTAATCCTGTTGGGAGGGAGTCTGCAAAATTGCACTAAAGAAAAATGACAAACAAACAGATGCAGTGTTTATTGCCCTCTTTGTAGTACCTCTGTGGCTCCTGGGAAGACAATGGAACACTTAGGAAGACACACTGAGCCTCTCAGGCCCCGGAGGCATATGATAGCTGTACCAGCAAGAGGATTTATGCTTTTTTATGTCCTTGAATATTCACCAAACTCCCCACTGGGGAGGCAGTCATCGACATCAAAGAGAGTGTGGGTCAATGATGAATGGGTATCTTCTCAGAGTTCTCTGGGCCTCCCTCCACTCACACTAGCTTGCAACTGTCTAGGGAAGCACATGAGAGCTCTGTAGATGGTGTATATGGGGGAAGCGGGCATATCGACACAATGAGACTGACTGCCGCAGACTGGCCTTGTGCAGTGGTCTAGTCTGAGAATCTGGATGTGATCACTTTTGGTACTGCCTGTCAGGGAATACAACAGTTTCATGGTGTTATATCCTAGGCTTGGGAGGAGATGAAAAGACCTGTCTTACTTCAGTTTTACCAGTGTAAATGACAGAATATTGGTGGCCACTGTTCATGTCTACACCTCTAGCAGAGGGTGAGACATATCTTATGAGGTCAATTAATATTTGCTGAATCAATGTAAAGCCATCCCTTCTTTAGGAGTACAGATGCCCTGTCCTCTCCAGACACTTGGAAGGGATGGGGGAAGTAGAGTAAGGAGATAACCTCTTACCAGTACATAGTCTCACAATGATTTCATTATATAATCTGACATTTTGAGACAAGACACACACACACACACACACACACACACACACACACACAAACACAACATAGCTCTTCTGTCTTGTGCCCTTACCTGGCTATGGGTGATTTATCTATACACACATACACAAAAATACCTAAACGAAACTGGAACGATAAAATTCTGCTCAAGGATTTGAAATTCAGGACATAGAAACATGGCAATGGGTGGCATCCCAGCTGAAGCATGTGAGTGGTAGAGTTTTAGAAGCTTCACAAATTCCAAGACCCAGACACGTTTTTGTTTCCTTCCCTTAATGAGTCAGTCCTTCCTTAATTCTATGCACAAACCGCTACCCCATTGTTGTATGTTGAATTGTGTTCCCTTAAAAAAATATGTTGGAGTCCTAATACTTGGTACTTTAGAATATGACCTTATTTGGAAATAGAGTCTTTACAAAAGTAATCAAATTAAATAAGGTCATTAGGGTGGGCCTTAATCCTATACAACTTGAGTCCTTATAAAAAGGGAAAATTTGGATGGACATGGATGCAGATACATACACTGGGAGATTGCCATATGAAAATCAAGGTGGAAACTGGGTTGATACATCTACAAGTCAAGGAATGCTGAAGATCTCCAACAAACCACCAGAAGCATGCAACAGATTTTCCTTCACAGCTCTTAGTAGAAATAAAACCTATCTGCACATTAATCTTAGACTTCTAGTTTCCAGAACTGTTTGACAATAAATTTTTGTTGTTTAAGCCACCCAATTTGTGGTACTTTGTTACAGTATCCCTAACAAACTAATACACACACTAACAATATTCTTCTTTCTTTGTTTTCCTTATCTGTCTAATATTAGAGTGGATTCCTGTTGCCTGCTACCAAAAGAAACTTAACTGATACTCCAAGTAAATCACAGTGAAGACTGATTCTGCTTTCAAATAAAGTATATCATTGTTCATATAAGGAATGTGGCACCTATTGAGCAATGAAAGGAAAACTGAGTTTAGAAACTAAAGCGACTCATAATTCATACAAAGATGCTGTATCACAAAGACTAAAGAGATGCCCTTAGACTAAAGAGGAAATGACTACAGAATAGCCTTTCTCAGGTATATGAAGGATGAGAAAAACAATTTGCTATAAAAAAAGCTTAATTTTCTATTGCTAAGCAGAAATGGCATAAAACAAAGAAATCCTTAAGGCGAATAAATTTTTTGCTTGTTTGTTTCAGCTCCTGTTATAGGAAAGACAACTATAAAAATAAATGTATGCTTTCAAATACTATTAAAAATTGGCAGGAGATATTCTGTTATAGATTAAATTGCATCTCCCAAAAAAGATATGCTGAAGCCCTAACCCAGGGTACCTGTGACTATAAACTTATTTGGAAATAGGGTCTTTGGAAATGTAATACAGTTAAAATGAGGTCATTTGGGTTGGCCCTAATCCAATATGGCTTATGTCCTCATAAGAAAAGGAAAATTCCCTGTGAAGACAGACACACAGGGAGCACACCATGTAGAGACAAAGGCAGAAATTGGAGTGATGCGACTACAAGTCACTAGCCTCTAAAAGTGTGATAAAAATAATTTTTTACTGATTTTAAGTCACCCAATTTGTGGTTTGTTATGGCAGCCCTAGGAAATTCACATACCACCTCTCGAAATCTTGTGCTGGGTCACAGAATAGGATTACTTGGGGCAATATGATAGCACTTTGTAAATCTTCTCACAATACAGAGTTGAAAGATATTCACATTAATTGAATCCCTTATAGTAATATTGGTAATATTGAAAGTTATATTAATTACTTAAAAAGCCTAGATAGGAGATATATAAAACACTTTTTTCTCTCTATAGTCTTCATAAAATGTTTTCAGTAAGTTAATATTAAAATGCTCACTACTTTACAATCATAGTTGAGCACTGGTCTAATAAATAGCTATTTGGCACATTTTGGTTATTTTTCAATAAAGATTCTGCTTTTGAGTGGAGTGAAAAATGATGACAGAAAATTCAAGGAAGGAAAGAGCATCCTAAGCAACATCTTTGAAAGTGACTAACAGCAAACTTTGTCTTATGCTGTGTCATTTAATTCTGTTCTTAAAAGAAAAAGGATGATTGCCATCTTGGTTGGTGAAAAATTCTTCCTTCACTTTCCAACAAAGATCCTCATGACTTTAATCTTTTGGTTGTTCCCAAATAATGATTTGTTTAGTCTAAAAATAATTCTTCCACAAGGATAAATCAGAAATTTATTTTCCGGGACGATGTTAAAGGGAGCACACTGAACTCTAAAGGGGGAAAATAGATAAATCTACTGAAGACATGCCATGCGTTTAAATTTACTGCTGATGTTCCAAGAAAATCTTCCTTAATATTTTTAGACTAAGATTAATGTATTTGCAGACAAGTTTAGAATGTAAAGGAGTCTAAACTGAACATCTGTTTTATTGTCTTGGTCCTAGAGTCAACCTTCTGGCTTAGAAATTTAGAAAGCAGATTTAGAGGCGTAAAAACATAATTTTGGCTTATCCAAATAATTTGCTCATGTGCTTGGGGAATCAAACAGTTTTTCATTTCTTTGTTTTGACAGATGATTAACTTTAGAGGTACTGGCTTTATTAAGCATTGTATGAAAATGTCTTTCAATGTCCATTAAATAATACTTAGTACGGTAAATGTTAAATTACCATGTTATATCTCCATAAATACATGTGAAATCCATATGAATGGCAAATGAATTCAATATGGTCATTTCTGTTACAATAAATGCCAAATAAATTCAAAGTGAGGAGGCACTTAAAATGTCATACACTTCCAACTAGCACCAATATGAATTCATTACTGCCATGTGACACCCATTCTTGTCAGTGTTTCCATTTTAACTACTATTTTTAGCAGCTTATAATAAAATTCCATTTGAGAAATTGATTCTCATTGAAAATATAGCAAATGAACTCTAAGTCTGGGAAAGTAGTGCCAAAATAACTTTTGGTACATTGTTAAATTTCCCACACACCAATCTGCAAGTTTAATATCTGAATAAACACATATAGACCATCTGGTTATAATTTTTGATATTTCATACCCCCCAAAATTTTGATATGATATTTTCTCCTTGAACAAAGAGTAGTCCTTTCATAATGAATCTTTGTAAAATTTTCCTTAGTTTAGTATCATTCTTATTGAGGCAGAGGTGTCAGAATTATACATAATAGATAAATGTGAAAACTGAGACAGCATAAGGGAACTATTTTAGTCAAGACACAAGCATGGATATTATCTGGTTTCGTGATCCAATAGTTCCATTTTTTCCCAGATTATCCAAAAATATTCACCCTGTAACTACTCTTGTTCACCCTTCTGTGAGTGGGAGGTAGAAGTAGTTAGAAAAGTAGAGTGAATATAGGCAACAGGAGAAAAAGAAAGTTGGAGAAATACAGAAGGCAGATTGATGCATATGACATCCTAACTGGTAGTAGGAAAATCGACAACTGTGGTTGAGGAGTCATAGAATCTATAAGGGTAAATATAAAGTTAAAATACAAACTCTGGTGTTGTTGATATCAGCCAGCTACCATTGATAGTAATCAGAGTCAGGAATAAGGGAGAGAGACAGCTTTAAACTTCCTTATAATATTTGATATATTTAATATATGTATATACTTAATAAGACTTTGGCTTAGTGTTATTAGCAATAATTCAACTGTATTTATATAATCTCTTATAGCATTCTTTGTAATAAATATATCTGCAGTCTAAATGTAGATTCTGCTTAAAACACTTTGAGCTTCACTCTAGTGATTGTATATATGTCATTTTGACTTCCAATGAATTTCTAAGCATATGTATTTTATGTTACTGAAATATAAATCAGATATGTTGACTTTAGATCTTGTTTTGTTACTGATCCAATATTAAGATTATTTTTATATAAGGAGATAGGATAATTTTAGTCAGAGTACCTGATTTTAAATAAAACATTTTATAAGTAATTCTGCTACTTATGTTTGAACTTACATTTTTGAGAGACTGCTAATGTCCTATCTATTATCTTGTTCATGTCCTCCCTCCCTCTTTTCATCCTTTCATCTATCCCTCCATTCGTCCACCCATTTACTCAGTAAACGGCTGTGGTTATCTTCTTTTTACTAGATGTTGCAATAGACATGGGGAAAAAGTGTAAGATCAGAAAGATAATCTTCCTTCAAGGAGTTCAGTTGATTGAGGGCAAGAGAAGTTACATGATACCAAGAAAAGTGTTATAAAAGGTGGAAGTACAAAGCTCTAGGGCAGGACAAAGGAGAAGACTACCTATTTCCTTCAAGGGGCCATGGAAACCTTCACATAGGAGTTGACAGCCAAGCTGAGACCGCTGAACTGAAACGGTCCCTGGGAAGGACTTGAAGGCAGAGTCTGTAGGTAGCTATTTTATTATGGCCACTTTACAACGTGTCATCCATCTGCCTGCATCTGAAATATTTTTGTAATATTTCTAATAATACTTTTATTTGTAATAATACTTTTGCCTTGTTGCAATGCCTCACCTTCATAACTTTTAAACATTTGGCAAGATGGAAGGAGCAAAGTGAAGCTTCCTTTCTTTGGAAATGAGACTTATTATCAGAGAAAAGGGATTTTATTATACTGGTATATCTCCACAGTGGAAAAGGAGGGGTCTAGCCCAAAGCAGAACTAAATAAAACAAATGAAAAAATAAAAAACCCTTGATATATATTATAGTAAAAGGCTAAAGACGTTTTTTTCTTATTGTTATAGTTCTTCCATTCTTATAAAAATCGTGAATGGTACAGAAAGACTTGCTTCACATCCCATAGGTTATACTCTCAGTTTTCATTCAGTAGTCTAGGAAACATATTAAAACCTATTTCTCACTTGATCTAGGTGAGTTGCTGAGATTTACGCTGAGGATTTGCAAACCATGGCCCAAGGGTCGAATCTGGCACATACTTGTTTTTGTAAATAAAATTCTATTAGAATACAGTCATACTCTTTTGTTTATATATTATCTATGTCCACTTTGTGGTTACAAAGGCAACATTAAGTGACTGCAGCAGAGACCTTATGGCCTGAAAATCCAAAAATATTTGCTATCTTGACCTTCACAGAAAAATATTTGCTATCTCTGATCTATGTTAAATTCCAAGTGAGAAGTGTCTTTAAAATACTGAAAACTTTCCTTAATCTGTTTTCTCCTCATAGACAACAAAACAAAATGCAATGACTGTTTTCATTTCTCTTTCAGCTATGAGGAAGCCCAAGGAAAATTAAGTAATTTTATAAGTCAAATTGTCAGATTCCCAGTGTCATATATTCTCTGTAGTCAATACAATTGATTTATCTTTTTCCCTGTGTGTTTTTAAAATTTGTCTTATTTAGATGTATTTTTAACTACTTTATAGAGTGTATAAACTTATTTACATAATACTTTGTGAAATAAAATATTGGATAGATAAGTAGTAATAAATGATGGCTAGATAGAGCTATAAATCTATCCATTTGTATCTTACTAATCAATTAGAAACAAACTCACAAGGGCATATAACAATATATGTGCAGTTTTAGAAGGAGGCAGTAATGGACAGATACCCAGGGTTTCTCAATAGCAGCATTATTGACATTTTGGGCCAGCTAATTCTGCTGGGGTAGGGAGCAGGAGGTTGTCCTGTGCATTGTAGACTGTTAACAGCATCCCTAGTCTCTGCCTGCTACATGTTAGTAGCGTACTCCTTCTATACTGTGAAAACAAAAATTGTCTTCAGACATTGTCAAATGTCCCCAGGGAGACAATATCCCACCCCCACCCCAAACTAGAGAGCTAGCTCCTTGTACATTATCCTTGGACATACATTGTTATGTCCATTTTCTGCATTCTGTTAAGAGAATAGCAATTGCATGGAGTCTACCAAAGCTCACTGAAGATTCAAAGTATTGGTGAACAAGTTGGGAAGTAACCCTCTTTCTATCAGATTAGGCCAGCCCTCTGTGAGTCATAAGGCAGAAGACTGAGACTGAAAAATGTAATAAAACCAAATTCCATAAGTGGGATTTCAAATTAGGGCCCTTCCACAGCCTGCTCTTTGTGCTGGATGAAAAGAGGCGAGGTTTGTCATGTACTTTCAGCCCTCGGTAAGATGTTTCTCCTGATCTCTAATGACAGTAATGAATTATATAATGGCTAAGTAATGAATTGGGTTATTTCCTAAGTCTGGAGATCAAGAGAAATTAAATACTCAATCTCAAGGGGTCTAAACTGATAAAGGGCTATTTAAGTGCCTTCACAGCAGTGGAAGCAAGACCCGAATAAGATGCAGAGACCAACAATATTGCCTGGACCCTCTTTCTCAGTGGATTGTGGAATCAGCCAAAGCTGATAATTGCAGAGGAAGTGATTACATCTTTACAATCACCTCAGTGATTCAGGAAGCCGAATCACTTGACGAAGGAAACTTCGTTATTAGCACAGTTTTGTCTTGTTTACATCAAAGCACCCAGGGACTAAATTCAGAGACATCTGTGTAATTGATGGTAGCAGTCTAAGTTATATCTCAATTGATATATCCTTAAGAGCAAGGGTGGGCTTATTTTCTTTGTTCTCCAAAGTGTCTTGGATATAATAAGAGCTCAATAAATATTTGATTGATTTGATAGAAACTTGAAGTTTTATCTACAAATATTATGTCAAGCATACATAGCCTGAGAACAGCCAAGCCATCAGTCAGAGCCCCAGATGGAAGGAGCTGCCTATTTCACCCAGAAAGAATTTTCAGAATTTTATGCTAATAATTACACTGTTTTTTATCATGACTATTTTTCCCATTAAGTCTTATAAACTTTCACTATTGGATATTTAGTTTTATATACCAAGACAAAATCTCTCACAGACATTTTAGTCATTGCAACAAAATTATATTTTGTAGGTCTATCCTGCAAAGGGTACATTATGAGAAGTGATCTGTTCTATACTATCATATCCAACATGCCACTAAAGCAATATATAATAAATTTATGTGGAAAGAAGGAATCATGCCTATATTTCTTTTCTATGCATAAGAAAGGAGTCTGCAACAAAGACAATTATAACGTAAGAATGGAAGATCAGTAAGTGGGAAGTGACAATAATTCTAAATGCTAAACTATCAAGTCAAACATGTAATTAAATGTATATAATTCAAAAGTACAATTAGTCATGCACTGTAAGATTTTTTCGGACACATATCGATAGTGTTAGAGCATTGTTAAAATGAGAATCAATTAGCTCATTCTTTTTTACGCATACAAATAATTCAGCTTTTCCAGGGAGGCAATGAAGAATACTGGACAGAGCATAGACTTCCGAGTAAAATCGAAGACCTGAGTGCCAATATAGGGATCTCTACATTACAGCTCAGTAACCTTGGGCATCTGTAACCAGGGACAATGAAACATCATGGGAAGAAGATGGTTCTTCTGGGAAACCTGAGTTCCAATCCAGACCTCATAACTCAGTAGCTCTGTGACTTTGGGCAATCATATATTCTCTTTGAGATTCAATTTTACATCTTTATGATGAAATTATTCTACCTCTACTTATGTACCTTCCGTGTGCACCCATTATAAAGTGAGAAAACGGCCAAGTAAGAATGCCCTAGAGGGCAAACCTGTGCAGCACTTCTCAACTTATGATATAGCCACTGGGAAAGCCATTACTTACCCCTCTAGGGTAGGTCCTCTGGCGTGTATTACAGCCTATATTTCTACTATCAGAGTACTTATCACAGGATATTTTCAATGACTATGTAAAAGGGAAAATAATTAAAAATTACTATCTTTGAATTTGGCACAAGGATAGCTGTAAAAGACAGGAAAACAGAACAGAGTGCAGAAATACACCACGCATCTATGGTCATTTGATTTATGACAAAGAGGCCACTGTAATTCAGTGGGGTAAAGAATGGTCTTCTCAACAAATGGTGCTGAAGCAATTGGGGGGAAAAACAATTTTTATTTCTACCTCGCACTATACACAAAACTAATTTGAGGTGAAAATTACTCATGAAAGCTAAAAAAATTCGAGCTTTTATAAGACAGTAGAAAATGTTCATAACCTTTGGGTATGCAAATATTTCTTAAACATGACACAAAGAGCATTAAGTATAATAGAAAAATTAATAATTATTCTTCACTAACATATAGAACATTTGTTTATCAAAAGATAGCAATAAGAAAGTAAAAGACAAGCTACAGACGTAAGAGATGAGACTCACAATACACACATTTGACAAAGACAACTTCAGAATATATAAAGAACTCCTTAAATTAACACTAGGGGAATTCCTTGTCAATGGAAAAGCTGTTTTAGTCTAGAGAGCATCTAGGGTCTGGATATAAGCATCTGAGACTGGAACTCAGTGAAAAAGCAAGGCAGAGAACAGACTTATACCATGCAACAGACTCCACATACTCAGTAGAAAGATAAAGGAAGAAGAGATGGAAAAGGAGGTAGAATTAAACTGTGAGATATGAGAAACAGAAAGTTGGGTGTAGGCAGCCAAAAAAATGTGTCTGGTGCCTGAAGTACATTTAAGAATAGACATGTTTAATGTTCCATTGGGAGTTGATACAATCTCCAAATACAACTTCCTAGAATTTCAATAATGTATGCTAATGACACAAGGCTTTATGTAAATTTTTGTGGAAGTAAAGGGAGGGGCTATCTTCTACACGTGAATTGTGGAATATAAAGAGGATGATACGGCAAAACAACTAAATAAACAGAAGTAAGACGTTAGAGCTAGAGGGGAACATTGGAATGCAAGCTCCATCAAAGTCCAAACATTTCACAGATGTCTCTGAACATTCACAAGGCAAGGAATGGAGATTTGCACCAACGTTTTTTAGATTTCATAGGATGGGAAGAGCCCAGGTGACATCAGTTACATAGTTTCATTGTTCTCTCCCATTAAGCTCTTTGAGAGTAAGGTATATGATGGGAACTCAATAATGTTTGATAGAAAATGAGTGAATGAATGAATGAACATGTGCATAAATAAAATTTGCTCATTTTATTCACCCTGGTCAATTTTTGGAGTTTTGATTACTTCTTTTTATCTCTTATTTGCTGGTGTCTTTTCATTAGTCCATTTTTCTATTATTTGCCAGAAGCTCCCAGTCATATGCTTGCTGTATTGTCCATCTACAAAGCAACATTTCAGCTCAAATGTGCACCTTCTCCATTTGGGAGATGAGTTACACTATAGCATATATCAATTCAAATGCAATTGCAAAATAATTACTCCTCTTTCATACCCAAGGCTTGTTATCTGAATAAATGTTTCCCTAATAAAGCTTGCAGCTGGGTTGAGTTTGAGAAATACAACAATTAGGAGTCATGGGACAAGAGCTCAAAAAAGGGTTTCCTTTAAACACCAGCATTTGCTTCCCACATCCCTGATTAGGAGAAATGGGGCTTGTATACGACTGCCAGCACAGTGCTGATTGCTAATCAAGTGGCCATGGTATGTGCGAGCAAAAGAAATTAGAAAACAAATGTAGATGCTGATTAGTTTTCTACAAACATCTTCAGAGATGTGTGAAGCAGGAGCCAGCTAAGGTGAGGCAAATAAGAAGACTACAGCTTTCTCCGTTTTGCCGATTTCACCTGAATCTAATCTGGAATTTATAAAGAAACTACGTAACAGGGCAGTAAACTAGTTGCAAAACCCAAATGAATCTAAAGGGTAAGTAGTAATAACACCAATTATAACTGTTGAGGTTTGTACCCAGCTTTACCATTGAACAGTGATACTCATTAGCTCATTCTAGTCTCGTAATTACTCCGTGAGTTGGTTGTAAAAAATTGAGATTTAGCAGGAGAGTAATTTGCTCAAGGCAACATATGTAAGTGACTGAACAGGATTTTTACTGAGATCTTCATTTCCAAATTTTAGGTTTAGCATCTGACCTACGGTGGGATGAAATGTACCTATACAAACCAAGGGCTCATAAATACTGTCAACAATACCAATAAGAAACAGAATTTGAGAAATGGGTTAAAAAGTCAGATATTCAGGGACCTGGACTACCCACTGCAGCTAATGGGCATTGGTGGGAAGAAAGTGCTTCTTAAAAACATTCATTTGGAGGAACAGGAAACAACCACAATTAGGAAGAGATTGGCTGCTACATTTAGTTTACCTTTTTATAAGTTGAAAGCATCAATTCTGCACTTGGAAGTACACACTCAGGGCTCTCACCTGAATATTGGTTTAGGCATATGAGTAATTGTTACTGTTCTGTCAGCTGGCACTCGTATAACTCACCTACCTACAAAATTTTTGGAATATTTGGAGAACTCAAGTCTGCCCTTTCATTTTACCCCCCAACTGTTTGGTGGCTGAGACTGTCTTTGGCTGGCACCCACAGCTGTGCTAGAACTGGCTTATTTCAGCTTGTGGGAACCAATAGTGCACAACTCTTCCCAAATTCGCATTCAGTGTTATCACATTGGTACCTGTTTCTGGCTTGAGTCATGATGAGAGTCTTTACACCCTTGAAATAGGCAAATGCTACAAATTATGGATATTTTTTTCCCACAGAGCTAGTTGTCAATCATCTACCAGTATATCACTAGATATATATTTTAATGTTGTTAATTCTTTTCTGCACATTGACTTTTATTTTTTACTTAAACACATTTATTTAAAAAAGAAATCACATTACTACTACAGCTAGAAAAACAATATAGTCCTACATTAATAGAAGATACCTTTAAAGATAAATCCCAGTGGAAACAAAACAATGTTAGGACATTCCTAACTCGATAATGGGGCTTGCAAAAAATAATATTCTTGAGGTCTACTTTCTCTTCTGTTAAAAAAAAAAAAAAAGATTAGCAAGTGTGGAGAGGTTCTAAAAATACACAAAAACTATGGTGAGACTTTCTACTTGGGGTAAAGAGAATTGATAGAGGCAAATCACTATGGTTTGCTGAAAGAGAACTGAGCACTTGGTGAAGTTACTTAATACTGTGACCACTGCTTTCTAAAGCTATTTCACACACCAGAGAAGCTGCCAGTGTCTTGTCCAAAACCTTCAGACTCTACCCCATTTTCCTGTGCTCCAGACAATTCTGACTGCAGGGTCAGCAGCTGTATCTGAGGACTTTTCCCAGAGCCACAGAGGACGGCTCTTCCTGTGTATCTGGCAGTCCTGAAGCCCTTCTGGTGGGAAGTGCCCCGGTATCCCTCAACCAAGGGTGCTGGAGTGACCCTCAAATAAAAGGAATCGATGTATCAGTTTCCCCTCTTCTTCTTTTCTCAGGTGGGATAACTCTGAGGCATGTCTTCCACATTGTTTCCAGAATTTTCTCATAGAATTAAACTTCAGTTACCTACCATGGCTTACTATTGCACCCTACGTCGACTGTCTTACCTTTCTCTTTGTCTCCTGTCCACTTCTGGTGCTCCCTGAGCCTCTTTAACAAAGTATTTGCACTCACATCTTTGCCTCTTCTTGAGCACCTCAATGAAAGCACACACCAACTCGTGTCATCTCATGCGTCTCCACTAGATCAGTGTCTCAGGCTTTGGACACTTGGCTGTGCCCTCACAGAAGGCCAACACCGATGCAGGCCATGTGATGGTGAAGTTGAATGATTTTTCCAACTGCACAGACTCTCCATACTTCAGACACCACAGATTGCTCAATATTAAAATTACCTCATTATCACCTCTAAGGCTGGTGGAGACCATTGATATTTGAGAGGGCTAATCTAAAAGAAACATTGATCATTTAATCCTCTCAGTTCACTGAGTTCAATTCCTGAATCAAGTCCCATCACGGGAAGCTTAGCTCTCTGTGGGAACGCATTCACCTTATCACAATTCTTTTTCATGTCTTTACTGAGCTAAAATATACAAAGTAACCAGGCAAAGAATGTTTTTATACCTCTAGCAAAATAGCTGTTGAAAAAGCTATTTCTTGTGTAATTCAGAGTTCTTTTTCACTAAAGGCTCTTAAGATGTATTGCTACCTGAAATAAATGCCAAAGGGAAAATCTTTTCTCTTCCCATTAATTGATATGCTTTTCTTTTCTTCCTTTTTTTTTTAAAAAAAATCAAACAATGAGAACTATTTAAGCCAACACATTTCCATTTTTTCCCATAGTTATGTGAAAATCAAAGCAAATTTGGTACTACATTTTAATAATTACATCCTATTATTATTTTTCTGTATTATATTTGCCTTTTTAAAATATTTACCTTTTTGCAGTTGTACTTTAATAAACTATTTAAAAACATTTAAAAATAAATGTGGTAGATATGGTCAATGAATAAATAATATCAAACCTATAAACAATCAAAATATTGTCTTTACTTCAAATAACTTTAAAAGGGAACAAGTAGATATTATTAAGGCATGACTCAAGATAATCTGCATTTGGTTCACAGCAAAAACAAAAAACAAACTTCCTTGGTGTTCACTGATAACACATGAAGGATATTTTCCATGATCAATGACTTTCAAAGTTATATACATTTATTCATTCATTCAGCCACAAATAGTGTGTATCCACTACATGCTAGAAACAGTATTAGGGTTAGGAATAGCTCTCTGAGAAAATAAATTAATCTGTTCTTTTGGAATTTATAATTCAGGTAGATTGAGTGTATGTGTGTTTGTAAATAGCCTCAATTAAAAACTGCTTCATCTGACTACCTATTAAAAAAACACCAACAAAGAAAAATAAAGAAATAGCTTTGGAAACATGATTGTGGATATTATGTAAATGGGTCTTGATATCTCTTAGTCTGGCACATTGAATGAGTACAGCTTGTGTTAAAGCTGCTATAGAAAACAACAACTATAGACAACAACAACAACAAAACTCAGAAAGTCATATAGCAATGACTGTGGCTACCCTATCAGCAGGGAACAGGCATTTATGGGTTTAGTTTAATGCCAGTAATTATTTTTATTTTCTTAACAAAACAGAATGAAGAATTGTACATTGCGATCTGTTTAATGGAACATGAGGTCTTGACAAGGAACTGAACATGACCTTGTGGCACCATTTTGGTCATTGTGATGCCATACTAAGGTCATTGCACAGAGGCCCTGGTAAAAGAGCATCTCTGCTTCTGACACTGTGTTATCATAGACTTCAAAGGTGAACTCTCAGAGAAATCAATGAAGAGCCACTACTTGATACTCAAGGGGCGAAAGAAAGGACCAAGCCTCCCCTCTCCCAATTTATCCTTGCCCTAAACAGACACGCATCTGACTCCATGTGAGAGTAATACACGCGAATAGAGTCAATTCTATCTATTCTCAGAGTGTGGGTCTAAATTTTCCTTGGTCATAGACTTTCATAGTTAGGGCAGGAATGAGTTGGGACAGGAACGATTTAGGACAGGAATGATTCAGTTAGGACAGGAATTTTTTTAATATGAGCTTTACTACCCACAGCAGTGGCTCTGGAAGGGAGGTCCCAGCCCAGCAGCATCACCATTGTTAGAACTCATTAGAAATGCCAGTTCTCAGGCCCCATTCCTGACTTTCTGATTCAAAAACTCTGAGGGTGGGGCACACTGTTTTGATCAATCCTTTAGGTGATTCTGATGTACACTCAAGTTTGAGAACCATGGCCCTAAGAACTACAGTCTTCTGAATTGTTTTCCCACGTAGGTCCTTTTAACTTTCTTCTTTAATCACCTAGTGCTAGGAAAACACAATGGGAAGCAGCTCTTTCTCATGTATCCAAACAACACACAGGTCCTGAGACCAGAGGTACATGTTTTACTTAAATAGTTGTGAGCTACTTCACCACATAACTGAAAACATGCCCTCAGAATCATTTGATTCAGCCATACTAAAAGTTCATACAAGCCCTCATTCAAAAGTGTGTCATACCTGCCCCCTTCCCCCCCCCCCAAAAAAAAGAGAGGAGGGCGTGGGGGGGAGAGATTGAGAGAGAGAGAGAGAGAGAGAGAGAGAGAGAGAGATAGAGAGAGAGAGAGAAGAAAGTTGGTAATAGAACACACTGACTTTACAATTAAATTTAAATGCCAACTCTTGGTTTCATTTTCGCTTCTACAAAGTCATGGCTCCACACATATTTAGTGCAGTTCACTGTTTGGACTCAAGTATGGAATCTTACATTTATTCTCATTACATTAATTGCTAATAATTAGGCCCACCATTTTAGCCTACCAAACTGTTTTTGATTCCTGAATCTGTTATCAAAAGTATTAACCAGAATGACATGCCATCAATATTTCAAATATACCTACTCTTTATATCTTCATCAATACTAGCTATAAAATGTAAAGATTTCTGCTAAAGGGTAAATACCAGGCCCACCAACAGAAATCTTTTTCAAGTAGACATTGTCCCTTCAAAAACCATATCCTCCAATCTCGAGTTGCTCTCACTTGACTGACATTTGGAGGACAGTCTCTTCCCTGTCTATAAGTATCACCGTGGGAAGCTCCATCAATTCCTTATCAACTGAGTCATCCTCTTTTTTAATGGAGAGGTTCATGGAAAAATTCAAAATTTTGTCTTGTAGATCAGCTAGATTCACTAAACACACATGAATGTTGAAAATAATCCCTTTGGCTCTTTAGGAATGATAACCTTAAAACTAAACATTATAAAAATGGAGATAGTGGGACTGAGTTAGGGTTATCAAAAAAAAAAAAAAAAAAAAAAGAAAGGAAGAAAGAAAAAAAAGAAAAGAAAAAAAGAAAAGAGAAGAAAGAAAGAAACAAAAAGAAAAGAAAAAAGAAAAGAAAACAAGAGAAAAGAAAAGAAAAGAAAAGAAAAAAGAAAAGAAAAGAAAAGAAAAGAAAAGAAAAAAAAACATGCCCAGTTAAGTTAAATTTGAATTTCGGATAAATAAGAAATAACATTTTTTAGTCTAAGTATATTCCAAATATTGCACAGGACATATGCTAACAATACACTAAAAACACCTTTTAAATTATTTGCCTATATTTTTATGACCTATGCTCTTGACCACTAATGTAGAATGCCTCCTTGAAAGCTTCTTTCAACTAGTAAATCAACATGTCTGTCTTTATACAAAGCAGCTGCATTCTTATCACTAACTTAAGTGATTTTTTTTTTCACTACTTAGCATGGAATCAGGGGGCTGGACTGTGGCTCCTTTGTATTCAGCAGATCCACTCATGGCCAGGCTCCATGCTAGCTGGCAGTGCAGGTGGAGGAGAGCTCCCTGTCCCATAAAACTTATAAGGCCATCTTAACTCTCAACACCAAGGGAACCCTTGAGGTCCAATTCTTGCTTCCTCATTGCTCACAGAACTGTCAGACTTCTGTTTATGCCCACAGTATCAAGAGTTAATTGGCTAAGGCATTTTGCAAAATGCAGTGTGGGTTCAAATCTTTCCCAGAACAGACATGTATTTCGCACTGACAAATAGAATTCTCCATATTTACCATTGACTATAACCACTTTTTTTCTTATTTGTTTGTTTGCTATAAAACACAATTTTAAAATAGAAATTAATATTATTTCTAGTTACCTTCAATTACATGATTAGAAAATGCTATGTTGGGCAGTCAGATAAATGAGGTTGGATACACCTTTTTGTGCAGGAGGCCAGAGCAACCTGAGTATGAGTGAGGTTGAAGGCGGATTTCTCGGGCAGAATCACATGTGTAATTACCTAATCACAAGAATCTTTTTAAGATTATTCCCCAGGGGATCTTTCATAAAAGGAGATGGTGCTGTTTTTGTTCGGAATTCGCTTCAGTAGAGCATTCAACCTCTTTGGTAATAGAAACAGAACAGGACCATTCTGTAACTATCAGCAAAAGCTGCCCCTGTGGAAATGATAAAGGTGGAGGTCTAATTTTAGAGTCTTCAAGTAAAGGCAAGTTTTAGACCTCAGATTTTTTAAAATCTAATTTGGGAATAGGAGTGATTTATGTCCCCTCTGATAGGTCATCATTTCCTGCAAAGGAAATGAACAAAGAAAGGCAGGTGTTTAATCCTCACTGCCCTTCTTACCTAGGGTGAACTTGGACATTAATTTATTTAGGTATCTCCAAAGTTTCATAGCATTTAAGTGTTCAATTTAAAATGATATATTTAGGGGCATAACTGCTCAGAATCCTAAGAACACCTTAACATGTTTATTAAAGGATAATTTCAAACTTCTACTGCAAAGAAAGCTGATAGGGAACTCTTAGTGCAATGATGGCTCTGAAGAGGTTCCTAATATTAATAAATTACTTATAAAAAATATATACGTTTGACATGTGAAAAGAAAATATACATCTTTGACATCTCTATACCAACTAAAGTTTCTTCAAAGTAAAATGTAAAACACCCAAATGTGATTCATACTAAACATGCCCGTGTTTAAAATAAAGCATATAAAGCACTTAGGAAAGTACCTGATGCATTGTGAGTGCTTGTTAAATGTTAGATATTGATATATTATATTTTAAAAATTGGGTGCCAGAAAAAAAAATAATGAATGTTTTTGAAGGTGCTACAATAATTTTAAAAAGGACACATAATGGTTCCAAAAATGGATACTGAAATCTATGCATAAAACCGTGACTCAGAAATATCTAAGGCAAGTGCTTTGCAAACATTAAACAAACAGGATGCTCTCCATTCTGGTAGTATTCAAACTAGAACAATATTGTGAGATGGGTCATCCTATCCCAGTGTCAGAAAAATAGAGGCTTATCAATAAATGGAAGAATGGACACATGAAGAGAAGAGGATAAGGGTTTTAGTTAATCTCGGTAACACTGTTTATCCCTGTCTCCAACCTTTCCAATGCTTTCTCATTAAATGTTAGATATAATAAAAAGAATAAGCTCTTTATAAATTTTCCATTAGTTCAGGATTTAAAAAACAATAAAGAAGTTCAACCATTCATATCTGGGAATTACTTAAAGAGCCTATAAAACTCTCATCTTGGCCAGTTCTTATTTATGTAGAAAGAACCTGATTCTCAAGATAAGTTTTTAAGAGAAATGTAAACAGCAGTGGAATATTCCATGTTGATAATATCCAGATATGGTGAGGCTGTGGAGACGAGAACACTTGCAAATGCTCTTGGTGACGATATAAGTTGCTAAGACACCTGGGAAGGCAATTTGGTAACATCTGTCAAAATTAAATGGCCCTATCTTCAATCTAGTGATACCATTTCTAGAATTCGATCCTACCTTTAGTGGGTCTGTGTGAAGAGTTGTAATTTTTGCAATGCGTAAAAGTGTGAAAAACTTGGACACCCATCAGTTTGAAGAGTGGTCAAATAAATTAGAGTGCACAGTGATGGGGAATAATACGAAGTTATCAAAAAGCCCTACTTAGGTCACTCTGTCTCTGTCTCTGTCTCTGTCTGTCCATCTGTCTGTCTGTCCATCTGTCTCTGAGGCTGTACAATATATATTTTTGAATGTAATAAAAAAGGAAGAACGGTACTCATTAGTATGATTACATTTAAAAAAGGAACTATTTTTGTATTTGCTTATATATAACTGATAAACATCTATAAGAACACACACCAAATTATTTATAGTTGTTACTGTTTTATAGTATATTGGCAGTGGTAAAGAGTGAAAATTTTCACTTTAAAAAATTTTTACACTTCTTTATTGTTATGCTTTTTCAAAGAGCATATATAGTGTTTGTACTTACAGAAACTGAAACACCTAAAAGGGGAGAAAATAATTGCTGTTTGGAAAAAAAAAAAGAAACAATAACAACAACAAAAAACAAATCTATGCAGCTCTCTCACAAACCCTGAGAAATGAGTAGTGATCTGAGAAGCTCTTAAGTGCCCTGTTCTTCATGAGTGGTGAACTGAGTAGAAAGGCAGCTAAACTCTAAAATTGAAGGTGTGGTTTTATTTCCCACCTTGGTGGCATCTACCTTGTCTCTTTGGTGACTACCAACGTCTCTTTGCTTTTTGATTAATATTATCCCTTCGCTTTCCTCCTTTTGCTTTCTTCAGAAGCTATTGCCACACCTAGTTGTGGTCCCAGCCCACTATGACTCCTGTGGGCCCCCTCTAAGAGTCCCCACCTTTAGAGCCATCCTTAACAACCATTTTCATTTCTTGGCTCTTATTAACTTCTTCAATCCACGCCCTCAGGCTTCCAGAGTCACTCTGAATTCCAAAAATATACTAAACCAGCAGCCTGTACCTTCTCATTCTTCCTGATATAGCTTCTTTGGTGCATTGAGTAGCGTCCTGGTGTTGCTACATGTTTCCCACATTCCTGTCTTTTTTATCAGAAAATTTCATGATAGCTATTCTAGCAGAGTTGGCCAGTTTTTAGGTTATCATCCACTTTTTCCAGAGACTCTCCTAACCCCATCCCTAAATAAAACTAGTTATTTCCTCCTTTGCAGTCCCACTCCTCTTCATCACCTCTGTCATTCTACCTATGTTGTGGGAGAAACCCATTCTCTAAACCTGGGTTGACACCTGGATCCACCATTGATTAGCTTTGGCCTCATTTCCTCGTCTATAGAATAGGATTGATTTTAGGACTAACATCAAAGGATACTGGTGCTTCTGGTAGCAGGGTTAAATTAGCAATATAGTAAAAGCACCTCATGACCTTCATGTCATAAGGACTAATAAACGTAAATGATTATTTAAACTACATGTCTCCCCAAATAGACTATGAGATTATTGGCAATTTTATCTTCTAGCCCCAATGCCTACTACAAGGGCTACTATTTAAAAAGAGCTCACATTATTTATGAAGAATCAGTTAGTTTTCTTGATGTTCAGTGACCCACTGTTGCATACACAGATATAAAGAAACCCATTAACACTGATCACTTACTCATTCCATATGTCTGTGTGAGAAATGTCCAAACCTGTTGAGAATTTTAATGAGTTTATTTTAGCCAAACTGAGGACAATTGCTGGGAAGCAAAATCTCAACAGATTAAAAAAATGCTCTGGAGAATGGCAGTTTATTCTATACATTGGAATCAAAGGAGAAGACATAAGGAGGGTTCTTAGGTGGTAGATTAAGGGGGGTAGGAGAAAGTAAAGCAGGGAAATTTCTGGGATTAGATAAAAAGTAAAACAGAGGGATGCATACTTCTTTTACATTGGTGGGTACAGGGGAGTTAATAGTTACCATTTGCAACACGTAGAGATGGTGTGCAGGGGACAAGATGACCATGAGGGGTTCTGTGGTCTCCTGCTCTGGTGCAGTGGGTTGTGCCCTGAGGGGTCTGGAGAAAAGGCATTACTCTGACATTCCAAAATATGTTATTTTAGATGCAGAAAGATAGGCTCACTTAAGGTAAAGATTGACCTTCATCAAGAAAGCTACAGGACCAGGATGTGACTACCCTCCATGACCTGCTTTTGGTTAGAAATGTTGATGCTCAGACTATCCTATGTGGTTAATTTCAGTCTCTGAGTTTATAGGCCCCGCCATGTTGGCATCCCCTGAGCTCGTCAGGTTAGTATGTGGCCCTTTTTTCCTATCCACACATACATGCATTATTTATCACCTGCTGTGTGCAAAGTCAGGACAGGCTGAGAGTGGTTCAGGGTAAAGTTTATTATCCAAGTCAGAGTACCCAGTCAGGACCTCTAAAGTTTCAGGAAAGTAGGAACTAGGGTGTGAAAAAATGTTAATACCTTTAAAGGCATAGTTTGGAATGCTGGCCAAATCTGACCCACAGTATTTTTTTGTAAATTAAGCTTTATTGGCAAATAGCCATGCCTGGTCATTTACCATTTACATATTGTCTAGGCTGCTTTTGTACTACAATGGTGGAGTTGAACAGTTGCAACACAGATCACAAGGCCCACAAAGCCTAAAATATTTACTATCTGACTCTTCAAAGAAAAAGTCAGCAACCCCTGTCCTAGTGGAATGTATCAATTTACTCAAGATAGAGCTGCACGGTCTCATTAAAACATCTTTCTTTCCTTTTTATTTACTGTTGTCTGGAATTATACCAACTCTCTTACTGGATATTCTATGTAGATCAGAGGCACAGATCGGCAGTTCTGCAAGTCTTTGTTGAATTTTTTTAAATGGGAAAATTCATTATTACCTAACGAAAGGAGTTTGTAGATGGAATGTTCCTACAGATGGATTCTATGGAAAAACAAACAAACAAACAAACAAATAAACAAACAAAAGTAAAAGAAGTCCTTGGTGATAGAAGGCTTAGAGCTACTAAACCAAGAAATAGTATATTCTCGAAGTGATGGACAAAGAGATACCAAGAACAAACATTGATTTGTCTTATGTAGAGGTTATAAATTCAAAGACCCTGTGCTCTATCTGGCTCTCCGACATGTTTTGTTTTCTTTAATAGAATCAATATTTAAATATAATATCTACACACTGGCAGGCAGTTCAAGTTAGCTGGCTCAACACTCAATCCTAAGTCCCTTCTCCCTGGCCTGCTCCTATCACAACAGTTGAGTAGGTAAATACTTTCTCAGCTGCCTGCACAGCTAGAGTGATCACATGACTTGTTCTAGCCAATGAAATTTAGCAGAAGTCTGTTAGGTTTTTTTCCAGGGAAAGTGTTGGCTCTCATGGTAAAAGGCCAGCACAGACTTTTCCCTTCTTCCTTCCTTAAATGCAGATACCATGGCTGATTTACAGCTTTTCCTGATAAATAAGTAGATCCTACAACACTGAGTCTATACTCCTACCTGGTAATTATTTGCAGGAACAGCATATCAACTCCTCCCCTTTAATCACTGGCAGTGTGTGCTCCGCATGGCCACAGTTGCTCTGAGCCCTTTCTCTAATTTTTATTACCTCTTCCCTCATTGATAAGCTTATAAAGGAGTTGCTGTATATCACTGAGAGCTAAGAAAGGCAGCCATCCAGAGGGTGAGTTCTGCCCTCCCTCTCAATAAGGGGAATCATATAGCACTCAGTCCATACTTCATGGTGAGGAAAGCTTGGATCTCTTAAGATGATTAAAAGATGAAAAATAGAGACTGCAAAATCTACCCACTTGAGTAATCAGAATATTATTCTTACATGATTCTGAAGTCTCATAGGAACTTTCTCTCTCTCTCTCTCTCTATTTCTCTCTCTCTCTCTCTCTGTGTGTGTGTGTGTGTGTGTGTGTGTGTGTGTGTGTGTGTGTGTGTGTGTGTATATATATTCAGGGATATATCAATAGGTGTCTCCAAAGGGCTTTAAAAACAAGAATTACCAGCTTTAATGAGGAGATAATAGCACTAAGAACATCTGAGACAGTCTATCCCTAATAAAATTCTAAATGTTAGCTGGTTCCATTTCTCAAAGCTCTCACTCAGCACACACATTATTTATTATATCATAATGCATTCTGAGAAGCACCAGCCACGGTGAATTAGAAGAGCTGGTGCTATTGTACAGGAAACCTCACATTCTGTATCGATAACAGTAACTCGCCTGCTTTACTAGCGCTCTCTGGATATATCTTAAAAGCTCTAAAAGTATGTAGACGGTGGTTTTCTTAAGGTGTTGAAATAACCTCAGGACCCAATTGACAACACAGGATGGGAAGTAATGGCTCCAACTAACACACTGGTATTACAGAAATAAAGATCAAAAATGCACAGCTGAGAAAAAGTGAAAACATCACCACAACCACCTGAGTAAATATTCTCTTTTGATTGAATTATTAGATGGGTTTTGTCCTAACTCTAGATTTGTTATGTTTTTAAATAATGTTGACTTTACAAATTGGGTGGAGGGATTGGTGAGGGGTTTTACATTGTTTCTGAATAAACAAGGCAGCTATTCTGCATTTTATCATAAAGCAACCGCATAAAAAGTGAATCCTGAATCATTATCTTCTGTTTAGTTGAACTTGAGTTTCTAGATTCTCATTTACCATCTTCTTATAGAAAAAAAAATGTATATAACTATTTTCCTTAGGAAATAATTAATGAGTTATCCTCTGTCAACTTTGGTTGAATATAAGAAACTCTGATCCATGACTGATTCTAGAGCCTGTGTTCTAGAATAGAGAACAACACTGCTCATGTTTACATTTCTATAACCTGTGTACACTTATCTGAGTTCTGCCTTCTGGAAGATGAAAGAATCGTCCCATTTCCTCCTCTGTAATGCAGTCCTTCAGAGACTTGAATTCCATTTTCATGTGCCTTCCTTGCCTCTCCCAATTCCTTATATGACATAGCTGCCCAGCCAGGTAAAATTTAGTTTGCCAATGGCCTCTTTAAAGTGTGAGATAGAAAAGCAATGGAGAAAAATCAATGAAATTAAATGTTGGTTCCTTGAAAAAAATCAAGATTGACAATTTTTTAGCTAGACTGACCAAGGAAAAAAGGGAAAAGACAAAGATCACCAAATTAAGAAATAGATGAAGAAAAACCATTTGATCAAATCTAACATTAATTCATGAGAAAGACTCACAACTAACTTAGAATGGCTGAGAACTTCCTCAACATGAGAACTTCCTCTCCCAAACTGCAGATAGATGGGCTAACTCTCTGGCACAAGAGAGGGCATTTGACCTTGACCCAGGCCAGGACCATCAGTTGATTTGGTCTTCTTTAGCCACACGGCTGATCCATGGAGGTAACTCATTGCCCCTGTGAACTTCATTCTAGATTTTCATTTGAGCTGTGGGGAAAAATATATCCTCTGTCCATTGGAGTTGCTGTGAATACAGAGCTTGAGCCTGGATCTACTAGAAATTATCTTCAATGTTAAAAAAAAAAAAGTGGGGTGAATGAAGCCAACAAAGAACAAATCTAAGCAGAGAAAGTCCTGATAACAGCTTCTATGCTCAGCCATTCCTGAAGCCAGGACTATGCACGGATTGCTCACATACATGGGCCGTAGAATACCCTTTTGAGTCAGCCAATTTTAATTGAGTTCCTAGCATTGGCAATGGAGAAAGTCCTGACTAACAAAGGGATTATGCAACCCCCACCCCTACATCTTGATTTTCACATTAGCCTTTGAAAGATCTCACTATTACCCTCTTAGAATTCATAAATCATGCTTTTATAATCCCCCATTTGTATCTAGTCCTAGAAGAACCAGGACTATCCGTTTTGTTTTTTTTTTAGTATATCCCCAGTTCCTAGTACACGGTAGGTATTCCATCAATATTTGCTGAATGAATAGAAATTCCTGGATGGAGAAATTGACAAATGGATGAATGATGATGAATGGATAGATCTGTTCAGAATTTTAGTTGGTTTTAAGCTCAGTTTCATTGGTATTTAATTTCCATGACTTATCTTCTCTATCTTTTTAAAATGTTGAACATGCCCATCTCCTATCTATTCGCACCTCTCTTCTCTACGATGTCTCAAAAATTACAGAAACTGTTGCTGATATCGTGATCACAATTTTCTCAGTGTCCTTTCTAAGAAATAATTCATCTAGTCCTATAGATGTGAACTTGCTTAAATCAATAGGATGTACATTTATCATCTTCTCAACTACCCTGGACTCCAATTTTCTCCTGTTTGTATTTTTTCAACCCTTTTACAGAGTGATGATTATTTTCTTTGATCATTAAAATGGAGGTAACCTGAGCCTGAGTGGTTCTGCATTTACTCTGCCATCTTTTACCAGGGTACCATTTGCCCACAGCAGGTCTGTCCACAACTGCCTGCACAAGCCTCCTTTCACTGTCTTCAGCTTATTTGAAACTTGCCGTTGTCCAGAAG
Organism: Rousettus aegyptiacus; assembly: GCF_014176215.1. Classification (NCBI taxonomy): domain Eukaryota; kingdom Metazoa; phylum Chordata; class Mammalia; order Chiroptera; family Pteropodidae; genus Rousettus; species Rousettus aegyptiacus. Next base: position 25,623,835 of record NW_023416289.1, on the reverse strand, counting down.
CTTTAGGTGCCCATAAAGTTGTGATGGGTCGTGCCTCTTGTATGTGCCTCATTTTATCTTCTGTGCTCTCTTTTAAATCAAGTTTCTTAAAGAAGTCATTTTTTTCATGTCTTTTTGAATATATTTTCTCCTTCTCCTCTCTCCTCTCTCTGGCCCTCTCTGACTCTGTCTCTCCCTCCCCACCCCCATTATAAATTATCTTCCATGTTTTTACAGTTATATATAGTCAGAATTTCCTTTTTAAAAATTTTTAGTATTCTGTTACTGTGCTCTGTGTTAGTGTGTCTGTTTTTTTTTTTTTTTAAATGTCTGTATTTTCTCTGAATTTGAGTTGAAATATTCTCTCCCCAAACCAGGCCACCTGACTGGCTTAACCTTATATGCCCTTCTGTTGGACTCTCCCAGCATGGTCATGTTTTTCCACTGCCCCATCAACTCCAAGGACCTATCAGACCCTTCTGTGCAGTTAACGTAGCCATTTCCTCCCTCTTATTTTCAGCGTCTTCCTTCCATTTACCTTTTCTGATGATAGCAGCAACATTCAGCCTTCATTCCTCACTAACCTTGCTCTTGGTAAGTTATCATTTTTATTTCAGATTGATTTAGAGACAAAGGCCCTATCCTTTTGTTTGCCCCCTTACATCTCTCAAGGATCACTTTTACAATGACTGGTGGAATAAGTGTGGGTGGGGATTTTTCAGTTCTCTTGTCTTAGACTATTTCCGTATCTTTCAGTTCACTACATATTAATCAGAACTATGGTAAATCCCATTTTGTTTAAGAAAACCCCAAATGCATCACATAAAAATGCAAACATAAATTCTACATATTTCATAACCATCTCCAAACAGGGAAGTTTCATTAGGTCTCCCACTTTCTTGATTCATAACTAAAATTAAGATACATAGTAATTATATATTTAAACAAACATGTGTAAATGAAGACAACAATACTAAATATGCTGCCAGGCTTTGTATGTATGTATCTATCATGACATTTATCAGAGTTTTCCCTTTAATTTGAATCATTTATACATGAATCTTTTACCTACTATACTGAGACCCCCAAAGCCCGTGGAATAGTTCATTTCTGCATCACCATTGTATCTTGAATATGGTAATGCACATGGACAGTGGCAAGTAAACACATTCCATGGACTGAACTTTGGACTTTACGTAAAATCAACAGGACACAAAGGAATGCACTGTCTCGAGGCATTTAAACATAATTATCTACACAGAAATACCTACTATATTAAATATAAATTACTTTAGGCTATTAATTAAAACAGAGCCAAAAAGGCTTGTGCTCAGAAATGCTTTGAACACATCCTTTAAAGTCCAGACTGCCTTTTTTTCATGTTATAATTCAGACAGGTCTTCCTGGTAGTTAATTGGCATTCGAGAAGCTGATGTATCAGTTCCCCTCTGATGATCCCCTCCACTTAAACACGAAGAGCAGTGAAACGTGCCCATTTTTTAGAATGTGTATATCAAAAGGCACCTCATACTAAATGAATGATCTAAGGGAAGAATCTGCTTTACAAGGAGCTATACAACCATGCTGTCTGGGATAGAAGGTCATCAAAACTCACATGACCCCTTTCTGCAAAAGCATCGCAGACAGCACGTGGCGTCTGGGAACATAACCCTTCCACCCACCTGAACAGGCGCTCCAGGTTAGGATTTTAGATGCTGAGCACTCACCAGCCCACTGTCAACCCAGCACTCTAAGATTTTTCACCAGTGACTGCAGTTTCCCCCAGGTCCCTGTATTTCAGCAGAGAATAAAACGATCCCTGTATATCACTTCGATAAGTTTGTAAAGAACTCTGCCGTCTTTGGGAAGGAAGCTGCTAAAGAAAAATGCCTTTGTTACAGTTTACAAAACAATTTCTAAAATGTGCCCCTTTGGCCCTTAGAATCAAGTTCAAAATAGAACCTTATAAAACTTACCTAGAGTACTACTGTCAAAGAAAAGCATTCTCCCCATAATTGGAGGGCACACTTCAGTCTGTTACATTAGCCTATCAGATATTAAATCTATATCCTAAGGCTATCTTAATTGACCATAAAAAAGACAACTGAAAACACAGGATTTGATCATTGTACATACAACACTAGTGCTATAACTACCAAATTAGGTCATTTTGCAGAGAGCATCCAGGTCTGGGTTCTGTGTAAGTTGTCTCAGGGTTATATTTCATCGTCTAATTTTAAAAAGCAATAGGATAATAACTCGGTTGGGATTCAGTGAAAGTTTAGGCCATTGTATATCATGCAAATTTAACATTTGCTTCCATCCACCATCCCTGATAGGGGTGGGAGAGGGAAGGAGAGAAAGACATCCAACATATTTTCTAAAAAGTAAAATTGAACTTATCTGATGTTCACGGTGACAGCTTCCCGTGTCACTGAATTTAATGTTGTTATAAATAATGAGGTAAACATATTTGGAGAGTCTGATTAGTGAACTTAGGGACCATTTTACAATAAAGAACACTGATGTCTAAATGGAGCATGCAACAATTGACAATTTGCTTAAAATGACTAAACCTTAGGCTCCTTTCCCAACCCCATAAAATAGGGATAATAATAGTATTTACCTGAAGGCACTGTTATAAAGACTATATGGGTTAAGATATTACATGCAGCAAAGAGTATCAACACATCTTATGCATTATTATTACTAATAAGCGGGTCATGGTGGGGGACTGCATGGGGGTGGTATCAGTTGTACCGAGCAGAAGCTTGCTCTAGAATGTAATCTTGCTTTTAGCAAGAATCTGCCAAGTCACCTGTACAAAGGAGGGAGTGACCATAATTGTCTTCATTTCTTATAACTCCCATTCTCCCGTGCCACTCTCATCCTTGTCCTGACAACACTATCGCTCTTTTCTTTCTTTTTAAAGATAATTTTTTAGAGCGATTGTAGAGTCACGGCAAAATTTAGAGGAAGGTACAGAGGTTTTACATATACCCTCTGCCTCTACATACGCATAGCCTCCCCCACCCCACCCTCAATTATCAACTTTCCCTACCAGACAAGGACATTTGTTAAAACTGATAAACCTTCATTGATGCATCATCACCCAAAACCCATAGTTTAACCAAGGTTTATTCTCGGTGTTATACATTTTTTGAGTTTAGACAAATGTATAATGGCTTATATCCACCAATATAGTATCGTACTAAGTAGTTTCACTGCCCTAAACATCCTCTGTGCTCCTACTCATCCCTCCTTCCCTCTAACCCTTGACAACCACTGAACCTTTCACTGTCTCTAGCTTTGCCTTTTCCAAAATGTCATATAGTTGGAATGACACAGTATGTACCATGCGTTTAAGATTCCTCCTTGTCTTTTTCTGGCTTGATAGTTTATTTCATTTTAATCCTGAATAATATTCCATTGTCTGGATATGCCACAGTTTATCTATTCACCTACTAAAGGGGAATCTTGCTTGCTTCTAAGTTTTAGCAATTATGGATAAAGCTGCTAAAAACATCCCTGTGCAGGTTTTTATGTGAGCATAAATTTTTGACTTCTTTGGGTAAATACCAAGGAGTATGCTGGCTGGGTCACATAGGAAGAGCATGTTTACTTTAGTCATTGTTCTTTCAATCCGGCAATGCCTTTCATTGCCAGAGGGCATTCTCGAACTTGAGCAATGCTAGCTTTTAAGCAAAGACTGAAAGGAAGGTGGGGCATAAATATCTCAGGGCTCCCTTGTCCCTTGGGTGGAATAATTCTGAGCAGGCTCCATGCTGTTTCTCAGAGTTCTCCTTAAGGATTAAGCTCCACTGACTCCCACCATTGGTTACTGCCTAACATAAGCTTCTCTAGCTAGATGCTTTCCCTTCCCTATCTTAAGCCCCTACAAATCCACCTGTGTTTCCACCTCTAACTGCCCTTAAACCCTTGTCTCAGGGTCCATTCATGAGGAGCTCAATATAAGACAATTTTCAATGGTCCCTCCTCCCCATCCTTATCATAATTCATCACACTAGTATCCTATGCTTTGTTTTATGTGCTCTATTGGCCTTGGCAGTATGGACTTTTAGACCTGTTTTCCACTTTTGCCTCATGTACCTTATTCTCAGATGGCTCTAATGGTTAAGGCCTAGACTTCCACCCTGTTCCCTTTACTACAGCCCCGGGGGTCAGGGTGGGAAGGATCTGATATCAGACCCAGAGCTGGGGAATAGAAGCTCTAACTGCAGTGGGTCAAGGCACGTATGTGGCTGAAGAACAGATATACCTCTCTAAATATCCATGGATGTTTTAGATTAACCAGTAGCACACATCTCCTAGAATATCTCAACACCATATGCTTCTTTCTCTCTCTCTCTTTAGGCCTATTACCTGCCCTTTGTGGTGTGTATGTGTTTGGGGGGGGGGGAGGGGAGATGGGTAAACTATAATCCACTTTGTATCAGAAAATAAATTTTAGACCATTTTAAAGTCTGGGTTGCATTTCTACTGAGTATTTATTTATTTATTTATTAAACTGATATTTACTCAGAGAGCCTCATTCACCAACACAAATAATAAGATCCCCCAGGCCCACCCCCAATTCCATAGATTTTTAATTAGGACTAAATACAGATTTTGCAATGTTGAGACAACAAATATTTAAAGAGACGCAATTTTTAGGCACTACTGTGCTTAGACGTAATAATAAAAAAACACAAATTAGAGTTGATTTCTTCCTCCAGGGGATAAGTAAAGTATACCCAGCTAAGAGAATTTTAATCAAACAATTTTGTGTACTTCCTGTCTTTTATATTAATCACTCATCTACTTTAAGAAACACTTCTACCTAGCAGAGGGTTTTACACTAGGTCAGGAGACCACGGTTATTGGAGAACATGTCAGTTGTTTGTATTCATTCATGCATTAATTTCATAATTGTCTGAATTCCACCTATGTGTTATGAAGACACATAAAGGTTTTAGAGTTGAGTAGAAAATTTTAATTTAACTGGCTCAAATTTAGTTTCTTCCTTGTGTGACAGAGGGTTCCAGTAATGTCAATCCCCTCAGCTTTGAGGAGTTTACTACATAGCTAAGAAAACAAGACAAACAAGTGAAAAGTGACATATTAACATGAAGAGGAAGAGCTCGAGTAAATCTCAAAGGAGGGACATAGACAAGAAATGGGAGGAGGGACTGGGTTGCAGATCTAGGGGAGAAGAGGAATGAAGAAAAGCTGCTCTCCCTTCAGGTAACCATGGTGATGGCAGGATGGGAGTGCTCAGAAGAGGGCAGAAACAGTTGTCAAATTAGAACACTGAGAACGGGGTCTCCGAGGGCTGTGCAGTGGAGAGTTGCATTGGATGATGGTCAAATTATGAATCACTTGCACTTTAGGTTTGGGAGGGGCGTGTGAAAGTCCGGGGTGGCTGGACAAGGCCAGAGCACTGGACAAAGTTAAGGCTCCAGGATATCAGCTGGTGGGGGCGACTCAAAGTGGGCAGATGATGGGGGTCTTGGGAAATTTGGTGGCAAAAGGATTGTGGTCCAGGAGCCTGGGGCACCCTAAGGCATGGGTGTGAGGGGGAGGCAGGTCCCGCAGATGATGCATGGCAATTAGTGAGGTGGCAGCAGCCTCTGAATGCCCACATTTGCCAGGTGCCATTTGCATCAAGATGTCCGAGCACCACTCCCCAGTGAAACCTTAGAACTTCTTTATCATCCATTTTAGGGGTAGCCCATGTAGTTCTGGCCATCGTCTTGTGGGGCAGGCACTGTCCCGTGCCCCATTTTATAGACAGAGACACGGTCAGAGAGGAGGAAGGACTTATCCAGGATGGCACAGCAAGCAAGGGACAACATCGAGGTTCAGATTCAGCTTCTGCAGAGCTTCCTCCATGTCGCTTTGCCCTAAAACAAGTGACACCAGGATGCTTTGGACATCGGGGAGCCATTGCAGTTTTGTGATGATGAAAAGAAAATGATAACTATAGTAGTCATACTCAGCTGAATTGACAAACCTTTCCTTGAAGCTGCCAGAGTTTTCCTGCTTTGGCAGAAGTTTATTTTTCACACAAACCACATTATGCCTCACACCCTGATGAAATGTGTAAATGAATGAAAGTTGCAAAGAACGTCAGACAGAGCTGAGGGAAGCTGCGGAGTTCAACTATAAGACTCTTAGAGTTCTGACCTTCTTAAGCTTCCCAATAACGTGGGCTCTCAGGTCCCCCTAGCATGGGGGCTACATCCCAAAAGGGGTTGGTCTGGGTTTGTTCTGCAGCTGGCTTACTGAGCTCTGAGTCTACACCAACCTTAGCATCTTTATTCTATGCAAACTTCTCATGGAGAGCACAATGGCTAAAAAACAAAACAAAACAAAACAAAACAAAACATTTGCTGCCCCACTGGCTGCATATATCAGACATGAATAAACTCATCAATTAGGAAGCCTGCAGCCCTCTGGCCCCCTGGGTAGAAATGAACACCCTCACTCTGCTCTAAAAAAGGATATGGGGATTTAGAAATCCCATTCTCTAATTCAATACCTCTCACACCCAAAGGTTATTCTTTTATGTACTGGAAATGCGCAGAGAGAAATAACAATATCACGTGATTGCCAATAAGCACCACTAAACACCCACATGGCCTGTTTAGTGGTTTGAGACTTGGAGCCTGAAAGCTTTCTTATAGGACAGAACACATTTTCCAGCAGGGATTAGCCTTGAGATTAGAGTTTAATGAAACAATCACTAACACCGGAGGCTTGGGCAAAAGAACCAGCAGACTCCAGAGAGCTCCTGGTTCATCTGGGGAAGACACATATTTAATAAACCATGAATAAATAATAGAAAGGAGTCTAAAGTCAAGATGCAGAGGAACCAAGGGACAAAAATAGGGGTTGGATGTATAAGAATATGCTTGAAAAGCAATTTAATGTTTTGACTTTGCAATAGACTTGCATTCCTGGCAAAATGCTGTCACTTGTGAATAGAGAAGCATGCCCCAGTCTGCTCATGGCTGAAGGTGTCAGCCAGCATAGGCTAGGGCACACAGTGGTAACGAACAACTCCGAAGTCTCTGTAACTCTGAACAACAAGGATTTATTTCTTGCCTATGACTCATGTGCCATGCAATGAGCAGCAAGATTCTGATGATCATAGACACCCGAGGCCCCAGGTGACCAAGATGATAGCATCTTATGGGATGAAAGAGAGGACTAAAGAACTGAGCACCAACGATTATGTACTTCGGCCTAGAAGTGACACATGCCACTTCCACACACATTTCTGTGGTCAGATTCAGTGACTTCCAATGACTAACATCAAGAAAGTAGGGAAGTACAAACTTTTATGATCAGCAAGTAGAAAAATATTAGATATTAGTGAACATTAATACATCTGCCACATGTATAATGGTAAAAATTGGGAATATGTGTACATCACATGTAAATATATCCATATGAAAGAATATTATGCAGCAGTTTAAAAAACTTGAAAAGTTAAAATGCAAATTGCAGACAATTGCACACACATGGCAGTTTCTTATCTAAGTATAATCTTATATAGCTTACCATATCACAAAGGTCTATGTATCAGTGGCCATATATATGTGTACTAAATATCCAGGAAAACCTCTGGAAAGACGTCCAACAAACTACTAACTGTGGTTACCTCTAAAAGAGGAATATGGCTGCAGGGAGAAGAAGAGGGCTTTTGTTTTTCTGAATTATTTAAAATCAAAACGAACCCATATATAGCATCTAAACTTTTTAAAAAATGTATTTTAAAGAGGCATTTATCTCTTGCCCATGGCTGTTGGTGCTAACCTGTGGCTCTATGTTCATTGCAGGAAAATGACTGAGAGCAATTTTGACCTCCACAAGCTGCACCAATCACGCACTGAGCAAACTTTCTATATGGGAGGAATTTTCATTACTAGTTACTAGTTGGCCCTACTTGGTCTTGCATTTGGACTATTCTGAAATGTTAATTCCATGGGAAGTCACCTTTTCTCTCAGCTTCTATGTAAGCCAAAGGCGATGAGTACTCATCTTTGGCACCCATGGGGTAATATCTTGGGGAATGTCAAGATTCGAGATGTTTTCTTGTTCCTTCATCATTTCAAAACTGGTGTATCCTCTTTCTATCCCCAATTCCTCTTTCTTCACGATTCTTATTTAGGCTGAAAATATCGTGGTCCAAAGAATCATGGGCACAGTCAATCCAACAGATACCTTACTTCCCCCAAATAACATATTGTTTTAAATTAAGCAAAACATACAACTTTTTAGAAGGGTATTAGAAAGAAGGGTATTTAGAAATGTCACACATTTCAGACACAAGGGTAAGCCAGTGCGGAAAGAGTTGTGGGGCTGGATGAGTACCTGGAAGAAGAGGCTCCTCTAATCTTACTGTAGATCTGGCTTCCAGGGTAAAAACTAACAGTAATTTTACTGGTTGAAATCATGGAAAGTAACTTGGAACATTCATACAATGGAATATCATTCAATGATGAAAAAGAAATGAGCTATAAGTTTACAAAAAGACATGAAAATATCTTAAATGCATATTTCTTAGTGAAAGAAGCCAGTCTGAAAAGGCTATAAACTATGTGATTCCAACTATATCACATTCTGGAAAAGAGAAGACTATAGAGACTGTAAAAAATTCAATGGTTGTCGGAGGTTTTGGGGGAAAGAGAAATGAATGGGTGAAACACAGGGAATTTTTAAGAGGTGAAACTACTCTGTATGATACCATAATGATGGATACACATCATCATACATTTGTCCAAACCCATAGACAGTACAACACCAAAAGTGAACCCTAATGTAAACTGTGAGCTTTAGTTAATAATAATGTACTGATATTGCTTTTTCAGTTGTAACAAAAGTACCACAATAATGTAAAATGTTAATAATAGAGAAAGCTGTGAGTGGGGGAGTAGGAGTACATGAGAACTCTCTGTATTATTTGCTCAATTTTCTGTACTTAAAACTATTCTAAAAACATAAAGGCTATTAATTAAAAAAAGAAATGCGAAGAAGTGGAATTTTACAAAAAAAGGAACTTGGAAGGTTTAGACTATGGTTTGAATTCAAAGGCATGCTATCTCAACTTTGAGGGGGAAAAAATACTCAAAATGCTCTTGAAACACGGGAAGGAAGCAGGTCCTGGTGACACCTCTCTATGGCAGGAAAAACCGAGAGCAGAGTCCTCAATAGGAGGTATTCCCTCTTCATACACTGACCCAAAGGTGGCCGATTCAGGCTTTTTCTCTACTTGAAAGAGAAAATTCACATGAGGCAGCACAGATGTTGTCATGGCTTGGATCTTATCATGAATTTTCTTTTATAGTTTTGCAAAATAGAATATATTTTGCAAATATTTTGATTTTTTGCAATGTTTTGTTTTTCTTTTTCCAAAGAAAATTATACTACTGGCTCCTGTCACCCATCCCTGCTGGTAACTGAGGGATGGATAAGCTGAGCATCTGGACACTTCATAGACAAGGCAAGGCTCATATTCAAGTTGTGGTGTGATTTTGGAAAATTCACTGCATCTCTCTAAACGTTGGTTCTAGATCTACACAATAAATGGATTACGATTGAAGAGAGGTTTAGGGGGGCCCTAAGGATGCTCAGGAAGTCTTCTGAGAGCCTCATGAAGGGAAAAAAGAAGAGGAGGGGATTAGTTACAGGTAACTCTGGGCTTCCCCTTATTCTCCAAACACATACCTGTGCTTGCTGTTTTCTAAGCTAAATTGTGGCAAAAATTCCTTTAAAAGAAAGGATTCTACTAAACTACGTGATTGTCAGATCCCCTTTCTGTTTTTAAAATTCTACATTTCAGATTAAGTTACTGAGTAGACTCACTGAATGGTCTTGTGAGAAAACATTTATCGAAAGCTTGTACTAGGTTGAATCGTGTCCTCCCCAAATCCATGGCAATCTAGAACCTCATAATGTGACCTTATTTGGAAATAGATGTGATTTTGTTAAAATAAGATCAAACTGGAGTAGGATGGGCCTTAAATCCAGTGCCTGGTGTCCTTATAAAAAAAGGAGAGTTGTACAACACAGAGAGACAGAAGAGAAGCTAAGTGGTTATTCAGGACTTGAAATGTGGCTTGTCCAAACTGAGATGTGCATAAAGTGTGAAATAAATGCACACTGGATTTCAAAGACTTAGCGCAAAAAAGTAAAATATCTCAGAACTTTATTATTTTGGGCATATGTTGAAATAATGGTATTTTTGATACACTGGGTTAAAGTACATCATTATAATTATTTTTACCTGGTTCTTTTAATTTTCTTTTAATTTGGCTACTAGAAAATTTAAACTTACTCCAGTGGTTTACATTATATTTGTATCAGACATCACTGGACTAAGGCATACATGATCTCTGATATTTTTCTTGATTCACTACTTTGAACATTTTTGTTCAGGGAGTTCTGATTTTCCTTTAGGATTATTTTTTTAAAGCTTGCTATAGGAATTCTCTCTCACACACACTGGATTCATTTTGGAACATTCTGCTTTTTTTTTTTTTTATGGTAACTTTTCCTTAAAATAACTGTCAGATATAAAATAAAATTAACTTTGTTCTTAAATATCTAGATATATTATAAAATGCTATGTGACCTTGGGTAAGTTATTTAACTTTTGTAGCTTCAATATCATCACCTGTAAAATAAGTTGGTTTTGAGATGATCCATAAAAAAGTGATTCTCAAATCTTCCTTTCTTGTAAATATGTTGAATGGTTCTAGGGAACTGGTATTTGCAATAACAGTTCACTGTGCTAAGGGTGCTGCCTCTGCTCCTGGGGAGAATCACTGCTCTCTGTTTCACTAACTCAGTAAGAAATGTCTATGGAAGCGTCAAAGTGCAATAATTAGAGCTGAAGCCTAAGGGATGTTGGAGCCATAGAGGAAACCTAAGCTCATCTAGTTCAAATGCTATGCTCTTCTTGTGGAAAATTGTGGCCCATAGGGAAGAATGGCCTGCTAGTTAAATTACCAGGTGGTCAGGAGCAGTAGATTGGCTCTGGTAAACACCGACTACTAGTTAAATGTGCTTCATGATGCATCATGCTCTGACAGGAGGGCAGGTTGAGTGACGCAGAACTTCAGAACAAAGACTATGATACATGACTGCACATCCATATAGAGTTTCCATCCTCCCTGAGACCACATCTTCCTATTCTGTCTTAATTTACCACAAAGTGTGAAAAAAAAAAACACAAAGGATTTGAAGGGATATAAATTAATAAGGGTGTCTAGGAGAAAACTCAACATTTCCCAATTTAAGTTGAAAGTCATCATTTCAACCTCTCTTCAGAGAGATTAGAGACTCAATAGAAAGCTACTTGCAGCGGCTTTAGGTGCCAAAATGTTCTGAAGTACCAGAAGTTTCAAAAACATTTATATTCTTTCAAGCCTGGTAAAATGAAAGATGAGTCATAATGTTCCATTCTGTTTAGACCTGAGATGTATCAGAGTTAGGTAAAGTCATGATAGACACAGATTCATATTTATTATGAAAGACACCAAGTTATTTTTAGGTGTTTTTTTTTCCCTTAAATCTCACTCTAAATTGCTTATTACCTTTTGAATTAGCACCAGTTAATTCATGTGTTTAAATATTTTAATGACAAGTTATAATTTTAATAGAAAAAGCAGTTTAGAAGAAAATCACAGGGTCCTATGGCTTCTAGGAGAGAATAAGGGAGAGAGAGAAGAAAGACAGAGAGAGATAGAGAGAGACAGAGACAGGAAGACAGACAGACAGACAGACAGACAAGGCTTTGGAGTAGATAGAACCCAGAACGAGGGTACAGTCTGACTCAGCATTTTCCAGATATAAAGACTTTAGCGAAATACATTACCTCTCCAAACCTCCGTATTCTCGTATATGAAACACAGATAAACCTATCTTATTTAAGATGCTCTAAGGATGATTCCAGGCTTGTCACTGTAAAGCCCCTAACACATGTAGTACACTATAAATGTTCATTTCCTTTTCCCTGTGTGCAATGCCCCCTAAAGTAAGAGAAAACATGTTGATTTTGGGTTCTGCTCAGAAAGTTCTCAGGGCAATCAAACTGTGAGGAGTATTTTCCAGAGGTTGTCAGGGCTGGGGAACCAGAATTATCAAAAGAGTGAGGCAAAAGCTCAAGCCCCAAGGGTGAGAGAGAGGGAATGGCGGAGTACATAGCTGAGAGGCTCAAAATCAAGAAGGAATTAGGTAGAAGAAATGGCTGAGAACAAAATTTCAGAGACCATGACACAGTGCTTCTACTTCATGTGCTGTCAGTCCACTGGGGATAAGCAGAATATCTAAAGACACTTCATAGGGCCAAACACCCATCAAGTAATTTCTGTCCCCAGGTAGTGCAGACTGAGAGGATGGCATGGTATATATCTCAGCTCTAGGAAACTCATAATTCAATAGGGTGTCTGTGCAAACTCAATCTAACCAAGGCGCTAGGTCAAATGGTTTGACTGAAGGTGTCCAGCAACTCTGCTATTGTTGATGCCATGTGTGAGTTAGTCTCTGCTGTGGATTATCCTATTAATAATTCAACAGACAGAGACTTGAGGACTGGTTCCACCACTTACTGCTCATGTGATTTAAATTCTCTTAAGTCCCAGTCACTTTGACCATAAAGCAAGGCACCCATTACCTCCCTCATAGGGTTGTTACAAAGATTAAAAAAAATATAATGAATGAAAGATGAGACACAGAACCTGGACTAGAAAAAAGACTCAATAGTTATTAATCATAAAGATGGAGATGATAATGTTGATTCCATCTTTTGGATCTTCCCTAAGCCCCATCAATTTTGTCCAGACTTCAGACTTCTCACCAATATGTAGTTCAAAACCTGCTGTAGATAGCTCACATCAGATAAACTCACTTCCTATTAAGCAGCCCAAAACAAATATCCTCTGGATTTTGAAAGAATACTTAGATGGAAATGAAGAAGGTATACCAAGGTCTTAGAGAAATTTACAATGAAAGACTCCAATGGAAGAAAAACTAAATGAATAAATGGATGAACAGTGAATGAATGCCAACGTGGTATGGTGTCTTCACCAGTAGAAATGGGTAAGTGAAGGTGTATGGAGCCAAGCAAAGAAACACATGAAGAAAGAGGGAAGGGAGAGTTTCCAGGTGAAATGCATAAATAAATTCCAAAGAAAGAATAAAAATGAGAATTAATCAAGAGTGTGCTGAGCCGTGGCACTGCCAGCCACAATCAGAGGGCTTCTTAATTGCTTGTCAAAGACCAATGCATCCTGGCAAAATGATCCTCAGCTAATGCTGGGACTTTTTTTCCTTAACATAGCTTCATTTATCATGATTAGAAAACTAGTCAAAATTGATTTCTGTTTATTTTATAAGGAAACTCCCAAGGGAATCCTTCTTCCCAGTAGGTTTGCTAATTTTTAACTTAGAAGAGGAACACCCTCAGAATATAAAAAATTGCATTATATTGGTTTAGAAGGTTAGGGCACATAAATATTTAGAGTCTATGGGAATTAGGAAAAATGGCGAACTTTTACAAATCACCTTAAATCCATCGACATGAGCCTTTTAGCTTTTTTCTATGTCAAAATGGGCAAATTAGCAGCAGTTTAATATGGGCAAAATGGCCCAAGCTTTGGAATCAGACAGATGTGTGTTCGATTCTCAGTTCTGCCACTCAATAGCTCTGTGACCTTGCGCAAGTCACTAAAAGAAATATCTGAGATTTAGCTGAGGGAAAATTAGATTGCTAATACAGCTCAGATTTTCTGGGAGGATTATTTTTTGTGTGCAAAAAATATTGGCACAGAGAACTTGCTTTACAGATGGAAGTGATGGAAATGATATCCTGCAAGTGCAATAAAACCATCTATCAGATTCCATGAGGTCAGAACCTGTGTGTTTTGCTTTGAGTTATATCTTGGCAATTGGCACAGAGTCAGATATACAGTTGATGCTCATTTTATCTATTTAACACTCATGTTGCATGTTTTATATGCTAAAACTGTTATGTGTTTATCTGGTATTAATTCATTTAATCAAAGACATATTTGTCAGCTAATGACTGTTATTTATTCATTACATGAAGAATATTAAGCATCTAATGTGCCCCAGGCAATGTGCCTCTTTGAGAAGGAAACCCTGCTAGAGCCTTGAGAGCAGTGGGTAGTCTCACTCATTCTTTGGTCCATTCATTCTTGCATTCACTCATGCACTCACTTGCTCACCAAATATTTATATTTCAATTTGACATTGCTATCTTGGCCCACTATCATCATTCTAAATAAAACACAGGTCAGCTTGCTCTGCTCCCTAGCTACCTAAGAACCTTATTTATTCATTTACACATGCACCCTCAGGTAAATCCTCTATATTCCACCAAGATTTTGTTAAACAGGTAAATCATATCTAGGGGACTGCAAGAAGATTCCTAATTTGGGGGCCTTGCATTGTCTGCAAACAAGCTATGACAAGAATGACCAGACAATACTAGCAGAAGGTCAAAATACATCCTTTACTCTTGTAAGACTTTTTCACTCCACAGATTCCAGAGATCATGTTCTCTTTCTGAAAGTGTAATCACAGCAAAAAAAAAAAAAAAAAAAAAATCAATATACATCTTGGCCCCTGTGAAACAACCTTGTGAGGGGGTCTTAATGCGATCTCCAAGTACCTAGAGATTCCCCACAGCATTCTGGGCTCCCTGATCATTCTCAGATGCATTTCCTTGATCTGAAAAGGCCCTCGGCCTGGGATTTAATGCTTAGGACTTCCCTGCTCCCTTTGGTTTATGCTTAATCCTCACAATTAATTCCGAGCCTCCCGCCTGGGGAAGTTTCTGCCATAGAATTTCTTGGCATTTACCCAACTAGAAAGGAAGTGATTGATGCTTTCCTTACTCTTCTGCACAAAAGCTGAAAGGCTAGGCAGAAATATCACCTGCCTCAGTGCTGGCCTCTCCCAGGCTCACCTCTTGACCCACGCTCTTGATTTCATCCCTCACGTCTCCTCAGGGACATTGCTCCATCAATTACCCTCTCTTTGTCTCCCATCTTCAATTACTTCCTCTCTACTGGCTACTTCCTGGCAGCTTACAAACATGTTTAAGGCTTATTTATTCTGGGAAACGAAAGAAAATAAAAATCCTCTTTTCAATTCTACCCACCTCTGAAGTTATTTCCCTATCTCTTACCTTTCCAAGGCAGCCGAGCTTTTTGATAGAGTTCACTCCCTATCCGTCTTCTCTATTTCATCACTCATATACTCCTTGAACCAGGACAAACTGCCTGGCGGCCTCATCAATTCACTGAAACTCTTGTAGTAATGATCATCAATATTTAAGTAAAACTCAGCTCCAGAGTTTATTCTGCTTGGCCTGTACTTCATTTATTCTGTGGTCACTCACTCATTGGCATTCTCTGCGTGGTGAGCACCTGGCTATGCTTCGGGCAACAGTGTGTTTGCCCTCTGGGTTTTTACCACCCAACAGGAATAAAGATATTGGTGAGGGTGGTCAGTACAGTGAAAACAGATAGTGCTGTGGGGTTGGGCAACATTTAGTCACGATCTGAGATTCAGAGATTTTTTTTTTCTCCTGGTGTTATTAGCATTTAAGTGGAATTTAAGAATTCATGATCTGAAAGGGACCCAGGAAAAAGCACTCCTGGCAGAGGGAATGGCAGGTGCAAAGGCAGTGGGGTGGGAACAGACACGGCATGTTTGGGAAAGTGAATGCAGGCTTATGTTTCTGGGCCATACAGAGCGAGGGAGAGAGAGAAGGCGCAGTGTAAAATTGGGCAGGAGAGCTGGTGGCGGCGATGACTTTGACCATACGAAGAGGTTTTGACCTTCATTCTCAAGGTAATGGGGAACACTGGTGACACTTCTGCTCTTGTGTCACACATCCATCACCCAGAATGCTAAGTTCCAGGAAATACTGAGAACGAGTAAAAGAGAAATCTCACTATTTCTCATTCTACCTATACTGAAAACAACAATCACTTTGTTTTCTGTGTAGTAGGAGATTATGGGTCCAAACCCTTGTTGCCAAAGGGATACTGTGATGTAATAAGAACTATATATTTGGCTTCTGCTCCTGTTCCTGACACAGAGCTCCTAAGTCTCTTGGAATTTCCTGGGTAATACAAGCATCTTTTGTTCTAATGAGGCAACTACTGCTGGGCTCCCTGAGAGGTTCAGAATGGGAGTGACCACCAGAAAAATCCAGCCATTGTTAGAAGCTTAGACCTTTAAAGCCCCAAACCCATCCTCCGGGGAGGGGAGAGGAGCCCAAAATTGAGTTAACAATGGATCATATCTATGTAATGAAGCCTCCATAAAAATCCCTAAAGTGTGGAGTTTGAACGGCTTCCAGTTTGGTGAACACACCTATGTGCCCAACTCCCAGGGATGGAAGGTCCTGCACTCAGGACCCTTCCAGATTTCATCCTATGTATCTCTTCATCTGGCTGTTCATCTGTATCCTTTACCACATCTTTTATAATAAACTAGTAAATCTAAGTAAAGTGTTTCCCTGTGAGCCATTATGGTAAATGAACAAACCTGAGGAGGGGTTTGTGGGAACTCTCAGTTTATAGCCAAGTCAGACAGAAGTGTGGGTAACCTGGGGACCCACTACTTGTGATTGGCATCTGAAGTAGGTACGGTATTGTGGGACTGAGCCCTTAACCAATAGTACAAGCTGTGACAACTCTGGGTAGTTAGTGTCAGAAGGAATTAAACTATAGGAAACCCAGTTAGGGTCCAGAGAGCTGGGAAATCACTTGGTGTGGAAAACCCAAACATTTGGTACCAGAAGTGTTGTGAGTAGAAAACAGCTATTTGTTTTAAACGTGTTCACACCAAATGAGTCATTTGAAAGAGAAATTCGGATATGTCACAGTGCATGATTATTAATTGATGTGCAAATGCTATCAATAAAGTATAAGGCCAAACCTACATACACATTTGAACACACACACATACACACATGCTACCCACCTACAGGCATCGTCTCATTTATTCCTAAGCTCCTAAATTAGAACTTGTACTAGATAAATAAAAAAGACAGGATATTTGTTATCATCAAACAAATATGAAACTGAGCTTTAGATAACGTAAGGATTCCGAAAGTTAAGTGCAATTTTATGGTATCTTTTAATTTAGAAGTGTATTGCAGATAAAACATGGCTTTGGTATAAACCATTGATGTATTGTGTTGTTAAGATCAATGAATTATTAAAAAGATAATCTTTTAAACACCAAGAAATTGTCTTCTAGTGTACTCTAGGGGCCATGGGTAAATGCACTACACATACAAATTCACCACCGTCTTGGCTATAATTTATACAAAATCCAACATAACCACCTGACATCACAGAGACTTGATTCTCCTCCCACCCACTCAGCTAATGTGAGACGCTGTGCATTGAGCATGGAATTAGAAAGGGGTCACTGCATCAGCACTCTGTTCTCTATTCCCCAGACAACTGAAGGAAACATAGTGATTCCTTACCCAGCTCACTCTGCAAGGAAAGACTTATCGTGCCAGCTGATGGGTGACAATCTATACAAATTGGTCCCTTAGGTACTGCCTCAGCTGCAAGAGCCATCTCCCCCAAGGTTCCCCCTTTCCCCAGGCAGCCCATGTCCACATACTGGTTTAAGGCAAGGACACTTTTTAAATAAGCAAGTGATTTAATAAACACGCTAAACTCCAGCTCAGAGTCTGCTTCTCAGGAAACCCCACTTGAACAACAGCCTCATCCAGAATCTCAGCCCCAAATTATGGGATGTAGTTTTTGACTTCACTCCTCCACACTTCTGTTTATGCCATGACATTTACCTGAAATCTCAACTACTTATCCATTAGGCAAAATCCAAGTCCTTCATCGAAGTCTAATTCGAATGTGCCATCTCTGTTGCCATCCCCACAGTCGTTTGCTCCTTGCTCTGTGCTCTCAGAGCCCTCTTTACTATTAA
The DNA here is from genome assembly GCF_014176215.1 of Rousettus aegyptiacus. Lineage (NCBI taxonomy): Eukaryota > Metazoa > Chordata > Mammalia > Chiroptera > Pteropodidae > Rousettus > Rousettus aegyptiacus. The sequence goes on along the minus strand of NW_023416289.1, from coordinate 25,605,847 downwards.
AGTACTTGTCTTTACTGTTCAATAGACCAGCACTGTGTAAGAGAATTATAATATGAGCCACATGTGAATGTTAAATTGTCTAATAGCCACATTAAAAAGTAAAAAGAAACAGGTGGGGCTAATTTTAATCATATATTTTACTTAACTTTATATTAAACTCAAAATTATTATTTTAATATGTAATCAATATAAAAACTCTCCATGAGATTTAGTTTTTACAATTATTTTCCATACTAACTCTTTGAAACCCAGGATGTATCTGATACTCACAACACATCTCAGTTTAGGCCTGCCATATTTCAAGTTCTTAATAGTCCCATGTAGCTTCCTCTTTTGGACAGTGCAGATGATAAATGCCTCAAAAACGTAAATATTAAGACTTAGTCCATGGACCGGCATGCAAAGGTGTCTGATAAATGTTTGCTGAATGGATGAATGACTAACCAATAAAGAAATAAAGAAATGATCAATACAAATTCATGAATATACATTTTGGTTACCTGGCCTAAGCCTGGGATTCATTCTATGCCCCTATTATTTGCTGTTTTTAGGACCCTCTTCTGCAGGGCAGTGCATCACTTTACACCTGTATCGTTATGTACTAATACTGTACAGCATTAATAGCTAAGGGTATGGACTTCAAGTATAAACTGTAGAAGACAGAGCTCTGCCACTTAGTAGCTTCTGAGTTTGGGCAAGTCCTTAACCTTTTGAAACATCATCTTCTCATCTATGAAATGGGGATGGATAATAATGGCACCTAAGGTTGCTATGAAACCAAATGAGGCATTGCAGGTAAATGACTTTGAACATAATAGATATTCAACAAAAAAGTAGATAACGAAGCCAAAAATGAGGCTGAGAACATGGAGGAAGAGCAGGCACAAACATAACACGATGGAGTAATTTTTTCATTCATTCATTCATTCATTCATTCGTTCATTCGTTATTCATTCATTGAACTGATATTTTGTATGCACCTCTCTGGTGGCCATGACCTCTAACTGAAAGGAGTATATTGATCAAGCACTCCAGCTCTCGTGCACTGAAATCTGTTGCCACATTTCTTGCTAAGGCCATTTCTCCACATGCTGCTCCCAGCCAGTTACTGAGAGCAACAAGAATACCAAGGCAGTGTCATTACTGGGGAATTCATGACTTTGGGCAGCTTGGGCCCAGGAACCCCCCGACAGCCCTGATGAACTTCTTTAGACCTGCACAACAGTCTTAGGTGCTTCCGCCCAGTCTTTCTTCCTTCCCTCTCTTTTTAACTCAGGGCCAGTTAGACCTGCATCTTCGTCTGACAGCTCTCCCACCTCCTGGCTCCTTCCTCATTTCCTCTCCCAGGCATTTCCCCTAACAAATTTTTTTTTGCAGTTATACCCTGTCTTGGTATGTGCTTTACGAGAGAGCCTAGACTATCCCAACCACAACATGCCTGGCACTGTGACAGCAAGTGCTAGAAATACACCAGTGAACAAGAAAGATAACCCTGCTGTTCTCATAAAATCTTTGTTCTTGTGGGGAAACAGATAATAAACAAATAAATAAGATAACATCAGATTGTGAAATACGATACCATGAAGAGAACACAGGGCGATGCTATGAGGTAATCAGGGAAGAGCTCTCTAGGAGGTGATATCTAAGCTGAGGCATGAATGACAAGAAAGCACAAGTCATGCAAAGATTTAGAGCAAAGAAATGACACATGTAAAGGCCTCCAGGCAGTAACAAAGTCTTGTGCATTCAACGAACAGAAGGAAAAACAGTGAGGCTCGGTCTTAGAGAGTGAAGCAAAGAATGTTTGGAAGTTAGACTGAAAAACAGGAAGGGACCTGATGGTTAAGAGGATGGTAAGATCCTGGGTTTAAGCCTAATTATGATGGAGGTGGGGGAAGAATGATGCTAAACCAGAGAGTGACATGACTGTATGTGTGTGTTTTTGTTTTGTTTTAATATCCATATTAAATATAGATAAACCCATAGAGACAGAAAACAGTGTTTGTATCTGGCTGGGGCTGGAGGTAGCAAGGGTGGAGAATTACTATAGGGTATGGCTGGGGATGAGGAACATGTTTTGGAACTAGATAGATGAGCTAGTTCTTTAATACTGTCAGTGTTCTAAATGCCACTGAATCGTTCACTCTAAATCAGGTAATTTCATGTCATGTAAATTTAACCTAAGTGAAAAAAAAGAAATAGATCACAGCTGATGAGGTCCAGCCTCCTCATCATGGCCTAAAGGCCCCACATGGTTATTACCATCAGCCCCACCTCTGCAACTCTCCTCATACCACTCTACCCCTTGCTCACTAGTCCCCAGTCTCTCCTTCTGTCTTAGCATTCCTCAGACACACTAGGATGGCGGCTATTGTCCTCCTTTCTGGTTAGAGCACTGATTCCCCAGATTTTGCATCTTACCCTCTTAATTCATTTCAATTTTTTCTCAAATGTGACCCCACTGGGAAGGTCTACTATGGCCACCCTATCTATAGAGTTGCCATCATTTTCCACTTTATTTTTCTTCCTTGATCTTATCACTACCTCAATTATATGATTATTTGTTAACTGACTATCTCCCCCCAACTAAAATGCGCCTTGGAGTATAAACTGTTTGTTGCCAACGATATGCCCAGCATGAAGAACAACACCTGCATGGCATCTGTATTCATGGTTGAATAAAAGAACAGATGGATGACTGCCTCTAAGCAAAGGACCATGCTACTTCCTCATACAGAGCTTGTGATACAGGAAATAATAGATGTCTGTTTAGGAATGAGTGTGGGGAGGGGGTAGATGGTGTCTGGTTGCTCTATGCAGACTGGATTAGGGTAGGGCAGGAAGACCAGGCAGAGGTTACTGAAGTGGTAGAGTTTGAGTGGTGGGAGAATGACATGACTTGGACCCACAGGGAGCAGTGGAAGGAAGCTGGCTTATAGAGTTAGGAGCTTGGAGAAGAGTCAGGTGGAAAGAGGGCAAGTGTGCTCAGGATGCAGGGGTGAGGAGAACTGAAGGAGGCCATATGCAGCCAGGCTCCAGCGAGCTGATGGGTAATGGGCTATGGTCCAATGACTAAAGGCCAGCTGCAGAGTTTTCTGAAAGACACAGGTCCTTGCTTTCTGGGATCCTGCTTAGAGGGATCAGAGGATGGCCCAGACCGAGCAAGTACACCCAACCCAAGTCTAAAATAAAGAGGTTAATTTTCCTGTGTGTCAAACAGAAAGCCATTTCATCACTCTAGAAATACTTGGTATAGTGCATTTCTCCAAGTGTTATTGTCTTAGTCACTTTAGGCCAATATAAGAACTATAGACTAGATGGCTTAGATAACAAACATTTATTTCTCATAGTTCTGGAGGCTGGGAAATCCCAAATCAAGGTGACAGCAGATTTGGTATCTGGTGAGTATGTTTCCTCATTTGTAGACAGCTCTGTTCTAACATGGTAAAGAGAGAGATCATCTCTCTGGAGTCTCTTCTTTTATAAGGGCACTAATCCCTTCACAAGGGCTCCACTTTCATGACCTAATCACCTCCCGAAGACCCCACATCCAAATACCATCACACAGAGGATTAGGGCTTCAACACATGATGGTGGAGAGGGGCGGACACAAACATTCAATTCATAACAATAACCATGCAGAAAATTTATGCTCTACTATAAATTAATCACATTTGTACATTACCAATTATTAGAAACCTATTACTTGATTCAGTCCACGTTCCAACTGTGTTTACTTTGCTGTAACTTCATTTTAGAGTGAAGGTTCAGCATGTTGTTAATATTACTTGCTATTTCTTAGGCCACATGAAAATTGCCTGGATCTATTTTTGCTTTGGTCCCATTTTAAGACACATCTGTCAAAACTGCTGATGCCGACACATATGTAATTTTGTGATTTGATAACATATTAAAAACTGAGACTTTTCCTTTGAATATCTAATTGGCTCTCATGATTGTGAGGTTTATCTGTTTGGGTTTGCTTGTTTGTTTTCAATCTGTGATAACTAATTTACACAGAACTCGGGGCTCTCAGTTGTCCACAATTAGAATTGCAATGACTTTGATGTCTGGTTTCATTTTTTTCCCCTCTTATTTCTTAGACAATTGTCAGGCAAGTATATAGTAGAGTTATTGTTTGTAGCTCACAAATTTTACAAACTTTATCTTGGAGAGCCAAATGCAGAAAAATGTTTAGTAATTGCTCTATTAAGTTCAATATCTGTGAAAAATAATTATAATATTTGACACTAGTATAAAATGCCAACCATCTAAATAAAAAGAGCTGGAGGGTTACTATAACCAAATTCCTAGAGCTGCCTGAATGCTTTTAGTAATTTTGAAAACTCAGTCAACATATTGTTGTATTAAAAATAAAATTGCACTGAGCATTTCAATTAGTTGCTTTCCTGGTTATTTTTAATTATATGCTAAATTACAGAACAACTTGTAGTGGTTTTGTTGTACTTTTTAGATGTTCCATCACAAACTCTCTTCTGGTATCTAATAAAGTAATGAGACAATAATTTATACACTGAAATTACTGTTTTCCCCTTATAAGTAGACATCTAGTGATGTGCTCACTTATTCTAACCAGACTCATTTGCCAAAATATTTATTTGCCAAAAATTTTTCTGGTTTCCTCTATGAGACTGTGCTTAGAGGAGGCAACCAACCCCTTCGAATAACCTTTATGACAGAAACTATTTGCTCATGGAAAGTGGATTTGATTTTTGGTAATGGTCAAATGTCTTCCAGAACTAATCTTGCTGAATAAGCTGAATGAGACCAGTATGCGTATGTGCTGTATATATGCGATAAAGTAATATATAATAATAATAATAATAATAATAATAATAATAACTAATTCTTATCAAGTGCTTTCTGTGCTTGCCACTGTTCTCAGAATTATATGTGTGTTAACTCAATCTTCATGACAACCTTTGCAGTAAATAATATTATCATCCTCATTTTACAGTAGAGGAAACTGAAGCACAGAGAGGTCAAGGTCATAGAGCTCTGAGCCAATAGTTAAGAACGAGGAGTCAAAACTGTACTAAGCATCAGCAGTGCTCTCAGAGCCTTACTTTCTCTCTGCATAATCGAGACAAGTGACAAGTGCTTTCCAAGGTTAGAGTAAAGCTTTAAGGAGCATTCGCACATGCAAGGGCTTGCATTCATGCTAGCACACGGTGGGAGCTGATATTTCTAAATCATTTCTTTCTTGATATTGTTGCTATTTTGCTTGAGCATATGCAAACCTAAAGTGTGGCTTATTTTTCAGGTCAAGACACCAATAATAAGCATAATCCATCGCCTGCTCAACCGTGGTCAATAGCATTCAAAACTATAATACGATTCTCTGTAATGCTGATCATTCCTGGTTCTACTATGATGGTATTTTCTGATCTAAAAGTGACATCTGTCTAATAAGTGAATTAACAGGTAGAGGAACAATGGAACAGTTTTTTTGACACATGAAATCTTCTGGACAATCCAAGCATATGAACTCAACAATGTGTTGAGTTCCTATCATACTAACTGCAGGGGAATCTAAGATGAGTGAAGAAGAGTCCTTGAGTCCTAGTCTAATAGAGGTGTCCACAGCTCTAGAATGTGATTTTCCAAAGTATGCTCTTTATTCTTCTATCTTTAAAGGCACCGTGGAATAATTAAAAAAAAAAAAGTGTGGGAAATGCTGGGATCCACAAAACTTGCTTCTTTCTAGGAGGACCTTTTTGATATCCAGGAAACTGGGAGTCTCCAAGAGAGTTCCAAAAACAGATTTTCCAAATATGTTCCAGCAACTTATTTCACCCACAGTCTCCGATAGAGATGGGGTTTAGTGAGAGCCATTCTAGATGCTGCTGATATGGGGGCGGTGTGAAGTGAGTCCTGAGACAGTGGAAGAATTGAATAATAACAACTAAAACAAAATATAAAAAACCCTCCTCTATGACTTAACATCATAGTCACATAAACTTTCTGGGCTTCAGGTGCTTACCTCCAAATAGAGATCAGAACCTCTGCCCTGCCAGATTTATAGTTTCTGTGAAGACTATGTAGGACAATAAATGCAAGTACATCTTGTAAATTCCACACTGACAGCCATATATTTTACTCTTTGTAAAGAGCAATTTTGTCTATTGACTCCATGACTGAGACCTCACATTCCAATGAGGTGCTAGAAAAGCTGACCTCAGAATGTCCAGCTCAATTATTTATTTCTAACTCTAGCAAAGGAACAGTAAAGAAAGGGGTTTAAGGTGGCCATTAAGTCCTGGGCCTTCCAAGGAGGCTGAGGCTGCATGTGGCATTGCGACCAAACTGATACCTCACAGTCCTCACCGAAGAGGCTGGGTCTTCCAAGCCTGTGCAATGGCCTATCACAGACAGTGGCAGCTCAGGACAGCTCTCGGGAAAGATCTCCTCCCCTGAGCATATCATTTGATCAGGCTCTCAGGGCATTAACTGCCTGTGCCAACTGTGATCCCTTGTGGTCTGCCTATGTCTAGATTCTGGGAAAGGATTCTCTCTGCCTGAACCAGGAACCAGCAATCAGTGCCTGCAGAATCACAAAGACTAGGTGACTTATTGGAAATATATTGAGATGCTAATGCTTTGTATTTTGGAGCTCGCGTAATTAGATATAGCACTGAATCTGTGGAGTATTATAGATTTAAAAAAAAGAAAAGTACTGGGAAACAATACTCCAAACTGTATTCATGTTTTAAATAAAATTTCTGCAGTGAGTGGCCTATACCACTTCCCAAAGGAGAGTCTGCGCTCTTGAACGAACCTCTCTGTGAATGGTCTTCCCACTAGAAAGTCTTAAATGTCATATCCTTCAGATTCCTGTATTTTTGTTGCATTCTTTCTTTTAATTTGGAAGAATAAGACTTTTAGATTAAACAATATTTTTAGAAAGGCACACCAGATTATTTTGTTTACCTGTTTGTTTTGTGTAAAGCAATATTTGAATACAATGTAGGCAGAGGCAACTTAATCGTTTGTGCCTCTTGTATCAGAACTCACAGCAGAGATGTCTATCAGAAATGTATATCAGGGAAATGGAAGCATCAATTTGAGCAATGTTATTCAATGGATACTGTGAACCAAACACCAGGAAAATTTTTCCTCTTTGCCTTGCCTGTTAATAAGTTTCCAAATTTACAGACCATCTCTAGAGTCTATATGTGAGACAGAATGGGTGCCAACCTGCCCCCCAAGTTCATCCTAGTTTCCTATTTGTATTTTTCCCCTCCACTCCCTTCTACTGAAAGTAAGTCAACCTAATTCATTTGTGAAGCCAAGAAAAGTGTGTGTGTGTGTGTGCGTGTGCACGTGTGTGTGCACATATTGCCCATACATGTGAGAGAGACAGAAAGAAAGGAAGAAAGAGGAACGGAGGGAGATGAATACATGGATAAGCACAAGTTTCCTAAATCAAGAGTGCTGTGGTTAATTTCATGTACAAATCAATTCAAAATTTTTCAGGATTGAAAAGATAATGGCATTTAAATATTTGAGTTTTTTTTCTTTTTCTTTTTTGTGAAAGAAAAGATTTTCTGTGAGAATTATTTTCTGTGACTGAAAACAAGGTTAAGGAAAATAACCACCTAAAGAGTGACTCTCATTCATATGAGAATGTTTCACTAAAGTAGCTTAACAAAATGGTCATCCACAATAATGATTATAGCCCAGGGAAGTAAATAAGGCAACCAATAGCTCAGGAAATCTATTAAAGGCACTGGATCTTAAAACACCTCAGGCAATGAAATATTAACTTGCGTGAACCTAAAACTATCCTCACCTTCCCAGCTTTCTCAAGACAGACACTTTATAATAGGTCACAGGATAGAAAAAATAAAAAAATAAAAATAAAAAAAACTATTGCACCTAGAAAAAACAGGCAAATTGAAAAGGTTTATCAGCAAGTTTACATTTCAAAGGGCTAACTATACTTAGGGGTAGCTAATTGAATGCTGTTTCAGTGCTGCTTCTGTCCGAAGCAGTGAATAATCCTCATTAAGGCACAGAACATGTTTGAGATCTGAATATGGTAAGGATCACAGAACTTCAACAGCACATGGGGCCTTTGAGGTCATCCCCAGCCTGGGTGGGAATGGCCAGCTGAGGGAGGCCTGCACTGGGAAGGGTTTCTCTCCAGGTAACCAGGAAGAACGCAGTGATGGATCAGCAATGCCTGTCAGAGGCAATAAGAACGGAGGGATTTGACACCCACACGCATTTGCCATTCTGTTTCTAGTCCAATCCCTCACTTGACAGAGGAGAAAATAGACATTTTGAATAGATTTGATCAAAGTCACAGGGGTTCCATGACCCACAGTCCAGTTTCTTCCTGATAGTCTCTACAACAGCCAGATAAGACATTTCACCTTTATTCTTCTGGGTTTCACAAAGCTTACTATGAAAAGGGCAGCCTGTAATGAGATAATGGAGACGCCAACCTGATTTACCTTTCCAGGACAAGGCCATGGAGAGTACAGACAGGCAAGGCTTGTGTGGCATGTAAGTCATTTTCCAAAAGGTTGTTAGGTGATTTTTGAAACTTAGTCTCAGAAAAATAATACCTTTGATGGCTAACCAAAGAGGCAAAAATAAAAACAAACAAAATTCGCCATCAATAGCAAGTAAAATACCTGATATTCAGCCTTTTTTAGCTAAAAGAATATGTTCTTGAAATAATATTGGAAATTATTGAGATTCAGAAATGCAATTCAGCAGCCAAAACCCACAGCTCCCTGTATTATGTACCCCACCTCTCCCAGAGTAGGGATTCCATGGTTTGAAGCCATCCTTAACTTCAGGAAGCAGCGTAGGGCTGGGTGCCCTGCTGGAATAAGCCCCTTGGAATACTTTTCTCCCTTTTTCTTCTTCATCTACTCAGGCGTTTTCTGCCCAGGTCTTCTCCAGGCTGGATTCTCTAGGGCCTGGGAAAGAAGAGGCAGTTCTCCAGAGAGTTCTCCACCTAATCAAGCCCATAGCTGTGGTATGTTGAATGCTCTTTTCTGTTATTAGCAATGAGCTAAAATGTATTTCCTTCTGTGTCATTCCTTATACTTTGCTTTTCTCAGACTAAGAGTTGGCAAACTATGCCCACAGACCAAATCGGACCTCTGTAAAATTTTGTAAGTAAAATTTTATTGGATTCAGCCAGGCATGTTAATTATTGTCTATGTCTGCCATTGTTCTACAATGGTAGAGCTCAGTACTTGCAACACAGAGCACATGGCCCACAACACTGAAAGTATGTACTGTCAGGCCCTTCCAGAAAAGTTGGTTGACTTCTGCTAGACTGTCACTGAAAATGAATCTTTGAGCAGAGTCTAAAATGATTTTCTCCACACATTAAAGAGAAATCTTTTGCTAGCTTCTTCGCCATTGTAAAAGGGAAGCATCTCTTGCACAGATGTAATTGTATAAGGACCTGTTTAACAAGCTCAAGTTTAAAAAGAAGTACAAAGAAAGGAGCTCACAACCAAGTAGAGATACGCAAAAGGCATAGTAAAAGGAGTAGTTACCTACTATTTTTCTTCAATGAGCAGAATGAACCTGACATTTAGAAGAACTAGGAAGCATCACAGAGATGAAAGGGAATCCACTAAAACCTGGGGAGGTAAGACGTTTTGGGGGCACTTGGGAATGGGTTCAAGTTCAATGGCACTTGGCTGAATATAATATAGGCTAAAAGCACACGGTAATCTGTAGGAAGTCATAGAAAACACAGGGAAAAGGTTGGAACGATACAGATAGCCCATGACAATTTTTCATAAATCGAAAAAGAGTAAATTTCAAAACTTTCCCATTAGAAAGTTGAATTTTTAAACTCTAGCAGAATCATTAAGAAAAAAACAAACGTCCCAGTGGAAAAATGCACAAATATCACAAGGTGATAGTTTTGAGAAACAGAAATGAATATGGTCAAAAACATATGGCAAAGTTCAACTTTGCTGGTAATTAAATAAAAACAAGTAATAAAATAACAATGAGATTCTGTTTTGTCTACTAGAATAGCAAACGTTTGCAGAGATAATACATAAGGTTGGCAAGAGTGCAGAAACCAGGCCATCACATCCATATGGAAATGCAAAGTGGTGCAGACATTTTGCTGGGCACTGTGGCAATATTGTAAGCTTTAAACTGTGTACAGCATATAAGGAACAATTCTACTTCTAGAAATTTAGCCTAAGGAAAGAACTATGAATACGAATGTTCATCACAGCATTATTAATAACAAAAGAATATAGTCTAAATGAATAGCTCTAAGCATCTGGTTACAAATATTTGTCCTATAGAATACCTTAGCCATTAAAATAACATTTAAAATGAGTTTATAAAACATGAATATTAGTAACATAAACAAACTGTTTATGTGTATATTTATATATGTAAATACATACAGATATATTTACGATGTGTGTATATTCGTTACTGCATTTGTAATTATAATTATAATGGCTAGACATTGAATTAAGTATTTTTATATGTTTTATCAGATCTTGGCAATTCTATTAAATAAGCAAAAGTAATGATAAGGATAGCTAATATTTATTGAGAATTTGTTTTATGCTAGTCACTTTGTCAATCATCTTCTATGGGTTATATCATTAAATCTTGACACAAGTGTATGAGGTAGGCACTATTATTAATGCATTTTATAAAAGGGGAAAAAAATCCATAAAACCTTTTCTAAGGTTACATAGAAAGTGTATATAGTTCAGTCAAAATTTAAGTGCACAAAGCAAGTCACTGAAGAACCTGTACTCTTAACCACTACACCATATGTTTAAGGTACTATTTTAAGGTACTATTTTTTCTTCTCTGATGAATGAAAGCATACAGGGATGGAGAGTTGAAAAGATAATTGGATGGATGGATATATGGAAGGATAGATGGATGAATGGATAGATAGATGGATAGGTGGAACAGTAAATGAATGAACAGGTAGGAGGGTGGATAGATGCATAAATGGAAAGATGTGTAAATAGAAAAATAACATTTGTTATTTTTTAGTGGTTCTTTTATGGTTTTAGTTCCTTCTTTGTGCTTTTTCAGAAATAATTAAAATTTTTTACAATGTATTTCTTCTGTAACCAGATTACAGGAGAAATATATTTTAATATATTTTAGACTAAATTAAATTACACTGCAAAGCAAAAAATAGTATTGAAATATTATGGTCTTTGTATTTCTCTCTTGAAAAAGCGTGATTTAGTTCTAGGATGAACAAGAGCTGAACAACATCCCCCTTCTACTGCTATTTATAGTTGCAGAAGAATAATTCCAGCACACAGCCAAAATACAAAGCAGCCTCCTGAATATCACCCAAGAATCTGTGGGTAAGTCCAGCCAACCAAAAAAATGTGCAAATGGGATTTTTTCCCTAAAGGAGAGAGCTTTGGACTAAAGCCATAGTTGGCTAGGAAATAAGGACGAGAAGGAACACTGGGTGGTTTTCATAGCTTCTACTTTATATTACGAGTTTATGATTGAAGGAAAAATAGTATGGTTGCTGAAGTAGTTAAAGGACTTTCGTCCAAAAATTGGACAAGGCTGAACAATTTGAGAAAACGAAGTGGCCTAAGTTTTGTTGTTTGAGAAAGACTTGGAGATGTCTTTTAGGTCTGAACTGTTTCCAGTCCAATTGCATAACGGATGAATTGAAGAAGTCAGAGTTCAAATTTAATGCATTTATTTCAGCGATAACATTTCTGGGCAAATGTTCTATTAGTGTTAACTTTAGGTGAGTCAAACTCTACAATGAGAGACATGGGAAATAGATTCCCCTCCGATTTCTCTCACTTCCTCTTCTGCCCCTTGGCTTACCCTGGGCCACATAAGGTGCTTCTAAGGACCTGAAAATTATAGGTACCAGGTTGCTACTATTAACTCAATATCTTGCTTTGTCTACTGCATCAGACAACTGAGAGAGACTCATTTTGTTACCTGTCAGCTCTCCTAATTAGAAGAGCAGAATCCAGTTCTCTCTTCTAACACTCCCGCCACAGGGAGCCTCCCTTTCTCAACTGTACACCTCTGCTGGCTGCCAAGCCCATCTAATACCTGCAGATTTCCTTCCCCAAGGAGTGGAGCCTCTTTAAAGGGCTCTTTTCTTTAAAATTCTGTCAACTACTAGAAAACATCAGCATTATGTTGGAAAGAGGAAAAGGAAAGGACTTGTCATGTATGCATGAACGAATTCAATAAAAAATGTTTTTATTTATTTATTTAACCCTAATAAGACACTCTTATTATTGGCCAGAAACTGCTCTAAGAGTTTTACTTATAGTAATTTTTTAATATATCTCCAAAAACCCCACAAAGTGGGTATTATAATTATGCCTCTTTTACACACGAGGAACCTGAGACGACAGGAAGTTAAATAATTTTTCCCAAGATCACAGAGTAAATTGAAGAGTCAAATATGGACCCAAGCAATTTGGACCCAAGCATTTGAACTTGAGAAATATGTTGTGATCATTAAGCCCCAAAGCTGTCCAAGGTGGGGGACTCAATGATGGCCAAGAAGATCTGCATGACAGACGACCCTCCCCTTTGCTCTCTGCAAACAACACAATGGATATTAGAGGTCTTACCACCCCAGACACACCAGGATTTAATTCTCACGGCAGCTCTCTAGCAAAGTTTGGATTTATAAACTGCTCATACAGATGAGGAACTAAAATTTAGACTAAATATTGTGCCCAAGGGGTGACAGGAAGATGCATAGTGTCCAGACTAACATGTGACAAAGCGTGGGCTTAGTATCAGTGTTTCTCAGTGTGGTTCTCATACTACCTGCATCAGAATCACCTGCAATTTTTGACAAAAATGCAAATTTTTGGATCCACCCCAATCATACTCAATCATAGCTCTGGCAACTGGCATTTTGCACAAGCCCCGACCCTGCTCTCAGGTGATTCTGATATATACCCAAGTCTGAGAACTTTACCTACATTATGGTGCTTGTTCTTTCTCCTGCTACTAAATACAATTGTAGTGATATGATGGTGGTGATGATGATGATTAATATGAAATAATATGGAAAGTAGTTCACATGCAATGCCATGGATCCTGGGTGGACATGCCCTGCTTTTATTTCTCATAGCTATTAAGCAGGTCAATTTTCCACAGTGAAATGGCATGCCTGTTAAGCCCTCTCACTTCCTATGCCTTCTCTTATGCTTTCTGGATTTAATGGCAGAAAACCCCATTGTCATAGCATCAGGTGATAGCATTCTATAAAATCCTATCTCCAACCCATGGAAGGTGGTGAAACCCAGATGATTGAAATTAGTGAACTTTCTCATAGTACACATCAGACCTCAACACATTAGAGGCAAAGACTAGGTTCATTGAAGAGTGGGCTTATACATGCTTCCTTCATTTAAACAATAAAAAATATCAAGATATTATTTTTCTCTAATATCCCAAGAAGAAGAGCAGATGTTCATATTTGAGAGACTGAACAGAAAACAAAATGCCTGGTAAAATTCCTACTAAGACTATATATAATTTTTAAAAATCAAATATTAGATTTTATATGAGAAAGAAGGGTGGAGGAGGAGGAAAAAAGCCAAGGAAAATATAAATCACTCTTAGTCCTTCCACATGTTTTCTGGAGCACAGTTAAGAAGTGAGGGAACACTGCGCTCCTCCAGCCCCACCCTGCAGAGGTGACCACTTTAGGAACCGGGCCAGTCGTCTGCCGCTGGCCAGGGCTGCCTTACATGCGAAAGCATTGGTCAGACACAGAACAGGAAAAGCCTGAGCGGATCTGAATGCCGGTGACATTAGGAAGCGAGTGACTATCCATATCTGGTCTTCACACCTGTCACACCGAGATGATATTAGTATCCATATTCTAGATGGCTAGGAGGACTCATGGCAGGGCTGTTAGACCTTTCTTTTTCTGAGTAATATTCTGCTAATAAAGATTAACACTTATTATGTTATTAGTATTTTTTGTAATACTTGTGTTCCTTATTTCATATCATGGTAATAACATGATAATAGAGGTATAAATTGAATCATAATTTACATGTTCTAAAATTCTTGCTATTTATTTTTTAAAGTTCCAATGTGAATCCTAGGTAAGAAAAAAAATCATCAGTGTGTGTGTGTGTGTGTGTGTGTGTATTCACTTGATTTTTCCAAATCAAGTTTACTGAACTTAGTTAACTTGATTGCCTAATTGTTAAACAGGAATTTTAAAAAATTAACATTTTTGTAAAATAAAAATAATACGGCCTCGTTATAAAAAAGGAAATAAAGAAGATAAAAGTCAAAGACAGAAAATATTGCCTGTAATCCGACCACTCAGAAATAACATCTGCTAATATTTTGACATACTGTTTCCAGCCTCCTATATCTTTTTATCGTGTGTGTGTGTGAAGAAAATGCCAAAACACCAACCCAGAAGGCCTATTTTAAAAAGTATGTAGATGAGATCACATTCTGGAACTCAGTTTTCAGAGAACTTAGTCACCACTATGATGAAATACAAGTTACATAATAATAAAATTTAATATTGAAACCCGAATTACAAAATGCTATCCTATTTATATTTTATAGCTATTTTTGTTGCATTCTCTTCTTAAAATGAAGCACAGCTACCTCCAATTTTCCCCAGTCTGCTGTGAGGAATAAACAACTTAGAGTCAATATCCTCGCTGAAATGCAATAGGAAAAAAAGAAGGAAGGAGGGCAGAGCTACAGATGTGTGACTTTGTTTGTAGCTAAATAATACCTGTGTTCCTCTGTGCCTCAGCTACTCTACTCCTGGGGCTGATATAGGGGTGGAGCAGTAAAGAAGCTAAAAATGCTTGTTGATGATTTTTTTCTTGCCTATAATTAATCACTTCTTGTCTTCAACATAAATAACTGATGGCTAATAATGATAGTGATAACAGTGTTTATGGTGATGCCAGCAAACGTTTACGGAGTGCTTAGTTGTGTGCTCTTTACTGCATCTGCCCTGTAGTGCACTGTTGCCTTTAATCTTCATCAGACAAGTAGAAAAGAGGTACAGTTAGCATGCCCATCTTACAGACTGGAAAACTGAGATTCACAGACGTTAGGTAGTTTGTCTGTGGCCACACCATGAGTAAGTGGCAGAGACTGGGCCAACCAAATTTGTCAGACTGGCCATGCTGCCTCCCTAAGAGAGCTCCCCCAACAGGTGACACCAATGGTGAAGACACTCAGGGACACAAAGGACAATAAAGAAATCCCCAAGGCATGGAGTTTTGTATAGGAAATAAATGTTGGTTCTGTGTTACTTTCAGGAATAAACATTTTGTTCAGAAAATACTTATATGCTGACCCTTCATGTATTCATTAGGCTACCAAAAATATAAAATATTTAACAAGATAATATTTTATAAATAAGCTTGATATTAATTTTGAGGAACTGTCAGAGGAGTATATCGTAGCAGGCTTTTTAAAAATAAATATAGCATTCCATATCTAATTAGCTTTACAAATATATTTGTTGTATTCTGCTTTTTTTACTTAATATTTGACCTTGACATTTTTCCAAGTCATTATTTTTCATGGCTACATAATTCTCAATCATATGGATGTGCCAGAATTTACATAACTTTTCCAAGAGTTGTTTCTGTATGTTCCTTATTGTAAATAGTGCTCCAAGTGACACAACTGTACGTAAAAACTTTAAATATGTACACGCGTATATATATTTTTAATTCTGAAAGTTTTAAATATAGACTGGAGCTGTAGAACACACTATTGAATGTGGTAAAATAAAACAAAGCAAACCTAAAAAAGAGAATGAACTGTCCTTAGGTGACTTTATAACTTAATTTTCATTAGACACTGGTTAAGTAAGATTTCTTTTCTGAGAAGCATCTTCTCAACTTAGACATTGGCTTTTAATAGGTAATTCTGATTGAATACGTAATAAAAAGAGCAAGGGGAACAGTGTGTTAGCAGAAGGAACATTTTGTAAACATTTCCCAAATCATTCAGCCCCTTCTTTCCTAGTGTGAGAATCACCTGAAAAGGCCCAACACAACTAAAATGTACCATGCTCCATCAGAGTCAGAATTACTTTCCATGTTCAAGTCCTTGAGATGGATTCTGTCTTCGCTCTCTAGGGTTTGACTGAATGGATCAAGAAAATTATTTTTGTGAATCAGCATTCTATTTATTATATTCTTCTAAAAATTTTTAGTTTATCTTTATTTCAGCAAAGAAATTAAAATTAAAATTATGTTTCTTATCTGCTTAAAAAAATTTCTTATTTTACACACTAAAATGCATCTGCTTTATACACTTTAAAGTTTTTTATTCAAGATAACAGACTGAGCTGAAGACTCACTCACTGCTACCTAAATTCATATAAACATAGATGTCTAAGAGGATACACACAACATAAATAATCACACATAAAATTTAATAATAGGACAATAAAATTCCTATAACATAGAAATCAGATGGGATTACAGATTTTAAAATTTAAAAACATAGCAAGTATTTCTACAAAAAGTGGAGATAGATACAGGCTGGTGCCATGCTTAGAAGGAGTAGGGGCTGGGAAAAGAATGGGGTGTAGGGGCCACACACCAGGTGATTAGTTATGGTACAACAGCGGGAGAAGTTGCCCCACCGCTGTAGCAAGTAACAACACTAAGAACATGAGTTTCTGTCTCTAAGGGCAGCAGTGACGAATGCAAGCTATCTCAGTGAGTACCAGATGGCTCTCTTCTTAACTGTAATGGATGCTGAAATGCACCTGTCAGATTCCTCTTCAAGGTGAAGAATTTATTTTCCCAGCCATAGGGAACAGTCTTAAATTTTTAGTCCACTATGGAATCACCTTGGCTGAAGATCATCTTCCTTAAGGTCATGTTCCTTTCCAACTGCCCACATCCAATGACACATCATCATTGAGCTATAAAGGCCTGGCCCCCCTGTCCCAATTCAGAATCACTCTGAAGGGCCATCCTGGCTTCAGAGTTCTCTGGGGGATTGGCTAAGCTTTTGGTGAGACTTCGTCAGAGCCCAGTTACCCCTTTACCCAAAGCTGCTTCATGTCCCTCTCTTCCACAGGTGATGACTACCAAAACATTCCCTAATAAACTTCCTGTACACCAATCTCCACCTCAGAATCAAGTTTCTGGAGACTTCAACTCATGACATCTTACAAAATCCAGGCTTGAGTCGCCATGCAA
The DNA here is from genome assembly GCF_014176215.1 of Rousettus aegyptiacus. Classification (NCBI taxonomy): domain Eukaryota; kingdom Metazoa; phylum Chordata; class Mammalia; order Chiroptera; family Pteropodidae; genus Rousettus; species Rousettus aegyptiacus. The sequence goes on along the minus strand of NW_023416289.1, from coordinate 25,588,628 downwards.
GATGGCCCAGTGGCACAGACTAAAGCTTCCACAGATACAAATGCTTTCACATAAGTCTCGGATAAACACAGCCATTAAGCTGCCCTTGGCCATGTGACCTTTCCAAACATATTATACAAGAATAAAGAAAAACAACAGCAACAACAAAACACTGATATCGGAAATAATAAGGGTAACCATATATTCCATTTGAAAGAATTGACGTAAACACAGAGAAAAAAATCTTTCCTAAAGAGGCACCGGGTATCAGAGAAAAATGCTCTCAGAGTCTTTGTATCACTGAATTTTCACAGCCCCAGGAGATGGGCATTATTCAATCTGTTTTACAGATGTGAAAACTGAGATTCATAGTATAAAATCCTTCACTTGAGGCCAGGAATTGTATCTAAATCTTCTGAAAATTATCATAAAAGTAGAGTTGACTTTAATATCAATATTAGTATTGAAGAGCTGATCAACTTGTAAAAAAAATAGTATCATATTGATATATAACAAAAAATATTAGTTTATAGCTATAAGGTGTTTTTTTGCTACAGAGCATGACAAGCTTGTTAATAGGCACCATTGGCCATTGATTTGGGATATTAGAATAGCAGCTGGCCTCCTTCAATCAACCAAGCAAGAGTTACCCATAACCAGGATGGACCTGGCAAAGGTCCAAAAACAAAGCAATTTGCTACTTTCCATTTTCCTAAATCCATCACCAAAATAACAGAGCAAATGCTCCTGTTCAAATCTCTTTTATATATGCTCAGGCTGAATTAGATGAAGGTCCTTGGCAAACAAAACATTCAGTATCCACTTTAGTATCATCAATACATAAAGCAATCAACCCAGCCCAGAACTATGTAAATGTAATGACAAACATTTTAATAATAAACTGAAAACATTCAGAACACTCAGCCAGGTACTTGTGCTGAGAGCTAGTTTATAGGGTAATCGTGTGGGTGGGAGAGAGAGAGGATGTTGTGCTTGAGAGGCGAGAGGCGAGGGACTCCCATTCATTGCAATGTTGAAAATATGTGGAGTGACAGGAAGAGGCAGAACAAAATCTATATGTATTATCACTATATACCATTTACTCACAGATCTCAAAGTGAGCTTTGGGAGCCCATCATCAAATTATATTAATTGATCTAAATAACTACCATTTACTCAGCAGTGGCTATGTGTCAGCCGCAGATTTACCTTCAGCATCTCAGTGAATGCTTGCCTTATAGGAGAAATGGAAAATGGGAAAAGTTAAGCAACTACCCCCAGGTTGCAGAGCTATTAAGGTAACGGCATTCAAATCCAAGTGTTCAGACCACAGAGCCTGAGTGTTTTGTCACAGATACTGTGAGGACCAGAGCTGGGATGGTAATAAGCATGTATGTACCCAGCTTGCTAAGCTCCAGGCAACACTGGCTTCTCTCCCTGGAATAGAAGCTGGTGGGAGCTGAATAGAAATTAAAGGAACATACAAGAAGTATCGATCATGGATGTAGCTAGTGTTGTGATTGTGTGTGGGAGGGGATTGTGTCAGCAAATGGAGGGACTTGAGAAAATAGAAAGCTTTTTGTAGTCTGCAAAAAGTTAGGCAGCTCATATAACATTGTGAAGCCTATTTTCTGCCTCTTTTAAAATGCTTAGAAAAATCAGACCTGACCTACTTTTAAATAGCTCAATCTTAGATACTCAGGTGAAAACTACAAGGACACAAATGTTGAAGATAGAGTGTGCTTTGGAGTGGTAAAGATAAAAATATTAGAATTTCTGTGCTCAATTCACCAATAACTTCCTAGAGGTTTATACAGTCCCTAAGGGCTGCCACCCCTACCCTCTATTCCCCGCCTGTAGCCAGCATTGATGCCTCTACCTCCAATCAAATTTATCTAGTCTCTGAGAACATTCTAACCAAGACAAGCAAGCGGTGAGAAGTCCCAGCCCACAGGAGGGTTTCAGGAATCAATATCTCTACTCTCAATTCCTGCCTAGGTGGTTATAGAGTGGCTTTCAGCTTCTTGTAAGCCTGGATTTGTGCTTCAAATAACAGGAACCATCTTATTGAAATGTACCTGAGCACTTTCCTTTCCAGATTTTCCTAGCTGACCTCCCCCATCTTTTTTGCCAGAGGCATCCCGTTGCCTTAGGGAGGATTAGGATGTTGAATCAAGAATGCAAAGAGAATAAAAGGTTCAATATTCAGCTCAAAGACTTTAGTGAAACAAAAGTCTTGAAAACCAGGCTTTGCTGTGAGAGAAAAGAGCTTTCTAATTTGCAAGCATTTTACTGTAAGCTTTAGGTAGAGCTAACTCAGGATTTCATGGAGGAGAGGTACCCACCTAGCCTGAGATCTTTTTAACCTGGGTAAAGAAGACTGGGGAATGCTGCTAAACTGAGAGACAAGATGGGACGTTTCCCTCGATCCCAGAAAGTCTGGCTTTACTCAGGAAGTCCATTATGCTTTCTGTTGTAAAGGTGGGTGTATTTTCAACACAAATCAAGTGATGGCTAATAATGATAGTGATAACAGTGCTTATACCTTCCTATTACCATAACGTTTACTGAGTGCTTAGTTGTGTGCTCTTTACTGCGTCTGCCCTGTAGTGCAGTTGCCTTTAATCTTCATCAGACAAGTAGAAAAGAGGTATGGTTAGCGTGCCCATCTTACAGACTGGAAAACTGAGATTCACAGAAGTTAGGTAACTTGTCTGTGGCCACACCATGAGTAAGTGGCAGAGACTGGGCCAACCAAGTTTGTCAGACTGGCCATGCTGCCTCCTTAGCTAAAAGAGCACCCCCCGCAGTTGCCACCAATGGTGAAGACACTCAGGGACACAGAGGACAATAAAGAAATCCCCAAGGCATGGAGTTTTGTATAGGAAATACTTGTTGGTTCTCTTTTACTCTCATTAAGAAGAATGGCAAGGTTTGACTCTCAGAGGCTTTGGTCTTCCCTAGTACCCACATAAGAGTAAAAAGGTGGCTTGTTTTCACATGCTAAAATTACCAGATGTTTCTAAAAAATAAAATTGGGTGGGGTGGAGGTGAGTGAAGCTCTCCGGCTTAGGGAGGATTGAATGTGCTCTTTTTAGACTGGAAGAGGTTAGCTTCTGGAGTATATCTGTGGGCCTTCTGGAACATTCACTGTGCATTTTCACATTTTAAAGGTCTCAAAGGTCCTACTGTTAAAAAAAAAAAAAAAGATAGTATTCCCTAAACTTATTTAACTTCAACATGTTTCCCCCATTATGCCTTCCTATTACCATTCTGGAGAATAGTTTTCCATAGACAGAGGTTTGGGAAATTCTGACTCAGAACAAATTGAAACTATTGTGTACTAAGAACTCAGACGACCCACGTCAACACAGCATAGCTATTAAGACCAAATGAGACCACCTGTGTCAACCTGACTTGTTTGTCCCCAGAAACCTTTGCCCAAGAAAGATAAGACTCTAAACCAGTTAAACTTCAATGCTTGTTTTAGGAAATTCATGAAGATCAATTTACCTAGGTGAATAGTTCTACCTGGACAAACAACTCATTTATCAAAAAAAAACAAAAAAAAACATACTTTTAAGACCTACTTCAAGACTTACCTAAAGACCTTGCTAGTGTGTCATGACATTTATCTGATGTCAGTTTCCTACCTTAAATCACAAGAGCTTATACCCTCCCCGCAAGCTCTATAAAAATCCATCCTGACCTCTACCTTCTGAAACATTGCTATGATTCTGTCAAGGTGGTGTTCCTTATGGAAGTGCGTATTAGTAAATGCACTTCTGCTTTATTAACATGAGTTATCTGGTGATTTTTGAGGAAGTTATACTGTAAGCTATTTGGTCACACAACTAAAATCCTGAATGTGGGAGCCTAAAAGATGTTCGAAGACGGTGATCAGAACTCAGCATGTTTAGGACAGAAATCAGAACTCAGTCATTGTATGAATGCCTCTGATAACTGTGTGCTTGGAGCCCTTTCATTTAGGGAATTGGCTTCCAATTGCTGGGCCTGTCTCCCAGATCACAGAGTGGGCTCTTGACCCAATGCCGAGTCAATCAGCTTCTTTTCCAATGAACGAAGATACCTGAAACTAGAAGGTATTTGAAGCTCAGCTATTCCTACAAAGGTGTCCATATATTTAAAGTGCGATCCACAGACCAGTGTCCAAACTCTTGTAAAGGGCCCATGACGAGTACAATGATTGAAAGCACTTTGATTAAGTAATATTATGCCTATTGAATCTAATTTCTGTAAATCAGATTCTTCTATTTTGTAGGCCTTTGTTTTTTTATTTTCATTTTTATAGTAATAGTTTTTGTTATATTGTTAAGAAAAATTGTTTAAAACTTCAAAGTAAGACAAAAATGTGTTTGTGGGTGTAGTTCTTTCAAAGTCATTACAAATATTACTTAACAGGTCCAGTCAGGGATTATTAAATTATCTAGGAACATCTAATTTGCTCATGTCATTGTTTATTACTTATTGAAGGTTGCAAATTTAGTAAAACAACACATTAATTTGTAGATTTCTATACAGTAGAAATAAATGCAAATACAAATATTCAGTAGACAAGATAACCCCAATAGTTGCCGTTATTTGCCCTGTAAGACATTAACTAGCTTTGTATGTAACCCAGCAAACTTATTCTAATATTTCTTTATTATAAAATTGCCTACAAATACCTAGCTCTTCAAATGTTCTTTGAATCAGACTTATCATCTTATTGGCTTGTTTTCTTTCAAATTAAATTTATGGGAGTGACATTGATTAATAAAATTATATAAGTTTAAAGTATACAATTCAATAACATGCCATATGTATATTACATTGTGTGGCTTGCTTTTTTATTGATGAGTTTGGACCTGTGTTTATATTTCTATGTGAGTCATATTTTTAACTTGTTGAAATTATATTTTGATTTTTTAAATTTATTTTTAATTTTTAATTTTTTAATTTTTTAAATTTTTTTAAAAATTAAGTTTATTGGGGTAACTGGTTAATACAATCATATAATTTTCAGTGTACAGTATCATTTGACATCTGTATATTCTATTGTGTATTCACCACCGAAAGTCCAGTTTCCTTCAGCTGTCATATATTTGATCCCCTTTACCCCCTTCACCCAGCCTCTACCCCCCTATATTTCACCCCCTTTACCCTGTCTACCTCCTCTACCTCACTAGTAACCACTACTCTATAGTCCTCTGGTAACCACTAGTCTATAGTCCACATCCATGGGTCTCTGTTTGTTTGTCCTGCTCATTTGTTGCTTCTAGGTTTATATTCCATATATAAGTGATATTATGTGATTTTCGACTTTTTCTGCCTGGCTCTTTTCACTTAGCATGATTATCTCAAGGTCCATCCATTTTGTCGCAAATGGCTGTATTTCATCTCTTCTTATGGCTGAGTAATAGTCCATTGTATATATGTGCCACAGCTTCTTTAGCCAGTCATCTATTCACAGGGCACTTCGGTTGCTTCCATGTCCTGGCCACTCTGAATAATGCTGCTATGAACATTGGTGTGCAAAATATCATTATAGATATGAGTTTTCAAGTCTTTGGGGTAAATACCCAGTAGAGAGATTGCTAGATATATGGTAAATCAATTTTAAGATTTTTGAGGCACTTCTATACTGTTTTCCATAGTGGCTGTACCAATTTACAGTCCCACCAGCAGTGTTTGAGGGTTCCTTTTTCTCCACATCCTCTCCAACATTTGTTATTGCTTGTCCTACTGATAACCATTTTAACAGGTCTGAGACGGTATCTCATTGTGGTTTGGATTTGCATTTCTCTAATAGCTAACAATGTTGAGCATCTTTTCATATATTTCTTGGCCATTTATATGTCCTCTGGGGAGAAGTGTCTGTTCAGGTCCTCTGCTCAGGTTTTGATAGGATCATTTGGTTTTTGTTGTTGTTGTTGTTGTTGTTGTTGTTGTTGTTGTTATTGTTATTGAGTCATATGAGTTCTTCATATATTTTGGATATTAGGACCTTATCGGAGGTGTTGCTTGCAAATATATTTTCCCATTCGGATGGTTGTCTCTTTACCTTGTTGATATTTTCTTTTGCTGAGCAGAAGCTTTTTAGTTTGATGTAGTCCCATTCATTTATTTTTGCTTTACTTCCCTTGCCTTTAAGGTCAAATTCATAAAATCCTCTTTAAGTCCAAGGTCCTTGAGTTTAGCTCTTATGTTTTCTTCTATGCATTTTATTGTTTCAGGTATTTTGACTTTTTAAAATAAAAGTATCAGTCTACAATGCATTGAAACAAAACAAAAATAAAACAAAAACTCGTCTTTCATTAGAGAAAGTTTGAAAAGCACTGTTCTAACTCTCTCTGAGTTCCCACTGTTGAAACTCTTGGAGCTTCCTGAGCTTCTGTTCTTTCTGAAGCCTTGTGATTCAGGTCCTTGGGTCGATCTGTGAGCTACACGATTTCCTTCCATTAAATCCCTGTCTTTCAAGTCTTGAGTTGGTGACAGTTTCTCAGGACTGATAAAGTCACTATTTTGTAATCGTGGCTCAGAAAGTACTTTATAACAGAGAACACCCAACCTCTGCTTAGGTATACAAATAGACTATGCCCAACACAAAAATGCGCCTAATCAAAAGATGTGCAGGATGAGAGCAAAACATTTGAATTGAGCTATCCCAAAAGCAAAGCAGGAAACTTTGGAAATAAAACAATTTTTATGCACATCTTCGTTTTTGGCCTCTTTCAGTCTAGGACTGCCTTGACCTTGCTCCGAAATAAACGAAACACCTGGAAGTTTAATCAGCACTCCATGTACCAGACTGCATGCCTTTACTAGGAGTTGTTGCTCCTCCATCCCTTTTGAATACGGAAAAGAACCTGGTTTGAGCCCATGCCTTCCAAGCCCCTTTGGATACTGGGACTTACCACTGGGCTACATCCCCATGTGCATCCACCTGACAATCCCTGTTGTGCACTACTTTTAGTCCTCCCTATTCTTAGTCTCATCCCCTTTTCTGTGCCTCAGATTTGATGCTAAATCCCGTTCTTAGCCTGATTTATCCCCACTCGTCCTCACTTTCTGTTTTTAATCCAACAAACTTCCTTCTACTGAAAAAATATAATGTTAACCAAGTTCCTTGGGGGTTTTAACTCATATTTTGAACTGTTTTCAAGCACTAATTATTTCTTTCATGTGATTCAAAATCAATGTTTCCTCATTTGGAATCCTCCCTGCCCCCACAGAATTTAATGTATACATACGAAAAGTAAAACCAATTTTAGCTAAAAATAGATCTTCTGGGAGGTCTCCAGAATCAACTGACAAGCACAGTTAGGAGGAACCTGGATGGCTGACAACTGTTTTGGCTTCGAATGGGCATAAAATAGGCTGGTGCAGCAGTTGGCCTCTTTTCAGTGGTGGCCTGCCAAGACATCATTTACCAAGTCGCTTCACAAGTAGAAGCAGGGTTGTGGGGGGTGGCCGGAACCTGGAGTCGAGGCCACCACCATTCTCTGCTGCCCCCAGAAGCAGCTGGGATATGAAGATGCCAACTGAATGTTGTAGCAGGATTGAGGTCTGTGACTTTCCAAGGGGGTGTTCTCCTAGGGAGTGCAGTCTGTAATTCTGAAATTCAAGAGGACCAGCACACCAAAAGTGTTTTCATAACTCATTTGGCAGCAAAACCCAACCTGAACTAATGTGATGATATTTGTAGTCCTTGTTTATCCTACTTAGCATAAATATTCATGCTTTATTGCAGAAATATGTTTTATTACAGGATGCTGCCTCAGACCCCCCTGGTGGAGTTAGTTGTATAATATACAACACATGCACTTTATTAGTTTCCTAAATCTGAAACACATAAACACATCTGGATCTAAGGTTTGGATGAATCACTTAAATGCTTTTCAGGAAGAAACCTTTTAACATTTAGCTGCAAGAGACCAAACATGAAGGAACAGTATGTGTGTGTAGTAGTGGGCGAGTGGGGAGGCACGTGCCCCTAGAGCATGAAAATGCCTGAAAGGGAGATTTAGAGAAAATAGAAGGAATGTGTGTCCTGTTTCAGAGGATCTGAGCTTTATTGAAAATTCTTGGTGCCACATTTAGTAAACAGTGGCACTGCCCATTCCAACAGCATCATTCTGTGGATATTCCCCTTGCTGGCCTTATCTTTCAAATGATAAAATCAACCAATCTGTGCAAAGAGCTCGTATGTGGTAGGCACTGTACTAACAGTTCTGCACATGTTATCTTCATTAACCCTCACAACATTACCTCCATTTTAGAGATGAGGAAACTGAGGAGCTGAGAGGTTGAGTGACTGGAAATACTTCCAACTGTTATGTGGTGGAGATAAGCAATCGACCCAGGAGCCTACACCAACAGCCCTGTGAGGATCTCAGGGACACCCCAGTCTGTTCTCAAAGGAAAGGATGGGAATGCTTGTGTGGGAGGAAACTGGACTTAGCACTTCTTAGGAAGTGAACATGCAGTGTCAGAAGATCAGAGTATGTTTGCACCATTGGAACTTTTTCTGACATATTAGATCCTTTAATCAACCTTTATGTCCTTGTCTATAAAATGATCTTTAGAATCCTATTTACAGGGCAGTTGATTTGGTTAAATGAATAAAATGGTATGCCCTTTCCTGGACCAGAGTAACTCAATTTGGAAAATTTGTTCTCATCCTAGGGATTTTAAACTACTACCCGGTCCCTCTGCCTAAATGTTTACCAACTCAATCTTTACCTGGCTGTTTCCTTCTGGTAATTTAGGTTTTAACTTCTCAGAGAAGAATTTTTTGGCTGTCCATTCTATAGCAGCCATGCAGAAAACTCTATAATATGACCTTGTCTTATTTCCTTCATAATACTATCATCAGCTTTCACATATCATTTTCCTGTTTTCTTAGGTATTTATTTCTATCATGCCTGTCTCTCTCTCTCAATCTCTCTCTATCTCATAAAAGCTTCAACACAGGAGGCATCTTTTTTTCCTATTTCAAAGTTTTATCCTTTGTACTTAGTACAGTGTTTGGCATAAGGTAGGTGACCATTCTGTGTTTCTTAAGTAATTGATTAAATTAATGGCAGGGACTCCATTTATGCCATTTCCTTTCCTATCTCCCATTTATATCTCCAGAAGGCAACACGAATTTGGTCAAATACAAAAAGTATGTGGGAATATTTTGACTGGCAAGTATTTGCCCCTCTTACTCTTTTGCTTTGAGGCCAACAAAAATTTCCATAAAAATTAAAATGAAAAGAACAGACAGCACACAACAATTATTAGAATATGTGTGGATTTGATCTGTTGTAGGATAATAAGATCTTCTGCCTTTTCAAACTATTTAAAGCCATGCTTAATTTTTCCTAATTTATGTTCTGATGCCTTATTTCTTAAGCAGCCCAATTTGTGTGGTTCTATTACCTTAAATTAGGAGAAGCTCCATAACAGCTATATGTGCCTATATAGTACTGGCCCCTTATCCACAGGGGACATGTTCTGAGGCTCCCAGTGGATGCCTGAAATTGCAGATAGTATTAAACCCTAAATATATCTAGATATATTATGTTTTTTCCTATGCTTACATACTTACAGCTTCTCTTTGGCATATCTGAATTGTCAACATCTCTACTCTTGTGCTTTGGGGCCATTATTAAGTAAAATAAGGTTTCCTTGAACATAAGCACTGAGATACTGGGATAGTGGATCTGATAAGTGACTAATAAGGGGGAAGTATGCAGTGTGAAGATGCTGGACAAATGGAAGATTCACATCCCTGGCTGGACAGAATGGGATGGCAAGTGATTTCATCACATTACTCAGAACAGCAGACAATTTAGAATCTATAAGTTGTTTACTTCTGGAATTTCCCTTTTAATATTTTTAGACTGGTTGACTGTGGGTAACAGAAAAAAAAAAAAAAAAAAAAAAAAAGCAAAACAGCAGATAAGAAGGGGACTACTGTATTCTTAATCCCTTGAAGGAAAACAGAGATAAAAGAGATTTATACCAGCTCTGGAATCATGTCAGTGAAGACACTCAACAGGTTGAGGAGTGAGGCCATATGGCAGCACTTAGAATATTGCAGTCTTAATGAGGCAATCTGCTCACCGGCATCACCAGTGAGAAAACTGGTGTGATGGCTGTCCTTGTCCTCTGCCACTTAAGAGACATTTCCATTTGCCTGTGTGCTAGGTTATAAAAATTCTCATGCATGGAGCACAGTCTGCACTCATAAACTGTTAGTACTGAAGGGCCTTAGCGATAAAGTCAAACACCCCCATGGTGGACTCTCTTGTATTTGCAAGCCCAGCATCACTCCTTTCTGTCAGAGAACAGCATCTCCATTCCCCAGTCCTCGTCTATAGAGATAGCAAATCTTCTGGGACACTGTGATTGGTTCAGGGATAGGCACATGACCCGAGGTAAACTGAGAGAGTTTTAGTTGTGATATATTTGCTGGAATACTTGGAAAAGAGACACTGTGGGGTGTTAAGCTGGAAGAATAAACAACTGGAGTTGCTGGTGGCTCTCCTCTGAGAGTGAGGAGTATCAACACTATAAAAAGCAGAGCTAAGAAATGAAGGGTGAAATTGATAACATCATGAAAGCATCTAAATGCAGCTGTTCCTAAAGCCAGCTCAAACCTGGAAATTTTCAGTTATGTGAACTGATAATTTTATATATTTTTGCTGAAGCCAATTAGAGTTGGGTTACTTTAGATTGCAGCCAAAATAGTCCTGACTAATAATATACCCTCACATTACAAATGGGGAAACAGAGACCCAGAGAGGAAAAGGGTCATGTAAGTCAATGTTTGAGCTGGAATAGACTCTTTCTTAGAAAACTTTTCTTCTAGACCCTTGGAGTTCTCTGGGTCTCTGCCCTCATCCTTATTTCATATTCAGGTGCTCCTCAATCATGCTGTCACCTTCCCTGCCCATTTCTACTATGATAAGCCTCCCAACCATCTCCATTGCAGAACTTCTGAAATGGCTCTATGCAGACCTGAGCCTTCCCTACTCTATCCTCTCATCTATCTCCTATTCCAAACATCCAGAAAGCCAGCCACGCTGTCTGATTACATAGCTTCCCTTTTCACGCATTACCTATATTAACAATTCAAAACACTGAAAATAGATTTCGAAGTCTCAGTAAGTGCCAGCCAGCCCATGCCCTTCCATTTCTCAGCACTGTCCTCTGCTTTCTTGACAAATAATAACAGCTACTGTCAATAATAGGAATGGTTTGATAAAAACAACACCTATGTTTGGTCTTTTGCGGCATATCACTTGGTCTGCACACCAGTCTTAAGAGCAAGTGACTTCATGGAGGAGAATTTATCTGCCTATAAGGGGCAGACAGAATTAACAGGGAAGCCTACTAGTCAACTGGAAGACAGTAGAGATTGGAGGGCCACAGGAAAGTCCTCAGCTATTATAGCTATACTGCTTTTGGCAGCAAATAACTAACTTGCCCAAGATACTTAACTGATAATGGGCTTACCTTAGATTTCAACCCAAGCAGCCTGCCTCTAGGGTCTATGCTCTGGAGGCCCAAAACTGCCTACAAGTTATGAATTTTTTTAAGTGAAATTCTCAGTGTTGACAACAAATTCCTTTCATTAAACACTTCACACTCCCACACTGAGCAGCCAAACAGGCCATATCTGTGGGGCAGATTTAGCCCAAAGGCTGACAGTGTGATTCCTCTGGTCTATTTATTTTTTCCATTCTTCTGATAAGAAAGCTTACCCAAGAGAGCTACAGCTGTATCTACATTCCTCATCTCCTAAGGCTCTCACTCTCTGTTATTTTATGTTTCCCATCTTCGAAGTATAATTTAGGACCCAAGTCCAATGAGAGGCTCTCTAGCATTTTATTATATTGCTCTCTTACTTGTATATGTGTTATTTTTATTTTGGAGTTACATTATTATATCACTTTACATTTATGAAATGAGGTAGTATAATTTATTTATGGGAATCCTAATAAATATAAATTGACTGATTACTAGATTGTTACAAATATGTTAATGAGAGGGAAGGGGAAACCTGTAAAAATATTATATTTCTATAGGACTTTGTGTACATACAGGAAAAACTCTCACTAATGTAAAAAGGAGACCACATTCTGACCCGAAGTAAAATCACTGAGTGAATTCACTTCATAATGATGGAGTGAATTAAGTGACACCAGAGTACTATTTCTTGGCATATCACAACAGCTTAAAACATATCACTTGAAATTCCAACCTTATTAAGATCTTCCCAGCATTCAGTCCAGGGATTGTTAAATAATTGCACTAATCAATTAATGAACCCAGTCTGAAAGTAAATACAAATTAGTAATAAAAAGGACAACCAGAAAATAGAAAGGAAACTATTGTTTTTTTTCTCAAATCACTGAAACAGAAAACAAAAGCAAAAGAACTTATAAAGTTCTTAAGGATAAAGAATATAGACAGACAAAAGCCCAAGTCAACTCAAGCTCAGGAAATAGGCATTTCCCCACCTGCCAGGTTGGAAAGTTCATTCATTTATTGCCATCCAAATGAAATCTTTTCAGCAGGGTCAGAAGGGTCTTTGTTTTGACATTTAATTCACTAGCAATGTATTTCCTGTGTTAGGATGCAAAACACCTCTCACATAGCTTTTTCATTAATTGCCTTCATTTTTCAAGTTCCCTGCTTGATTTATAGTCAATTAAAAACACTCTCAAAAGCCATGACTCATGTATGTTAAATACAGATATGATTAATGCAACACGATGCACTCCATAGATGACCCATCACTAACCAAGGTCGGTGTCGAGGTGGGATGACCGAGCACCGTCTTGGTGAAAAGAATTCATGGGGAGGGTGGAAAGCCACGTATGCAAAGTCATGAACAATCTGGCAGTGGATCCATCCAAAATAAGGGGAAAAAAGAGGTTTTTAAATATATTTTTCTATATTACAGAGGAAAAAATAAAGTTGACGATGAACAGAAAAAAACTATAATGAAGTAGGAAGTTCTCTCTTTATTTCATTCAGGTTGATGAAAGTGGATGAGAAAATTAAGTGGCAAATTTCCTTGATATGTCACCACCAACATCAACAAAAACTATAAGACACTAGACCAGAACTCTGGATAAAAGCCAGGGCCCTGGAATCCTGGGTTCAAGTCTTGACATCACCAATTATGAGCAATACAACCTTGATTAAATTGTTTCACCTAGCCAAGCCTTAGTATCCTCACCTGTAAAATGGATATATGAGACTGTTTTTTTCCCTAAGGGCTGTTATGAAATTGAAGGGGGCCCTCCGCATTTAGAGAGTGCACAGTGAATGTCAGCTATGAAGGCTGCTTATGCTGCAATGGTCAGCACTGGCGGTACCTTTTAAAAATCCCACCATCTGGTCCTTATGTTTGCATTTGTCACATTTTCTAGAAATGTTTGCTTCTCATGCGCTCGTTCGCGCTCATGAGCGCTCACTCTCTCTCTCTCTCTCTCTCTTCATTCTATCAACATATGCATATGCATTTAGCCTTTCATGGAGAAATCTCTTAAGAGTTCTCCCTGACTCCTCAGAAAAATTACCATATTGAAACTTTAGAAGAATTATCATAAAAGTCAAGATTGAAAAAAAGTAATGTTAACCTAATGCCTTAGATCAGTGATTTCTTAACAAAATGAGGTAAAGACATTATGTGCATTTTTTACAGAGCAAAATTTACTCAAATCAGAGGGACTACCTTCTCTTCTGTAATTAGTGCTTACTCCTGTTTGGTTTGGTTTTGGGAACCAAATGGCCTATTAGAAGAAAATTCTGGCCAAAGTAATGGGGTATTCATCTTTTTTACTTGCTAGTTTTTTTATTTTTTCATATCCAGAGTTAAGATATTTTAAAATGCACTCCTATCAATCCAAGATTAAAAAAGAAAAATCTACTGGTCTATGAGATTTAAATCTTAGAATCACACTTTAGATGTTTCTTCATCTCTTCAGATTTTTAATGCCCACAATTTATCTTCAAAAAAGCTAGATTTAGATGGTCATTATAAGGAAAATGAACCTATCTAAGGGTTATGAATAATAATAATAACAGCAACAACAATAGCAATAATGATATAATAATAATAGCAGCTTCCACTTATTCATAGCTACGTTTCAAGCATTTTCCCACCAATTAGTGTATCAACTCTGCAAGTAAGAACTGCTATTATTATTCTTATAGAGATGGCATAATTCAAACTCCGAAGATTCAAATAACTTACTCATGATTCAAATAACTTACTCATGGTCACTCAGATAACATGTGACTGTGTCATATGTTTGAACCCTAGTCAATGTGAGTTTAAAACTATATGATCATAACCATAATATTACAATCATCAGGAGGATGCAATTGGAGCCCATCTTTATCAGAGCCATCAGAAAGTGAGATCCTTCTCATGGGGGATTTCTAAGAGGGAGCAGGGAAGAAGCTGACTGGTCAGAGTAGGAAGCCAGTGATGTCCTGATAAGAAAAGCAGGAGGTAGTCACAGGTACAGGATCTTGCTCTCCTGCTCGAATGAACAACTTTGTACTCTCTCCTATGTAGGCCCAAGCTACTCTGAAATGGCTGCCTCCTTTGTGATCTATTTCTGTCTCTTTCAGGAGTTTCTTTGTGACTTCAGTCACGTTTTATTAGGGGCTGTGAGCACACAACAAACATGTATTCCTCTACATTCCTCAGCCTCGCTTGCAGTTATGTTGGCTAATAGAATGGAGCAGATACGATACATTTGCCTTGTGAGCTAAGGTAGTTAAGCATACTATTGTCCCCCTGTCTGCTAGCTTCGTGACATAAGAGTGACAAAAGGCACAAGATGGCAGGACCAAGTTGGAAGTAGCTTGGGTCCTCTAGTTCCTGCAATGGAGAGCAGCCACTTGGAAGAGAGCTACCCAGGAGTGCAGCCCAGGCTGCGTCCACATGACCTGCATGAAAAATAACTTTTATTCTATTAGGTCACTGGGGTTGTTTGGTACCAAGCGTATTCTGACTACTGCAGGTTATTTATTAAAAGTATAATTACTTTTAAGTTTGCATTTTAGGTGAACTCAGGCATGGCAATCTCTCTTTATGTATCTGTATGTTCTGTGTGTACAATCTAAAAGGAGTAATCCATGAAGAATAAACTAGAAGGAAAAAAGTGCTGCCCTGATAGCGGCTGGGTGGCTTATGGGGTGTTAGTAAAGAAGTCTCCCACTGACAGAGGCTGAAAGATCATGAGTATGGTTTTCCCTAGCAAACACAATGATCAGATACCTCCATAATGACAGAAGGTCTGTCTGAGATGACAGGGACAGGGAAAAATATGCTGTTCTGTAATTTTACAGAATACAAGATGTCAGGGGCTTGTGCCTTGGTCTTTTTCTCCCTCAGCTTGGTGGCTGGTCAGTTTTCCAGGCCAGTTATTCTTCTGGAGCCTGGGTGACAGCTGGGAGGCTATAACTATGGTGGCTATGCAAATCTCATGGTACCAAGATGGTGACTACCAGAATCACATACTTTTATGTTACATGAGAAGCAACCACACCAACCGATTTAAGATAATTCTAGGTGTTTGGGGCTAGCAGCGATTCCTGCAACAAAGCCTTCACAGATTCCTCCCTGAGATCAAAGACCTTGAAAGGATCTCTCCTTTCTGAGTTTCTGCCTTCTAAGCTGTCTTCCGCTTTCTTCTTGTACCTCTCATCAAAAATGGGCTTAACCACATACATCTTTCCAGCTCACCTTTCAAGACTGAGATGAAGCCGGGAAAGTTTTGTCCAAGTTGTCATGAGTTGGGGGCTTTGCATCACACAGTAAAAGACACAATGAAAGCGCTCCCCTGGTTATATTAGAAGAAATAGTGGAATGCCATGTTTTGATCCTAGAAACTTGTTGAAAAATGGCCTTTTAAAGACGAAAGCAAGTATAGTTAGTGGGAAGGAGAGTAGAATAAAGAGTTATTGGGATGTGAAGAAAATAAAAGGCTTTAGAACAACTGAGGGAAAGATGTATCGGAGTGAACAGTGAATAAAATATTAGGGAAATAAAAGGAGTGGAGGTGACCATTAGTAACAGTTAAAGTAGAAAAAAAAAGATAAGTCATTGAGAATTGAGGAGAAAGATGAAAAGGGATAAAAGGAAATATTACCATCTGAACAAAGAGAGCAGGAAGCCATGGACAGAATAAACATTCCTGTAGCCTGCTAAAAGCTGAACACAGAATTGGTTGAATATAATAAGTCCAGGATATGAGCAGATAGATATACTGGATCTGTCAGGCAAAGAGACAACACTTTCAGACAACTTTATAGAATAGTGAAAAGTGTAGACATCAATTGATTGATTATGCTATGTTTACATCTTCTGAAAGACAAAAATTGACAATGATTTGGAAACAAAAGCTCTTAAACATTACAAAGTTAAAGGAAAAATAGAAAGTACAAATGACATAAGTGAAGCCCAAGATAATGTAACCAACCTGGTTTCTTTTAACATCTGTTATTAATTGAATATCATTTTATATTTATATGTCACTAAAATATCTGTAACCATTTCTTAGATCTTGATACCTCAAATGTCTAAGTATTTAGCACTTTCTGGTTCTGTTTGATCTTTTTTGGTTTTCATCCAGATGTTAGCCTTGTGTCAATGTAGTGTTCATTTGGAGAGCACCTGCCACTCATTGGCTTCTTAATTACAATTTAAGAAATAGAAAGATCTTGTGTTGAACTATAACAACATATATGAAAGAAACTGAGAATGAGAGAGGAAAGAGGAAGAGGAAGGGAAAGAGGAAGGAAAGGAGGGAGAGAGAGAGAAGGAGGAAAGAAGAGAGTGAAGGAGGGAGCAAGAGTAAGAGGAGTGGGGGTAGGGAGAGAAGGAGGGAAGGGGAGGGGGAGAGGGAGAAGGGGTGGGGAGAGAGAGAGACAGAGACAGAGAGAGACTTAAAATGTTAGTTGCTTGGGGGAACAATTTGTTCAATATTTTTTAATTTCCTCTTGCAAGTAGAGTAGAGCAATATATTGCTACTGCTTCTTGAAATCAAGATTTTCTCAAAGAATATTCAATAGGCATTCTCAAATTTGTGAAAACTTTCTTCTTCATTTAGGCACAATTAACCTTATTCACAGGGTCTATAATCATAATAACCTATGCCCATTGCTTTGAGATGAACTCAAAAGTACCTAACTAGATCTGCTCTCTGTATTTTTTTTACTCTAGTAATATATATGGATCTATGGTTTCGCTGAGAGAGGGTAGTCAGATTTTGCTGATCCAACAATTTACATACAAATTCACATATAAATTTTTTAATATCCTCAATTCCCATATCACTGACTTTTCCTGGATGTGCTATCATTGATAATCAACCCAGTTCCATTTAGCATTTACTTACACAGAACCAACAACCATAACCTACTTAATTACTTAGGGGATTGAAAACACACAAACACACACACACACACGCACATACAACTGTGATATTGGAATGTGTAGTATGGTCTAGTTTAAATTAAAAAGATCCCCCAAAGTATGATTGTTTCCAGCTTCTCAGCAGTGAATTAAAAGCTGTTTGGTGGAGTGAAGATTACAGAAGCAATCACATTTATGGGCCTGCTTTGCATACGAACGCTATTAATTTCCATACTCAGGGTGGCTTCACATTTCCACGCATGTTAATATAGATACCATTTGAGATAATCACTTGGAAAAAAAGAGGAGAGAGAGAGAAGGAGGGGGGAGATAGAAAGAGAGATAGAAGGGAAGAGAAAGAGAGAGAAATAAGATAGATGAGAGAGTCAGAAAAATGTTCTCATAAACCGAGTTCTGTCTGAAACATATCGATTCTGATTAACAGCAGAATCAAAAGACAAATGAGGGTTCCTGATAGCCTGACCCAGAAGTCACACTCAGGGATCAAATTAATATAGAATCGCATATTGGAATTCACTTATTGTGCCAGTCCTGCACCTTGTCATTACAGATTCTAATTATTGAAATGATTCCATTGGTGTAATTGCATCAAGATGTGGCTGGGCTCCACCTTGGATAGCTCCCTTGATGCTTAACATTGCATCTTCATTATTGTGTTCCTTTCAACTCTTAAAATGCGTTCCAGACTCACAGGATAAACCAATCAAGCAAGCAGGCTGTTTCCCCCTACCCCCGCCTCCCAACTTTTCTTTAAACATGCTGGCCATATAGTATAGGAATGAAGGAATGGGGCTAGCCTGGAAGGCAAAACCGAGACCATAGGGGCAAATGTACAGTTATCTTCCCTGAAGGGACCTCAGAGCATCTGTTGATCAAACTAAACCACTGTTTTCATATTCTTCATTCCCAAATGTAAAGAACGGTACTTAAGAGCCTACAATTAAATTGCTATTTGTCTATCATTAATTTTAAATTCTACTGTGCTAAAACTATGTTTGTTATGCACTTAGTGATGTATTCCATGTCCTCATAAAGATAAAACAATATAATATCAACATTAAAAAACAAAAAAACGATTATAACTATAGGTTTGAGGGGAGTATATTTTAATGAAATTAATTGGAATTTGGGGGTATTTGCATTTAATCCACAGAATACCCAGTAGAGGTTTTGAATCTTTCTGAAAACCATCTTATTAGCCTTAAAAAGAAGAGTTTTGAATTCCCATGCCTAAAAATTCCCAGAAGCCAACACCCTGCTCTCACCATAATTTTGATCTAATGCTTTGTATGACAAACTACAGGAGGATAGCAATCCACAAGAAGGCAATGGCCTTGCTCTCGGGGATCAGCCCAGGAGAAATGGATCTTATTTTCTTTGCACAGAGTAGTTCTCACGTTGGGAGCTAGTGGTCCCCATTTCTGGGAGCAGTCAGGAAATCCTCACCGATGGTAAAATACTAAAAAGTGACACACTCTACTCTATTCACCTCTAAAATGGCAAGGCCCTTATTCAAAGCCTTCCATTCTTGATCAACCAGAATAAGAATAATGATGGGAAAACAGTTTAGAGAATACCAGTTCTTGAGATATGTTAATAGACATTGGTAAATTGAAATATAAGGATAGATCAAAAGCATTGTCAAGTGACATTGCTTACAGTTTAGAATCTCCTGGTCCTCGATGAATTCAGCTGGTTGATTGATATGGAATAGTTTCTGCTGAAATCCAGGAACACAGTCCAAATCTTCTGCAGATGTTAGCAGCAGCACCTGAGAAAATCAAAGCCATCAATATTTTAACACTGGCTTGTGTGTTTGCCCTGCTAACTTTTACCAAATTTGTGAATTTTAGAAATGAGCTGAGGTCTTAATTTCATTCCCAGATGAAGAGGTAAGTTGTACTTCTCCTGTGGTTGCCAACAATTTTGTTTTGGCATCAAGATTTGGAAAATGTGCAAATGGGAACAGCTGTGGCAGTTTCCATTAACTTTCAGTTAAAGAAATAACTTTGTCAGATTTTTACACCTGCTAAGAATCTCACTATGGTTTCCATGTGTGAGATTTCATTATAGAAACTGTCAGTGTCATATGATCTCTGAGCTAAAACCAATTTCACTTTCATAGATGCAAAGGAGCATTATCATCTATGAAGAGAACAATGGAACTACTCCAGTAGAAGTTACTTTTAAAAGGAATCTAGGGCCCACTAGACCTTCACAGTCCAATATGGTGGCCATGAGCCACACGTAGATACTGAGCCCTTAAAATGCAGCTGGGATGAAACTGTCAGTATAAAACACACGTTGGGTTTTGAAGACTAAACACAAAAAAATAAAAATAAAGTAAAATATCTAATTAATAATTTGTACATGGATTACACATTAAAATGCTAATACTTTACAGATTAGACTATATTGATAGGTTATTAAAAGTAATTTCACCACTTTCTTTTTACTTTTGTAAATTTGCTACTAAAAATCTTAAAATTTATAATTGCTTCCAAAGGATCAGCATTGTCTTTGCAAATCCTTGGGACACTGCATCTAAGTGTCAAAAATTTAGGTTATATGTTTTGGAGCATAAAAGTATGTGACATACTCTTAGATAAGGAGTACTTTTAAAAGGTAAGCAATAGTTGTAGGTTTAGTAGGAAAAAAGCATAAGTCCTGTGAAGATAAGAATTGCTTCTCTCTCCTCACCTCTTATACCAAGCACTTACCACATATACCGGCACAGGGAATATGCTCCATATACTTAAAATATGACTGCTAATTTTCTGGTCAAAATGGTGGAGTAGGAAGACTCTGTGCTTACCTACTCTCATGACCACATTGGACTTATAACTAAACTACAGAACAATCATCACTGAGAATCTCCTAAAGTCCAGCTAAACAGAAGTCCTATAACTAAGGATATATGGAAGAGGCCACCTTGAGACTTAGGAGAGGTGGAGATGCAGAACAGGTTGTTCCCACATCCACATGTGGTGGTTAAAAATTGGGAGGGATAACTTGGCTGTGGAGGTCCCCCCTGAGAAGCAAGGGGTCCCAACCACAATCCAGGGTTCCAGTGGCAGGAAGAAAAGTCCCCACAACTTCTGGCTGTGAAAACCAGCAGAGATTATGGGTGAGTGAGCACAGGGCAGCTGGAGTCGCAGACATTCTTCTTAAGAAGCTCACGCATAAACTTACTCGCTGACAGACTCACTTACTCTGAGCTCTGGTGCTGGGGCAACAACTCAAAAGGGACCAGGGACATACAGGGAGGGATTGAATTTTCTGGCTCTAGGGTGAGGGCTGAAGGGGCAGCTTCCTCCCAGATAGAAATGCAGATTTAATCTCTTGTTCTTTTGTTGAGCCCTCCCCAATCCTGCATGCAGATGCAGGCAGCCGCCATACCTGAGTCTCCATCAGGAGGCTAAAACCGTTAGCTCTGCCCTGCTGATTCCCTGAGACCCCGCCCCTCCCAACTTGCAAGCCCACCCAAACCACTTATGGTGGTTTTTTCATGCAAACAGCCTGTCTTAGTTCATGTTTCAAACTTTCCTAAAATTTCTCAGAGGCCCACAAATCCCAAACAAGCAGCACCTGGCCTTGGCATGTCCCATATCTCTTGCTGAGCAGCCCTAAGCCAGCACTCCTGGCAGCTGGCTTCAATTCATGGCCTGGCCCCTCCTACACACCTCCAAGCCCTTTGAGGGTTTTGGCCATCTGCAGATCTCTTTGAGGCCCATGCAGGTGGCTCCAGGCAGGGCATAGATGACAGCTGATCTTGACTTGTGACGGGACTCCTCTCTGGAGGCTCTAGGGCTGGGACACCCTGTGGCCAGCTTTGGACCATGGCAGAGCACCACCCAGCAACCCGTGCAGACAACGCACCCAAAGGGCAGACTGGGCAGGCACCAAAGTCCTGCTAAAGTGACTCCTGCTCCATAGGTTCAGCCCCTACACATTAGCTTCTCCATTGTAGTCAGAGCAAGTCCTCACAACCAATCATCCCAAGATTGAATCCCTCCCACTGATGTGCAAACAGTAACCAAGGCTAAGCTCCAACAGGAGGGCACACATGCTTCACACAAGGGACACACCTGGAGCACATGGCTCAGGTGATCAGGGATACTATACCACTGGGCCCTACAGGACATCTACTACATAAGGCCACTCTACTAAGACAGGTAGACATAGCTGCCCTACCTAATACATAGAAACAAACACAGGGAGGCAACCAAAATAGAGAGATAAAGAAACATATCACACATGAAAGAACAGAACAAAGCTCCAGGAAAAGAACTAAACAATGTGAAGACAAGCAATCTACCAGATGCAGAGTTCAAAACACTGGTTTTAAGGATGATCCATGATCTCAATGAGAATGTCAATAAAGAGATAGGAAATATTAAAGTGGGAGTAGAAAACACAAAAGCGGGAATAGAAAACATAAAAAGAACCAGTCAGAAATGAGTACAGTAACTAAAAAAAAGAATACATGAGAGGGAATCAACAGTAGATTAGATGAAGCAGAGGATTGAATCAGTGGTTTGGAAGATAAGGTAGAAAAACATCCAAGCAAAATAAGTAAGTAAGTAAGTAAGTAAGTAAGTAAGTAAGTAAGTAAGTAAGTAAGTAATAAGAATAGTTTAAGGGGGCTTTGGGACAACATCAAGTGAACCAACATTTGCATCATAGGGATACCAGAAGAGAAAGTGAGCAAGGAATTGAAAACCTATTTCAAGAAATAATGGAAAACTTCCCTAACCTGGTGAAGGAAATAGACATACAAGCCTAGGAAGTGCAGAGTCCCAAACAAAATGAACCCAAGGAGGCCCACATCAGGACATGTCATAATTAAAATGCCAAAGGTTAAAGACAAAGAGAGAATCTTAAAAGCAGCAAGAAAAAAGCAGTTAATTACTTACAAAGGAGCTCCCACAAGTCTCTCAGCTAATTTCTCAACAGAAACTTTGCAAGCCAGAATGTATTGGCATGAAATATTCAAAGTGATGAAAAGCAAGGACCTACAACTAAGTTTACTTACCTAGCTATCATTTAGAATTGAAGGATGGATAAAGACCTTACCAGATAAGAAAAAGCTAAAGGAGTTTGTCACCTTCATCATCACCAAACCAATATTACAAGAAATGTTAAAGGGATTTCTTTAAGAAGAAGAAGAGAAAATATATATAAATAAAATATGAATAATAAAATGGTAGTAACTACATATCTAGCAACAATTTATTTCAATGTAAATGGATTAAATGTTCCAATCTAAAGATTGGGTGGCCAAGTAGATAAGAAAACAAAACTTTTACATATGCTGCCTACAAAAGAGTCACTTCAGATTGAAAGACACATAGACTATAAGTAAAGGGATGGGAAAAGATATTTCATGAAAATGGAAACAAACAAACCAAAAATAGCTGGAAAAACAATACTTCTACCAGAAAAAGTACACTAAAAATTCCACTTCTGATTATTTATCCAAAGAAACCCAAATTTGAACCACTAATTTGAAAATATGCATCCATATGTTCATTGCAGCATTATTTATAATAACCAAGATATGGAAACAATCTAAGTGTCCATCAATAGGTGAATGGATAAAGAAGTGGAACATATATACAATGAAATAATACTCAGTCATAAAATAGAATGAAATGTTGCCATCTGCAACAACATGGATGGACATGGAAAGTATTATACTAAGTGAAATAAATCATATAGAGAAAGACAATACTGCATGATTTCACTTATATGTGGAATCTAAAAAATAAACAAACAAAACAGAAACAAACTCACAGACGCAGAAAACATTTTGATGGTTGCCAGATAGAAGGGGAGTTGGAGGAATGGGTGGGTGAAAAGGAGAAGGGATTAAGAAGTATAAATTGGTAATTACAAAATAGTCTTGGGGAAGTAAAGGATAGCATAAGAAATATAGTCAGTAGTATTGTAATAATTATGTATGGAGTCAGATGGGTACTAGATTTATTGGGGTGATCACTTTGTAAGTTATATAAATGTTTAATCACTGTTGTACACCAAAAACTAATATAATATTGCATGTCAACTGTAATTGAAAAAAAAATTTAAATGGGACTGCTAACATTTTTCATCCTTTACTATATGGTCAGCACTATGACAAGTTTGTTATATGCATTATCTCCTTTACTCTCCACAACAGCTCTGTGATATATTTATTGTATTGTAAGATACATTTTACAGACAAGGGGCCTGACATTCTGGAGAGGCTAACGTGTTTGCCCAAGATTATACAGTTAAATTGGTGGAGCCAGGATTTGAATCCAGGTTTCAGAGTCCACTATCAGAGCCCATCTCACACCCCTTAGGCCTCCCACATGGGGCAGGACTTTGCATTCCTTTGCCTGAGATATTTCTCTGTGACCTGTGGGAGGCTGCTTTATATGAGCACGGTGCCAGCAAAGGGTGTTTGGAAATTCACATCCACAAGGACAGCCTGTGACCATAACTAATGAGAATTGGTGCACAAATAACCCAGCTTCCTTGCTGCTCCGGTAAGATAACTCAGAGGCAAGTGTTCTGTCTCTGTTTCCACTTGGACTTGAGCTCCAGTTGCCCCCAGTGGTATCTGACTTGATAACTCACCTTCCATTAGCTTCCTTCTCTTTCTTGGCTCATTTCCTCACCCCATGTTGTTATTTTTCTGATACTACTCTCCAAATAAACCACTTGCACTTAAATCCTTGATTTGGTATTTGCTTCTTGGGAAACCAAACTTTGATGCCAGTATACAAACTCTTAACCACTGTACACAGGTTGTTGAGGAAACTCATTATCATTTCCACCGGCAAACTCAAAGGAGTATACAAAAGGTTGAAATCTGTGGAACCGAGGCTTCTTTCTAAATACCAGCCCTCTGAAAGGCACTGAACCTCAAGGAACGAGAGCAGGAATCAATCTCTGGAGGTTCACTGTGTGGCCAGCCTGAGAAACATCAGAGAAATTGAAATGGGAAGGTCATCACCTTGACCAACATCATCTTTCTAAAATCAAAGAAGAAAGGATGCTACAGTCCAGTATCTGAGCAGTTCTGCTCGTAAAACTTTTCCTTGCTTTGCGAGCAGGCTGTGGTTAGATTGCTTCTGAGGGAATCATAGCACTGATATCCCAAGTTGCACACGCACAGAATGCAGATTCAAGACTCAAAATAATTTGCTGGCAATTTTGCAAGCAGAAAATCTGTAACTGGCCAAAATTAACTCAGTTAAACAGCAAATGGGCAAAGGTTGCATCCAGACGCCCTGTGCCTCCAATTATATGTTAACCTTATAAACAGCTAATTCTGCCTTCAAATCCCAGACCAGTAAACCAGTCATTCCACAGAAACTTCTCCAGGGATCCTGAGTGTAAGAATCCAGAGCTGACTGAGAATATGGGTGAGCTGAGTCCCTAATTTTTGTCCTCTGCAGCTCACTCTCTGTCCTAATCCCTTGGCATGCTCTACTCAAGATTCCTCTGAAGCCAAAAAAGAAAAATAAATCTTTCTAACTGCTGACCCTCAAGGATGGTGGGCATAGTGGGAAGATTCCCAGAGGCTCCTGCTTTGCTTTTGCAAATTCTTGGGTCACTCCACCTACTAGTAAAAATTCAGCTTAAATGGTTTATAATGTAAAAGCATGCAACATTCTCCTGGGCCAAGTATGACTTATTGAGTTAAGAAGTAGTCACATAATTAATTCACCCACTTCTCCCTGCATTCATTTATTCACTATTCCCAAACACTTTAATTAAACTCCTGGGATTCAGTGAGCCCTTCGCTAGATGTTGTCCTGGAGCTTATAGAGAAGCACTGTTGTGCGGTAATTAAAGGCACAAACTCCAGAGTCACTTTACTTGGTTCAGATTTTGGCTCGGTCCTCTACCAACTGTGAGATTTGGTATTTTTATGACCGCTCTGTGTCTCCATTTTCTTGTCTAGAAAAATATGGAAAATAAGATGTGTATTGAGAGGGGTTGGGTGGAGTAAATGGGATGATGGTTATAAAAAAGTTAGAAAAGTGCTGCACAGAATAAGTCGTCGATAAGTATTAACTGTTAATGTGGACTAGAAAATGTGAGAGACATTAACAAATCGTAACTGAATTAATTGATCAAAATGAAATTTTAACTTGAAAAGAAATTATAAGCCTCTTCTGGAGCATGTAAAAGCTGAGGGAAAGGGGGGCTAATTTCATCATACAGGGGGATCAGGGAAAGCAAAACCACAGAAAGACACTTCTATTTCCATCTCAAAGATGGAGCAGAGTTAGCTGGGTAAATGGAGAGGAATATAGACTTGTCTTTTTAACTGATACACACTTTGCTTTCACAGGGATTCCTTTATGCCTCTATGGGTTTCATATAACACATCTCTGAATTGACAAAATTGCATTTAAAAAAGAATCCAGACTAATTTAGGGCTTCCCAGAAGCCGAATGTCTGATTAGGTTAAGTAGTCGTACAATGTTATGGTTACAGCTATTGTCCCTTGACTTTTTAGCAGATTTCAAATCATATCTGTGCATGATTTGTCATAGATACCCAATCTTCAAATTTAATAGCACTGACTTTAGTGGTGGGATACGAAGAAGCATCCCTCACTGGTTTAAAAATGAGCACTCGGACATCACTGAAAAACTAAGCAAGCCCCTTTTCCAGCATCGTCAGATGTCACTCTTATAAATATACTACCTGGACATACTTTTCCCCAAACCCTCTTTAACATTTCCAGAATATATGCTATGAGCAACATTCCAAATTTGTCTTTAATGCCATGACAATAATGATCTTCCTACAAGGTTCTTTTGTGCATTTATGCATTTTCTTGTACCTCGTAAATAATAGGCAACCAATACACCTGTGAAAGCTCAGCAAAGATCAAATTTTATGATCACCAAAGGATTCCTATTACTTGAAAATTATAATCAGCCTGCTTATGAAAGCAAATTTATGTTCAGACAAACGATAAGCACAGGACTGAGACACATTGGTTCCATATAACTCCCACTTTAGCAGCTGTAACCTTGAGTAAGTAACCCTCTGTGTCTCAGTTTCCTCAGATGGAAAATAAGAATAATAGTATCTTGCAGGTTATTATGAGAATTAAGCAAGTTAATTATTGTAAAGAGTCTCAATTATTGTAAAGAGTCTCACAAAGTACTGGGGATATAATAATTAGTGAATCTTTGATACTATTATTATTATCATTAGTAGTAGTAGTGTTTCTATATATTGTGCTTAAATCAATATACATGATTTGCTGACATTCCCCAGAGTGGACATTTATAAATATCATCAAAATTTTTTTGTTGCTACTATAAAACTGTTCAGTGGTAGACTGTGCTCAGAAATCCTCAAAGGGAAACAGCAGGGACCCGAATCAGGCAGAAGATCAGGAGGGAATTTGCATCTCAGGGTCAACTGCACAATAAGAACATCAGTGCCTGTCGTGAGCTGAGTTGTGTTGCTTGTGCAGGATTCCATGCATCCTTTAAAACGGCAGCCCAGAGCTCTCCCCTCTGTGTAAGAATCCCTGCCCTAAACTTACATACAGATAGCAAATCCTTACATCAGGCTCTTTATACCTGCTTCTTTTCAACTCCTTTTTCTTTTTTCTTTTTTTTTTTCTTTTTTTTTCTTTTTTTTTTTTTTTTGCAACTCTTCAGAGCTTTCTCTTTTAAAAAGAAAAGGTTTATGTTTATCCTGACAGGTACTGATTCAAGAACATAGCCAACTCTGAAGTTTTCTTCCAGAAAAAAAAATGATGTTTTTTTTTTTTTTCTGCCTCAGACTGCAGGTTGCCAACTGGCAGCACATGGGATGGATGTGGCCAGCAGAGGTGGTTAATTTAGCTAGAGCAATCTGTCATAAAAGTTAAATTATCATGTTATATAGAGTACACTTCTCCAAGCTGTCCTTGTCTGCTCTACTCTCTATGTTATTGCTCCCACTCATTGACTCAATTACACACTTGTCTGGCCCTGCAGGCATTTGAGTTTGCAGCCCTGTTTTAGACTTTGGAAATAGGCTCTTTGAGCAAAGAACTCTCCTTGTTATAAGTTTCTAGTTACTTGTCATAACAGCTGCCACAGCCGTGTGCTCTGCAGCAGTAATTTTGGCGACATGACTAAGCACTAGCCGACAGAAGGGGGGTGAAAGGATTTTCACCACTTCTAGGCCTGACACCTGAAATTCCCTCTATTCCATATTAATGAAAATGGAAAAGAAGAACTTCCAAGATGATAGAGTCACTCAGTAGAAAGAGGCCAGAAATCAGTCACTGCCTAGAGGACAAGTGTCCAACAAGAGCTGTCCAACAAGAGCTGTCCAACAATAGAACTCCACATGCCATGTGCAGTCCCCAGGACCTACAGTGGTTTGTTACAGCAGCTTGCCTGGCTGGCTAGATACTCAATATGAAAGGGGTAGAGGCAGAGGTTCTTCTATACCACCACAGCTTCACAGATACATCCCACAGGCCAGAGAGAAATATCCGAACTGAAGAAAAACTTAACACAACTACACTCAAGCAGCCATAAATAAAAAGAAAAGTCTTGCCACAAATAATTATCTTGGATCTCATCCTCTCTTAAGCCAACTCCGAAATGGTATTTTCCAAACAAATGCACTGGTGTCTCCTGGCCCCTTGTTGTTTTTCTGTCATTCACTTTTTGCTATTAGCATGGATGGACACTTACTTTATCCCTGCCACAAAACACCTCTATTTTACTCTTGTCAAAGTTGGTCTATTGGAATCAGTTTGAAGTGACTTAGATTGGCAAGGAAGAAAGACTACAATCTCTGACTTGCAGAATATAAAAATGTTACAGCAATGTATTTTGCTTGATTCTTTATCCTGCCAGATATTAAAAACCCAGAGTCCTGGAAGGGTTTACAAAGGCACATTGTCTACAGAGAAAGCATGGAGAAAAGAGGTACTTCAAAGACATGCACATGCACACCAATGTCTACTCACATACACACATGCACACACACAGAGGTGCACAATGATACCCTCACTGCGTCAGCTCATATTATCCACACTCCCACCAAATCGGACTCTTTAAAATGTTCCTGATGTTTTACAGCCCCAGGAACACAAAACACCTGCCACCTTCTTGGCCATTAATGATAAAGACACTTTGAAATAATTTCATGATTCTTGGGGAAATAAAGGCGGAGAATACTTCCAGTTTGGTGAAGTCTGATGTAGCCTCCATACATGATTTGAGACCAACATTATAGACCTCGTATGAAATGAAATGTTCCTCATAACTTTACCTGAAATTATTAAAAGAAGCAAAATAATTGTCTTCCAGAGGTGTCCTCAGCCTAATCCCAGAAACTCTGACTATGTCAGATTACATGACAAAGAAGAATTAAGGTTGAAATCCACTGACCTTAAAATAAAGTGATTATCCTGAATTATTTAGACATAATCATAAGGATCATTAAAAATGGAAGAAAGAGTTAAAGAGTTAGAGGAAGATGTTATAGTGAAAGCCAGGTCTCAGTGATCTGGTATGAAAAAGACTCAACCTGCCATTGCTGGCTTTGAGGGTATAGGAAGGAGCTGCCCCCCAAGAATGCAAAAGGCCTCTAGAAGCCAGAAAGGAAATACACACACGCGCGCGCGCACACACACACACACACACCCTAAATATATAAAGATTCTCAAGCTAGACTACCAGGGTTCAAGTCCCAATTTTGGCACTTAGTTGCTGTGCGACCCTGGGCACATTACTTACCTTCCCTGTGCCTTAGTTTCCTCATTTGTACAATACAGCCAATACAGTCAATAACTGTATCTACCCTCATTGGTTGTGAGGTTCAATGAGTTAACATAAATCAAAAGGTTTAAGACAGGAATTGTCTCATAATTAGTACTACATGCTACCAATTGCTATTATTATTTATATTAATATGGAGGAGTATATGTAAAATGTTATGGAGATACAGAAGAAAGAACGACATACTCATTGGATGAGGAACTGGGACCATGTCACTGATGAGGCCATATTGTAAAGATGACTGACATTTTTCAAGTGGCAAAGTACAAGAAAGGATGTTCCATGCAGGGGTTTGGTAAGTGCAAACACCAAGGCATGCCAGTTGAAGAAACAGGGAGCAATTTGGCAGGGATAACAAGCTCTGGGTTGTTTTCAAGATTATTTGAAAGTGTTTTGTCATCTCAAAATAGGAATAACTTGACCAAGCATGTCCTCCCTGAGTCTGCCTAAACAGAGCCAAAAATAATTCAGTCAAAGAAATCACAATTTTTCTCTAAATGGAACTAACTCTTTACTATTAATATTCCAGGATTAATCCACTCGATTCAATCGGTAAATTTTAAAATACAATTTTGTAAGAATTTTAGTTAATCCAATAAAAAAAGAATTGGTTGGCTAGCCCTTAGTAGAAACGAGAGGCTCTACTTGCCCTAGAATTGGTGATATTTACTTGTACCTGTGAAATGATAATTAGATTAGTGGTGTCAAATGCCAGATAAAACCTTCCCTAAAGTCAAGCAAAAAAGTCCCTGTATGAGATACATTTGGATGAGCTTTAGCAGTTCTAGGAAGTTTAACTGAGCAAATATTAAATATCTACTGTGTGCCAGGCACTTGAAGACTTGTCTGGTTTACACATAAAACCCCAAATCCATAGGTGGGAGATTTACTAAATGACTGGGTCTGAGGTTTGAGGATTCAGCCCATTAGAAGACTGGTGCCTGAGTCCATTACCTCAACCAGCTTCCCATCTCAGCCATTGCTGCAGCGAACAGTTCCCTAAAAGCTCAGACTTGCCCCACAAACCACAGCCTTTTCACATTCTGCTCTGGGGTTTGTTTGTATCCTGCAGGAGTCGAGTTAATGTGAGGGCAAGCAGGGCAGGGGAAGGCAGAGGACCTAATAGGCCAGGTCCAGCCCTCAGCGCTGCCCTCAATGCTGGGAAGCGGCGGCCGGCTAAATGCCTCAACAGCTTTCTTCTAGAAGACTCCTCTGAGTCTTCCTGTGCCACGCAGATGTATGTATGTATGTGTATGTGTGTGTGTATGTATGTGTATGTGTGTGTATATAATGACCTATTATTCAGCCATTGCATCAAAATGGATGGACCTTGAGGACATTACGCTAAGTGAAATAAGCCAGTCAGAGAAAGACAAATATTGCATAGTATCATTTACATGTGGAATATCAAAAAAAAAAAAAAAAAAAGAGTCAAGGTCATAAAAACAAAGAATAGAAAGTGGTTGTCAGGGGCTGGGGGTGGGGGAAATATGGAGAAGCTGGTAAAAGGAGACACACTTTCAGCTATAAGATGAATAAAGTCTGAAGATCCGATGTAAAGCATGGTGACTATGGTTGATAACACTGTGTTGTACGGTTGAGGTTTGCTGTGAGATATAACTCATTTGTTCTCACCAAAAAGATAATAAAAAAAAGGAAGGGATAGGCATGTGAGGTTAATAGATGTGTTAATTAACTAGATGACTAGATGGGGGAGAATCCTTTCAAAGTATACATGTGTGTCAGGTCACCACGATATACACTTTTAAAGTATTACAATTTTATTTGTTGACTATACTTCAATAAAGCTGAAATAAACAAACAAACAAACAAAACCAAATGTCCAAGAAGGTGTCATTTCATAATCACCTACATTTCTGGGACTATTTCCTGTGAAATCAGAAAATCTAAAAGAAGACTACACAGACGGTCAGTAG
Source organism: Rousettus aegyptiacus (assembly GCF_014176215.1). Classification (NCBI taxonomy): domain Eukaryota; kingdom Metazoa; phylum Chordata; class Mammalia; order Chiroptera; family Pteropodidae; genus Rousettus; species Rousettus aegyptiacus. The sequence goes on along the minus strand of NW_023416289.1, from coordinate 25,557,450 downwards.
TTACATATACAGTCCTCATATACAGTCATTTTAACAACTAACTATGACCTTTTCTTGCTTAGAAATAATTATCAGATCCTGGCTGGCCTTGCTGTGAAGTGGAACATTTTATTCTAACTGTGCAACTCTCAACACTTTCTTCTCTGCTAGACATTAGACAAGATGTCAGATTTGTCATCACACCAGAAGGTTTTTATTAATTATCTTTCGGAGGCGAAGTCCCTTTGTAATTTATTTTTTCACACCAGGAAAATTCTTCTATTGAACTAAATGTCTATCTTGTTAAATTATTTTTTTCTGTTAAAGGTTCTCTCTTTGAAAGTTCCAGAAGAAAAGAATAAACCCAGCAAAAATCTGTGTTGAAGTCAAGGAATTGATTATGTTAAGCAGAATACCACATATCTTCCCCCAGGGCAGAGTGTAAGAATTTGCATCTTTTCTTTAAAAGCTAACTGCCTGATGTGCAGTTTAGATAAAAATTTCTCCAAATTCTTGTTTGCTTGAATCAGACAGAATTGCAATGACTGCTCTTTACATGCCAATCAATCATATCCTGAAGGACTCATTCATTGTTGTAAGCAACATTTATGAAGTGCCTACTATGTGTAAGTGCTGAGATATACAAAAATTAGTAAGACAAGACCCCTTTAGGAACAAAGAGCACAATAGGAAAGACCGATATGTAAACATCTACCTTTAAAACACAACTAAAAGTGTAAGAACAGAGTAAATAATGTAGTAGAAATCGAAAACTGGAGACACAATTAACTCAATGTTGCGGGGTGGGAGTAAGGTCACTAGAGAAACCACTGTCCTAGACACATCGATTTAAATAATTTTGCTTGTATACTCATATTTTGGACAAAAGAAGATGTACTCTGGGAAGGACTGTGAATAATGGTAATTCTTGAACTCCCTCTTCAGTGTTGCTACTAGTTATTACTTAGAAGGACTCAGCTGTCTTAAGATAGAAAAAATTCTAGTCTTAGATAACAACTTTGTTTTTAAAAAGTAAGCATTCTTGAGAATAGAGGAACTATAAAATAGTTTAATTTAATATGGAATTTTTTCTGCTTTATATTGCTAGAATAGCAAGCAAGATAGTAACATAATGTCCAAGTGGAACACAAAGTGGTCTCGGGTTTCAAGGAAAAAATAGGTGGAAGCCTTCTATTAGTGAGAAATGCCAAGAGGAATTCTGGTAAGTGTTTTAACAACTGGCTCTCTAAGAAATAAATGCTTTGCTTTATAACATTTGCCAATTTCCATGGTGTAAATACTCTCATCATGGCCAATTTTGAGCTTCCAACATGATGTCACTGGATGCAGAGCCGGGAAGAGATGCGCACAGTTTGCTCCAATGAGCTAAGCAGCAACAGCATAGGACTAGGCACGCCAGTTCCTAATTCTGGTTATTTAGGCCAAAAACTTCCCTGGATTTTTGCAGGGCCTTTATGAACATGAAATACCATGACACCAAGAAAAGCTTCCCTCCCCAAAGTGATATTTCATAATCAAGGATGGGGTTATACTATGTATGAGTTAAAACAGCCTGGAAAACCCTTACTAATGGAGCAAAATGGCCCACCATAATTTGGTTTTTAGTAAAAGAAAATAAAATGAATCCTTGATTTGTGACTGTGTGTTATTTAAATGTTACTTTTGATGTTTTATCCAGAGTCCTAACTCAAACGATCAGAGATCATACTGCCTTCTGAAATAATTAGGGAGTTGCTGCTTTGTTAAGCTGGAGGATAATCAACTTGACCTTGAAAGTTTGTCTGTAATACCACAGTAATGTTCAGAACACAGACATGACAGCCACACTAGAGTCTCCCTCGACAGCCAAACATCAGCTACAGACTTTGTTTTTAGGACAAACATGTTTTAACAGAGGGTACAGACTGCGATGGCCAACAGGCCCCATATGGCCACTATTATCTTTTAGATGACATTCAGTTTGTGAATTAATTGCTGACATTTAAATACCAAGTATTTTTACTAAATACCTGGATTTGAAATAGCACTGGCACTGGAGTCAAACAGTGAAACACTCCACAGGTGATAAGAATATGCTCCCGAAGGGCAGGGCTTCATCCCTACATAACCACCATCCACACCCCTCTCTATTTGTCCCCAGCAATGAGTACCACTTGCCTTTTATTAGCACAGTTGTTTTGTTGGTTTCCTAAATTAAACTTGAAAGTGATTTTTAGTTTGTAATCATCTTTATATAGACTTTTCTTACACCCAGACCTCTTCATTCTTTTACATTATCTTCTTGGCTACCCCAAGCACCTAAGTTTCCATTCTTCATCTACGGATATTCCCAGAAAAAGCTTCCCTTGAATGGATTGCAGAGAAGTTGTCTCTGTTGCAGTGAAATAATCACCACCATAAAAAAAGCTCCAGTATTTTCCTCTTGAAACTGCTTCCTTATTTACTATCTTCTAGATTCTGAGGAACTGAGTCAGCCTGCTCCATTACTCAAGTTCATATTTTTCAGAGCATCAGAGCCTTCCAGTTGGCCTGCTTGTTCAAAGACACAGACATTTTAAGGTAATAAAAGTGGCTTATTGCTGGTCTCCAAACGCTGAGGACATCCTCTCCATCAACTTCATAGCAGTGTAAAAGGATCACCCTCCTCTCTAATCCCTACAATAGGCAAGAAGCCTCTACAACCTGTTTCTCACTGAAAACAAACGAAAAATATATATTGAGAAAAAAATATATTAAGTCACAACACCCCTCTATTATTATTAATGCATTAAATTTAGGTGTGGATAACTAGTCTCTTCCCTCCATGAAGCAGGGTTTGAGCTGAGAAGAAAAAAAACAACAGAGCCAAAATAGTTTGAAAAGAACATTCTATATATATATTTTTCTCATATCTACTTCAGTCTGCAAGCTCAATTACCTGAAATTTCATGAGTCAGTCCTTGGGATATTTTCAATTCAAGCTGGATTAATGCAATCATCAAAGTTTCCGTTAATCCTACTGCTCTTTCAAAGTAAGTCTGATTCTTCTTAGGGAAAAATAGTATATCTCACCCATAGTATTATTTGGAGGAAAAGCAATCATTGAAAATTATATAGTGCAAAATATGATCATGTAAAGGGCTTCAACATTTGTCTGGGAGACTACACTAAAGTCTCTTTAGATACTCAGACATCAGCTACTTTGTTCTAAGGATGAGTAAGCTAGAGCAGAGAGGTGTACGTTATGATACCTGATGAGGCCATCTATCTATTAGGTAGCCAGCAAGGCCAGCATCCAAGTGGGAAGTTCTGACAACTAGAACTAAGCCAGTGGGAAAGGGGCTAAGGGGAGGGGGGTGGAGAGATCTGGGTCCCAGTTAGGGTGACCAATTGCCCTGGTTTTCCTGGGATTGTCTGGGATTTTTAGCTCCTAAAGTTGCATATCCTTGGAAACTCCTCAGTCCCAGGTACCCTAACCCCAGCAGGGAATTGATGGCACATTCAGACTGAGCCATCTGAGAAAGAACAGGAGCTAGTAAAAATGTGGGCAGGGTTGGGGAGAAGAGGCACAGGGAAACATTTAGTAGCTGTGCGACACCTTTATCTCATCTAAGAAGTGAAGGTCCAGGAGAGGAGACCTGACAAAGAGAGCCGCATGGAGGGGGGCTCCCTGAGAGGAGCCTTGACCACTAATGGAGGAACACAGCATCATACGGAAACATACACTCCTCCCTATCTCTTATCCTAGTTCCCCATTGGCTAAATCATTGCCCATGGGCCAAATCCAGATCACTGCCTGTTTTTTGTAAATAAAGTTTTATTGGAACACAGCCATGACCATTGATTTACTTATTATCTGTTTGTTTTCATGCTGCAATGGCTGAGTTGAGTGGTTGTGAATGAGATCGTATGGCTTACAAAATCTAAAATATGTGTTATCTAACCCTTTAAGAAAAAGTTTGTAGACACCTGGACTAAGCCCACTGAAAGCCAGAGGGCAGGGGAACTCCATAGAGGACAGAAGGCAAGGTAGAGAAGTGTAAAGAGTGGACCTGGAGAGGCTAAGGAAGCTACTCAACACACTGCTTACTTGTGACATCAATCACAAAACTGAAGAACTACTAGGAGAACTAGACCAGAATGCTGAAAACAGAGGCACCCCACAATTACTTTGACTGTAAACAAAATCTCGAGCTTCTTAAGCAGCCTTCCATGAATTAGGCTCCTGCAGAGAAAGTGCAGTTGTGGAAAGATAGGAGATTTAAAAAGCTCAGGGGCACTCAGCCTCTTCATGGGTAAATTTTCTGCAAGTTCAATATTTTTTAGAAACTTTTTTCAATACCCAAAGGAAATACTTTAAATTCATAAATAGGAAGGGCTTAGGGGTTTTGTTTATTCTTTGGGCTAGAGAAAAATTAAATGTTTCTGAATAATTTCCAATATCCATGGGACAAATATTAAGTGGCCACTTACTACCTCCCATCCTGTACTAGACACTGGAGGTAACATATTAAGCAGAACAGATATGTTCTCTGGCCTCATGAGGCTTAAATCCAGTGGAGGAGATACCAATGATCAAGTAAAAAATAAGCAGAGGATAATTTCAGCATGATAAATTCTATCGAGAAATTAAAACTGAATGGTGAAATAGAGGAAAGACATTAGATGGAGATTGAGCAAGTGTCTTTAATGACAATGATGAGGACTTGGTCATGCCAAGGCCGGGGAGGAGCATCCGAGGCAGAGGCAGCAACAAGAACAAAGGCAAGGCTTTGTTGCAGGGAGATGCTTGGTGATGGGAGGGAGACTAGGACTGCTAGAGGGCACAGCACGGTTGATGAGGCCAGAGAGTGAGGAGAGGTCTTATGGCCAACGATGCTGCACAAAAAGCATTAAAATAGCAGGTCTGGAACTGTAGCCTTGGAAAGGTATGCTTGCAAGGTTGGCCCCAAGTTGGCATCTGGACAGTGGATTTCAAGAGGGTTCCTATCACCTCAACTGATAAGGGTATCTCATTATGCCTAAACTGTTTGTACAAATAGTGTGGTTTGTGCTGAGAAGCTGCTTCCTTCTGGGAGCCTGGAATTTTGCTATATACCAGGCAAAAGGTTCCTAAGTGACTCAGCTACCACTGAGACTAGTGGCACGCAGTCTCTAGTGTGCTTTCCTGCTTGGCGACATTTCACATGTATCACAACTCATAACTGGAGGAATTATTCACATCCTGTGCAACTCCACTGGTAAGATCTATGCCTGGTTTCCCCCAGATTTCACCCCGGGCACCTTCTTCCTTTGCTCATCTTGCTCTGTATTTTTTCTCTGTAATAAACTTAGCCATGAATATGACTATATCCTGAGTCTTGTAGGTCCTCCTAGCAATTCATTGAGCCTGGAGGCGGTCCCTGATACAAACAACAGATCTGTGTTTCATTTGTTTTCTCTGTGCCAGAACCCAGGGGAGGCAGTTTACATGGACTTTACCATATACTTCTCACTACAAGTTTCTGCGTTTGGCAACTCTCCCAGTCATCACTAGCACAAACATTTTAAAGATGAAGTAATTAAGAGTCAGTAATTTCTGTACCTCACTCAAGTCACTCAGCTGAACCTGCCTGACGGAGAATCCAAGTAGCCTCACTTCCAGTTCCAGGACTGGTCCTCTGTGCTCACTCATAGTACACAAAGATCTACAGGAAACATGGACATTTTTGCATATATGTTTGACTTCCACCACAAAGCTCGTCCATTTTAAGACTGCAATCTATTTTATCATGAGACGCTCCAGCAAAGCACATTCGAGCTCCACCTCTTAATCTTGATAGTGAATTTGAGTTTCTGTTATTAAGAAAGACTATTAAGATTTGGCAATAAGATTTTTCAAGAGTGATAAATGTCCCTTTAAAGGAACTGCATATGCATTGACTGAATAGTTGTCCTAAAAATGAAAATCACACTTGGAGAAGGGAAGGGTGGGTTATGAAAATGCAAATTAGAATGACTTTATTGGCTGAGTTGAACTCAGCTCATCTTTCCACGAAGAAGTGAGTTGGACAGGCTCCTTACTAAGCCATGGCAGAGGTGTTACTAAACGCAGACACTCAGCATTAGTGGCCTCAGAATGGAACACGATGTTTGCTGTTCAAAGGCAGCAACAGAAAATGCCAAGATGCTATCATTTGCATTACTCTAGAACTTAATTGTGTTCTTTTGAAGAAAAAGATCTCTTTAGGCATGACATCTTCATCAATTTTTCTCAAAGTGAGTTATGTGGAATGTGGAATGATTTTAGGCAATATACGCAGATGAACATTTTTTATTTTAATAATTGTCTATTTTAATGCTTACCTTCTATTTATAGTAAGCAATATTGATTTTTTATTTAGGGTAATGATAGAAAATTTCCTCTCTAAAGATATTTGTGCCAAGTAGTATATTGATTTAAATAAAAGTCAGTAACTACAGAGAATGTGGTTCAATATACGTAAAAGATTTAAGTTGGAGAAACCCCAACCTGGATAAGTTATCTGGAGAGGTTTGCAAACAGGAAATTTCAACCAGAGTTAAGAAGAGTGATGAAGTATGAGGATAGATATCAGTCAGAACAACAGCTTCCATATGACTTGGGAGCTTGTTAGAAATGCGAATTCTCAGGCTCCACCTCACACTCACTGAATCAGAAAATCTGGAGGTGAGATTCTATAATCTGTGTTTTCACAAACCCTCCCTATAATTTCAGTGTCCCCTAAGTTTGGGAACTGCAATAGAGACAATTTGCCATTCAGTCACTCACTTATTCAATAAATATGAATGAAGCATCTTCTACATACAAGGCTCGTATTTGAACTCAAAGCTCTAGAATGCCACAGAGAAAGAAAACATTTCAAACATTTACTAAAGACATATCACACATGCTGTGAGTGAATCATGGCAAATTCTGATGAGCAGGACCCGAGCAAATGAGACTTTGCTGTACATAGAGGATCTAGGGCTTGGAGCATGATCTCCCGGGGTGTTTGCAGGGTAGACCTCCTGGTGTGATCAAGATGTATATTCACTTTATTGTCACAGACTGATCAAGCTGATGAAACCCTGGCCAAGAATTAAATGTCCTCGGTTTGCTGGAGGCAAGCATGTATCTAGACTGATCATCACAGCAAGGCAGTTTTGGCCTCCTTTGTGTGAGCTGAGACCTTCAGAGCCTGGGAAAAATTTCCTGTGAAGACCAGGAGTGATGAGGCCACTGGTCAGCTCTGTCATGGCAGAGGGATTCCTCACAATCTAGGATCCTAGGGTTATACACAGCTACCACCCCTGTGAGTCAACTAAACAGCAGTGGATTAAGAAGTGATAAAATAAGAGTAAGGGCAAGAAGAGGATCATTTCATCTGATCAAGGAATATAGCAACTGAATTCACTCTCCCCAGGAAATTTACTGGGTGGGGTCCTTGTTTGCTGCTTAGAATGCAGCTCCTGCATCAAAAGATGGGGCAGACATGGATTTTAAATCCAGGTGCTGTGTGACCTTGAAAAGAGAGAAGGGACCAAAATTGCCACAGTTCTTTCTCTGTGAAGATTAGATGGAGCATAAATTAGTTCAAATTCTATAGAGCTGATGCTGTCAAATCTGGAAGCCACAAGTGCCTATAAAATGTGCTGTAAGTACAAAACGCATACTGGATTTCAAGACTTAGTACGAAAAAATGTAAAATGTTTCATTTTAATTTTTATATTGCTTACATGTTGAAATGATACTACTTTAGATATATCAGGTTAAAGAAAATACATTACAATAATGTCACCTGTTTCTCTTTACTTCTGTTTACATGGCTACCGGAAAACTTAAAATTGTATCTGTGCTTCAAATTAGATTTCTATTGCATAACACTGCTCCAGAACAGGATTCTGCTAACTTCTTCTTAAAACTCCAAGTAGTAAATACTTTAGGCTTTATAAACCAAGAGGCAAAACTGAAGATCTTATGTAGGTATTTATATAAGCATTTAAAATGTAACTATTTAAAAATGTAAAAACCATTCTTAGCATGTGGCTGTATACAAACAGGTGCCAGGATGGATTTGACCCATAGATTACAGTTTACAGACCTCTGTTCTAGAGGATAATGTGTCTCGAAACATTCAACATACAGTCCCATGGACCCTGCAGTCCACTTCTGTGGAGCTGACTGTGTGAGCCGACATATACCAGTTAAGTGACAACCGTGAGAGAACTTAGGCTCAGATCCACAGCTGGTCAGCTGCAGAGACTTGAACCCAGATTTGTAGGACTCCAAAGTTAATATTCTTAACTAACAGACTTCAGCAATATAAGCTGCCTTTGTGTTTTCTCCTTTTCTCTTTTTTTAGAGGAGTCTTTCTTATGGTTGCGTGGTCATGTCAGATAGCCCTGATACCATGCCTGGCCTTGAGAAGGTGCTTTTCAGATGAATAAACAAAGGCATGCGTAAGAGATTGGGGCCTCCATGTGGTTTTGAATCTCTCTCACTTCAGCACAAATAACAAAAGGTTGACTGTAGTTCAGCCATCTTGTGCAGGCCCCTGTTTTTCATGCATGAGGCACTGACCTTTAAATTCATTTGAAAGATACAAGCAGCCTGCCAAGTTGGGGGAAACAAAATCTTCAAGGGTCCAGTAGCAAGAATTGTATTCAGTGCATCAAGAATTAATCCTCTGATGAAGAGAGTTATTAATATAGGAAATGCAAAGCACTTGTAGCCTATCTTCTGAACAGACAAGCTGGCTAGTGTTGAATTGAGAAAATTATTATTTATTAAAAACGAGATAGTCATGGGCCAGTGACTAATCCTGATTGGGTTCAGAGACAATTCCCCACCTATAAAGCAAGTAGTACATTTCTGGAGAAAGTTGTTCTTTTCAATACAAAATGCTGTAGCATTGTTATTCTTCTGTTCTAGGCTTTCCTATAAGATCTTTTCACATTATAATGGTATCAACTGTGAAAAGACCCTCACTATGGTCATACCCTCTTTTCTCCCATAAGTAGACCCTAAACTATAGGCTTTCTTAGAGTTAGGTCTTCCTTCAAGCCTTGGTTCTGGTGCAGGTGTCCCCTGAGAATTCTATGGGACTGAATAGACTGAAGATAGATTCCATCCAAATGGCCCAGTTAGTATTAGACCCTTTCTTTTACACAGAGAAGAACAGAAATGGAGCAAATTTCCATCTCCACTAATTGCAAAAGCAACACAAGTCCTGTGGGTGGTTAAGGGAAGATCAGAGGGATGCATTCAGAGTACATTTTCCAAACTAAGAATTTGACAACTCAGTGAGTTCAGGGGATCAACATGATATAGCAAGAGGCCATTATGTTCTTGTATTAAGTTTGGACTTTGAAGTCAAGCAGACTTGGACATGAGTCATCATGCCAGCGTTTATTATGTATGTAGCTTTTACTAAGACATTTTCTTCGCCTGGGCTGAAGTTTGCTGCATCCATGATAAGGGTAGGTTTAACTGTTTTATAGGATTAGTGAAGAACAAACACATTAATGTGCTTGGCACATGGTAAGGAAGCACTACATAATTATTCATATTGTTAACATTTGAAATCAGAAATCTCTGGAAAGTCTGAGATGTTTTGTTGCTGTACAAATTAGAGAAGGCTCTTGGGTGATGGATTTGTGTCACCTGGCCTCTCACATTAGCTCTCCCATGTGAGAGTGCTACCAAAACATGATGACTCGTTTTAGGCATCAGAAAGTACAATTCCAGGATGGAATTTTGTTGTAAATATATTATATCTTTCTAGCGGATCCATGTAATAGACATTGTTATTCCATTGCTACTTTTTTTTTGATGTTTGCTGGATCCACCATCAGATTTCTTCCCAACACAGCCTCCTAACATCTGCTGCCAAATAATGGAAGTTGTCATCTGAATCAAAATCTGCCCGTCTTCCTTGGTGCAGTCAAATTTTGATACCATTTCAGTGGTTGGCACCCGCTAGATAATCAAGAAATTCATTTTCTTTCTATCCATTTGTGTTTCAGAATATACAGCGCTGATTGATCTAGATATATGAGCTTATTGTAACATGGCAATGTTATCAAAATGATTTCAAATTGCTATTGTTTTTATTTTTTGCAGTGGTAGTAGTCGAAAGAGTATTAGATTAATATGTTTCACTGCGAATCTTGCACATGATTTATAAATCTAATTATAACTGTGGATAATGACAGCAGGTTTCACGCTGCCTATAGATATATTTAGTACCCTGCATTTTCTGATTTTCATATGGATTTTTACAGCCATGTTGATAGAGCAACAAAAAGAAGGAGGAAGATGAGGAGGAAATGGAAAGTTACTCCAAAGTACCTATTTGCTGTAAAATATTTAAAACTATGAAAAGACAGTGTGCTCATTAGGGTTGGAATGCAAACTCTAGGCATCAAAAAATTTATTTTCTGACTGGTTTCATGTTCATAATTAATGGCTAATATTCATTTATAATAAATTAAAATAAATAGTAGCTTAATGAGATTTCACTAGGCCACTTGCCAGCACTCAATCAAATCTTATTTTCAATATATGAAAAACGTCTCTTTGATTCCTAATGCATTTAGGGTCAACAGTAACATCTTCATACATAAAAGATTCCATTCTGCCTTTAAAGAAGAGGTAATTATAAAATAGCGGTCACACAGAAGGTCTAGGTTTTGTGTAACTTCTATTCTAATTAATTTATCATATGTAGGATTTTGCTTTGGTTTCCAAGTGTTGATCTTTTATAGCTTCCATATTCCATGTGATAATGGGTTTTATTTCTTCGAAAGGTCATCCTTGAAATAATTTCACCATTAGCAGAGGGGACCTAAGAGCATGGGTGTTTCTGTATGTCATTGCATCCTGAAAAGTCATTCTGCAAAGTCCTAGATCTTTTTTGCCCTTAGATGTTATTTAAAAACCAAGGGGGTAAGGCAGTTGAACAAAAGGTGAGAAATTCAATTAGTTATTAGAAAGGTTGCCTTCACAATGCCAGCCCCATGAAAGCACATGGATCAACAGAAATATTTGTATTTGAGAATTTGTTTCCTGTTTTCCACTTCTGTTTCATAAGTGAGATGACCTGTATGTGATTGTTATTTTGTCTTGTCTTTATTTTATGGCTGGTTTTTCTTGGGGCAATCTGATCCATCATTGGGGTCCTCAGCCCTTTCATCATCAGGAACCCTTTGTGTCATTGTTTGGGTTGCTTCCTTCTGATGCCTTTCATTCTTTGAAAAAAAAAAAGTGCTCTTCCTCGCAAACTGCAGTTATTAAGTAATAATTGCTTCATTTCCCAGGGCCTCCTACCCCGACACTTAATAAAAAAGATCAAAGATATACATAATTATCAAATACAAGCATCTTAGATAACCAGTAAAACTGAGTTAATAGAATTCTGGCTGGAAGTAGATAAACTTGATGTCAAACTAGCCCAGGATAAATATATAATTTCAGTTGAGATTTCTGAAATACAGGCAATTTGCAAATCATAATCACTGACTGCAAAGAAGCCCCTAGATTAAGGCTTCTCAAAGACATTGTGCATGCAAATCACCTGGAATCTTGCTAAAATGCAGATCTGATTCAGCAGGTCTGGGGTGGGACCTGGTATCCTGCATTTCTGATGACTTCCCATGCAATGCCAATGCTGCTGGTGCATGGACCACACTTTGAGAAGCAAGGCCTTGGATAGTAAGGGAGAGCAAACGGGGAATTGGGTCACAAGAAAGACATGGTTCAGTTTCAGCTCCAAGGAAGACTTGTGTGTGCTAGGCCCATTATAACACCAGGTACCTTTTTATATGCAATATTATGAATGGGACAGTTTTCCTTCAATAGCCCAATTCACATCTTGCCAGATAAAAGTTCTGTGCATTCTAGAAAAGAGCCAGGCTATGTCTGGGGTTGGAATTATTTCTATAGCCATTATAATACACATGTAATACCATTTTAACTGGCCTTCCTCTATGTGTGGAATGACTCAGATTAATTTAACAAGTGTTTATGTACCAAATACAATGTTAACCAGTAGGTAGATACTACTAACAGAAACAGATATATATAGCCCCTGCCCTCAGCGAAGGTTGAGATAGTAAGACACTGAAGTACACACAGAAATATGTAACTATATATAGTTTATACACACACACACACACACACACACACACGCACACACACACACATCTATGCATGTTTGATGAGCCTTAGGAAAGAAGAGAATGAATTCTCATCCTCTCAGTGCTCCCATCCCTCACCCATTTAAAAACAAACAAAACTGTAGATTCTCTTCTTCCCTTCCACTGTGTCACTCCTCATCTGTTCAAGAAGGTTCATGGTGCCAGGTACCACGCCTGATGCAAACAACACCGCTCACTGTTTTTGGGAACCATAAAGGATGGCGGGAGAGAAAAAATGCTGACTTCCATTATTACTACTGGAGATTCAGCATGAGGCATACCATAACAGGGCCTAGCACGGAGTCTCTCATAGAGCTGGCATTCAAATAGATACTTTCAAATGAATGAATGAATGGAGGAGTCAATAAGCATATGGCCAAGTATAGTCTTCAAACGCGAAAGTCAGAAACAGTGCAGCATAGCAGTTCTTATTAGCTTTATATGAAGAGTGTAATACGGATCCTCGCCCTGCCACCATCCAGCTCTAGGAAATTTTATTCTGTCTTCTAAGGGGAAAAAAAGGTGATATATTTTCCTCATAGGAATATTGTGAGGATTAAATGAAATGTCTGTGAAATGCTTACTCCAGGGCCTGGCAAGGTGGATGTTCAGTAAATGATAATGCTCGTTATTCTTAAAATTGTCTTTACTACTATTTTCCTAACGATTATTATGAAAATGACATGTGATATGGCTCTCAAAGGAGGTGAAGCATTATGACACATGAAAACGATGAGAAAGGTTCTGCAGAGAAAACAAGTCTTTAAGAATCAGATTATTGCTTACATATTCAATAAATATGCCACTGGTTATTTGTGCTTGCCAGGGAATTAGGTGAAGATTAATTAATATTTATAAAGTATTTTGATATCCATGTAATATCTAGTAAGCAATTAGTTCTATAACACAAAGCCAAATCCTTTTACATACCAAACAATGTAAAACAAACTGAATACAGCTGTGTAAGAAGGAGCAGAATTTCATTAACTTTTGTTGTAGGTAATATGCAGCCGGTTAGATTCTTTTCTTCCTTTTAGTAATTTTCTTGCTGATTTTCTCTGGCTTCCAATGTCATTTCCCCGCCTTACCCCCGCACCCCCAAATCAAATGATTTCCTCTTGGGTGGTGGTGAAAACAGAAGTGGGTTGAAGGCAAAAGCAATTCTAGCCCCTCCTTCCTGGAGCCCAACCGTTTATAAATGGTATGACAGGGAGGCAGATGGGGTTCCCAAAGTACACATTTCCATGTCCATCATCCGAGTCAGATGGTGTCAAAGTTTATAGTTTCCTGGCTCTAGATCTGCACAGAGAAGAACTTCGGTTGGAGGGAGGGGAGATAAAAAGAAACTTTAAGTCAAAAGCAAAGGTTGCTTCCTCACTGATGTGCTTCCTTAGTCTTTCACTAGTCCACATGTGTGTGTGTATTGCTAAGTCCCCTGGTTGACTTGACTGGATTCTCTCAACCTCTTCTGTTTTTCATGGGCCAGTCTCATTTACAGACAATCCATAATTCCCTTGTCTCTACTGTTTTCTAAAGCCATCACCCCAGCCTAAACATTCCAACCCTGTGTTCACTGAGGAAGCTTCTGATATATAAAACTTTATCTCAAAACCTGGTTCATAATACAGATACAAAAGGAGTTACTGTGGAGGAAGTGCCTGTCTGGGGTCCAGCATCCTCTCTAACTCCTGCAATCTCTTCCTAGATGCAACTCCAGAAATGGTTCTGGGGTGGTACTAAAAGTCTTAACTTAGGGGAAGCCTTTCTAATCAAATACCATTGAGCTAAACTACCAGACTAAACCCATTTAGAAAATGAATCCTCTTTAACTTCTCAAGATAGTATGACCAACTGTTCCTGTTTGCCAAGGACCAAAAGGTTCCTGGGACACAGGACTTTCAGTGCTAGAAGTGGGCCAGTCTTGGGCAAACCTAGAAGGTTGGACTCTCCACCCTTATCCCACACCTCCTAAGATAGAATATTCTATCTCTATCAGGGTAATAAATCTTATCATAAACAAACAGGAAGCTCTGCCTCTACTCATACCACACTTGACCATAACTACACCATAACATCCCCATACATTAAATTCTCACAATTATTTTGCCCTTATCCATTGTTGTTCTGTTCAGATAACACAACTGATATCTGGCCTATTCCGTCAGAGGGAAAAGAGCATCGATGCTGAGGAGACTTTTAGAGCAGTTTTGAGGCCCGATCCTTCCTGGAGGGTGCATGTCTTGTCTCAGTTTCCCCACAGTGGAAACTATTTTGTGAAGCCAAAAACAAAAGAATTCTGACACTGCCCAGAAGGAAGCTGGTCCAGCTCTGGCTATGGATTCCCTCAATTCTACAGTACACTTCTACGAAGGGTGGGGCATACCTCTCTATTCACCCTGACTTACAGCACAAGCCTTATATTATCACTATGTTGTGAAAATCATCATGAAGCCCCTTCCCGATTGTCTGCTAAAGCTCACTGCTCAGAACTCTTGGCTCCATCTCCCTCGCTCTCTGGGTTACAGACTGACCCCTTTGCATCCTTGGAGACTGCAGCTGACTCCAGAGCCAGTAACCAAAGTCCTCTTATGGCTAAACAATAAATTCTTATCCAAAACAGTAAAGATGAAGACATCTATAGGAAAGGAGTTCACGAGATGATTGAGGCACTGTGTCTGGAAAATTATAAAGTGAAACTCTCTCTGTCTCCTCCTACAAGCCCATCATGCATATTTTACCAAATTAACATTATTATTTTTAAAAAGAAATTTAGCACCAGCAGAGTAAGGCTAAAGCTGTAATGCCTGGGTGAGACAGATATAAACCAAAGGTGTCCATAGTCAGAAATAACCGCTACTTTATCATCAGGCAGAGGATAAGCAGAACATGCCAGGGGCTTGATGAATCATTCCAATGCCAGCCATGTGGCATTTTTTTCTGTAATTAGCTTGATTTTGTATTCTTAGTACCTTTTCCAGGTCCCCTGAGAGTCATCTATAGTCTTTCTCAGCCTCCCCAGCTGTTGAAACTTGAAAACCTACCTCACTTTCCTGTGGTCGGTATCTGCTAATGTCACACTTTAATCACATTTAGATGTGTATACTCAGTCTTGAAATTATCTAAGGTACTTGCCAAAGTGTTTCACCAGCAAATCCACTAAGTTACTTACAAATCAAAAAAGCTTATGGAACAAATTGCCACATTCAGTAATTTACAGGTACTTTTCATTGTAAGCAGCAACTTAAAATTACTGAAGCACTTCACCTACTTTTTCCCCCACAAGTGCTTCAATCTGGAAGTTATTGGGATTCTATTCCTGAGACGAGAGAGGCAATTTAACTTTTCTGGAGGACTTTTTATTCACATACATATAATAGAAGCACCTATTTTTTAAATGATTGAGGTTCTGATCACGTGCAGCATTAAACAATTTAAAATTACTAAAATGTTTAAAATTTTATCAATGCTTCAAGTTCGGGATTAAATTTGAGATTGTAGGCAGAAAATAAAACCCAGACAACCATTTTATATCCTCTTCCCCATTCATTATTAAAATCAGAATTTTGACTTGGACAATTTAAGCCTCCTGCCATATAGGAGACACTGCAGTTCTAAAATAGTCTGACTTCATGCAAAAGCAACTTTCCGTTTTCAGGTTTTCATTTGGCTCTTGTGTGGCTATTTATAGCGAAGTAATTCAAATCAAAATCGCCTCTCCCTCAGCGGACAATGCATCTTGAAAATATTTGTTAAGATTGTTTAGATCTAGGAGAAATAGGCCAAGGAGATTTTAGTCCTCACGATTCACTAAACTCAAAATTGAATCAAAAACAATTTTCAGCTAATGAGAAGTTTTTCTATCATTTTATTTTTTGAAGCATCAGGAAAAAAAAAATGTGTTGCTTTGTTCCTAGAAAGTGAGGCATTACTTAAAGATGGCACAACACAAAGTAGACTCCTCACATTTTCCTGGTGAATTCAGCTTGAGCACACAGGGGTGCAGAAGGCAGGTGAAGAGCCGAGCACCCCCTTCACTGCTCTGGCTAAATGAGATGCATCTCTGCTGTCAGACCATTTTCTGATATTTACTAACTAAAATCATGGATGAAAAGCCCTTTGGGGTGGGGGGGGAAGTCCTTTATCCCTTTCAATTTTTTTTTTTTTTTGCTGTATTTTCATATTAAACATTTCAAAAGAAAAGAAAAAACACCAAAGTGGAGAGAATCTCATAAGGAACCTCTCTGTATCCATCATTTAATATCAGCATTAAAGTCATGCCTGCCCTTGGTTCAAGTGAACACCCATCCACTTACCCAGGTTTTCTTAAAGAAATTGTCAGATATCATACCATTTATCTGTAAATATTTATAATGTGTCTGTAAAAATTACAGTTCTTTTTTTCTAACACAAGCACAATACATTACTGTACCTGAACAAAAATAACAAGAATGTAAATGTCATCAAATATCCAGTATTATTCATATTTCCCTAAGTACCTTATTATTTTTATAGCTCATTTTTAATTAGTATCCAAATTAAGACCAAACATTCTGATTAACTGACATATCTCTTAAGTGCTTTTTTAATTCACAGAACTCCCAATCATATATATATATTTGACTTTGCACGTTTTCATTGAATAATCTGGGTTGTTTTCACAGTGTCAGTTTGACTGATTGCATCCCTGTGATGTGACTGAACATGCTCACCTATCCACTGTGTTTTCTATAAAGAGGTAGCTATATCCTGGAGGCATGATCTGATTCAGGTTCAATATTTGTGGCTCAAGACCACTTCATAGGTGATAGGTATGAATTTGCTTCAGGAAATAAAAATGTCTGCTGGTCTCCCTTTTTATGTTAACAACCACTGATGGCCATTGCCTATCTCCATTTATGAAGTAGGAATTGCAAATTCATGATATTGTAATTCTATCTTCTTTCGTCACTTATTAACTATAAAGAAAAACTCCCTTCATTAATAATGTAATTATCTCACCCTGGGCTTTTTAAAAGAAAAGGCATGGTAAGTGTTTTTTTCCCTTCATTTACTAGTTTCTACAATAATGAGTTGGTCTCTATCATCTTTGAAAGGTGACTAATAAGTAATGTTGTTTTTCCATATCATCATGAACATATAGATTTAAACATATATGATATGTTTTAATCCACTGAAATCACTAATCTCGTTTTGGTGCTCAAACTGTCTCATCTTTGGTCTCTTGATGTTGGTGTCTCTAAATGACATGACTCTAAGAGCATCAAGTAACTGTCTTGCTCTTTAATATGACAAGAGTTTACAGATTTATCTGGTACCTTTCCTGCTCACAGATGAAGTTAACTGTTTTCACAAGGAGGCTTAGTTTATTTTCTGAGGAATGGTCATTAGAGACCATATCTATTTGCTAAGGAAGTTCAATGCTACTGGGGTGGTCACTCCTTCTAGGCCTTTTTAATAAAGACATATACAACTTTTTTAAGACAGAGTATGTAATTAACTAGTATTGATAATTCTAATTCTGGGCTCCAATCTTTTAAATTAACCTCACCTGATCTTACATCTATTTCTTCTTTCATCCATACCTCAAGACACCAAGCCTCCTCAAAGCTAACATAATTATTCATTTGCTTTACTTCTCCATATACACAACAATAACATAACAATAGCAATATCAACGAAACTTCCAATAGTATTATTGAAAACAGTTCAAGATTTTTCTTTTTAGTTTTTTTTTTTTTTAATTGCCATTAAAGTATATCCAACTAACAGATACAGTCAAATTACTGTATTTTAAAGTCACTGGGGATAATTCCTCTCTGGGTTATGTCATTACCTGAGTACACTTGTTTCTCTGACTTTCGACGTTAAAATTGCTTTTTTGTTTAGGTTCATTTTCTAACTTATAAAGAGGATTTATTTTTTTAAGTCTATTTTTTTGTGGCATTTCTTTGTAATTTTTCCGTACTTCTCACTGTAAGTAACTGTGCCAGATTATATTTTCTAGACAGGGCCACAATAATATTTTTAGCTGTACATGCCTTTCCAGACCTCACCACTTCCTCACTAAGAGGTGAAGTCTGTTACCTCTTCAACTCACTTGAACCTGGGTGGACATTATAACTGTCTCAAAATAAGAAATTGTGGCAAAAGTGACACTATATAACTTCTGAGATGAATCATAAAAGTTACGACAGCTTGACCTGCCTCTCTCAGGAAATACACTTTGGGGCCCTAGGCAAACAAACATATAAGACCAGTTTCCCAGAAGCCTCCAAGTTGAAAAGACCACAGAGAAAAAGAAAGATGCCCAGAGAGCCCCAGTTCTTCCAGCCCCACCCTAGCCTGAGTCTCCCCATTCCTAGCCAGGACACATGAATGAGCAAGATTCTAGATGATCCAGATGATTCCAGTATCAGCCACTCACTGCAAACATAAACAGGACCCACCTCACGGAGCTCAGACA
Organism: Rousettus aegyptiacus; assembly: GCF_014176215.1. Lineage (NCBI taxonomy): Eukaryota > Metazoa > Chordata > Mammalia > Chiroptera > Pteropodidae > Rousettus > Rousettus aegyptiacus. Next base: position 25,538,810 of record NW_023416289.1, on the reverse strand, counting down.
ACCCTAGATTATGAGAGATAACAGTGTTGGTACTTAAAGCCACTAATTTTATTACACAGAAATAGATCATTGGTATAGTAATCTTGTAAAATATATTATGGTTCAACTCCTTTTTTCTTAAAATAAAAAATTTTGTATATAAATTTATATCTACGTCCCTCTGTAGAAAAGCAGTAGCACACTACATGTTTTTCTCCAGCATACTTTTTCCCCCTAAATAGTATATCTCAAGATTATTCAAAATAGTCTGTGGCCGTACTCCTCATTCCTTTCCAGAGAAGCACAGCACTCATTTGTGCATGTGTTCCTGTTGCCCTTTTAATAGACATTTGGGAGCCTTCATATTTTGTGTGTTTGCTTGTTAGCAAATATTGCTATAATGAATAAGCTGGGTTCTCTTTTGATTGTTATTCATGTCACTTTTTCCAATCCAGTGAGACTAATGTCTCTAGAGGTCAAACGAGCTAATTCATGTAAAACATCTGGACCAGTTCCTGTTATATAGTAAGCACTCAAAACCCATTAGCTATATATCTACAGATATCAGCAAGGAAAACCCTTTTGTTCTATGGGTGGGAGCCAATCAGTAGGGGCATGGTTCTCTCATCACTGGGGCTGGAACACCAGGATCAGGAAATATGAATGGTTCAAGGGGAATACACACTTCCTGGAACCCTTTTTCTTCCCTCTCCTTGAAACAATTTCCTCCCACCTGGTTCCTTGCCTCTCTAGACCCTTATACTTCATTCGGGATTCAGGGCAAGAATTTCTTCTTTAGGGAAGGTCTTCATAACTGCACCCAACCCCAAACAGGGTCAGAGTCCTCTGTTATTCAAGGCCATAGAATATCGTTCTGCCTCTTTTAGAGCACTTATTTATGTTTATAGCCAGCCATCTAGGAGTGGTGTTACTTGGTGAGGGTCTTCTTTCCCTTCTAGACAGCAAGCTCCATGGCTGTCTGTGCTCACTGTTCTAAGCCTAGTGTCCAACCGCATGTCTGACTTGTCAAGGCTCTCGACAATCAGTTATGGAAAAATGAAAGCTGAGAAAACAGGCTTTTCACTGCACCTAGGACCAGCCTTTCAAGGGCACACAGAGCCCACCCCAGGCTGCATTCACAGAGGCTGCAAGGACCAGCTCGAAGCCTGGAAAATTTAGTCATCTACCTTGTGTTGCCTCCTCATTAGTATAAATTTTAAAAATAGCCTTATGCCAACACCATAAAGGTAATTTCCTCTTGGAAAGGACACTTACTCATTTGCTTTAAATAGTCATTAATGTTCCAAATTTCCCCTCAGAATTTCATGTCAATGATCCTATGGAGAATTTGAAAGTAAAACCAGAAAAATAATGATGTGAGGAAAATGTCAGATGAGAACTGTGAATGCATTACAGACCTTCAACTAATATTGTTGCTGTCGAAGTTCAAGGATTAAATACTCATCAGTTTTCAACCTTTCATGGGAGCCCATTCCTCTCTGACAGCAGTCGGTCTCCAGCTTGCCAATAATGATCGTTTCTGCTCTAATTGATGGCTTTATCTAATGAGGAGATCACAGTCTAAAAGTCACAAGGTTCACCCCTTATCGGTAGAGGCAGGGCCCATGGACATACTGGGAAGGACTCTGCAAAAGAAAGAGCAGCCTTCTATATGAATAAAGATAATCTACCATATGCTTGCAGCCTGACGTTAGTGCTCATGGTCCAATAGGGAGTGGAATATTTGCATTCATGGACACACCTAGAAATTCTGGAGCATAAATGTGTCATCCCTATTAAAAAAAAAATGTTTTTTTCAGACATAAATCTCTCAGGTAGATAAAGTGTGAGTCCTACATGTTTCTGGGAAAGGACTCAGTGTATTTTGTTTACCTCTGTATCCTCAGTGCTATCACAGACCTGTCACATAGTAGATGATCAATAAATATATGTCAAAAGAATGGGTGAATGGTTTACTTCTACATCCTAGGGCCTGGGTAATAACTGCAGCACAGTTACAGAAGTAGAATGCCTGGGTTCAAATCCTTCCTCCAGCATTAACTAGGTATCAGTCCTTAGAAATTAAGTTCTCTGTGCCTCAGTTTCATTATCTGTAAAATGGGCATAAAATAGTACCTGGAGGGGTTGTAAGAATTTAATGTGCTAATATCCATGAAGCATTTAAAACAGTACCTTGTGCATTGTAAGAATACAGCATTCAAACTTTTATGTTTTCAGATTTTTTCATTTTGTTTAGTTTTTTATTACATGTACTGAATACCCAACACGTGCCAGGTCCTGCTTTACACACACGACTATTTCAAATCCTTTGTGTTGTTGTTGTTGTTATTTTAATGAGGAGTAGTATAAACAAACTAATGATATTCTCAACAGTATCTTACTCTTCCCCATATCACAACATGGCAGATACAAGTATTCCTGTTTTAAAGATGATAGAACTGAGAGAAGCTGGTGATGCATTCACGTAAATGACATGTGTGGGGCACAGCTAGGATGGAGTTCTGGCCTGTTCAACTGCAGTGTGCCCTCCATCTCCTACTGCCGTGTCTCTGAAACATTTCTCAGACCATTTTTAGCACTCGTGAGTTGCTCTGCCTACCACCACCCCAGCATTCCAGCCTCCTTGCTCTGCTTTTGCTGTTCTCATGGCATTTGTCACCTTTTAAAATACTCGTGATTTACTTATCATTTGTCCTATTGTCTCTCCTGCTAAAATATCAGTGCTACAAGCATGGGGATCTTTATTCTTTTTCTTCAGTGACGTATTCCACATGCCTAAAATGTGTTTAGTATATCAAGGGCATTCAGTAAATACTGAAGAAGGAGGGAAAAGGAGAAAGAAGGAAGGAAGGAAAGGGAGAAGGAGGGAGAGTTAGAAAACACCTCCCACTCACTCCAGTGCTACCTGGTCCCTGCTCAGTGGCGTTTCCTCCTAGATAACTCTGCCACCATCAATGCACGGGTCCTATTTTCCCTGTCTCCCAGGCTGCCATACAATGTGGTGGGAGGCAGGGCAATGGAAGAGGCAGCCAAGGAGGTAGGATAGTCTCGTCCCTGGATAGGGACAGAGAGGAAAGCAGGGGTGATGGGACAAGGGTTGTTTAGGAGCTTCTGGTAGAATAGAAAGGATAGGATTTCATGGGTCCTTAGTAGATTGCTCCTCACATAGTAACTCTGAAATACGCTGAGGTAGAAACCAGCATTTGAGAACTGAATCTGTATCATTATCCCTGGCTTGTGGCTATAAATGTTTGTCTCCCTTTTCTGGAAAGTTACCTGAAATCTATCTTCATGCTTAGCAGGATAAAATACGCTGTCTGATTAATTTAGATCAACTAATTGATTGTTTTTGTAATTATAGAATTACTCATAGAGCAATCAGAAGATTTTTTTTTTTTGAGGCAATAAAAACACCACACACAATGAAACCTATTCAGTCTGTGTAGAGAATGTGTTTTTTTTTCTCTGTCTCTCATAGAACTCAATTTTGTATTTCTTAGTATTGAATAAATAGAAGCAATCACACATGCCCGATGGTTTTGCTGAAAGAATGTCCACACAATCTTTGACAGCACCTCTTAGCAAAGCAGTTTTTGATTACCGATCTTCAAAAAAGTGTTCAGAGGGGAGCAGGTTCTTCCACTGAAAATGCTTTATAAAGGCATAACTTATTTTACCTTTAACCGTGTTTTCTTCTTTATTCAAAGCTATGACACCAATAAAAGCAGACTTGTATTTTGTGTGTGGACACATGAATATGCAAATGAAATCAGAGAGAGAGATAGAAAGAGAGAGAAAGAGAGAGAGAGAGAGAGAGAGAGAGCGCGCGCGCGCGCACGCGTCATTTCTGGAGACTTTCCCTGGATCACTTGCGTGCAAATAAAAGATGCTTGAGGGTGGATTTGAGATATCACCTCTACCTTTATTAGTAAAATGCCCCCATTTTACTAAGCAAAGGTATTTAGAACCTTTTAAACACATCTAAAAGGGCAACATTGGCTATCTTGCTATAATGATACCTATATAACTTCAAACAAAATGCAAAATATTTAGCTCCCCTACTGCCTTCTGGCAAACTCCTACTCATCCTTCAAGAGCCAACTCAAATGCCATTATCTCTTCTATGCTCCTATATAGCTTTTTATTTCTCTTTCATAGAAATTGGCACATCATGCACTAATCATTTCTCCACACATATTTTCTATGATCAGCTCAAGGACCAACTCTACAGTTTATTTAATTTTGGTGTATGTGTTTTTGCCTCTTTCTATTTACAGCACATAAGCATTAGGATGGAATGGGCTTACTTTCTTTTAGCCCTTGGTTTGAACATCAGCTTCATACCTTCCCAGATGTGTGGACTTGGGCAAGAAACTTAAATTTCTAAAGCCTCAACTTCCTCATCTATGTTACAGGGATGGTAGTAGTACATGCATAGCAGGGTGGTAGTATACATAAAATGGGAGACTTGATGTAAAGCTCATGCACAATTAGGCTTTCTATTATATATACATACACAATACATATACTCGCACCATACATGTATATGTATATATAAGCATTCACATATAAACTATCCATGCATTCATATATAAATGTATACATGTATATGTGCATGCATGTATTTATGTATAATACAGATGTATATATACCCATGAACGTGTATATACCTGCATTCACAGAGATGTGAGTATGTGTGTATATTCATATATGAGTACATGGGTGCATTTATATTTAACTGTAAGTGCAGTCATTCCTGTATGTGTGTGCTCATGTATTTATGTATAACCATGTATGTGTGTGTGAATAATTTTTCACTATTTTATTAATTATCCCTTCTTCTCAGAGGTCACTGGAGCCCAGAGTACACATTTCACTGGGCTACATGCACAGGGCCATGATTTAATAGCAACACATTCCTAAACAGAGCGAGTAGGCTGAGCTGAAAAGAGCTGCCTGTCAACATAGTGAATGTGAACCAGCAGAGATGGACCTGGATGCTGTTGAACTCATAGAGGGAATCATAATGTGCGAGAGGAAACCTTTCCCAGGCCCAGAGTTGTGGTCAGGAAAAGGAATGGGTACCCACAGCAGCACTGGTGGAAAGTGAGTAGACATAATTGAAAGAAGAGACCAGGCAAGCTACGGAATGGGATTTCAGGATTTTCAGGGTAGCATAACGTAGCCTTACCCCAACCAGTCCACCTGCCTGACTTCTATTGGCCTCACAAGTATACTGAGGCTTAGCTATCTCATCTTCCTTTAAGCCATGTTTTCTGCCCACCTTGGAACTGGATTAAAATCTGTACTCACTTCTTATGGAGCAAAAATTATGTTGTCCTTTAACTGTCTCCTTGCAGAGTCTGAGTTTCAGGGGTACAGGAATGATGGCCTGTTCCCTGCTGAGTCTCATTAAGGGAAATGGTGGTGGTGATGGTGGTGATCATAATGTTGATGATTATAAAAAATCTAAACACAATCTTTGCTTCATAATTTTTGAACCTCATCTTCCCCCTCACTCCACAATGGCCTTCTTGTGCTTTCTCAGACACACCAGGTACCTTCCCACCTCAGAACTTTTGTGTGAGCTGTTATCTGTGCCTGGAACATCCTCATTCCCTTACTTCTTTCAAGTACCTATTTGGAAAGCTAACATGAATTCTGCAGGAGAGAGGCTGACTTTGAGGCCCCAGTGGGAGCTGGCCTCTGGGCCCCTAACATGTGTATAAAGCTGATCCCGTGCATATCCTTCCCTTAACCATAATCAGGCCTGTTCTGGCGACAAAGCATTAGACCAAGTGTCCCAGCATCAACATACTGTCACATACTTTTGAATACATTTTTTTTTATTCTGAAACAAAACACAGTAATGTATTTAATCAGTCCTAAACATGTGTTTTGCATTCAGAAAGAAAAGAATTTTCCTTTTCCCCCAACAGTCATCTGTGGTGTTAAACTGCATATAATTAAATTAAAAGCATCCATGAATATAATGCCTCTAGGATATAATGACTTAAACAAACCTAAAATTATTGTAATTAAAGCTGCTGAGACCCCACAGTATAGTGGGTGGTCAACAAGTAGTACCAGTGAAGTGATATTCTACTATTAGGGACACTGCTCTTTCCATTAGGAGATGGACATGTGAGGCCCAGGATTGAAAAAGAGACTACGAATGGAACAGCATTCAGAAGGGGGCAGTTTGGTGCAGAATTTCAACTAATCACTATTTCCACCTGATTTCCATTTGAGATTGGCAGGCTCTAATGAAAGTAGCTTATTTCTGAAAATGGAAATAATATCCACCATTTATCAAGCACTTTCCAAGTTCCAGGCATTGTTCTAAGCACTTAACACATACTAGTTCGTTTAATCCTTGCAACAGTCCTCAGGAGTGTGTACCATTATTATCTCCATTGTGTGGGTGAGGAAAACAAGACACAAACCAAAAGGCAAGTAAATTGTCTTTGGTCCTATGGCTAGTAACAGGTGGAGCTGCAATGTATCCACATTCTGTCCTCATTAGGGTGTTTGACCCTGTGCCCATCCTATTCCCAAGTTCTTACTGCATCACAGCTCTTAATTTCTGCAGAGCTGTCTGCTAACCATGCTATACCTCCCAGCACCCTACTGTGTGTTAGATGGGATGACAAGGCATACTTACTGCTGAGCCTGGTACATAAAGAACAAGAAAAAATAATAATAAATTTCTTAAATGTGTTCCCTGGACCTGGCACTTTGGCACATCCACTCTTGCACTAGAGGTGCCCCAATGGTTAAGATCATGCGTGTTTGTGAAGTTAGGCCCCAGTGCCCTAACACTGGGCATAGTGTCCTCTTCAGAGAGGGCAGAAGACTTGTTTGGGATCCCACAGACAATTAGAGAAGAGCTGATATTAGAAACCAAGACTGATTGAACTTGAAGGTCAATGTTTTCCAAAATGGCACAGGTGGCAGAGGTCATAGCAGCAGTAGCATTAGGCAGTATAAACCCAAAAGTGTTGTTTCGGTTTCTTTCAGTGGGGAAGGCTTAGAGATCTGGGGCTCACAAGATCCAAAGTGACAGAGAGAGACATGCAAAGGCTGACCCTGGCAGTCTGGGGTCAGCATGGCCAAAGCAGCAACATGAGTGGCCACAGAAAGCTGCTGCCTTTTGAAGCCTTTTATCTTAACTCCAGGTAGCTTGGCACACTATCTACAGAGAAGCACTTTCTGCACTTAAAAAGAGCCTACCATTATTGAGCCTTTTGATGCATAGAAGAACCCACATCAGTCAATATGGTTTTAGTATCTGCTTCTTGAGAGGCTTGCAACCTTCAACTGGACGTGGGTGTCAAAAGCAGGGCTTGGAACCTCAGAGATACTGCAGCTCTGATCCCAGGAAAAGAGACAATGTGGCTCTGAAGCTCCAAACCCTTCTGCACCAAATATCCCTTCCTCAAGGATGGCACCCTTACTTTTTAACCACCTAGAGCCCTTAAATCCAATCTTTCCTGCTCAGATAATGCCTCTCCCAGTCCCAGTTTCAAAACCTACTCAAGAAACATCAACAAAGCACCTCAATCTCCAATTCACTTTAGCACACATTCCATCTACATATGCCACAGGTGTGTGAAACCATTCAGATCCCAAAGTCGTCAAACTACTAACATGTGCTTCTAAGACAAAGGGACCTACGTCCTCTCTGGAGACCTGCTTGAATCTGCATTCCATCATTACAAGACCTATAGCAAATTATTTTGCCTTCAGAGCCACTAAAGGACTTAAGACAGGGGACAATACACACATACCATTAAAGAGGTTCCATCATTCATTAGGCAGTCATTCATTTATTTAACTCTCTGCTATAAGAAGTTAATCCTTCCCTCCAAGTTTTGAAGTCTATTCCCTCCTACTTCTCAGGAGATTTATACCATCATTGATTTCTTCTCTCCCATGTATTTTCACCTCTGTTTCAAATGAATTCTTCTTATAGTCAAGTCTCTCCTATTAGAGAAAGAAGGAAGGAAGGAAGGAAGGAAGGAAGGAAGGAAGGAAGGAAGGAAGGAAGGAAGGAAGGAAGGAAGGAAAAGGAGGAAGGAGAGAGGAAAACCTTATGGCTCTACATCAACCTCCAACTACTTCATTGTCTCCTTAGCAGCCAGACTTTTTAAAAGATGTGTCTATAACTTCTGTCATCATTTCCCCTCCTCCCAAATGGTTTCCTCCACCATTTTTCCACAACCGCCGACACAGCTTTTATAAAATGAACACCTTCTTTTATCACTAGATCCAATGGAGAACTTTTAGTCTTCTTTTTCAAAATTCAGTTTACTTGTCTCCTCTCATCTTATTGAAGCACCCTCCCCTCTTGTCTTTCCTACCATCTCAGCTAGATTCCCCCCATCTCTGTAACTATTCCCTCTTTGTCTCATTTTTAGGCTTATCTGCTGCTGCTGCTGCTAGCTACTGAATTTGAAAATCCTCAAGGCTATAGTTTGCCACTCCTCTTAGTCCTTTACCTCATGACAGTTTCAACTACTGCAAATATCCTAACAATCCCTAATATATACCTACTGCCCTGGCCTCTCCTCTGAACTTCCAGATCCAGCAAGATAGTTGTGCAGGAACTGTGACAGTAGTTACTCTCTGTGATTACAATTCCCCCAAGTGAGGCCATCTCACTAGTTTCTGAAGGTGAGTTGATGACACGATGAATATTAAGAGATACAGAAGGTAGGAGATGCAGTGTGGAAACAGTAACTACAAAGATGGCTGGCACATTTCTATGTTGCCGGCTTCACCAAGGAACAAATTCTGCCTGCATTTATCTTACCCCAAGACTAATTGTAGAACCTACTTATGTCTCTGTTCCAGAAGCATACATTTCATCATCTGTTGAATATTTCCACGGTGATACTGGAGAGCCACCTCCAACTCAACAAGTCTCAAACCAGCCTCAGAGTCTTCTTCCTTAAATCTGACCCTTTCAGGCATTTTATTCTCAATAAATCCAGTAGTATAAGCCAAAACTCCAGGAATCACTCTTGACACCTCCTTCACTCTTATATCAATACATCCCTAATTTTTGTAGACTTTTTCGGTTAACTATCTCTAACTCTATGTACATCTCTATCTCCTCAGTTGAGTATATGACACCATGACTACTCATTTGGGATATTCCTGTGGCCTACTAACTGGTCTTCTTGCTCCTCCTTTTTCTCATTTTCTGGACAATATCATTCAGGGGTTATTTAGATGGAGAAAATGCATTTTTATTTGAATTAACCTTTAAATGAAACTTAGCATTTCCTTTATGGATATAGGCAACAAATCACTGTAGTGTTAGCAATAACTATGACTTTGTCATCAGTTACAGAAAGAAATATTATATCATGTTACAGTTGTTGTTAATATCCTGAAATACAATTTATACTCATCATACTTCAAAATTAAGATAGTTATTAAACCTGTGATTAAATACTGTTATTTAAGGCATTAATAAAGAAGCATTAATGCCTTAAATAGCAAGATTTGATCACAGGTTTAATACATATTCATATGTATTACTATATATATTATATATATTAGTGTTTTAACAACTGGCTCTGGGGGAGAAGGCCGATTTTTGTTTGTCTGTTTCCATGTTGTAAATACACCCATCATGGCCACATTCAATCTACCAACATGATAGCACTGAACACGAAATTGGAAAGAGGTACACACAGTCAGCTTTTGCGACCTGGTAAGATCAAGCTGGCTCCAGCGCGCTGTTGCACAGATATTACTCTATCTCAAATACGCTTCTTTGGTATTTTGAAAAAAGTATCAAACTATTATAGTATACATATGGCATGGTATAAGTAGGTTCCGGCCTTCTAAGTACTTTAATCTATGCATCTAAATATGATGTTCCAAAATGGGGCCCATAGGCTTCACCAGATTAACAAAAGGATCTATGGCGCAAAAAAAAGAAAAGTTAAAAACTCTTGCAATTCACAGAATAATAGTTACAAAGAGAAATCTAATTAAGACTGTCACCTCCATGGCCTGATGCCTATACTCCCAGACACACACACACACACACACACACACACACACACACACACACTGAATCCTGTTAATAGCTTCCCATTAGGTTAAAGCCAAAATTATTCAAATGATCTACAAGGCCCTGCATGGCCAAACCCATCTCATCTCTGCTCTCCTCTGCTTCATGGTCTTAACACCCAAAGTCCATGACCCACTAAAGGGTGGAATTACAAGCATCAGTCTGTTCATCTTTCCCAGATCCCCACCCATGAACCCACCACCACCACCAAAATGTATTTATGAATCTTCTCTGCTGGCCCTGTGACCTGCTGTGGGAGCCCCAGAATTGTGGGCTAACGACGCAGCCTGAATGGTCATGTAATTTATTCCTCCATAGAAAGGCACCCTTGTCACATTGGGCACCTCTCTTAACAAGCTACAGTGGAACTTTTTAATAGGTCCCCAAACACTTAAAGATCCTCTGAACACCAGGATTATAGAGGACATAATTAAAGTTCTCAAGGATTAGAGGAAACTTTCCCATGCTTCCTCACAGCTATATATCTTCCTTACTGACAGGATCCTCTCATTACTCCTTCAGTTTGGCAGACATTTGTTTCCTCCCTGACTTTTGCTAAGAAAAAGAACAGGTTTTGCCTAATGAGCTGGTGTTCTAGGTCCTCAAACATTCTATATCTTTGCTTACTGGAGGTTACTCTTTTGTTGAACTACGTGTGTCATTACATGCACATTCAAAAAATTGTCTCTGGTTAATGTTTCATTTAAAGCAGGGAAAAAAAAAAACTAAGCACCATATCCTCAGCTTGAAGTAGAAAAGGTTTCCTTTTTCAATCAATGACAAAGCACTGTCAGCAATTAAGTAATTCCTAATCACTGTTGGCAAACATGAGACCTTGCTGAGACATGGGGCCATGGCAGGCTTCTTCTTTGAGGGATGCTGTCCTTAATAGATGGGCTTATGGAGAATGAACTGAGGTGTCTTAAAAGCAAGTCTATGTATCAGTTAATCAAAAATCTGTCCTTTTCTACTTAACAGGCATCTTATATGTATCTTGAGAAAGCTATAAATTGTGCTAATCCACTTCTTTTACTGCTGTCCAGAAAGAATTATTTTTGTTAATGGCATGGTAAATCAGGAGACTTGTTAGTGAAACTGCCTGGAAAATGGGTCTTGAAAGTGAAAGCTATAATATTTGTCAGATTTCCAAATTCCCTCTTGGGAACAAAGACAGTAACCGAAACATATTTGCTAAATTCCATTACTTTTATACATTTATGTTGCTTGAGATATGGGATGCTAGAGGAGTCACACACATAAATCAAGGGTAAAAACATAAAACGAAGTCCAAAGATAGATATTATGGCTGTAAATTCAGACTTATTTCAGGGTTAATATTCTGATAGATTGACTGTCATCACTTACATGCTTAAAGGGCATGCTCAGCCTCCTTTGTGACCCCCCTCCCCCAGGCAAATTCCTAATGAGAATTTGATCTTACCACTCCTGCCTGCCCAGGGTATCCAAGTCAAATGACCCCGCAGCATCCTCTTTATAGAGAAACTCACTGGCTTTCTGCACAGCACAGGGCAGGGCTCAATTGCCCTCCTGTTATTTATTAAAAATCTTTTCTAAAGGAAAATAGCTCAAGAGGTACTCAAACTTACTCATGAGCAGAGAAATGCACTTGAAAAAGTTAATATAATAATAGCCTGGCAAAGGCTTAAAGTTTGATAATATCAAGTGTTGGTGATACTACGAGAAAAAAGATGCTTTCATACAGTGATGGAGGAGGGGAGAGGGCAGGTGATTTGGTACCACCCATTTGTAGCGGGGATTTGGCAGGCTCTAAAAAAGTATATATATGTATGTACATATACAAATATATATTATATGCATCTAAACATATTTATATATGTACATGTATATATTTACATTTTCACATCTACCTAAAAAAAACACTTTACATGGGCAAATGGGAACAAATACAAGGATGCTCACTATAGAAACATTTTTCACATTTTTAATAGTGAAAGCCAATAAAGAAAAGGCTAAATGAAGTAATTTATGGTAGACCAGTACCATGAATATGATATAGTAGTTAAAATGAATGAAGTATTTTCATATGTATTAACACAGAAGAAGATATCTAAAGTCCACTGCAGAATTAAATGATAATGCTGTCAACATCTAAGAATAAGAAATGGGGACAGATTCAGGGGATAATAGAAGCTGCATCTGTGATTAATTTTTTATTTGCCTACACCCCCAGATACTGGCTGAAAATCTCAGTTGTACTATTCACTTCCTGGGTGAATCCTGCAACTCAGTATCCTTGTCTACAAAGTGGATAACACAGCCAAATTGGGGACAAATGACTGTACCTGGTACTCAGTTTGTGCTTACCAAGGACTAGAAACTTTTTCCTTATCACCTTTCCAACATCACCTTACAAATAAATCAATATTTTTATACTCTCGAGGATAGAGACAGAATCTTCTTTCTGGTGGCTTTCTCATGCTTCTATTAACTACCTTTCCAGTTTGTGTCCACAATCTCTCCCTTTCTTGTCAATCCCTCTTATTTTAATTTGGCATGTCTGCTTTAAGGATTCAGCTCTGATGGCATTGTGAGAAAACATAAGACATTCAGTGACAATTTTTGACTAAGTGTCTCCACAAAATTAAATGATATTATATCTGTAATTCCCTAGAAAGTAGACAGAGAGATATCAAAGGCTGTTAGATCTTGCTTAACAGAAACATAAGGAGATGGAGATACTAGAAAATGAGCTCCATTGTTTCAAAGAAGAAAGTAAATCATTTCATGCATGCAATAATTCAGTAGTTCTAAAAAATTAGGAAAAGCACAGAGAAAGGAGTTTTCAGGATTACCCCATCTCACTTCATTTTGCAAATGAGGAAACATATGCAAAAAGGTCACAGGGTTGTACAAGGTCACTGAGCTAGTTAGCTGGAGACAAGAGTAAGACTGAGATTTTTTATTATACCCTTTGCTCTCCTCCCCAATTTGTCCCTTGCCTAGAGCTCAGTAAGATGTGCATTCAAGAGATACTGTAATTAGCAAATATTCTGTCTCCAGTTAATAAGTTGACCCTGGATAATATGCAATTCCCTTTGATCATTTTAAGAGAAAAAGAACACACAGTTTTAAAATGACCCAAGATACAATTGAGAACATCTTAAGTTTGGAGGAACCTACATAGAGTTCATTAAATTCCCTAAGAATCATCTCTATGGATCTAGTTGCATGTACTTACTCTTCTACAGTTTTCTTCTACATACAAAATACCTCATTATGGCTTTGGAGGGGTAAAATCTTGAGATTAATTATTCCTTTCACCTTTCATAAGAAACAGAGTATTCTTTTTCTTCTTGTAAAACAAACAAACAAAAACTTTAGCTTGAGGATTATCTTTAAACCCACGAGGGCTCTCCAAGAAAAGAGGTCAGTGGTTCCATCTTCCAGGTCTTTTTAGCACCAAAATCAAGACATGATGTTATTTTTACCTAGATGATTTTGCTCTTTGGTTTCTTCTTTATATATGAGTGTTAACTCTTCCATCCCACCTGGGCTCCTGATCTCGGAATCCTCTACTTTTCTCACTGTGCCCTTCCCAGCTACCAGACTTCTCTATCAATCATGCTGCCCAGACTTCTAAAGAGAATGATCTTCCATCCTCCACCAACAAATACTCTATTTTCTTTTCACTAAAAAATAACCATAAAATTTCAACTCTTCTTTGTCTTTTGGGCAAAACAAAAATTAAATAGGCAATTTGTTCAAAAGGATTAAAGAAATAGAGGCATTATAGCAGGTTACTTAACCATCAGGCCAATTAATGTTTTCATGGCATTACAAACATTGGTTGCATGGATAAATCTGGCAATGTCTGTTGTCTGTAAAAGCAATTTAAACCTTTTGGTTTTGTTTTGTGTGTGTGTGTGTGTGTGTGTGCGCGCGCGCGCGCGCGCGCGCACGCACACACACACTAAAGAGCATGGTCTCAAATGTAAAAGCATATACTTAGAAACTATAAGTTACTTGTCATCTGGACTAAAAACTTTATCAGTCCTGCTCTCTCAAAGACAGCTACTTCTACCATGAGCTGTCTTGGATTTCACCTTCATGATGACTACTACACCCATATCTCATCAGTCCTCAGTGGAATATATTGCAGCATATTATACTTTGCAAATTTCATCTTATTATCTATACACCGTGTTCCTCAATTATGCTTTCTCCTTCTTTACTATGTCATATTAAAACCTTTTGCCTCTTTGGACTTAAAATTTCCTGCTGGAGAAACACAGCCATATTTCATTCATTCTCATTCTATGTGAGTTTCAAGACAAATATGCAAAACTCTTCATCTCTCTCTACCTGAGAGTGCTTGGGACTTGTCTCTCTTCAAGACATAACATAATTTCTCAACTGAGGTTCCAGATGAGAAGGCTGAGAGTTTGAGCAGGAATTAAATAAGATCTTCTCCCAAACTTCTCTCTATTCATTAACCCACTTCCCATTATTAATTGCCTCAGGAAGGGATACCATTGCTATGAGACGAACAGGGAAGAATGAATTATGATCCAGAGTACTCCCACCTATTGTCCAGATAAAATTACTTGGGTTGGAAGGAGGAGAACTACAATGAACATAGTAAAAAGGACAATGGCATCTCTTTTCCCTGAGCTGCATTTCTAAGCCAAGTTCAGCAAAGAAGCAACATAATAGTTCCTACACATGCTTTTGGAAGGGACTGGAACAGTGGAGAGAGAGGTGAAAGACTTGAATCACCCTTAAGCTTAGAAGGAGGAGAAGACCGAAGACCAGATGGGTATTCTAACATCTCAGCGGATGCCAGAGTGCCTCCCACCTGTCATGCCTCGGCAGCATGTAAGCTCAGTAGAAATTAGATAGAAACCAAGGCTATGAGAAAAGTTCCAAATCAGACTCTCACGCTCAGTCCCTAAATTGTGTTTTTATGGTCTTTTTAACTTTGACTCTCAATCACAGAATGACATTCCCACTTACCATACTCATATTTGGGCATCTCTCACTGCAGTCTCTATCTGCCACTGGCCTTGGTCCCTGATCCATGAAGGCCCCCTGAACTATATCTTGGTATCCTGCCCAAACACTTTTTTGGCATTTTGCTAGATTTTGCCTTCATACATCTCTTTTTCGGTGGAGAGCTTGAACCAGCCATGCCACTTTGTATAGCTGAGATAAACCAAGGACTGGATTTGAACAGCTGTAGGATTTAGTAATCAAATGAGAAGGAAGGCCAGAAAAAAATACACAAATTTACAGTTAGTTTGGTCTTGAGCACCACCAATCAACTTAATAAATGAATCACCTCTCTCTTTTGTACATGCCCCACCCCGTTTCCTCTTGGGTTGTAGGACCTATCTTCCCTCAAGGCTGCCCCACTGTGGTCCTGATTAAGAGAAGGATACATGGAATGGTGGCTGAGAGGGAAGATGGGGGCTCTCCCAAAAAGACGGACACGGTGAAAGTGAAAAACAAGTCCACACTCTCTTCTGTAATGACAGACTTTTGGGAATCTTATTAATCCTTGGTGCTTAATGTCGATTGTTTTCCTTTAAGCCTCAGGGTAATGAAAGGTGGATAAAGTGAGAATACCAGACTTAGATGCCTTCTAAGTAAATAACTATGAGTAATTTTACTTAAAATAGAAATGAAAATATGGAGTTAGGTAAGGTAGAAAAAACAAATTTGGTGAACATTGTTTGATAACCTCAGATTATTTTTTTCTAAATTTCTTAATATATCTTCCAATTTAGATATAGCTTTTAAACCCTGAACTGTGCTGATGGGTCATTAATTCATAATTTTTTCTTCTTCACTGGGTATCTAACCCAGGGAATTGTGTTCAGTTATATAGCTTAAACTCTTGCTACTACCCTAGAGCCTAGAGAGTAGAAACAGGGAAGCTCCAACCCAATATTGAATATCTACCACGAGCTATGTCCTGGGCCAGGCATTTCATATATATGTTATCCCCTAATCCACATGGTGACTCTGTGAGTCATATATTAAATCCACCATTGTTTACGTGGGGAAACTGAGGAAGAGGTGCATATAGTAGAACCAGGATCCAAATCCATGATGACCTGCTAACGGGAATTCAAGCATTTTTTTTTCTTTTTCTCCTTTTTATTGTATACCACACCTAAAGACTTCAACTGACTACAGTTACATGTGAGTTGTTCTCTAAGTTTCCATTCTTAAAAAATGACAAGAAATTCACATTCTGTCTATTTTCTGGCATTTAAAATACAGTTTTGAGTCTGAGATGCTCAGAAATTCCAAATAAACATTGTGGTTTAAGTCTTTGGTGCTAAAAACTCAGTAACTTGGAAAGAAAATACCCTACCTCTTTCTGAATTCTGAGATGAAGAAGGTCAAATAAACAAGGATGAATGGGTGTGCATGTTCCAGAAAACAAATATTAGCTCCCCCCCTTTAAGGATAAAGGAGAATTATTCAAAATTGAGGTCAACTTAAATCTTTTACCTCTAAGTGTTCGTGGTGCTATCCCAGCACCATGGACTTCATCTCTGTCCAGGACAGGGTAGCTAAACTGAGAGTGATCTAGACCCTTCCCCAAGGTCAGTGAGAGGAGCTGGCTAACAAGCAGAAAAACAAATATCTCAGTACAAGCTCTGCCTTTTTATAAAGCTGAGAGTGCTTGTACCATATCGACTCCATGGCAGGCCAGGTTTCTGCCATAGAACAGCACGCTGGAGGGAAGAAGACAAAGAAACAGGAATGGACGACTCTATCTCTGGGATCCAAATTGATGTTTTAGTGTTCCTGAGACTGCACAGGGCCCTCAATGGGGCTTATTTCAAAGTGAGGAGGATGGCAAAGGTGAAGTGCACATATAAGAAAGATGGAGGCAGAGAGTCAGCTGTGATTGTTGGGAGACACATGGAAGTTTGTTCCTTTAAGTATACTTTTCAGGCAGCCAAAAGAGAAAGATAAGAATGTTTCTTAAGCAGTTTAGTAAGGGTCACTGTTCACTTCTCTCCAGTACACTCAGTTTTAAAGCTGTATCCATCTGGTCGTAGCTCCTCTGTCCTTATGCATTCTTCCCCTCCCTCTCCCCCCAAAAAATTCCCCCAGTTTTATTAAGGTATAATTGACAAATAAAAATGTATATACTTTGGATTTAATATATGTATACATTGTGAAATGATTAACAAAATCAAGTTAATTAATAAATCTCTCACCTCACATAGTTACCTTTTTTTAAATGTGTGGTGAAAATACTTAGGATGTAACCTCTTAGAAACCTTCAAGTGTATAATACAGTGTTGTAAACTACAGTCATCATGTTTCACAATAGATCACCAAATCTTGTTCATCTTAGAATTAAGAATTTGTACCCTCAGACCAACACGTCCCTATTCCTTCCACCCCTAGTCCCTGACAACCACTCTTCTCTTTATTTCTGTGTGTTTGATGTTTTTAGATTCCAGGTATAAGTAGAATCATGCAGTATTTATCTTGGTGCCCCTCGCTTACTTTACTTAGCATAATCTCCTCCAGTCCATTCATGTTGTTATGAGTGGAAAATTTTCCTTCTTTTTTATGGCTGAGTAATATACCATGGTGTATGTGCACATGAGCGCATGTATCTCATTTTCTTTATCCATTTATCCATCAACAGATTCTTCATCCTCATTATGTGCTTGCCTAAAGTCCATTTCTTGTCTTCGGGGTATGCAATAGGGAGAAGAAAGGTGCAGCCAGAGAGAGAGGATGGAAAAAAGGAAATGAAGCCACGGAGTGAAAATTCTGGAATGTGGCATGCTTACCCACAGTGTGGACATGCTGTTACTATGTATAGGTATTTTCATTCTTTTATTGTGCCGTAAGGACCTATCACTCCTTGACAGAATACCAAGAGAGAAAAAGATCTACTGAATCTCAACAGATTCCTTTGTCTCTTTCCTTAGAAAACTTTGAGATAGATCTTCTCCCCCAGTTTGCCTCTTTCACCAGAAGCAGAAAAGAACATTCTGAAAAGCTGAGGAAGTCACCAACTTCATTAGGGTCAACTCTCACTTATCTGTAATGCTGGGTGTAGCAGACCCTGTTACTACCTCACCTGTACTTCCTTGGTGCTCTCTAGTCCCACAGTATCTACACCTTCTTTCTGTGGCCACAGGACCATGCCTGGGCTGCTCCCTTGGTAGGTTGGAAGCACCAGGAAGTAATGGCCCTGGGAGCAGCCCTCCACTAGTGAGAGGAAGTTGATAGGTAGATTCCCAGCTTCCTTGCTCCGTGGGTTGCACAGCTCTGAAGTGTCTCTACGTGGATTCTAGAGATCCTCAATGGGACTGAGCCCCACTCTCCCACAATGGTAACATGTTCATCAGCACACCACTTATTGTCTTCCTTTTACTCCCAGTAGCTCTGCCTACTCCCTTACTGGAGTTTCCTGTCACTTCATAAATAATTTACGCTGAATCCTTTTGTTAGGGTCTGCTTTGGGGAACAGAACATAAGACACTGGGGATTTGCATGAATGTGGATGACAGAGTTTTAAAGCTGTCTCCTTCTCTCATCCCAATCTATGCTTCTATGGCATCAACGGTTCAAGAACTGTTAAAAGATTCAGGGTTAAAAAAATGATTACTTGCAATCATTTTATATGCTGTATATATGTTAATTGAAGAGACTAAACCAGCATTTTCAAGTTTCTGTCCAGCTTTTTCCAGTTAATTACTGCACTTTCCTTGATTTCTCACCCAAGAATGTCATGCTGACTCCTCTTCTTTTCTTGAGTCAACACCCTTGACTAAGAGTGTAACCTTGCTGTTCCCAACTCTGGTTGCCCATTGAGACTTCACATCTGTGATCAAAGGCTGAATCTGATGGTTACTGACTTAATAGGAATTTAGGGGGAGAGAGGTTCCTGAAAGATTGTATTAGGCTAGAAAGTCCTGGAGACAGGGTAGATTAGACAGGGTTTTCCCCCAAAAGCATTTGAATCTATAGCTGCTAGAGTTTTCTTGAGGAACATCAAGACCGAAGGTTAGATGGACACACAAAGGGGATAACAATCCATGAATTTAGCAGCCAGGTTAATTGGAAATAGGCTAAAAGTATGTCGAAAAAAGGGCCAGGGCAAAAGATTCAGGAACAAACATGTTAATAACTCTTGGCTGTCATTTGTCATCTCTTTAAGTTTCTATAGGGGGAAGGGTGAATCTGAGACCTTAGAAAGTCAAGCACAATTGGAAACTTACTGTTTCTTACAAAAGTCACAAAATACCCTCCCTAGTTTTTAAGCACCAAGAACTCCTGAGAGATAAAATGAAAAAAATTTAAATACTGATCTTAATTTTTATTCAGTAAGGGTAATAAATATGTAACTTTATGTTTTAAGACCTCTTATTCCATATTTCCCCTTGTTTGGTGATAGAAAATGTACCAAATGGAGTCAAAAGAAGAAAAAAGACAATAAGATACCTGAAAATCCACACACTCAATTTAAATAATTGAATACAGGCTCCAAATGAATAAAATAACCAAACTTAGCATGACTCTAGGTTTCTCATCTGAGACTCCAAAATCCCATAACAAACTTTAATTAGCACAGGATCAGTATTCCTTCAGGCTTTAGGTAAGTCCTGTTCATTTTCTTTTATATAATGAGGTGTGCAGTAGTTAAATAGCATGATCAAGGACAAGCAGTAAGCAAATTTATGGTAAATATTCCCTAAATCATGTATTGCCGGCCAGACCCCATTGTGTAGAAGAATTATCTGCAATCATTGTTGTTAACCTTTCTGGATCATAAACCCTTTTGTTAATGTGATGATATTTGTGAAACATATTGATACATGCAGCATTTTGCATACATTCGAAGTTGATGGGTCCCCTAAAGTCCATCCCTTGGTCTCTATTCCATGAATCTCAAGTTAAGAACTCTAATTTATGTTTTGGGGATTACCTGAGGATCTCTTGACTGAAAGGAAGATCTTTTGGAAATGAATAGCCACCATTTTATCTCAAGTTCACTGAGAAATCTTTTGAAATAGGTCTTGATAAAAGAGAATCATAGAGTTTTAAAAGAAACCTGAATGAGAGCCAAATTCTTCATTCAATAGAGAAGAGCTTTTGGCATAATCTCAAATTTGGCTAACCCCAAATAAATGAATATATGAAAAAGGAAGATTTAGACAAGCAAACCTTATTGACGAGATAGACAAATATACAATAGGTAATGGTCAACCAAAGAGTCTACACATCTTTTAATCGCAATGGCATCAACCATATCCACTAAAACAAAATTTAATTTCATTTGTGTGCAATAGGCAGATCCTGAGAAAGCATCTGCTTAGAAAATAAATGTTCTTTGCTTGCAACAGCGTATCATAATAATGCAGCAGTTTCACTATTTCTACTTAGGAGCTGACAATTGTCCAGTCTGACAGCTAGAAGTCTGGTAGAGAGTTGCCATAAAGCCAAAATTTATAACAGCATGTTGGAAATGAAAAATCCACAGTTTGTTTGGAAAATCTTATTCAGTAGCCATCATGCCTTTATTTTTATTTTCCAAAAAACACAAAGCAATTTTTTCTATTTGAAAAATGCCTCTATTAATTATAGAAACATACAGTCCCATACTGCATTAGAGACTAAACTTGGAAAAATTCTCTCAGAAGCCATTGATGGAAATAAATGGGTCCAAATTAATTAATACTAAACAAGAGTTTTCCGTTCATTTTTTCTTTTATTACAAGGTGAAATTAATGTTTGCCCTGATAGCATCTTCTTAACAAGAGCTGCTTCCAGAAGCTGATGAGCTTTCATAGAAAACTGTTGAGTACATCTAGATATTAGGGTTAAAAGCCCATCTTATGGTAAATTACTCTAATTTGGCAAAAGTAAATGATTCGTGGTCCAAAAGGAGATTTGGTGCCAAGCTCCTTATTTGGGCTGAATACAATATTTCAAAACCAACTTTCATTAGTATCAATTTAAAGATGAATTATATGTAAGTAACTGAATCATACTACAAAAAATAACATGTATTAACCTTTTCTTTGATCACACTCTAGCTTTATTCACCCAGTACTTTCTAAGATGGTAAAAGAAATTGGGATGGAGGAGAGGTTATTGACTTGTCTTTTATATCTA
This sequence comes from Rousettus aegyptiacus, assembly GCF_014176215.1. Lineage (NCBI taxonomy): Eukaryota > Metazoa > Chordata > Mammalia > Chiroptera > Pteropodidae > Rousettus > Rousettus aegyptiacus. The sequence continues at coordinate 25,517,578 of NW_023416289.1, read as the reverse complement.
TATTTATCTATTGTTCTATGAGAGGAATTGCTATTTTCGAAGAATCATAAAATGTATGAAATTTAGTGGTTAAGTAAAGACCCTGGTGGCAGACTGCCTGAGTTGGAATCCCACCTCTGCCAAGTTCTAAATAACTGAGCTTCCTCAGGTGAATTACTTCAATTCCTGGGCCTCGGTTTCTTCATCTGAAAAAAATGAGAATCAAAGCTGTGCTCACCTCCTGAGGTTATCGTCAGTATTAAATAGGATGATCCATTGAAGAACTTAGCCCCATGCCTAGCACATGGCAAAAATGTTCAATAAGTGTTAGCTATGATGCTGCTGCTGCTTCTGAGAATGAAGAAGAGAAGGATGAAGAGGGAGAAAAGGATAAATAAGGAGGGGGGAAAAGACCTTTCCTGAGCATGTCTCTGTTGGAAACTGTACCTGATGCTTTTAAATACATAGACTTGAAGAATGCTACACTCAAAAATAAGTAAACAATTAAAACTTCTGAGTGATATTCACACCCTTCTTATAGTCTACAGTGGCAGGAACACAACATATGGAAGCCACCAATAAGTTTCGAAACCTTGAGACTGAAGCCACCACCCTCAGATATACAGAAGGGAAAGACTGTTTTTTACAAGTGACCAGAGTAAATAGAGCTGTTTTAGGCACTCAGTCAACAAGTGTCCTCATTCATTGTCTTTATCACCTTTACAAACATCAGATTTAAAATTACCCACCAGGAACTCTGATAACCAATGACCTAAGAGAAAACAGATCCAGTCAGTTCTTTGTCTTATGGCCAAATTTCCTCCTCCAAAAGTAAGCCCCAGTTAAAATGAAAAGAAAATGAAACACAGTCACATCTTTAAATACTGAACAATGTGTAAGTTGCTATATATGCAGCTCTTAGACTTTAGCCAATCTTGTAATATTTTCTGACTCCCAAGGCTACATGTTCTGCTGTTCCTCCAAATCTCAAATGGGGAACACCAACAGGGACCTGGAGGGAGGAAGAAGAGTGACTTTGGGGAATATTTGTCTACCTACACATTTGTAAACAGCCCCTTCATTAAGCTCTCTTCCAATGACCCAACTGGAGCTGGCTATGGTCTCCCTGCTGGGACCTAGCAATCATCCTAATTGAATAAAGATCCCCCACCCCAGGGGCATGCGTTTTCCAGTACAGCCCAAACCCCTAAACCCACCACGAATCCCCTACCACAGGCCTGTCTGTGGCACTTATTTCTGTAACTATTTAGCCCCTGTGGACATTTGTGCTTATAACCCCTGTCCTGGAGTGGGGAAGTGACTTCTAAAAAGAGTGCTGAGTAATTCAGACATTATCCTGCCCACATTAGAAAGGTTGACCTGCATTTATGGCTTGCCCCGCCATTATCCCTTCAGCCTCACACGTCAATTCCCTTCGAAATGATGTTGGGAAGTAATAACCAGAACTATAATCACATCGTTACATTTCAAGAAACCCTGTATTGAAAGCAGAGCTACAAAATTTAAGAAACAGTCCAGGGAAAAACAGAAAAGCTTTCACCTGGTGCTTGAATATTTTAGGTAGTGTGGAAAGTGCTTTGAAATTAGACAGACCTGAGTTCTAATATTAGCTTATGGGTTGAGCAACTCTCACTCAAAAGCTTAATTGCTTTGGTGCTCTTGTTTTCTAGATTTATAAAATGGGGGTGATAATATCTAGTTCATGGAGTTATTATTCACATTAAACGAATTTATGTTACAAGAGTAACCTGGCATTCAGTAGATAATCAATAACTGCCAGCCTCTTTTCCTTCGTGGTTCCAGTTCAAGACACTGAGTCTGCATTGGATTTTATTCATAGGTCTGTCATCAGAGAAAGTTTTCTCAACTCAGAGCTCCTGGTGGAAGAAAGTGTCTAATTACTGAGTGAAGGCTCAATGATATCTTAAATCTGAACCCATGACAGTGACAGAAATGACCACTGCATTTACATAAGCTTTGCTATTGATAAAATGAGCACAAACCAGTGATAAGGACATACTGTAAATATCTTCTGAGAAAGCTATGGTTTCTTTCCGTTCCATTAGGCATTAGACTTAAATAAATCCTACCACAGGGTAAAATGTGCAGACACAGAGGCACAGACACACACATACACACAACTCTGCAGGGGCCCTGGTAACTATTACCATCATTTACTGTATTCTCGACCAAATCAAAGATACATCTTGAGTATTAAATTAAGTTAGTATTTGAATCCGAAACTAAATAATGTGAGTTGTGTGTTGTTGTTGTTGTTTTTTTTTTTTTTTTTTTCCTAAACATAATCATCAGCATCTCTTTGGGTGGGATAGAGGAAATTTCTTTGTTTTCTAATTAAACGGCAGCCTGGATATGGATGGTGATAGGTATAATTTATTAAGCTAATTCAGATCCATTGATAATAGCTGCCTGAAGTGATATAATGAAAGTTTTCTGTGGTCTTGAGGAATGCAGTCGTGGATTAGTAATGTTTGCCCTTGAAATGAGTGACAGTCTGGTGGCAGCACAAATGTCACCTATTTGTTACCTTTGATCCAAGGCTCTCAGCTGACAGTGCCTGGTGATATTGTTCTTTCTGTGGCTACTGAAGCCCTGGCTCTAAACTGATTTTTGAACTGCTTTTTGGGTGTGCAAGTGGGCACAGCTGAGTCGTGGTCCATTTGAGGCTCCCAAAGCAGGGTTCCATTAAATCACACTGGTAACACACAATGTACAGCAAAGCCTATTTGACAGTAACTGGAAAGTCACCATTCTTTCCCACAGTGAAAGAGAAATTTATGGGAAAAACTATTAGGAGAGATTACAATATAAAAACCAAAGCCTTATATCATCTGGACTGCTCAACCGTGAGGTCAAATTGTGAAAAAATGAGGAGTAAGTTATGCCAAGAATATAATCATGAATGAATTGGATCAAGTGTGCACTGTGCTGGGGTTATTTAGAGAAAAGAAAAGATGACAGAATCCCTGCCCCTAATGGGCAGTCAGTCTAGTTAGAAAGGGCAAACTCCCATTTGTCACGTGATCAGGGTTGACATTCAGCCAGTACACACAGGTAGAGCCATTGTGGAAATACTGGAATACCTCTGTGCCCCTAGATAAAAAGCTGACACTCCTTCCAAGACCCTTGAGTCCCCTGCCCTAGTGCCCCAGCCTTCCTCTGGGATATCCCAGAACCTTGTTATAATTCAGCAACTAAAGGATTAATGCTCATCACAGCAGAGAAACTCCAGGAACTCTCTATAACTACTAGGGCCAGTGTTCATTCTTACAGAACCAAATGTTAAGTATTTTGAATTTTGTCCCAGGAGTCAATGTCTACAAGCCAAAAAATCACAAATAATTTTTTTTTCAGTGCCCATAAATAAAGTTTTATTGGCACATGGCCACGCCCATTCATTCACATGTTGTCAACAGCACAGTTGAGTAGTTGCAACCGAGATCATATGGCCCAGAAAGCCTAAAAAGTTTACAATTTTGTTCTTTATAGAGAATATTTGCTGACCCCTGGCCCCTTCCTTGGTATACTAAATCATTCTGCGAGTTTTTGCTTAAATAAAACAACAGCTCTATATATCTACAACATATATAGTAGATATGTTTCTCAAATTAAAAATTTGCCCTACAACTATTTCTTTAACCCTACACAAACAAATATTAACAGTCAAAAGTATGAACTAAAAAGATAATTCCCAAGAAGAATCAACATGGAAAAAATGCAGCCTTAGACTGTAAATATGTAAATTCCACAAGAGCAGGGACAAGGTCTATCCTGACCTGTTAAATAAAACCATAGCTCCTAGACAACTGCTTAGCCCAGAACAGGGACTCGGTATCAGATTGTTCAATACAATAGTGAATGATTGGGGTTATCTTGGGAATGTGCTCTGGGGAGGTGCTGAAGGTGGTTCTGACTGAAGAGATGAGCGAGGATTGGACAGAAGATTCACGGTAAGACTTGGTATCTCCAGGGACACATGTACTTCCTCTACACATCCATACAGGGCAGAAGAGACTATGGGCAAAAAAAATCTGTCTTCTAGCTATAATAAGAGAATTGAGTTTACCTTGGGCCAGCAATTCCACCTTCCAGAATTATTGTTTCCTGTGGGTAAATGCCTTTCAGGGAAGCTGCCGTATTTAATCAGACAGTGCCTATACAGAACCTACACGAGGCTATGAGTTCCAAGAGGGCAATGGATTTGTCTATTTTGTTCACTGAGTTGCATCCCAGGGCCCAGAACATTCTCGAAAAACAATAGATATGATAAATGCTTGTTAAAAAAAAAAAAGAATAAATGACTGGTGGTAATTTTTTTCTATCATGTTAAGTGAATAGGGACACAATCTTTTGGACATCCACAGTGTCTGTAAGAAAGAGAGTTGGGAATTAGGGTACTTTTCGAGAATGGGCCAAGGAGCTCATCAGGATCCTAGATAGAACCTGGGAAAGAGGGGCCAGTTCATGACCACAGCTATTGTTTTCCTCCTGGTGGGTGTCTGAAGTAGAATTCAGCAGCCCAGAGGAGGGCCTTGGTGAGGAATGGGTGGATGAGGTGGTTGTTAAGTGTAAAGGGTCTACAGATAACTTGCTTGGGTGCAGGGCTGTTTCACTATTCACTCATTGTATCACATTTGGTGACGTGTTCAACCTACTTAAATCTCCATTTCCTCATCTGTAAAATGGGAATAATATAGTATATGATTCATAGTTAATTCGAGCATTTGACAAAACAATTCAGGGCAAGTGGCTGGTGCTTGGTAATGAGACATCAAAAATCATAGTCCTCATTATTTAGAAAGAGATGCCACTTTGGTGTTCCCTGATCCCTCTAGACCCAGGCTGACTCCAACTTGTCACTTGACTGGCCTTTTCAGTTTCCCTCTCCACTGTCCCTCTCCTTAGTTTAAGTGCTAGGATAGAGAACGTGGCCTCTGTGTTAACCAACTGATGGGGTCCACAGAGGCAGGAGTTGGCACGGGCCTTTAATTTAAAGTTCACTACAATTACCCATGAATTACAGCTCTCAAGCCAGAAGCTAAAACCAGCAAGTGGAGACTTGAGTTAGCTAATTGCAGACGAAAGGACTCTCCCACCCAACTGGATGCATCATTTGGTGAAGGGATCTATGAGTCTGTTGGAGATGTGTGTGCCAACCAAACATGAAACGACACTGCTAAGGAACGAGCAGAAAGGGTGAGACCCCTGAGTCTTCACCTGATCCTTTAGCTGAAACCAGTGCTTGTTTCCTTTAGAATGGAGCAGAGAACTCTGAGCACTAGGAGGAGTCAGCATAACTGTTTTCCTAGCCCATTAAACAGCCACTGTTGGAGTCCTGAATCTTGGAAACTAATTGCTTTTCTGCTGGTGCAGGAGGTAAGAGGGAGCTTTACACGTTCTGTGAGGGAGGAATTCGGGCAGAAGAATCAACCTCGAAGGAAGTGAACTAGGAAAAATTGGTTTAAATTATTCTACAACTTCAGAAATAAAATATCATAACAGCTTGAAATGAAAACTATAGTTTTTGAAATATTAAAGCTGAAGGGGTATTATATTTATAGGATGTTTGGCTAAGGTATGACAACATAACTATTCATTTCAGTCAAAGAGAAATTAAGCCTTCGTTTGAGAAAATGAGATTAGATTCAGTATCATCAAATATTTTCTAAATTAACAAAATGTGCTAGGTGCTATGTGGGTCAGATGTGAAACTTTTAAACAATTATCTTATGTTGTTTATCAGCTAACACTAGTAGTTTGTCTCCGAAGAGGAATATTTGAAATGATTCTTCACCCCACCCCCAGATTTCCCTCTCAAGGGGGAAAAGAAAATAACCTCCTTTATGTTCAAATCATTTAAACCTGATTTACAGTGTTCTCAAGAACAACAAAGAGGATTATTTCACAGAACTGATGAGTTTGCTAGGAGGGTCTATATCCTAGCTGGATTCTCCCAGTAAAGCCTGCCCTAACTGAAGAAGCTTTTGCAGACAATATTATCGAGGCTATTTCAACTGAGCAAAGGCCTGGTGTCTCCTGATAGACTTACTTAAAGCCACTCACCACTGCCCCCAGGCCGTCCCTTATTTTTCTAACTTCAAGAAGAAACCTCTGAGGCCCATCTTCTGCTTAAATGGCTGCCCTGTGATGATGCTGCTTTCACTAAACCTTCTAATCTCTTTCCCTCTAGGGCCTTTCACAGAATTAAGAAAGGGTTTGGGGAGCAGCCCTGTTTATTCCAAGCATCCTCAGTAGCACAGAAATCTACATAACAGACAAGAGGAAGGAGGCTGTGGAGAATAAAATGAGTGATACCAGAATTTGCTCTGTTACTATATTGGGCATAAAAATACTTTCAGGGTTTTGACTTTTAAATGATGCGGCCCAGTAGGGGTTCACTGAGCACAGGGCAGACTGACACGGAAATAAGAATAATCATTCAGAAGAATGGTCTCTGAAACTTGAGATACCGAACTCAATTGGATAATGAAACACTGGGAACTCCACGGGGTATTTTTTCACCTCTATAAAGAACATTCAATTAAATGCTTTTTCATTTGGACAGGAGGGGTGGAGCTATTTTTTTCTTTCTCATTTCCACAGAAAGTATCTTCTTGGCTCCTGGCCCCATTTTCTTTCTGCTTTTTATGGCCTGTTTTTACTCCCTCTTGTGATCCACAATGCCTGCCTTCTCACGGGTTGATGGAAATCCCCCAAGATGCCCTTGGAAATGCTCATTACCGAGGAAAGACACAATGGCTTCACTAGGTGATGCATTGGTGATGCTTCCAGAGGCTTCTAGCGCCTCCATTTCATGGGCCACTTGCTTAGCTGCTTCTGAAATGCCTTAGTGCTATGAAGGCTGCATTTCACTTAGCCATCTGTGAATAACTCTATCATCAGGGGCAGATTCAGATCCAAAGTCAAGACTGCTTCCTGGCCAGAATGTCATCCTGTCTCACAGGGGCCAGCAAGAGTGATTTCCTGACATTAAGAGTCCAGTGCTGTTGTCCCTTCCTTGGGAGCCCTTGGGAGTGTGTCATGCATTACATGTGGACTTTCTTACAAATCAATTAGCACTTGTCAATTTATAGTCTGAAATGATGTCACACAGCCTGTGTGTAGTCAGGCATTGGGCAATGATTTCAAAATTAATGGTCATTGGACTAGCAGAGGTATACATTTTTTTCCTGAAGTGTGACAAGATAGAAGGAATATAAAAACCAGAAAAAGGGCTCCTGAGGATGGGGCCATACAGACAATTAAACTCACCCTGATTAAAAGTCTATGGGTACCAGGCTTGGTGCTTGGTGCAGTGGCATATAAGACATAACTTTTGTCTCAAGGGTCTTACAGACTAGTAGAAGGAGCAGGGGATCTTAACTCAGAGTGAAGGACTTGGAGAGACCTTACAAATGGTCTTTAGGGAGTACAGAAATCTCCAGATTGTACATAAATTGAATTCGTATAAATAAGAGTTTGCACATTTGGATCCGCGGCAATATATGGAGAATATATGACATTTCCATGCACAAAACTACCAACTATCAATCTAGTATCTTTTTACTTCATATTCTCCAAGCATGTGAGAATGGATGTTAAATGAATGAATGATGATTAAATGAGTAAATGACAATTTCCATGCTGAAAAGAGAACATGGTTTGGCCTGTCTGACAGGAGCCCTGTGGTTCCAGGAGAAAGGTGGTAGAGTTGTCTCTTATTTGAGGTTGCAAGAAGTCAAGGAATTAAGGAAAGTTCAGAGTTGAATAGCTCATGTATAGAAAAGTAAAATTAAAAGGAGGTCAAAGGGGGTCCTCAAAGCAAGGAGAGGTTGCAAGCCAGAGCAGGTACCAAAGAACATAGGAATAAAGGATCAGGAGCAATAGGTCAAACTGAGCAAGTACATGGGGATGGTAAATACTTAGGAAGGAGTCTAAGGAGATTTTAAGAATTTAGGTTTGGAACCAGTCAGTCTTGAGTTCAAACCCTGCCTCTACTCTTTGTTAGCTTCTCTTTGCCTAGTCTCTCCAGTTGTAAAATGAAGATACAGCACTACCTCCTCAAAGGGTTATTGAGAGGAATAAAGGAAAGAACTCATACAAAGTGCAAAGTGATTGCTCATAATAGGGCTTTGATTGAATTCTAGGGAAGAGTTGGATCCCCTTAAAGGGCTATCATTAGAGTTGATACTTACTACCATAGTTTGACACTTACTACCACTTAAGTGTTTCAAAAATCTATTCACATTCATTTCTCTTCTCCGGTACATTCTCACTCCTTCCATATGGCTCTTGCAAGGTACTGCCTATGACTGAACTAAATTACTCTTTCCTTGAATTAATCAAATACTCCATATATGAAATTTCTCCATTTCCCTTTGAGAAGATGATTACTTTCTTATACAGAATTATCAGAAAATCTGATGATGGAGAAGAATGCTTTCAACTCTCCATTTGACTGCTCTTCCTCTCCATTACCACCATCCTATCTTCAGCTACCAAGCCCTGCTGATTCAGCCTCTACTGAGTGGGTTCTCCGGACCTCAGCAATTTCATTCATGTGTAACTGTTCTCACCAGTTATCACTGGATGATTGCGGCTGTAACATAATGGATCTCCTCATCCCCAGTTACTCTCTTCTTCAACTTCTCCCCTATAGGGCTAGAAAACTAGTCTTTATATACCACCAATTCACACAAAGTCCTGTGAAAACAGTCTTCACATGGCATTCAAGGCCTTTCATAAATCGGTACAGGTGGATTTCCTGATCTTACCTCTTGCCCCATCTCTCCACATACCTGATGCTCCAGAACCAAGTGAGTACCAGTTGTTCTCTAAAGCGGTCACATGCTTGCACTGCCCACACCTGGAACACCATCCTGTCATTGGCCACCTACTAAAATAAATCATCTTCTTTCTCTTTGTCTCTCTCCCTCTCCCTTTCTCTCTCTACCTTAACTAGTTATCAAGTACCTATAGAATTTGTTTTTTTATTAATATATAATTGATTATGTTTCTTCTCCAGTGAGATATTATCTACTTGAGGCAGGCACCATATATTATTTAGTTTTGTATCTTTCCATCCTGTGGTTCGAGGTCTTGTATGAACAAGACAGTCAATACATAATTGATTAACCAGTTAAGATGAATCTAGGCCCCATATTTAATTAAAAGAGTATTACTTAAGTCAATGGTTGTCAAAGTATAGCCTGGTGACCCCCAGGAGTCCCTGAAACTCTTTTAGCAGGTATATAAGGTCAAAACTATTTTCATAATAACTCTAAGATATTATTTGCCTTTTTCACTTTGATTCTCTCATAAATGTACAGTGTATAAAAGGTTCATTGATAGGGTTTCAGACTCTACATCACAACTAGCCTTTAAGAAACTAGTACTTCTTGAGTATCAAAGAATATCCATAGTTATCTTAACAACTATTTAAATGCTCATCCCTTTTTCAAGTACATATCTTTGTGAGACAAAATTTTCTTTACTTTTACAACCAAGATAAAATACTACAACAAACTGAACACTGAAACACATATAAGAACCCAGCTGATTGCTACTAAGCCATTCATTAAAGAGATTTGCAAAAATGTAAAACAATGCTTTCTCTCCTCACTACTTCTTTTTGCATTTTTTTCTTTTTACAAAAATGTGTTATTTATTCTAACAGTGGGCTTGTAATTCTTTTAAAATAATGAGTATAGATATAAAATCTCAGTTTCAATTTCAAATATGGTCAATATCAATAGGTAAAACCCATATAAAAATGTTTTAGAGTCCTGAACAATTTTAAGAGTATAAAGTGGTTTTGAGACCAAAAAGTTTCAGAATCATTCTCCAATATTTGTTTCCTGAATACCAGATCTCTGTAAGATGTTCTTACATCTCTTTTTGAGGGGGAAAGGGCTGGTGGGGCAGCGGGGTCTGATGGTGTTGTCATGTTCTTTTTGGTTTGGGAGAGCCACGTTAAATAAAGTCAGATAGTTAAATATATAAATTTTCTTTCATTACCCCTCAAAGTTTTTATTTACTAATATTCTTTGTAAACGTCGACAGGCCATGTATTGGTTTTCTATGGTCGTGTAACAGATTAGCACAAACTTAGCTCCTTAAGACAACACATGTTTATTATCTTACAGTTTTTGTGGCTCAAGACTCCACTCCCACCTTAGGGGGGTTCTTTGCTTCGGGGTCTCATCAGGCTATCATCTAGATCTCAGGTGGGGCCGTGGTCTTACTAGACACTCACCTAAGAAAGGACCCACTTTCAAGCTCTCTCAAGGTGTTGGCAGAATTCATCTGAGGGGGTAGAACAAAGTCTGTTCTTGCTGGGACTGGCCAAGAGCTGTTCTTCATGCCTCCATGCTGTCCACATCTCCTTCCCCTAGTTACAGGCTCTCTCGAACATGGCAGTTTACTTCTTTAAAGCCAACAGTGGAGAGTCTCCCCAATGCTAAAGCTGTGTCATATAGCAAAATGGCATTAGAAAAGTGATATCCCATTTCCTTTTCCATATCCAATTGGCTAAAAGAAAGTCACAAATCTTTCCCACACTCAAAAGGAGGAGATTATCTTGGGCAATAATATGGTGGGGGCAGAAATCATGGGAATGACTCTGTCTGCCACAGGCATAGTCTATCCTTTGCTCTCACTTACTTGACCAAATAATTTTTGTGTGCCTGTTATTATGTCAAGAAAGCCCTCTTTGAGAAACGTTGATCTAAAGCATTTAGCATAATTAGACATACTACATTCTCCCAATGCACTTTATAAGGGATGTGTGTGTGAAATATTAATTTAAACACCACTAATCAGTAAGTCAGTATCTATCTAGAGCTGCAGGACTGTCTAGATGAGGAAGTAATTTTTCATGTACAGTGGGCAGTAGCAAAAGAAGGGACATTCCCTTTTAGCGAAAGTGAGGATTGTTCTGAAACAGAGGTTGTCAGCTGGAAAATACCTATTGATTGTTTTGTCACCCTCATTCACCATAGGATGCCCACAAAGTCTGCCCACAGAAAGGAGACACTCGCTGTGCAGACTGTTGAGAAATAAGGCCTGAAATTGGGACCTGAGATATGATGGCTCTTAGAATCTTAAGATTGTCCTACAGATGGCCTAAGGTTCTTAGAATGGGAAGAAGGCATTTAGACCAGTAGCTTTGTGCAGAAAACTCTATTTTTCAAATAAAATATTAATTGACACTCATGATTAAAACAAATCACAACAAAAAAAAGTGCACTGCTCTGGAAGAAACAAAGTTTTCCTGCCTACTGGAAATTCCAGTTGCCACTCCATCTTTCTATAACCCAGAAGGCCCTTTGAAATTATTTCTCTTGAAATAATTATAAATTAGAAAAAAAAAAAACTGAGCACCCAGTAATTAAAGTGTCCTTCAAAACCACACCACTAAGTCTGGAACATTCACTCTTGGGACAACTCTTTAATATAATTGAGAGTGATCCTCAAAGGTGGCCTTTCCATACATCATGCATCCTCCAAAAACACCTTAAAAAGACTCTCCCTCATAAGTTCACAGTCACTGTCATTAACTCCCAGGCTTAAGGAATCAGACTGAATTAGCTCTTTGTGTAATTAACCAGAGAAGCACTTACATTTCATGACATCTTTAATTTCTGTGAGCAGCCCAACCACATAAAAACTGGAGACTGATTGCTTCCAATTCCTCCAAGACACCCTAGGGGTGGTGGTGGAGTGTGAAATCCCCAAGAGAAATGTGAAAAGGCCAAATGTAGGGCTTATCAAGAGAGCCTTATCAAATTTAATCTAACCTGAGCTCCTTAGCTCTATAGATGTAATAAGAAACAGTCAAGGCAACAAAAGAAACCTCCTTTGGAACACAGAAGCAAGTCCAAAAAGGAAACATACAATTGACAGCCTGGTGGGGATTTGACCTGGAATCTCTACCTGTGCTCAAGCCCCTGCCCACGTTTTTGCCAACATCCTCTGACAAAAGTTGATCCAAGGCTTAATGAGCCAAAAAGCATTGAGTCGTATGTGTGAATGCCACTGATTCTTGCTCCTTTAATTGGATGCAAATAGCATCACCTGGGCTCCACATCCCAGGATCCGTCCTGCTCTTTGTCACACAGCACTCTAATGCACCCTGTTCTGAAGAGCCTGGCAGGAGAGGAAGACATTAACTGTGAGAGCTGCCGACTTCTGCCAAATTCACAAACACTGGCAGCTAAGCCTATAGATAGAGTGAGAGGTAATTTCATGCAAATGCTCTGTGCTATTCCCTGAGTTCCAAGATTAGAGATGTCAGAAAATGTAAGTGCTCCTCTGGTTAATAACAAAAAGAACTAATTTAGTCTAATTCCCTACGCTGGGAGTTAAAGAGAGGCAGTTGTGAACTTGTGGCGGGGAGGGTCTCCTCAGGGTGATGCTAGAGAGGGCCATATGCGGGCAGAGGCTATGGTACCTGATGGGGGAACCAAGGCCACGTTATTCGGGTCACTCTGAATCACACTGAAGTGGTGTCCAAAGGCTCGCATAGCTCTCAGGTCTTGGCCATCTCTCAGGTACCTGCTGGAAGTGTGAGCAGATGTAATGGGTAGTAATGAGCTTATTCTGCTGCTTGGAGAGGACCATTCCAGGTCAAGCCAAGGCTGCAGGGTTCAGGAGAAAAATCTGGAAGACATGTGCAAAGGACATAACTCTTTTTTCCCTCCTTTCTGAAAGAGACACTTGGTTCCTAGATGTATTTCTCCTAGTTTTTTGGACACACATTTCTCCATTTTTATATGCCAAATGATATTTGGTCATAGTCTCCAGAAAGCATGGACTTATTGAAATGGGCTTCTTCTTGGGGAGTGACTTTACATCTTGTGAATGCTATGTAGCAATGGAATGCTTCAGGGGAAAAAAGATGACACCATTCTCTTTTTTATTGTGTCTTAGGTGTAGCCCAGGGATTGCAGGTCAGCTTTTAAATTTTCAGATTTTAATTTTCAGGTTATCCTGAAGTATCTATGGGTTTTTTTTTTTTTGAGATTAAAAAGTATACACATCCTTCCTCCATCCCCCTCCATACAGTCACTGAAATATACCTGATTCCTAACTTTTCTAAAAGAATGAAATTGTCATCAGTTAGGAATCCATGTATGGCTTTACTGGTTACCAAATTTCTAGAATAGGAACATAAGATGGTAGGCAGATAAATCTCAAACCAGGGGTATATGTTATTAAAATCAAGATCATGATTACATAGTATTTTCTTGGAGACCGAGTGAGGATTGGGTCCTGCCTTCCCTCGCCAGTTGTGAGACCCTGTGGAAGCCCCTAAACTTTTCTGGGCTACATATCTAGTCAGTCAATTTAGAATAATGATAATTCCTACTTCTGAGGCTAATGCTGAGGATTAAGTGAGGTGATGCGTTATGTCGAGCTCAATAAGTAGCACCTAAACTATTTTTCTTTGACTTGTATAATTAAAGCACTCAGCCCAATCCTTTGCACATAATAAGTACTCAGAATTTCTCTGTCTTCATCAGACGTCAACTCATCCACAACACCCCACTCCAATATCATTTTCTTCTAAATAATATAAGGAATCAGATGGGACACATTTTCTGTCTCTCCCCTGCCCCCTGTCTCCTACCCAGGATATAGTTTCTGCTGTTTTTTTTGTTTTTGTTTTTGACAGTATATACCAGTAAATTGGCAATGACTAGTTATATAAGTGAGTAAGGTGAAAAAGCCAAATCAATTATTTAAAGAGTTTGGAGAGTCAGTTTCCAGAAGTATTCCACCTGCAGATATTTACCTTGCCCAGCCTGAAACCAGCCTCAATGGAGAAGAGTCTTTAATAGTAAGGCCATGGGTTTGTTTTGTCATGTGAGATAAAGGAGTTATCTACAAGTGAACTGTATTTTATTTTATGGAGCTATCTATTCCAAACAAGTAGAGCTATGATTCACTGGAAATTATGAATCCTCACATGGTTCATATACCTGTTGATTTACAAGTCTTTGAGGTCACACACAAGTGAGGGATGTTTTATTGCTAAGTATTCAGATTCTTGTCCAACTATCCATAAAAATAACAATTTTTTGATGTGGAGGAACACAGATACATTTCAAGTGAGCCCTCTGGCATAGATGTTTCCAGAAATGACTTTTCGCATTTTCAATGGGAGAGTGTCAAGTCTGACCCGCAGCTTATCCTGAAGTATCAGTGATGGTTTTTGAGATAGATTAAAACACACTCCTCCATCCATCTCCCTTTATACAGTCATGGAAATATGCCTTAATTCCTAACTTTTCTAAAAGAAAGGATATAAATTATAGTCAATTAGGAATCCGTGGGTGGCTTTCCAGATTATCAAATTTCTAGAATAGAACGTAAAATTATAGACAGATGAATCTTGAGCCAGACGGTATGTGTTATTAAAATCAAGAGCATGATTAATTAGTCATTTACTTGGAATGATTTATCTTGTACCTCTCTCTACTGGTGTTGGAATTACCCGCTGTGGACATCAGGTGTACTGCTATATTATGAATACTAATCAAAGTCCACAGAACGGCAGATTAAGGGTGAATTTGAGTTTCACCGAACATCCATTTTAAAGAGCTGACTTTTATTAAGTAGGTCTGAAGTCAAGAAGTCTATAAAACTACAGAGAAAAAGAATAAACCAGTTACAGCTCAGCTGTCTCACTCTCAAATGAGCCAAGTTCCAACCTAAGCCTGCACACCTGGCACCTCAGGGCTACATTCTTGACTCACGTCTAAATAAGAGTCCCATCTATTCTCCTTCCCACATATTTCCCCAACCCATCCTACTTCTTTCCTTTTCAACTGCCATTTTCTTCTGAACATGCCCTTCTGCTATGCCTCTGCCTAGCTAAGTCTTTCTGTCTTCCTGTCTGTAGCTTAAATGTCACTTCCTTTCAGAAAACTTTCTTGCTTCTCTCTCACCTCACCCTACAGATTCACCAGCTTTCCATAGTGCAAGGTAGTATTTCCCTTATAGTCTGTATCAAAATTGTCATTAATTACTCTTACAATTAGCCATTAGCACTTTTTTTTTTCTCTTTCCTAAGTTCTAGCTATGTATGAGCTAACTCAGTTCCTGAGCACAATGTAGGGTTCATAGCAGGCATTCAGGAAATAAGGGGGTCAAACAACAATGATAAAAGCTATCATGTGGGGGAGACCACTAGCTGCCCACTCAAACCAATGCCCAGCTGTGGTCACGGCTACACTACATTTCCCAAAGCCCCTTATGGGTAGATAGTCATGTGACTGAGTGGGGATGATTTGTCATTTCTAAGTGTAGACCATAAAACCCTTGCTTAGCTGCTTCATGATATTTCAGCATTCTGGCTGACCAGAAAGTCAATGTCTTGGGTCACTTTGAAAGTCATATATCAAAAATGGCAGAGCCACCCATTGGCATGGATTTCTTGTGGAAGAAATTCTAAAACCTAAACTGCTAGTCCAAGCAGAAAATAGACAGCTGTGCTGGTAAACAACTGAAATTTCAAGGTCAATCGGTCATTGCAATTTAGCCTGTCCAAATTAACACATTAGGATGCTGATACACAGAATTCTAGGTCTTGGAAATTAGTGAAAAAAGGCCTGCCCCCCAACACACACTCACACCTCCACAAACATACAAGCAGATCTTATGGAGGTAGAAGAAACTAAACTTCTGACAAAGTATAACAATATGAAAAAAAAAAACATTAAAAAAATTTTAATATTTATCTCCATTTATTTTTTTTCCCTCCACCAACTCAATCTCCAGTAACTATGAGACTAGTCTGATTACTAATGCTTCTTGGTAAGAGAGTCTCCAGTGCCTCTTATACTTCTCCCGATTATCATTACATGTTGCTCTAGGAATTCTGCACATAGTCCTGGGTATGGATGAGCCCTCCAGTTATGAGAGGGAGACTTCCCAAAGCAATTGAAAGTCAAGCAGTCTTCTCAGTGAAATTAGAATCTCATCTAGCAAGCAATTCTATGTAGTTCAATGCAGAACTTACTTTTTCCCCTAAGACAGTTCAGGAAAAGAAAGAATCACTGGACAGAGTTTTCGAACGAATAAAAAGTTCTTGTTTATGTCCTTGGGGTTTCTGTCAAGTAATCTCAGGGCTGGGGCCTCACCTCCTGGAGGTTGCCCCTCTGTGCCCTCGTGGCCCAATCTCTAACTCAAGCGGAGCAGAAGTCAGGCTCACACAGTTCTGCAAGCTTCTACTGAGCACGTTAATCTAGCTGAATTAATGAAGGTTCAGCCAGCCACTCACCACCACCACAGAGAGCCTAATCAGTCAGCTGCTTGGAGCTTTGTGGCCAGGGAGCCTGCCCCTCTCTGCCTAACCTCCCTTTGGCTGTGGAAACCTCTGCACTCATTAGGCACACCTGCTATCATAGTTGTGGGCCTTTGGCCCTAAAAGGGAGGAACTGAGCACTTTCTGGCTCTGAGCATGGTTCTTCCACAGGAAATGTCCCCTGGTGCCAACCCTGCAATAACAGAATGGAACATTTTCTCACATTGAGCCACACCTGTTGTCAACAAGCATTTGCTTCCAATCTATTTAAGCTCCATGGAGGAAGGAGACAGTGTGGGTCTCGGGCATTTTCTGGCAACGCTGGGTCCACAGCACCTGGCAAAGCTCCACAAAGTCTATGCTCTTCTTTGAGAAGTGGAGTTGCCCCTGGTAACAGCTGTTGTGTTTCAATAGAGACCGAAGGCCTCTGGGAAAGTCATAAAGGCCTTGCCCAGGACCCCATGCCAAGGCGAGTGCTGGCTACCTGAAGTCCAAAGGCAGCCCATGCCTGTTAAGATTCCTGCAGACTCACCAACAGCAGGAGCAAAACATGCCAGGATTGATAAATGTTTGCTAAACGATTAAGAATGTGTGTTGTATGGATAGATCAAACAGTATATTGATGGATGAGACGGTCAGTGAGGAGGTTAATGCATGAAAAAAATGAGTGGATAAATGGATTATTGGTTAAAAAAAATAGGTGAATAATTGAGTGATGAAGGGGGATGGACGGATGGATGGATGGATAGATAGACAGACAGACAGATAGATAGATAAACAAGTGTGTGGATAAATGGGTGGATGCATGGGCGAGTGGATAGATGGGTGAGTTGATTGCTGAGTGGATGGATAAAAGAGTGAATAGATTAATTGGTGGGTGGATGGATGGATGAATATAGGATAAATGGTTGCTTGATGAGTGAGGGTGAGTGGGTGGCGGATGGGTAGGTGGGTAGCTAGATGAATGAGTAAAGAATGACTTCCACCATCAAGGTGCCAATATACACATCAACAACACAGCTTACAGTAAAATAATCTCCAACTAGTATTCCCTTGAATATACTCACAAAACCTGAACTGCCAGCAAGTGGAATAGGAGGCAGGTCCCTTGTGGCCTGCATCCCTAGAGTGCAGGAATATGGAGGATGCTGTAATTTTAGGCTATTTGCCTAAAATGTTTTCCTGTGGCAGCCAAACAGCATTGCTCTAGCAATAGTCAAATCTGTTTCATTACCTTTTAAAAAATAATTTCCTGCAAATTAAAACTGCCCCTTTTATCCTTCGGAAGCGATACCTAAAAGGAAGCTAGAGACAAGCTGCTGAAGATGTGTTTGAAATAAAAACTGACACAGAAGGAGATGAGGAAATTGAGCCCAGAGCCGCTTACCTTCCTAGGCAATCCTTACAAAACTGTCCCTTCAGACAGCAGGATAAGACGACTGGCTCCTCGAAATGTGACTTTGTTTCAAAGCCACATGGCTTTCCTTGCTCCAGTCCATGGTTAGTCAGAAAATAAGAGAATGTACAGGACTCTGCTACTGCCAAATATGGAAAGAAACATAACCCCCGTTTTTGTGTATTGGGTTATTACACTTTTTATTACTACTACTGTGTTATAGATGTCTTTCCTTTGACATAACAATATAACAATGAACCAGTTTAAAAGAAAAGCTGTCAATTTGGATAAAATTAGACTGTTATATTTTTTATTTAAAAAAGGAAGCTAATCATGCCAATTGTAATTTCAGTAAGTTATTTCTAATGTGAGTTTATTAAACCATGAATTTTCCCTTGAGCTAAACTAATGACCACTATTAGGTATGCTACTCTATTTTAAATGATCAAAATAGTCAATGGAATAAGATGAAAATTATAGATAGTGATAATTAAAAAATGTCAGCATCACCTGGAATCAATTTACTAATATGTCAGCTCTGGTGTGGAGGAGAAGAGTCAGTTTAAAATGTGCAGAAGGCGTGTTGCATGGGCTGTTGTCATTTATCCTTTGGGGATTGTCATGACTAAATATTTCTATTCCTTGCTCCCCTGCAGTTGTTTCCAGATTGCATGCTACACCTGTTATCAGAGAGCGAGGGAAGGACTGGCAAGAAGAGAAAATTGTCCACCTTTTGAATCCCCAGGTCCTTTCTTGAGTTTTTTGCAGGGGAGGTGGAAACAGAAGATTGCACTTGGGGTCTAAATCTGTGGTTTTCCACTTAAATATGTAGTATTGACCTTACCTCACCCCCCATTCCTGTAAGTGAAAGTTTTCAGGATTCTGGGTAGATAAATTGCAAACACCATTGCTTGATTTTAAGTCAAAGTTTCAGCTGAGCTCATTTTGTTTAGGTTATCATCAGTATACCCGAAACCATGGGCAAAATGAATTTGTTCTTGGCACAAAAGTGCAGAGACTGCTTCCCCTGAAGTGTACCTGTCAGGGAAAGGAGCAGCTAACATGATACACATGTACAGATGTGTTTGGCTCCTCGGGGGACTGATGGATTCGCTGGGGCTGTCAAAGGTACCTGTGTGACAAGACGGGATGAGAGCCATGACCTTCCCCATTTCTCTTTCCTGCAGTTACCTCCCCGCAATATCCTTCTGCCACCATCTGCTATGCAAAACATATGCGAGGGTACACACGCACTCATACAAAGACACTCTCGAGCCCTGCATTCCTTAGTTTAAACAGCTCCAACGATTTGATTCTGGTGAGAGGGAGTACCAGGATAAACTCCCGAAGTAAAGCTGTTTGGTTACAGAAGAAATACTGGCTTACTTTAAATCCTTATTTCTGTTTTTTCAGCTTTCTCTCCTGCCCCCTCCAGCCTTGCCCCCTTGGAGCCATGGATCATCCTTCTAGGGCCACTCCCAAACCTCTTCTGCACAATCTAATTCAGATCCTTTTTAGCCCAAGGGAAAAAAAGAATTTTTCCTAGCAAACACCAGAGAATAACCTCTGCTGTGCCAGCAGTCTGATGTGACCATGACCCTTAGACCCTGCACAGGAAGAGCGGCCTGTGCTGCGTCCTAGGTGGGTCGCTCTGGGAAGCGGGGAGTGCATTGATAGAGACCACAGGTTCAGAAGCTGGACTGCTGCCTGCCGGCTGTGTGACCTTGGCAAGCCCTCAGTTTCTCTGTGCCTCAGTTTCCTATAAAATAGAAAAAATTAGATCTCCCTCCTAAGGGATTAAATTTATCAAGTACTTAGAATGGAACCTAGCACACAGTATTTACTAGATTAAATATTTATTACATTAAAAAATAGCTTCTAATGGGCTCATTACTCAAGCCTCAGCCTCTCCCCAGTCTTTTATACTTCAAGGTTCCCTTTCATCTTTGCTACAAAGTCTACCGCCTTTCTTTGCTCTCTGGGATCTCACTCTTTCTATCCGAGGTTGATTAATGTGCCCAGCAATCCTTAAGGCTGATTCCTAATCATTCTCTTTTCTCAGACCTGCACTTCTATTTAAAACTATCAAGGAATTGAAGACCAAGAATACTTCAGTTCTTGCACTCAGCCAATCTAAGCATTTTAAATCTACCATTGAAATAAGGAAGAGAGGTGATGGTAGTCTTTGCAATGTCTTGTTTGGAAATGATTAAATATGGGTTCCTGTTGCCTTGTGTGTGTAAAATATAAAGCTATTGTAAATAACAAGAACCCTGGATAGGTCTGAGTTCAAATCTACTAATTCCAGAAAGGAAATGTATGGAATAATAAATAAAGAAGGGGATGTCTACCTCCTAACTATATTTAATAAGTACTTCCTGGTGATCATTATCACATCTTAAAGAAAGGAGGCAGATTTTTGTTTGTCTTTGGTGTGATTCCAAAGGCCATTCCCAAAGAGAAGCCGCAACAAGTTCTTAGGCAAAGTTTGCATCATGAATGAGTGTAAAGTCTTTCATTCCAGGGAGATTACTTCAAAGGTCAGCACTTATTTATGTAAAAAGGACACAGCAGTAACATGGAAATGCCCCTACCACCCCAAACTTAGCAGTCAGGTTGACTTTAGCACCATGAATCAAAGCAGGTGGATACAAACTTATTGAAAGAGACAATATTTTTAGACAAGCAAAACCTGATTGATATCCTGGGGTTTCCAGACTGGGATCTTCTTATTCTATGAAGGGTATGTAGATAGGTACAAGGAAATGTATAACTTCTCAAGACAAGCAAGATTTTCCAGAGACACTTCTACTCACTGTAAGCAATTCAAAGCATTATTTTGCATTAATGTAATCACGGATATCATGGTAGGCAGTGTCTGGCTCTCAATAATCCCTCCCTGCCCATATTTATGCCCTTGGGTAATCCCCTCCAGTTGAGTGTGAGGTGAACCTAGTGACTTGCTTCTAATGAAGAGAATACAGCAAAAGTGGCAAGATATCTGGCATGAGTAAGTTACTAAAGATGGATTTCTATCTTGTTGGCATTTTGGCTCTCTGATTCTTTTCATTGTTTGTTCTGAAGAAGCATGCTGCCAAGTTGTCAGGCGAGGAACTGAGGGTTTCCCTTGTCAACAGCAAGCAAAGAAGTAAGGACTTCCTTCAACAGCCTGCAAAGATACAATCCTGCCAACAACCCCATAACCGAGCTTGGAAGGAAACCCATCCCCAGTCAAGCTTTAAGATGACTTCAGCTCCAGCCCACACCTTGATTGCAACCTTGATTGTAGCCAGAGGACCCAGCTAAACTGCATTCAGATTCCTTATCTATGCAAACTAAGAGATAACCAATGTTGTGATATTAAACCACTAAGTCTTAGATTAATTTGTTACACAGCAATAGATAACTAATGAAGCTACATTATGAACTAGAATACAAAATTGTCAAAAAAGACAAGGCCTGTTACATCTACTTAATTTTTCAGTATTCCCACACAGGGCTCCCCAAATTTCACAAGTCTAGGAGGCACCTCTCACAATAAACATAATGTGGGGTTATGTACCATTAAAGCCCCATAACCATCTTTATACTCCATCTTTATATTTTTACATCTTTTTGATTTTCTTCTCGGCAACATATTAGCCATCTAATCTGCATCAGGTCTCACTTACTTAATCTTTAGTTTCCTAATCTGTAAAGTGGGTGTAAGAACCTTGGCTTCATCAATTTTCTGGGAAAGGTCAACCAGAGGTTTGTACAAAGTACAGTATCTGGCACATAGAAGAAAATGACTATAAGCTTGATAATTCTGAGTCTCGGGCTTCCACCTGAATTTCTTGGGCTTGGGTTCTGTGCAAAGTGCTAGGACACTTAGTTCTTTTTACTCCAGCAAAAAGCAGAACCTCCCACTTCTTCTCTGGCAGAGGAAAAGAGGAACAAAGTCACCTCAAACCAGTTCTGTTCTCCCAAGGCAGTTCTTCCATGGTGTTTGATTGCACCACTCAGTACTAGGTGCTTAATCTGGAAAGAAAACCAACTCCATAGTCAACCCCTCTAGGTACAATGAAAAAAAAAAAACTGATCATAGATTTAACTTACTCATATAGTGCTCCCTAATCCTAATAGATTCTTATTTGGAAAGAAGTTTCATATGTGTAGGTTGTTTGAATATTATTAAATTTGCCACTGTGTCCAGCTGGTCCTTTTGTGTTTCCCTACAGTAATGTCTACAGATACACAGACTCTCACAAAGCATGCTGCTTATTAAAAACAATAAAAGGCTCCTGCTAATTGAGTACCTACTCTATGCTGGGCATTTTTGCAAAAGTACATGACATAAATAGTGTCCTTTCCTAATACTCCATGCACACCTCCATCCATTCATGACAAAAAGCCGTCAGTGTGTTTACCAAATAGTCTAGTTAGGAATATACTGAAGGATATTTCCTGCAGCATGAACATAAGCAAAGAGGGAAGGTACTGATGATGCTAAGATCAACTGTGTGCCTAGCCCTGTGCCGGCAGCTTTCTGCAGTGGGTCTCGGGGAGGCTGCAAGGCACACGAGTTACAGTCATTAGGTGAGCAGCCAAACCACTTGGGTTTTAGTGCTTGTTCTACTACTTACTTACTTACTCACTCAAGAACCTGGACACCTTAATCTCTTACAGCTGAAGAAACTGGGCCATAGAGTACTTATCTCATAACATTGCCATAGAGATTAAATGAGGCAACAGATTTTAAACACTTAGTTCATCTTACCAAGTAATCAATAAATGTTAGCAATCTAAACCTTGACACAGCCTAGGGGCTGTGTTTGATTCCACTCCATTTTATAGAAAAGGTCAAAGAAGGCAAAATACTTCCCCAAGTTCACATAGCTGGTAAGTGACAGCAGTAGAATTCGAACCTATGCATGACTAAATTATGAGGCTCTGCTGATTCTCTCATAGATAACGATAATAGTGACCACAAAACAGCCATTTTCTGTTTGTTACATGTGCCAAGTATTGTTCTAAGAGCTTCACACACATTTATCTCATTCACTTTCTCATGACTATATGCAGTAGGTGCAACTGTCATCCCCATTTCACAGAAAAGGAAATTGAAATTTAGAAAGGTTAAGCAATGTGCTCAAAGTCACAAATGGGTGATGGTGATGTCTAATGTCCATCATACCCTGTCCTGCTCTTCTTCCAGGCACATGGGAGGATTAAGATTCCTAGGACCTTTGGGCTCTAGGAAGAAGTAACCCATTTCATTTCCAAGTTAAAGCATTTAAGTGCCAAGACTCTTAAGGAAGGAGACATAAGACCAGGTAGCCTTGCTTGCTCAGCCATCTCAGGGAAGAAGTGCTCCCTGACCTGGTTTTCATTAGGGAGAACTAACTCTGTGTCGTGCACAGGCTCTGAGGCCTGTGTTTGTGACAGTGGCATAGCCTCGCCTAGCCTGGATGACATAACTGGTGCATGGCATTTCTAGGGCTCCAATCCTAGAAAATGAGAACAATAGTAACTTTAACACAGGGTGCTTGCTGGTGAGAATTAAGCTATATCAGATAAAATCTATATGGAAGGGCATAGTACAGAGCCAAGCTTGTGGTAAATGTTCAATAAATGCTCGTTGAATAGAAGAAGAAAATTATTTTTCTGAAGGTCAAAATTAAAACCTCTTGATGAATACATAGTGAAAGCTGATGGCATATGGGGCTTACTCTGTGCCAGGCATATTTCTAAGGGCTTGTGCATACAAACTCACTTATTTCTTGCAATAACTTAGGAGAAAAATATTATAAGTATCTATAATTTACAGATGGGCAAAATGAAGCATATAATGAAGGAACAGAGCTAAAGCCATATAGCTATAAAGAAAGATCTGGGTCTCAAACCCAAGCAGTGTGGTCCAGACCTCCATTCTTGACCTAAGAGTAGGCAAGCAGATTTTTGAAAAGGAAATCCCATCAAGTAATTAGTTAGGTGTAAAGAAACACAACATTCCTGGACAAATTAAGAAAAAGAAAAAATGTAATGTTGGCAACATAAGAAAGACTGTATTTTCAATTCGCTTCAGCAAAGTTACTTTATCATGGTAAGTGAACATACATATCTATGAATTTACATACATAGAAGAAAACACAAAATATATTGGTGATCTGTGACACTTGAAAGGTAGTTCCGTTATGAGATAAAACACAAGATAAAAGCACATCGAACACAAAGCCGTAATGTGCTTCTGTTCAAAGGAATCTTCCAGATATATCTCCACTATGTCATAGGGGCAAGTCCATATATTACTTCCCTCTGCGAGACTGTTTATGTCAAGGGAACCCTGT
This sequence comes from Rousettus aegyptiacus, assembly GCF_014176215.1. NCBI lineage: Eukaryota > Metazoa > Chordata > Mammalia > Chiroptera > Pteropodidae > Rousettus > Rousettus aegyptiacus. The sequence continues at coordinate 25,493,523 of NW_023416289.1, read as the reverse complement.
GGGCCTAGAAGGGCAGAGCATGGCGGGAATTAAGCTACAATGGCAGATTTCCAGACCCTTGCACACATCCTCACTGGTGACCACTAATCAATTCAGAGATGGACAAACCAGAGAGAAGAAAAAAGGAACTTTCACAAAGTGGCAGCTCTCACAGCAAAGAAACCCACAAAGAATAAAAGGGACATTTATCTCTGTCGCCACAAGAGAATTCAGACAGGCTGACTGTAAATATTTCTGTAGACTCTGCCCATCTCCCAGGTCTTCTCTGCCTTTCTCGGGCTCTGCATTTTCTGTTTCGGGTCCCAGTTTTGAGCTAATTCTGAGAGAGGAAGATAAGACTTGAGTACCATTCTTTCTACACCATGAGGCCCAACCACTGCTTCTGGGCTCCCATGCTCCTTCTGCATTTCCTTTTCTGATAATCAGACCATGTAAGATTAGGGTACTCCTGGAATATTCTGCTACCCGTTATCATCTTTTACCTCCATTACATCAGAAGTTGACCAAGGAGGGAATCTGGTTTTGTTATTGAAAGCTTTGCCCTTGGAATCTAATTTAATGTGTTCAAAGCTCAGCCCTTCACCTATGATGCTGGGCAAGTTACTTCTCTAAACTTCGGTTTCATCACCTGTAGAAAAGAAATGATGAAAATGATGGTGATGACAGTGATAATGATGATGATGATATCGTCTACCTTCTAGAGCTCCTATGAAGAGTAATCAAAGTAAAGCATTTACTCCAATGCTTAATAAGTGCTCAATAGTTTAGTTAGCTATTATCTCAGGTTTTCCTAGGTTTATCTGTTTAGCACTTCTCCTACCCAGGCCACCTCTAGGTTCAGAGACTCAAATCCAGCTGGTCACTTTCCTTCTCCCCAGTTCCCTTTCTCTCAGACCCCCTTCCTAGCCTGTGGGTGAGTCAGCTAGAGCGGGCTTCCTGTTCCATTTATAGTTAGTATAGATTAGTTCTGCAGCAGATACTATCATTGCTCCATCTACATCCCCTCAGACCCCTTTGTCATTTTGCTACACACTGACTGGCTTTCATTCCTGATAGGCAGCTGGTATGCTGGTAAATATTTAACAACCACCTATGGGGATGAAAGAACCATAATTTGTAATGCTAGCCTATTTCCATGTGGAATTATTCCCAATATGGCTGATTTCAAGCTATCAATGTGAGGTTAACTAGCTTGCAAAATTCCTAACAATTTAACACCCAACTCTCACCAGCCAGTAAGGGCAAATGCCTGCATGCTTGCAGGCATCTGTGCCTCTCTTTTAGAAAGGTTACATATCGGCTGCCAGGCTCTGCTTTGCTTGTACCCAAGGAGGACAAGAAGTGTCTGGGCATTGATGCTCCTCCTCATCCCCCATCCCAGTAGCCCTTAGCCAAGGATTGGTGGGTTCGTAGGTGTAAATACTCAAAATCCATCACTTCTGATGGGGCCAACACTGAAGTGTTATCCTTATTACCTCCAGTTTTCCTAGGAGATTAGGCCAAAATTACCTCTGTGGGTTTTACTTAATACCATACCCTTGCACACCCTCCTCTTTCCCAATCTTCTGCTCCCACTTCCCTATCAGTTTTTCCTAGGAACCTTTCAAATAAGTCACTTTCATACAACTTCTCATCCTAGAGTCAGTTTCTGGAGACCCCAATTGAAGACAGTGCTTAAAGCTTGCATTCTAAAGCTCTAAGTTCAAATTCTGATTCTGATACAAGCTACGTGACTTGGGGAAGTTATTTAAAGTTTCTGAGCCTACATCTATAAAATGAGCTCATTAAATTCCAGCTAGTAGGGCTGTTGGGAGAATGAAAAAAGATAAACCACCTAAGGAACTTAGTTACAGAGTCTGGCTTGTAATATGTCTTCCATAAATGCTATTGTTGTTATTATTATTGTTATTATTGAAGGGAGCATCTGGACTGGCCTCTAGATCAGAACTTCATTTGGAATTGTTAAGGATTGAGCTCTCCCTCGTGGTGGGGCTGTGTGATGTCCTGAGCCATACCTGAGCTTGCACTGCCCTTTGGAATCAGAGTTTGCAATCAGAGTTTAGTTTGGAATCAGCCATTCCTTGGCTATCCTTTCCTGGAACAAGCTCCTATCCATCTCTCCCCACTGCAGAGGAAATGGGTCTCCTGGAAGAGCTCTGATCCCACTTGACCTGCTGTGGATCTGGAAAACAAAGCATGCTTGCTCCTGAGCACTCCAAAATATGGATAGCAAGACAGGGCTCAATGGAGGGTGACAAGCAACTAGGATCCCCAGAAGGGATGGAGCGAATGCCTTTGTTCCTGCCCCAATCAAGTCCCTCCCTACAGGAGAGAAGAAAAGAGCACCCAGTATGCTGGTAGCAGAATGGATTAATAACAGCCCTCCATTAAAGCCATTAAGCAACCTCTACCCTTAGAAACAGCCATCCCACTAGATCCAATGACACCAATTGAAGACATCTTTCCTAAGTAAAGAATTCTAAACTTTGAAAAGCTTTATTTACAAAGATAATCAGTTTAGCTTGATGCTTTGTATATAATTGACATTTAATATATTTAATTAATTAGTAAGTTAGGGTATTATTTATCATTGTAAAAAATTGGATCTCAGTAGTTAAATACAAAGAAATAGATAAATATTATGAGGCTGACTTTTGATTTAAAAAATGTGGTTATTAAAAATTATGTTTGTAAAAATGTATAAAACAATGTGAAAAGATTTATAAAATGGAATAAAACAAATTTTAATTTAAAGTCCCACTTAATGTTTTAAACATACAAGGAAAAAACACTGGAAACATTGAAAACAAATGTGCCACAATAAGTAAATGCTTAACAAAAATGTGGTACAACTGAGCGAAGGAATATTATGCAGTCATTGAAAATTGCATAAAAATTATGAGATTGTATTTGTCTATGAAATGGCAATATAGCTCAAAGCATAATTATTGCTAATGTAATTATGTAGTCTAAAATTATGATGATTTCTTAGAAGAATATTGACTATATGATTTGGGATGAGCTGAAGAGTATAAAAACCACTCCAACTTAAAAATGCATGCATAAAGTCAGGGGATATAATGTACAACATAGGGAATATAGACAATAATATTATAATAACTTTGTCTGGTGACAGATGGTTACTAGACTTAACGTGATGATCGTTTCATAAGGTATTTAAATGTCAAATCACTTTCGTATACCTGAAACTAATATAATATTATATGAGAACTGTACTTCAATTTAAAAAGTATACATAAAGGAACAATAACTATAACTACAGTAAACTGTTAAGAATATTTGGGCTGCAATCTTTGAGTGGTTTTCTTCATTTTACTTTTTTATGTTTTACATTTCCTCAAATTAAGAAGAATTACTTTTTTAATTTAATTTTATTATAAGTTTTAAGTATATAGTACATTGGTTAGACATTTATATAGTTCATAAAACTGTCCCCCTAACTGCTCTTTCTTTCCTCCGGCTCTCCACCCAGCCATTACATCAATGCTAACAGCATTTTTGATTGATCGGTTGAGAAACAACAGCACAACATGCACACAAACACATGTGCACACAGATGAAACAAGCGGAAAACAAGGGAGGACGTTCCTATTCAAACATGCTTCTCTTTAAATGGTTTCCAAATTTGTTTCCTAATAAGGCTAAATTATAGCTATGTTCTATGGCAGGTAGCAGCCCAACCTAACCACAGAATTCACTCAAAGATAACTTCCCAAGCCCCTGTTAACACTTTGGCGGTCGCTTCAGATCTAGCAGCATTAGCTGGGGACAGCAGCTGGATGATATGGTATGCAATTCAAGAGCAAGAGAATTTAGAACTCTATGCTTACTGAAAATCCAATTCAGTCTTCCTCGCCTGTGCAGTTTGTACCATGCATTCACGGCCTTCCCAAATCTCATCTTTGAAATCAAATTTCCTTTCTACTGTGTGCTGTTGCATTAAGCTCATTGTTTCTAACTGAAATTTGCTTTTTAATTGCAATACATTCAGGTGCATATGTGCTTGCTGATGTATTAGAAAAAAACAGCTCAATGGAGGCCCATTGATTCCACCACTGGTGGGTACATGTCTTTCCATGAACAATTACTTATTTGCAAGCATGAAGAAAAAGGTAGGGTATCATGAAACTGGTCAGATTCTCTCTACCCCTCCAGCAACTATTATTATAAGAAAAAGGTAGCATTCATCCTGAATAATATCCATTCACCTATAACATAAATGTTAACAACCAGTAATGTCCTTTTGAAGGTTTCCAGTTTCCAGACAGCTTCCTCAATTGGAGGTTTGGCCTGTGAAGATGCAGGTATCTCCCTTTAGTCCTCCTTCTTCCCGGATATAGCGGGCATGATGCCTTGTTAATACCCTATTTTCTAACACATGAGGATATAATATGTAAAAGCTGCCATCTGGCTCTTTCTTTTCTTGATAAAGCCATTTACATATTCATTGTATAATTAGTATTGCACAGTCACTTGTCAATATTCTTTTGCCATGACACCAAATAACAGTTTAAGTATACCTGCAACTTTGATGATTTATTTGTTGCAGCATTCTTTCAAGCACTGGTGAGGAATAATTACCAGGGAGATTATTACATGGTGCTGGGTCAATTAAATATGATAAAGCTATTTGCCTGTGACATGATGGGTCTGTTTCAATCTAAATGATATAAAATGGTCAGACTCGTTGAAGGCAACGTGGTGACCCCACAGAAGATTAGACCTAACCAAAATAGAATCCTACTAATAATGTTTCTGAATTTGATGTTCTATCTCGATTTCACTAGCTGTCTTTTTAATCAGAGAGATGTCATTATAATGATTTCTCTTGAGCTTTCATGCCCAGCCCTCATGAGAAAACAGGGCACCTTCAAATTACCTTGAAATGTTGGCAAAATACTAAATATTAAAGGTGTAAAAGGCAGTCTGCTAACACTGAATTGCTGTGATATTATGTGTTAGACTGAATTGGTCAGTCTTAGGAATAGTCTGCTGGGTTAAGGAGGAAAGAAATAAGAAGAGGTAAGAGACTGATGTCCAGAACCTGTTGGACTATGTTTCTCCTCCAATGAAGATAGCACTGGGCTATAAAAACAGACCTAAGCACTAGGCTAGAAGTGTGATGAATGAAACTATGGGACAAAGTTACCTATTTTAATTTTAGAGCAACAAGAACAGAGATCGATACTACATCATTTTTGTGAAGAAAGAAAAGCACCTTATACTGTGATCATTAATGGCTGGATGTGGCCATATTATGGTAGTAAAATGGCAATAAAACGAAAATAGTTTCCATTGCCCAATTCCCACTTCCTTAACAGAGCTGACAGACAGAACTTCCACAAAGGCTATAGTGGCCAAAATGGTCAATTCAGTCAAACGTACATTAAGTTCAATCCTCCAAATCAATAAAACTAATTGCTAGAATGACTGACCAGGTGAGAGGCATCATTTGCAATCAGAAGGTATCATTGAGGCCTCCCACCAGCAGGTTACTATAGGGAACAAAATTGACAAACATCTTGTGAAACTTTGTCCTAGTCAATACTAAGAGACTGCCTTGCAGTTTAATTGAGAAAATAAAACATGTTGCATGATGATGCAGGAAGGAGAAGAATTCCCACCAGCCTCAAGGAAAATCAATCTAGTTACTTAGTATTTAGACAACTTACACATGAAAGCAATAACTACTGATAGCTTCCCTCATCTCCCTCCTGAACCATCAGCCTCAACCCAGCCCACACCTACTCCTAACAGATCTGATCACCTTGACTTCTCCCTCTCTCCTCACTCTTTTTCTCTTTGGGGTCTTGCAATAATCACTCTGGTTTCAGTTCTTTTGGCTCTTATAAGTGAATAGTGCCCATCCCTGAGAACCTAAGCCCGAACATGGACCTTCAGTGCCAGTCTCTCCATCCATTATTCTCTCGCAGCCCGTGACCAGGAAGAACCGACCCCCAATGGCAACACCAATAATTAGTGTCCAAGTAATTCAGTGTCAAAAGGAGGGAGAACTCGGGTGGAAACTCCGGATGGTCCACGCAGGTCTCAGGGAGGAGCTGAGACTGAAGCTGAGCCCTGGAGGGAGAAACTGAACTGGCAGAGGCCAGGGCCTGGTGGGGAGAAAGAGTGAGGATTTACTGTATTTAACCATCAAAGGACATTTCATATTTTGTGCTGAGGAATGCTGAGAAGAAAGCATTTGGAGGAGGGTATATTTAAACAGATTCATAGAAATAGATCGGACAATAATATACAATAAAGAAAACAACAATGACAACTACTATTATTGCCACATATTAGCCTCTTTGTGTCAAGCATTAGACTACGTGCTTTCAAGAACCATCTCATTTAAACCTGCAACAACCCTAAGAGACAGGTACAAATATCCCCCCCTCCTTTTTTTTTGGATGAGGAAACTAAGCCTCAATAGATCAACAGAGTTGTCCAAAGCTAATTAGACAGAAGGTTGTGGGACTGAGGTTTAAATTTAGGCTTGAACAGGCATACACTGAGGACACAGAAGACAACGGCAGGACCCAGTTTTAAACCTGGTCTATATGATTCAGAATCTGTATAGTGCCTTTGTCCTTTTTCACGACACTCTGCAGTTATCCTCAGAAGAGCAGCTCCTTCCTAGACTCAGATCAGACCTAAATTCCTTCCAGAGTTAAGGAGAGTATCATTCCTTCAGAAATGGTCTGTACCTGGTGCTAAACATATCATCTTTGGATTTACAGGTTTTATAAATTATTCTCAATGCATCTAGACCTAAATTTTACAAAATTTCCTTGACTTAAAAAAGAGGTTATGCCAGACATCCCACGTAGCACAAGACATTTTAGCAGATGCCTAAAGAAGACTCCTGCCTTGCATCACAAGAATGATTTTATGATGGACTTTCTGACAGTGAAGTGAAGTGGTGAGGAAAATGTTTGAGGGCAGGCAGCTCCTGGGGACACCTCATTTCTTAAACGTAGTAAAAGAAACGTTGCTGTGGGATACAGATTCACTGTGCATTCCCTGGAAAGCTTGGACTTGCATCCAGATTTCACATAACTATAGGGAGGTATTATGAGAAGTTATTTAAACCCCGTGAGACTCTGTCCTCTTTTATAATAAAGATAATTCTGTGTAATTCTCAAGTCATTATAAGGAGAAACCCAATGTCTGGGAACTCACAGGGACTGGCCCTGAGTAGAGGCTCAATGAAAGTTTATTTTCTTCTTACTCTCTTCTCTTGTCCACAGGAAGAAATGACACTTGGAGAGCTGGACCGTGAAATACCCCTCAGAGGTATGCTTAACACTGGAATTAGCAATTATGCCTCCCTTAGAATGCCTTTCCATTGAGAAGCTCATAGTATAAAAAATTACATGCTTATGAATGCAATTATTCTTTTTTATGCCACATGATTTTCTCATAATAAATACCATTCACAATATAGATTCCCCATTGATACTGGTATCAGGCAGTGCCAGTGCTGGGGAGGAGCAATGAGGTGATCAGCAGGGAGCTCTGAGTGGGTTTTTAGTCAGAAACAATATAGTCTATGATTTTGACAGTTAAAATAAAAGGACTAGGAAAGTAATTTCCATTTAAGACTTTTCAGTGCTGGGCACTCAGTGAAAACTTGAATTGAACTAAAGATGAGGGGGTTTTTCACAAGATGCATGACACCAATATCTTTACAAGGAAACCCTTATGGTTCTAGAGGGGTTTATAGTCTCTGTAATTGGAGCCTCAAGAGGTGTTTAGCTGACAGAATTCTGAAATTCACTGCAGATCCAAAGAACCAAATATCAATCTCTTTAAAAAATAAAAAGAAAAATGATATTTAAGTTGGCTTGATCCATCCACAAACTATGTGGAGATGAGGGGATTCCATTAAAAAAAATGAATTAATTAAGAATAAATGAAGTGACTATGAGTTTGGTTCAATCTAACAGAATAAAGGGACACAAATCCAATAACCAGAACTAATTCCAAAATCATCTATATCCTTCATTCATGAGCCTACAGATATTTATTTAGCACCTACTATGTGCCAGGCCCCATGATATGACCTCAGATACATTCGTGAAATAAATGGACACAAATTATACCTTATAGTTTTTCACCCTCTCAAGGACACAAATTGGATCTCAAAATGCACTTTCTGCTTTCACATCTGCTTCCTCTGCATCCTCAGGCTTTCCCATTCCATATCCAGATGAAGATCTGAGCTTTCCCCTAGCACTTCTCCTCCCAGTCTTATCTTGGAGAGTGAGGAAGGGGAAGAACCTAGATGGACAAAACCAAAGCGTTCTCTTGCATTCCCTCGTTATAAACATTTGTTTGTGTCAAAATATTCATAGTATTCATAGAAAATTTTACCGCTACCGAGACTGGGCTTATTGTTTTTAATGTATTATCTCATGAGAAGTTGCACAGTAGGTGTTTTTTGTATTCTTATGGTTGTTGTTAGAATAGTTATACCACATTTACAGATGAGGAAACAGGCTACACATGATTGCAGCTTTTGCATTGTCACGAGGCTCAGAATTAGGGCACCTAGAAATTGAACTTGGTTGTCAACTGTTTAGATCCCAAGACCATGATCTTGTCACCCCATCCCTTTTCTTTTAAAGTCGTGGGCTCATTTATATATCTATGGAATGGATGGTCATCAATTCGTGCATGCATTTTTTTCCATAAGTATTTATTAAATGCCAAACATGTGCAGACATGGTGCATTTTTAGGGTAAAGATTGACTTTAGCTTAAATTGCTGGTCAGTAATTCGGATCTCCATGTCTATCTTTTCATTCTTTCATTCATTCAGCAAATGGTCACTGAGTGCACACTCTTCTCTCACTGGGCCAGGGATGAAATGGACCAAAACAGGCAAAGAGCTTGCACTCTTGGAACATGCATCCTAGAGGAGGATATGGAAAATGAATAATTTTAAAATATTTGCTATGTCAGGATGTGAGAAATTCTATAAAGTAAAAGTGTAGTAAGAAGCCAGAGTGACGGGAGAGAGAAGGGATATAGATGACCTCTGTGAAGGGTGAAATTTGAGCAAAAACTAATTATAAGAAGTAACAAGGCATGAGAATATTAGGTGGAAAGGGGTGCATTATAAGCAGTGAGAACAGCAGGTGCAAGGGCCCCGAGGTGGACAGGTGTCTGGTGCGTTTGAAGACTAGCAGAAGAGGCTGTGCAGCTGTAATCCTATATTCATGTGCTTAAATAAATTCTACACATATCAAAGTGCTGCTGCTTATTTTTCACACAGTTGTACCAGGAATATCTTGCTTTTTATCTTAAAGTATGGACAATTATTTTTTTCTCAAAACGTACTTAAGCCACTTTAATCACTCCACAACAATGTCTGGATAATGAGGAGTGTGCCGACCTAAACCACCCATCACATCCCCAAGAGAGAACTTGCTGATTAGAAAGACATTTATAAACAGATGCAAAAAGCGCAGAGCTCCCTTCCTCCTCCTCCAACATAGCAGGTCTTTGCTTTTAGCCCCCAAATCTTTGCTCATGGCTTTCCAGGAAACCCCTCCCCACAAGTCCAGCCTGCCCACTGTTTGGCCAGTGGACCTTAATCGGTAGACATGGAAAAAGTGACCCATGCAGGAAGACGGCCACCAATGAGCAGCCCATGTAAAAGAAGCAAACTTGAGAATCTGGCTTCTTGTTGGAAAGTTAAAGTTGGTTTGAATCATTAGAATTACAGATTTAAGGGTTTATTAAATAACATCCTCTCACATCTATTTTCTATTAATACTCTGTGGTAGTTCCAGTTAGTTTCAATGTTTGAGAACTGTGTGCATTAAGAGATAATATTTTAGAACAGTCATGGGTAAATTTTGTGCCAAAAATTACAAGTTTGAATAATTTTCTTTTTATAAATAGTGGATAGCAATTTAGAGGTAATCGATTCTAATGGCACAGAACTTTTAGGAATCCTGATAATCAGAGTATCTTTGGAGCAGAAAGAGAAGCTTGGTAATCATTCAACACCCTCATTTTGTCTTGGAGAAAACAGACTGACGTGGGTAGAGGACCAAGGTGCAGGTCACCAAGTCCATGGCATGTTCTATTGCCCAGTTGCTTCTCTTCTCACAGCTGATTTGTGGTTTCACTTTGCAACTCCCCTTGACATACTCTGTATGTAAAATATTCAGCAAGCCTTTGAAGTGCTTAAATTGCCATTTCTCTTTGTCTTTTAGCTTTTGTGCCCTTAACGCATATCTCACCTGTGAGAATTCAGTGTAAACAGAAGCTAGTTTACTTGTTATCTAAAACTATTGCGTTTTAATGTATTTTTCCTACTAGAAGACCCCCCCCCCGCACCGCGCACACACACACATGTGTGCACAAAATCGGGTAAGTTAGGTGAAGAAATTTTTAGTCCTAACTCCAAATTTCACAGCTTTGAACCATTCTCACATTTCCTTCTCAAAAATATATCACATTCTGCTCATGACAATGGAACTTGGAAAATGCTAACTTAAACAAATGAAAGTTATTGAGATATGAAACAGGTGAAGAATAAACTATTTTTGAAAGTTTGCATGGCCTTTAATCATGCCTAAGTCACAATCCTACTAACTCCTAGTTTGCTGTAACCCTCTATTGAGTTTATCCAGCATATTCAGAATGTAACCCCATGTGATGAAAGCAACTGACCCCAAATGATTTATCAAAGAGCAGCCTTCTGGATGGAAGGAATACGAAAGCTAAGTACAGACAGTGTTGTTTCTAATATCAGATCTCAGCTATCTCCCCAAAACTCTGTACCTCAATGTTCTCATCTAAAAAATAAAAATATGAGCATTTATCCCATAGGGTTGCTATGGGAGTCACATAGATATAATGTATGTTCCCTTTTAGTATGGTTCTTGGCATGAAGTAAAGGTATTTAATAAATACTATAAATCCTGGCATATTTCTATAAATAGGGTCTCGAATATGAATCATTTAAAATAGGGGTTATCACACATGTTAGAACAAATGTTGGAGAGGATATGGAGAAAAATGAACCCTCATACTCTGCTTGTGGGACTGCAAATTGGTATGACCACTATGGAAAACAGTATGGAGGTTCCTCAAAAAACTAAGAATTGATCTACCATATGATCCAGCAATCCCTCTACTGGATATTTACCCCAAAGACTTGAAAATCCATATCAGAAAAGATATTTGCACATTGATAGTCATAGCAGCATTATTCACAGTGGCCAGGACATGGAAGCAACCGAAGTGTCGTACTATAGATGATTGGCTAAAGAAGCTGTGGTACATATATACAATGGAATATTACTCAGCCATAAGAGATGAAATACTGCCATTTGCGCCAACCTGAATGGACCTTGAAATAATCATGCTAAGTGAAATAAGCCAGACAGAAGAAGTTGAAAATCACATGATATCACTTATATGTGGGATATAAACCTAAAAGCAACAAATGAACAGGACAAACAAACAGAGAATTATGGACATGGACGATAGACCAGTGATTACCAGAGGGTAAGAGTTGAGGGGAGGGGGGAGGTAGATGGGTAAAAGGGGTCAAATATGTTGTGACAGAAAGGAATCTAACTATGGGAGGTGAACACACAGTGTAAATATATATATGCCTTACCGTTAAAGTGTACAGCTGAAACTTATTGGATTTCATTAACCAATGTCACCATAAAGACAAATTAATTAATTTAAATAAATAAAAGGTTTATGACACCATAATATTAATAAAAATATATTTTTTCATTTAGTCTCTATTGTTATAAAATCTTAAAAGAAATAATGATGAATCTTATACTGGATGTAATTGACAACACACCAAATGACCATGATGTGGCCACCTCCAAAACCTAATATCCTTTCCTACTTCCTAGCAAAACATGAGAACTCAATTCTCCCCCTTTTGAGAACTCGCTGGGCAGAGGATCAAAGCTAATTGCCAACTGTCAATCCCATCATGTCTGAATTTGTGGTACTGCCAGGGTTGTGCTGCCCTCCTTCCCTTCACCCCCTTAGGAAACACCAACAATGAACTATGTGTTTATATCCAAGCCAAATATATGCCCCTATGCTTGGAGCAGCCCTGAAATGTGTACCCTGGACAAGATTTATGTTTTAGGAAAACTCCGAGCTTGATAGCATTATGCAATACAATCATAGTTTTTTGAAAAAGGTAGAATTAGGACAGACCGTTCCAGATCTTTGCAAATTTGTAACCACATGATCGATGCAAAAAATAATAATTGTAATTGTTTTTCTTTTAAACTGGTATGTTTGAAAAGACATGGCAAGTTCTAAATAATTAAAAGAAAAGTATAAATATAGGACTTTACCTTCAAAAAGTAAATGCAACTAGATGGAAATGTAAGGAAAGACCAAGGCTGCTGAATTACAGAAACAGGCACGATGCAGCAAGATGAAGGAAATTACTCAATAAGCACTTCCAAGAGGGAGAATTTGGCCAAGTGAGTCAAAAGGAAGAATTTGGTACGAACTGCACATAAACCGTTCTGCATTGCTCTGAGGCTTGCTGCATTCAGTATGTTAGTATACTTTCAGCTGCTCCTTCTTGGTGGTGCAAAATATCAATGTTCTGGGTAATATTGCATGTGGACCAAAGTAATTTTTATGCGATACTGATAATCTCATATTTAATCAATTGCTGATGAGCTTGTTTGCATTACAAAAATGTTCAGTACAGTAGAACAAATTTTATTTAGATGAAGACCATAATATATGGTCCTTATTTAGTTAGCTAATGATCTTCCTTGAAATGGGTATAATATTTCATTGTCTTAGTTTGAATTTCCCCAAAAGCAGAGCCTGAGATGAGGATTTTGGTACAGGTAATATATTTGGGAATTTATTCCAAGAAAAACACAAGTGAAGAAGTGGAGAAATGAGGCAGAGAAGGGAGATATATGAATAAAGCTTGTGTCAGTGATTGGGTTCCTGCTGTGGACAACTAGGGCCCAAGCCCAATGGGGACCCTCTGTGATACCACATGGAATATAACTGAGAATTGTTTCTCAGGGGGCAAGGGAAGCTCAGCCATTTATTTCTGACTCTCATCTGTTGAGAGTGACCCCAGGGAGTTAACTTCCACATATCTCCAGGACTCACCTGCTTGCTGCTTAGCAAGTTCCCAGTGTTAAGAATGCCCTTAGAGAAGAGAGACAGAGGCATCTGAGGTGCTGCAAACTATCCATCTCACATAGGTGAACCTAGGTGGGCCAGTGGGCTAAGAGAAAGTGAATCATGGTGGCTGTCACACAAATTTAAGGAAAGACTTGTAAGAATTGAAAAGAATTGAGGTATGTCAATTCAGGTTATGTCACATCCCAGGCTACCATGCCTAATTTCAATGATTAGTGAAAGCTTATTGGGTTAATCATGACTCCAACTTCTGATAAACTAGAAGCACCCCAATAGCTGCCACATTCACAGCCCATTCAAATCTATGATGCCTCTTGAGAAAGAGGCCCTAGGTGGTTCCTTAAATGTAGGTGGCTATATTCTATACTACATGAACCCTGGAAACTGATGATTGGCTCATGGTGGCCATGTTACCTAAGAGCAGCTCAGCTATAGGCTGTTCTAATAGTGCAAGGGTTCTACCAATTAGTTCTCTCCATGAACTTGAACTAGGCAAAAGAGAAAATATTGCTCAGATAAAAGGAGACATATAAAAAGAGATGTAGAAGCAAAGGAAATAGAATGATATCAACAGTTTTGTGGGCCAAGGTGGTCACATGACAATCTCATCACTAGATCTGGGAACATAACTTTTCAGTTCCTCAAGCAACTTCCCATCTTTGAGAGACCTTGTATGTTCAGCTGTTCTTGAGTTTCCTGAGTTTATTATTGCCTTTATTTATCAAATCTCTGTTATTTCAATATAACTTGAAGATGTTCCTTTTTTTCCTTGTAGCTCAAAGAGCCAAGTTAACATGTGCCAGGAGAGCATTCATGCACTGCCCAGTTTTATCCAGGTTTTTTTCCCATTTGATACAAAGAAAAAGTCCCTTGGTGTCTATGCACTCAGTGTTGAGGTCTCAGCACTCACAAGACAGTTGCTCTAATCAGGAGTCTAGTCTTTCTTGCCTTTGACAGGCTGGAGGGTCATCAGCAAATATATAGATCATCTCCAAACAGACCAAAAGGTAAAGCCATTGCCTTGGCATTCACGTACTTGCCTCAGAGAATTCCCATCCCAAGATGGAGCGATAGTGACATTTTCGGAAGCTGCAGCATTACCAAAACTTGCATTTCCAAGGTGCAATCGTGAAATTGCTTCCACCCGATCAGTTACCTAGAAGCTGATAACTAAAAGCTAAGACGTCCCAAAAGCCCTCTAGGCAGCATAACTATGTCTTACAATTAAATGTCAACATAATTCTTTCAGAGCTAGAGCCTTGCTTTTGCTCCAAGGCATCCTTCTAGGCATGTGAGAACTGCCCAATCCCCAGATAAAGATTTTCTGAAAACTTTTGAGCATATGGTAAAAGTCTTTGGGTTTAGGGGTTTTGATGAGAAATTCAAATATCAAGAAAACTGATCAGATACAATAGTTGTGGTTATTTATTCAATATCTGCAAAGTGCCTGCTGTAAGCCAACCTTGAGCAAGAAGCCAGGGACGCTGAAATGGGTAAAAAGTGGTCCCTGCCTTTGCGGAGTCTGAGCAAGTAGGGCAATAGACAGGAGAGTAGATATATTACAGCACGACCTGCAAATGCTCTGACCATAGTATGAACTGAGAGCTACATAAGCATTGAGGACAGAATGACTGAGTCCCAGAGAATTGGGAAGGGGCAGTGTTGATGTTCCATGGATTCTGATGGATGAGGAGGAGTTAACTAGGCAAAGAAGAAGAAAAAATTAAAGGTCAATCCTTCAACGAAGATAATGTGCCAGGAACTGCTACAGGTGGGGATACAGTAATATGCAAGACCAAAATCTCTGCCCTCATAAAACTTATGAGAACCAAATAAGATCAAGGATGTGGAACATCCTTTAAGAATGACAAGGTGATGGTCGCACATTGGCGAGAGTTGTTTTGGCTGTCACTCTAAGCATCAGACAATTTTTAGCTCTAACAGGAGCTCACAAGAGCGTGATCTGGTACTGTTGCCCTCTGGTACTACTCATATATAGAATGGTCCTATTTCCTCTTCTGTGAAAGGAGGAAAGGAATGCTAACACTAGCTAATACTCTAATACTCACTGACCTATTTATTGCTCCCTGTTTGACACTGTGCTAAGCACATAACAAGCATTGTCTCATTCAATGTCCCCCACAGGGCTATGAGGCTCATTTGCAGAAGGGGAAACCAAGGCTGAAAGAAGCTAAGCAACTGGGGCAAAGAACTATTATACTACCTGCACTGCCCAATCATCTTGGATGTCAGGCAGGTTAAAGGAGGCAGTACATGGGAAGAACTTAACACAGTGCCCAGTTTGTGCTAAGTGATCAAGAATTGGTGTCTATTAAAATTATTATCAGAGCAGTCCAAACTCATGAATCATTCAATTTTCAGGTGGGATCTTCTCTTCTTTCCCCATTTTTTTTTTTTTTGGTCTATATCTAATTGACAGATAGTACTTATACACCTAACTAACGGGTTCTTGGCCAAACTACCCTAGCAACAAATGAAAGTTAATAATCTTCACAGGCTACATGATCAAAACCTTTCCTTAACAGAACTTAAAGTTGAACACTTAATACTTAAAATGTTGAACATTTTAAACTAAGTTTGTGGACACAGTTAAACTTGAAAATATCATTTGCTTTACTGCCTTCCAGCCTTTACTCAAGCAGCTTTACTCACCTCAAATGTTCTGAAACTTCTTTTCTGCTTAAGGCAGAAGCAACCCAATGTGTAAATTTAGTCTTCCTTAACTATCTCTGAGCTCCAACTATAATTTTAATGACTCCCTCTATATTTTCTTCATTGTACACATATCGCCATCATATCTTCTACCACAATTTTGGTATGCAAAATACTTAACAAGGCATTTAATTAGAACAAATGCCTAAAGACCCAATAAATGTCCACACCACCTAATGGTCTGTCCTGCCACAATGGATTCCTGGTGAGTTTTGGTTCCGGCTTGGTTTTGCTCCCATATCTTGAAATCAGGGATTTTATTCATCTTAATCATCAGTAAATATCAGTTAAATGAAGAAATGATCAATAGACTGAAAAAATAAGACAGATATTAGGAAATTGGAGAAAGGATGCTAGAATCAAAGTTTTAAAAGATTTTAGAAAACTAAAGACTCCATTAGAAATAACCAACCTAAGAAATATGGTTACAGGAAAAACCATTATTTGAACAAGATTACTTCCTTAGAGACTTCAAATTAATCCTCTGTGCACTCCTTTCTCTAATCCTCCCAAACACAACTTACTTAAGCGGTTTTCGTTGTTATTCCCCAGTTTTCTCTCAGAGCAATCACTGCTGTCTAACCAGGGGGTCAAAAGAGAAAGCTGGTAAATTCTCTGCCCCCATGAGCCATCGTTTGGGGCTGAATGCACAGGCCACATACCCTGTAGGCCTTATGCGTAAGCCTCAAACAACAGAGAAAGGGGGAAGATAAGAGGAGGGCTGCAGTTGTTGGCTAATTGTCTATAACAGTCCCTATAGGACCAACTAAAATTGGAACAAAGAGAATACTTTTATTCGATCTATTCATGCCAATGTATGTGCATGCCTGTGTATGTGCGTACACATCTATGTATAAACACACACAGAATTCTAATAAATTTGTTTTTTATGGTTATAGTAATGAGATATTTGAAACTACTGCATTGGTTTGAGTTTCTCCTTAAAATACATGATTGCTCTCACAAAATGTCATTTCAATTACAGAAACCCAATAATGAACCAAAAATACCTTCCTATGCGCTCTTGGCTCGTGAAGTACCCACTGACTGTGACAAGCACTAGTTGAGGTTTGGGGTTTTTTTGTACTATTAATAAAAGGGATGCAAATGAAATGAGTTGGCTTTTAGAGATCATTATCGAGAGTCTAGATAGCAAAGGTCTGTAGGAAACTGTTTTGCATTTTGCCATATCATCATCACAATAAAAGCAAGAGCCGCTTAGAAACCTAAATAAATTAATAAATAAATCAAATGATAACAATATCGATCCAGCAGCCTTGAAGAGAGAAAAGCCTACTGTCTCCCTTTGTGCAAAAGCCTTGTCTCTGCCTAATAATGCTCAGCATTAGTTAAAGCAAAATATATGCTTCACGGCAATTCTCAGTAAGCCCAAACAGTTCCCACAAGAAAGTTATCTCTTTTCCAGAAAATGGGAAGCTGGTTAGAAAGACCAGTTCAACAAATGGCTTCTTTAATATGGCAACAAATATTTACTCTCCTCATGTTCAGGCCCTGCAATGAATTCAAAACAGTAATTTTCCCTGGTGGTATTCATTTAATCATTCATTCAACAACCATTTATTAATTATTCAACAATGATTATCGATGAGGGCCCATTTGTATTTGGAAATGATTGTCAAGGAAAAGCGTGGGATGCTAAAATTTATGTTTTAGGATCCTGGGGCAGAAATAGACATAAAAGCATTTTGTAGAATGCTAAATGAGAATCAAATAGGAGACATTAGATTTATGATAGACTATGTACAATGTTGAGGAGCTTCCCATCTTTAACCCTATGCAATGAACTACAGAGGAAGATAGGCAGTCCTATAATCTTGAGCTGCCCTCCCAGTAGTTTTGAAGCCACTAGAAGCTTTAAGTACAAACTGAAGAATCATGAAATACTTAACCTAGAGGGGACCTAAGAAATCTCTAATTCAGTGATTTGCAATATTTCCTGGATAACTGTTTCACAAAAGAAAGAGTTCATGGAACTTCAATTTATGAAAAAGCATGAAAGAGGAGTGTTCCTGGATAAAGGGAGGAAGGAGTGCCCAGAACTCCACCAGGGGATCCTGTCTCTTCATGCTTGGACAGCTTCTGGGGTAATCCCATAGATTCAAGGTCTTCCTAGAATATGGCATGAAGACTATTAATCAAAGTCAAGCCCATCTGTCAGACGGCAAAACTAAGATTAGGGAGAATCAATGACTTACCCAAGGTAACAAAGCCAAGTTAGGGATAAAATTTGGCACTAGACTCTAAGCCTATTCCTCCCATTATAGCATAATGCCATTTGGTTAGGAAGAATATTTTTAGAGAGAGAGACAGAATTGTTTTAGATGCCTTGAGTTTAAGGAGATAGTGGGATATCTATGTGGCAGTATCTAGAAAGTAGTTAAATGCACAGATCTGTAGCTCAGCAGGGGAATGGTACCAATTGCTCAGAAGTTATCATCACAGAGAGGATAAATGATGTTCAAAGAGAGGGCAGAAAGCTCCCACTTAGGGAGTAGGAAGAAGATCCCAATAAGAGATATTTGGAGAAGATAAAAATGAAGACAAGAACAGATCTAGATTTTTTTTTTTTACATAGAGTGTGATTAACTTTGAATTATGCAAAAATAAAATATCTGCAGCGAGAATAAACTGGAGATGCCAACCATTTGCTTCTCTGTCAGTCATCTCCTTCAACACCCACAGCCCCTTCTGCTTTTTGCCTTCTTCTCACAAAGGTTGCTCCTCTGGGCCCATAAGGGAGAAGCAGTGAGATATGGGAGACAAAGGTATTGTTCCCAAGAACCGTTAAATTTTAGAAATTTTGTGAACTTGTTCTTAAACATTGGTTATTAAAAATTAAATTAAATGCACTTAAGGTTAAGTAAATTATATTAAAATCAAAGGCAAAAAATACATACTCAAAATGCATAACTTCTTAATTATTTTTCTATATTTTACTATTATGTATGCTCTTAAGCTAATTAAGTCTATTATATCTATATGGTAGAAATATTGTATAATATTGTATTATTATAAATCTACAACATACAAATATTATATAATAAGATGCAACTATGCATCTCTTTCCAACTCCTAATTCAGTAATGGGTTGAAATCAGCATGGTAAAATTTTGTATCATGGAAATAGGCAAACACTACAAATCAGGACTTGGACATGTCTGGGGAGAGATGATCAGTTTTCCTCAAGACCCAATATTCTGCCTCCTAGTTTTGGCCCTTTGGAAGGCCTGACTGATCTCCCTGCTCCTGTGTCCTCCCAATAATTCCGTTTTTCTTAAACTTGTTTGAGTAGATGTTTGCTACTTTCAAATAAATAACCAGTGACTGAGAATTGAACATTTTCGAAGGGAAAAGTCATGTCACATGTTTTAGAGTTAGAACTTGCATCAGTTTAGACTTGCATCAACCAATCAAGAAATGTGCAAGTACTTACTTATTCAAAACAAGGCTCTGGGCGAAGTCATTTAGGAAGTGAAGGATTCCATAGAATATTGTTCTGAACACGTGGGGTGTGGTGGGTGAGGGTTGGGGAGGGGAGAGGAAAAGGAATCTGCACAAGGTAGCACACCAAAGCTGGAACAGAGAAACGTTTCCTTTCTACGTGCTGCTCTCTATCCTTCATTGCTGGGATCTTTGAACAGAAATTGACAGTCCAGAGAAATCCGCGATTAGCTCCATTACATTTCCAGTTATTATTCTATTCATTGTTCTTGCACCTCGGGCCATCCTATTTACATAATGAGAAGAAATTTGGTGGAGAGGAGGGGCATGTATCGATTAGCAAGGGCCTGCCTTGTTAGTTTATACTGTAAATAACACACTTGTTTCCCATGCTGCTTGCTTTAGGAGACATTCTGTTAATTTCAGTCATCTTGTTTTCTCCATATTTGGCAGCATGATTTTTAGAGGAGTATTCAGATGGTTAGACATGGTCATTATTTGGTGGTGCTTTAGCTAGTATGTTTCTGAGAGACAGAATCAATTAGCATGCCAGTTGAGAGCAGTGCTGGCCTACTTGGGCCTGCTTTCTGTGCATTTAAACTGGAGAAAGATTTCTTATACTCACATGTGTTTGGACCCGCATTTATCATGTGCTCACCAACTCTGTGTGCTGATAAACATTAAAGGCTGCAACTGAGGACAGCCATATAATTTCAGGGTGAGGTTGAAAAAAAAAATGTAGAGTCTCTTGTTTAAAAAACAGGCAAAATTTTTTCCCGTTTATTCCACAGTCTCTCTCTCTCTGAAACTTCATGGGGTTTTCTATTAGCTATTAAAGGTCATGCTCCCTCAGGCACAGAATATCCATGGGGTGAGTATAAAAATTCCCAGGTGCTTAGAGCTCTGACCTGGGCAGGATCAAGAGCAGGAAGCCAGGGACCCATCTTAGGGAGATGAGGTGAGGCTGCCAATGATATGAGGCTCTAAGCCCCAGACCATGTTCTATTGTTCCATTGGATTTCATTTACAAAATACAAAGACAAAGAAAAAACTATATTAAGAATTTCAAGATGATGACCACAGAGCATTAACCCTCAAACACAGGGCCCCCTTCTGAGCATGGGGCACTATGCAATTGCATATGTCACATGCCATAAAGCTGTCCTTCAAGGTAAATTTCTTGTCTGTTATGGTTGGCACCAGTTGGCACACACAGGGCATTGTATGTAAGAACGCATGCTGAAGATTACATATGATTAAGCAGTTAATGGGAAAGATGTTCAGAAAGAAAGAAAGATGCTCAGGAAGAAGAGAGGTTGGGAGAAGCCCAGCTGAGCTGGCTAGGAAGAGGACTAGCCCCACAATTTTTGCAAATTGCTAATAACTGGCTCTCATTCTATCTCTGTTATGGTTAGAAGCTTATATGTCTAAATGAAGAATATTTGAAGACACTTGATTTAAGTGACCAACCCTAGCATTAAAAGTACTCAGTAAGTATATGCCAAAAGAATGCACTCAACCATAACAGAAACGTGGAAATTAAAGTCTTTGTCTGTGCTTTTGGGAAAAGGAAGCAGCTTAAGCAAGTCTCTTGCAATTTTCGATGTTAACAAGCTCCAAGTGGACTTAGAGAATTTATCCTTTCTATTCTGGCCACCCTGAACAGCTGGAAACATTTTTTCAGACAGTTTTCCCCTTTCATTATTAAAAAACCAAAAGTTCTATCATTTAAGGCCTTGCTTCTCCATCTGAGGGCCTTCTTTTTAGGAGAACCATGAGCAGAATGAAGCTCAGCTTTCAGGCAAGCCCTTGGAGACTTTTTCAGTCCTGTCAGATCATCAGCTAGGTAACACTTCAGACCTGAAGGAGGTGAGCCAGGGCAGAGCTCTATCATATGGGTCACATGGGGAATAACCCACAAGCTCCCCATAAAGGAGAGAGGGAGCAGTAAACCACAAGATGGAGATGAAAGCTGGATCAGGTGCATGCCCAAGTTCAGCTCCCTGTGGCTGGCTTTCTAAAACACAGATTAACAACCAGGCATCCATCCTGAATGTTCAGGAAACTGCCACTTATTTAGATCAGCACTTGGCTTGTCCCCTTACTCAGCAATAAATATATTCTCATTTCTGGCCACAGACTCTCCCCACTCCCACCACCACCTTCTTCCTAATTTCTGTTTAACACTACACCTGGAGCATCGCTGCCTTTGGAAACAATCTCCATTCACTCGGCTCAACCTCTGTCTGCGAGGAATCACACACGAGTGTTTAGAATGAAAGTCTCCTCTTGGTTCAGCATCTCCATGGACTTTTGGTTATAAAAGATTGTTGAGGATTCTTAATCTGATCTTTGACTCAACCTAGCTACCCTCCCCAGAATTCTTCAATAGAAACCTGCTAGCCTTCAGTTCCATATTTCTAGGGAGAGGGAGTGCTTACCTTAGCATACAATAATTCTTTCAGGCAGTCATTGAGAAAAAAAATATCATTGAGCACCTTTAATGGGTCTGGTCATATGTTAGGTGCTGGTGAAACACAAAAGAGGGAAGAAAGGGCGAAAAGAAGGGAGTGAGGGAAAGAATGAGGGAAGGGAGAAATAAAGAGAAGGAGGGAAGAAAGAAAAAATGATCTTGTCCAAAGCACACTCATGGTCTAGTGAACCATGAAAACAACTAAAATATATTAAGTTTAAAGAGGTTAAAGAGAGATATGTCTATAATACAATGAGGGCTCAGGAGTAAAGAAACCTTCTTAAAACAATCCCAGAGTCTTGGGCTCTAATCCCAACTCTGCCACTTTGTACATGACTTTAAGCAAGTTACAAGCTTATGTTGAGTTTTTATAGCTATACCATGAACTTAATAACAGCTCCTCAGAGCACTGTTTTGAAAAATAGATGATTTATACATAAAGTTCTCAACTTAGAGGAGCTATCATTATTATCATCATCACCATACTGCTGTTGATTCATTGGTATTCATTCTTTTCAATGTAATTTTATAAATATTTCTTGAATAATGTGTATTTCCACATCCCCTTCAGCCTGTTCTCCAGGGCCACCAGAATCATATGAACATGCCCACCTCTCTTTAACCCTCCTTTTTGCTTCCCATTTCCCTTTAACTGGACACAAAACCCCTTATTCGTCCTCCGAAGACCTGCATATTCTACCCCCGCCCCGCACCCCGCCTCTTCATCCCATCTATACCAGGCATCCCACTGGGCACTACAATCTGACTTTCTTGTATTCCTTCATGTCACAGTGACTCGGCAAAGCTGATATCAAGCAAAGCACACTCTGTTTAGTAAATTGACTGCCATGTGCAATTGTAGCTGAAGACCTCGTCAGGATGGGAACATGAATTCAGTCACAGTAATGAGACTAATTTCCTGTGGGGTTTTTGGATCCAGTCTCTTTTCTTAGTTGTTATACTTCCACCAGGAAGAAGCACCTAGGGCTCTAGCAGAGCCCTCAGTGAGAATGCTGAAAGCTGGTGAGGCATATATTACAGACCAGTTGCTCTGTCATATGAGGAACACTGGGGTACAAAACAGCACACAATTCTGGACACACTGAGATCATATAAATGAATTTTTCTGCATTTGCAAAAATAAGAGAAAGTCAAGTGGAACCTAATTGTTAAACTTGAGTCCAAACTTCTTTGGATATTATCAACTCTAAAGCCATGGCTTGGTTTTTAAAACATGGAGGTTGCCTGGTGTAAACAGATGGCCTTTCTGTTGTTAATCTTAGCCTTTTCCACTTTTCAGAAAAAAAAAAAAAGTGGAAATGACAGTTAGAATTTTGCCTTTGGAATACTATGTTATTCCTAAATCCTGGGAGTTAACATAATTCACAATTGCATCATTTAGACATTAAAAATAAAACACCTTGGGAACACTAATTTATAAATGGTTTCAAAGCCTGTAAGATCTTTATTGAAACAACTAATTCAGGTCTAGTCAGGATCAAAGCAGCAGTTCTCAAACTTGAGGGATCAGAATTAGCGAAGGACTTGTGAAATAGTAGCACCACACCCCAGAGTTTCTGATTCATTAGCTCAAGAATTTGCATTTCTAACAAGTTCCCAAGGGATGCTGATGCTTCTTGTCTAGGGACCACAACTTGAGAAGCACTGCACTAAAAAAGAAATGTCTCTCAACATATGAAAGAATCCACCCCATGCCTTTATACCTAAAGGGCATATAAGAAGAAACCAAAACTACAGGAATAAGCACTCCTCCAACTTTAAAGTGTAAATACATTTCACCTGGGGATCTTGTGAAACATAGATTCCAGTTCAGTAAGTTTCAGGTAGAGCCTAAGAGTCTGCATTTCTAAGCAGATCCTAAGTGATGTTGATGCTACCAATCTGACAACCACACTTTGCACTTCATTACAAGACCTCTTTGGGCAGGACAATTATCCATGATACCATATTTCATTCTGATTAAACTCCTTGCATAGAAGGAGCATGTTTTATACTTTTTTGGATCAATCACACTCTATTGAAAGTGGCTGGCATAGAGAACTAAGTCAATTTAACAACAAATACTGAGTATCTACTATTTGCATACCAATTTTTACTGTCAGAGATACAAAAGTCTACATCATACTGAAACAAAACAACATAAAACAATTAAGAATAGCTCTGATCATTGTGCTATTCTTGCAACTTCTGTGCAAATTGGATAATTTTTCAAAGTAAACATATTAGAAAAGCAAGTTCAGAAATTTTTTCTGGATCTTAGGAAAATGAGATTTTATACATATATGTATATTAATAAATAATCTACTTAAGAAGATGATAAGTGAAACAATTTCTTCTAGCATGTCTCTTGGCATTTCAAATAAAACTTTATTACTTGATGGGAAACCTCACTTAAAAATGAAACTTTTATAATTAATTATAAAGACAAAAATATCGTATTTCTCCTAAAGTAATGTTATTTTTTAAATTAAAAAAATTCTTAGATTCATTCCCTGGTTCTCATTTTCAATGACTAGCCTAAAAAGAATCCTAAATTGATAAGTCTGTTTCTCTATGAATAATGGGGATACCTTCTGCTTTCAGTGATGAAAGCAACTCCAAATTTGCCTAGACTCTGAAAAAAAAAATGTCAAAGTATCACCCTCTCTAATTGAGAACAATTTAGAAACTCTTTAAAGGAAAAAATATTTTTGCATGTTAAGCAATTATGTTTAAAAGCAATAGTAGCCTAATGCTAGGAATGGCATTATTAAACTTGTGAATGGATAGATACATTTTGATAGTGTTATCAAATATCCCAATAGCTTTGGAAAGTAGTTGGCAATATGTATGCATTAAAAACCACAAAAATATGTGTATTTAGTGACGAGGTAGTCGTATCTCTAAAAAATTATCCTCTGGAAATAAAATAATTAAAGACCAAATTTGATCCTTGCAGCCTTAAGCTGAAAGGGAGTTAAAGAATAAGCTAAATGATCAATAATATCAAAATAGCCACATTAATTATGGCTTACTAATTCAAAGATATGTCACCACGCAAAGTCATATTTATGAAGAGGTGCAGTAACATAAACACATGATTATATCTAAGGAAGGAAAAATCATTAAAAATCACGTGCATCCTACGATGATAAGCATGTAAAAATTCTAAAAAATAGAAGGGAAATTTACAAAAATATACTTATATATATATCAAGGTGGCAGAATTATGGGTAGTCTTAGCTTCTATTTTCCTTTTCAGACTTTCTGTGATATCTTTATTACTGACTTTATTGTACTTTATTAAAAAAGAAAAATCGTGTTCGAAAGAATCAAAATCAGTCTTGAGCTACTACACATGGTATCTTTCTTTAATAATGCATTAAGGCAGTAAATGCTACTGAAGCTTGAATCTCTTTCCAAATCACCATGAACCAAAGCTGTTATCTTTTTAAAGGGCATCGTCTTACCAACATAACTGCCTGAGTCTGATCAAACCACATCCTTTGTTTCACAGAGCCTTTAAACTGTGGTGGATTAACATGTAGACTCTGAAGTTAAAGAATATGAACTTGAATCTGGCTCTAACCCTTTGTTGCTTTGCCATTAGACTGAGTTGCTGCTGTGAATATAGCCTCTCAAAATTCACCACTTTCTTCACAATAAAGGAAGCAACTCTAAATGCTGCCTAGAAGCCATATGGCTTATTATGTGTCTTAAGAGAGGGAGCCCCGCATGGTAGCCTCTGTAATTAGAGTGACACAGCTGGTGTCATTTCTAAGGTACCATTTTATAGGTTCTGCACCTTGTGCAAGTAATCAAAGCTATCTGTGCCTCAGTTTTCTCATCTGTACCTTGAGGATATAAATGCACCTAGTCCACAAAATGGGCGGTATGTTTTAAATGAGATAATATGTATACAGCAGTCACCACAGAGCCTAGCACACGATAAGCACTCAAAAATCACAGCTACTACTGTTTATCTATGAATTGTAGGGAGGGGGATCTTTGTTTTCACTCTGTTATAGTTCTCTTTGGAGCTTGAAGGGTAGGGGACAAGGAGTTTGAGGGGGAAAAAAGATCTAGTATCCTTGTCGCCAGGCCAGAGATTTATGTCTGAAAAGAGAGAGGCTTGATGCATAATAGAGCGACTGGACCAATTAACTGAGTTTATGAAATCTCCTCCTGAGTTTCAAAAATTGCTAGGAACCAGAGGAAGCTATCTTCAATTCAAGTTACTGCTATCCACAGAGAACACACATTTTGGTTCCCTCTGGATCACAGGAAGTTCAACCTGTGAAAATACCTACAAAGGGGAGAAAATTACACCCTCAGATAGACACTATTTTTCAGTGTTTACTATAATTACTCATGCAACAGGTATTCCTTTTGCTTTGCTTTTGAGGATTGTAATTGCTTTTCTTCTTGAGGATGTGGCTGGAGAGTCCTGAAACAAGCTGGGAGAGGGTGCCACCCTAACTCTGTTAGTGAGCTGGGATGGAAAAATGGGCCTGGGCCGGAGCAAGAGCTAAGAGGTGAGCTAGACTCAAAATGTCCTCAGCTGAAGGCTTAACTCATCTCTCCAATCAGAAATAACTGGAGAAAACTTTGTGCTTCAAAGATGGGATTCCTTATCTATGTTGTTTACTGTTTTCTCCAAAGTCTAGAACAGCAGCCGGCATATATATAATGGGCACCTAATATATGCTGGACAAACAAAGCAATAAATTAATATAGCCATTTCAAAATGTTACAAAAAATTGAATTTACACAGTGTGAATACCTTAATGTTTTTTCTAAGTATGTTATGTTTACAAAATCAAAAACTATTTTTACTTTGAAAAACAAATATATGACATGATTTTTCTATGTAAAAGATACAGAGAAGAAACTTTGGAAGGAAATATTTTAAAAAATTAACAGTACATGGAAGAGCAATATTTGACACGTTTTCCACTTTGGTACCTTTAATGTTGACCAAGGAAAAGATTACTGAATCCTTGGGTCTGTGTTTTAAAGTCTGAAAATGAATTGAAGATGTGTCCATTCTTTTTCTAGATGAAAACTTCTTTAATGTCCATGCTACAGCATTTGTTCCAAGATAATCCAAATAATGCCTTCAAAATATGTATTATTATTGGTCTGCAACAATTAAAATGTACCCTGTTGTTCAAAACTGGTTTTGCCCACAAGATGAAGCCAGAAAGTAAGCATTTAGTATTGTTTCAGATTTTTAAAATCATCACCTAAAGAGAGATTGTACCTAAAGAGAAAAAAAATGGTATGGGTGATGGATACACAGAGCTTATTATACTTTACTATTTGCATTTATATAAATTTCAATATTTCTATAATAAAAAATTTTGTAATGGTTACTTGTATTTTTTTGAAATGTATAATTAGTAATTTTGTACACTTAAAAACTATATTATGTCACTTATATTTTATTTCAGCATGTGCTAAATTAAGCCTATCAGTTTCTTTTTAATGGACTCCACAGAGGAATATTCAGTATAATTTTGAGACATATAGGTTGCTACCAGCCTTAGTGTGTGATGGATAGTTTCTATTTTAAAATATGACATTAGTTGTGATATAATTTAAATTACTTTTCTGCTGGGAGAATGCGTTCTTCGGAGTTACAATTATGCAAAGGGAAATTATACATCATATTCCTACTTTATCTTCCTTTATAGTCCTTGCTGAAGTTACTTTTACTCAGGTATAATTGCATTTGAAAAAACAAAATTTTGCATTTATATTAAGAATAATTATATTTAGAAAATTCATTTCAGTTCTTAGTTAATTACAGAAAAATGAAAGCCATTCTAAAAATAAACAAAAGTAAAGGCTCAAAAGTAGCAAAACTCACATATAAAGTAAAGTGCTATGTATAATCAACAACTTAGAGTTCTCACAAGCCCAGTTAATAATACAAGTCACTGTATCATAATTATATGGTAAGAAAAATATTTTTAGATCTTTTCATATACTGTAAGTGTTATATATGCTCATTATGGGAAATTTAAAAACTTAGACAAAGTGCAAAAATAAATTAAGATCACTCTGTGATCACTACACCTAGATATAATCACTATTAATATTTTACTGCATTTTTAAGTCAATATTTTGCTCAGATAGAATACAAGTATCAATAGCCTATCAAATTTTACAAAATTGGTACCATACAGTACGCTCCATATAACCTAATTTCTCTGTTAGAAAATATATGGTAAACTTTCCCCTCTTTTATTAACTATCCCTCTTAATAACTGCAGACTTTCCTGCCCAGTGTTATATCTACACCATGATTTATCTAACCCACCTCGCATTGTTAGAAATTCAGAATATTTCTATGTTTCTGATTATAAATGACACTATAATCAATGACCTATGTAAAAAAAACAAAAACAAAAAAAAACGTTTTTGCATCTCTATTTTTGTTCAATAAATTATTTGAAATCAAATTTCTGGGTCAACACATATGTAGATGTTTAAATATTTTGAAACATAATGACAAAAATCTCTAAAATTAACACTTCAATACATATTTCTAGATATCAATATCCTTACAAGTTATTTTTTAGCTCCTTAAAAACATAATTGCCAATTTTAAAAGTAAAAATGTCATCTTTTGTAAATTTTTTTTATTTATTTGTAGTCTATTTAATTATCAGTGAAATCAAACATATCTCCTTGTGCTGTGATCATTTTAATTTTTTTATTAAAATTCATTTTTAAAATATCCTTTAATTTAATCCAATCACCTTAATCTGAAGTCTACCATGTTATAGGCATAGAGATGAGTGCTGAGGATAGAAAATTGATGAGATATGGACTCCACCATCAAAGACTTCACAGTCTGGTAAGAAAACAGACATGCGAATGACTAATTCCAATCTATTATTACATGTGCTATACAGACATATGTATAACATGCTAGGAAACTATACATAAGGAAGCAGAAAACTCTCCAGGGGATTAGTGAAGACTATGCAGAAGTTGTAGTTTCAGCTGGGCTCTGACAAAGAAATAAGCATTCATCAGGTAGGTGCGAGAGAGGAGAGTGTCCAGCATAGGTCAGTAGAGGAGACAATCAACATATAATGAAGGATATTACAAAGCTGGCCAAGAATTTGAGCTATGTCAGTGGGAAATAGGGACTCATTGACATGTTTTTGAGCTGAGAATAGACATGATGCGTTTTAGGTTTTAGAAAGTGGAAGGAAAGGAAGTTCTGGAATCATTTTGGAACTTAGAGAGAGAGAATCAGGTCAAGGATAACAGCAAGATTCTTTTAGCTTGAACTATTCAATATAGAGTGATATGTTTACTTTAAAAAATATATACTCTTGAGGAAGAGGTAACCCCTTTTGATTAGTCATTCCTTTTTAAAAACTTGTAAAACAGTAGCTTTGATAGAATGTATTATTTTTTCCAAATGACTTGCTTTGGCCAGCGAGTGGAAGTGACCGTATTGCCAGTTCCTGCCTAGACGTCAAAAAGTGTTTCCACATACAAGACAGGGAACTTTTAGTTTCCATCAAGAAAAAGACCTGCCCCAGGGAGTTTGCTGTTCCCAGAATAATGAAACTCACAATTTGGAGTTAAGCCCTGCTGAGCCCAGCTTAGGTTAGCCAACCCCTTGGCCAATCTACAGTGTGCAAGCCACTGAATTTTAGCGTGGATTATATGAAACATTATTATGGCAACAGCTAATTGGTGCAGTGGCATATTCTGTTCCCTTTGATTTCTAAATACAGCCCATCTCTGTTTAAAGACACTTCTAAAGAACTTGAGTTGGGCTAATATCTTGTACAGTTTCTGAAAAGTGGGATAATATAATTGGAAGTTTGCAATGATTAAATGTAGCCCAGTCCTTCCAATTGTAAAACGTCATCTCATCAACTGGAATTTGCTGATGAATTTCCATCCAGAATTAAAGTACTCACATGTTGTGCATAAGAAATCAATTGAATATTGATCTTGCCAGGCTAACATGCATTATAATAAAATACTAAATGGACAGACTGTGAGCTGAGCTCACTGTTGTAAGAATATTTGTATCTTTGTTGTCTCCTTCTGATCATGTTATGTATAAGCAGCAAGCTACTGCATGGCATGGAGGATTTTTAATCAGGTTGTAATAGGCCCCCTCATTCTGCTCATTAAGATAAAAAAAGGTTTGCTAGGGAAATGGTCTATTAGGTTGTAATTTGCTTTCACATGCAAATTAAGGAATAATTAGC
Organism: Rousettus aegyptiacus; assembly: GCF_014176215.1. Lineage (NCBI taxonomy): Eukaryota > Metazoa > Chordata > Mammalia > Chiroptera > Pteropodidae > Rousettus > Rousettus aegyptiacus. Next base: position 25,463,407 of record NW_023416289.1, on the reverse strand, counting down.
TTTGAATGTCTGGAGATGTAGAATCTGTGTGTTTGACATATTTTCATATGTAGCCAACATTGAAAGTTCAAGTATCTTTTTAGAGAAAAGAAAGGTTCTTTGAAAATTAAAAAGAGATTAAATAATATTCTATTCTGAATGTACGCTATTCAGGTAAATATTGCAGGTGGCATATATTTAGCTCACAATTCAGAACAAACTTTTTAAAATCTTGTTCATATTTTCAAAAGGCTGGCAAAAGTCTGAATGTCACCACATTTCCCTTCTCTTTTGCAAAAACAAGGTATTCTTTGAAATATAGTTGAATCAAGATTTACACTTTAAATAGAGGCAAATACTTGTGCTTTTCCATTAACTTGAAATAGCTCTTCTTCCTCTAACAGTTTTTTAAATAAATGAGCTGAATCTTCCCTATTACTTAAACAGGGAGTATAAAGAGACTTAAATGATTTCTTACTTTTGTATGATGCTACTTGGTCTTCTTTAAATTTAGTGAAACAATTAAAGCACATTTCGTGATGAACTTCAAAAAGTTGGAGGCAGAGCAAGATCCATTGATTTAAAATGCCTCCAAACTAGATTTAAAATAAAAGTTTTTTCAAAAGAACTTCTATAGGTGAGCAAAGTCTTAGTAGAGAATAAGATTTATTTACCTAAAGTTGGATGGACTGGTTGTCTAAGTCTACCATGAAGACATGTTGTCTGAAAAGGATTTTTTCCCCCCTGATTTATAAAGTTACCAAAAGTTAAATAACATAATAGTTAAATCACATCTGGCTAGGCCATTGAAACATCACCTTTATTGAAAAGAATAAAATTGTATACAATTAGGACTATACTGCAGAATGAGTAACAGCTGACTGTCATATCTAAGTGGTAGTCAGTGCATAGTTCCTAGGAATGGAGTATGGGAAAGCTTTGTTTCTAAGAGGTGGACAAATAAACATATTTATCTGACTGTTCCTTTGAATATTTCTGCAATAAAATGGTTCATCTCCTAAAAAGTTTTGGAAGGTCTATAACATGTGGGGCACGAAGAATGTCAAAATTGGTAAAACAGGCACTGGCCTCCAGGGGCTGTAGATGTAGCAGGACAAATGCAATTACACAAGCTCACGAATAAAAATAGTCAAAGAAATGGGTGATAAATGTGAGATGAAAGGTACCACCAAGTTATGTGAAATTTCAGGGCATAGAGACCTGATTCTCTCAGAGAGAGATAGCATATCTTCTGAATGCAGAGAACAAATAGAATTTAAATATAGAAAGAGAAGACAGCATTCTAGGAAAAGGAACTGATAGACACAGGCATAAATATCAGGAACCAGAAGCATGTGTTCCTATTACAATAGACAATGTTATTTAGTTACAACATATGGAAAAGTAGAAAAGTAATCTAGAAGTTATTTATATAGAGAAAAGATGGGGTGGAGGTGGGGTTAAATCTTAGGCGAAGGAATTTGGAAACTAGCTTGCGAGTCACTAAGCATTTTAGAGCAGGAGGATAATGTGTTAAAAGCACCCTACTGAAAAGTTAACAGATTAGAATGAGAGAGGTATTAAACGAAGACTCCAACCAGCAAATTATTTCCTTTGAGGTGGGTTTCCCACATCTTCACTTTCCTAGAGTTTGATATCAACAAAAACTGAGGTCCTCTGTATGATGTAATTCAAGTCAGATAAGAATTCAGACTATTTAGCATAATAAGGTACTAGAGACACCAATTTACTTACACAGCAGAAAAAAAAAAAACAGATTACTTTATAAGCTATTCTACCTTTTACTATGAGACACCCACTACATTCCAGCAGGAGACTCTTACAGAGCAAGGACAATCGCTTGACCCACCCCCGAGGACAGATTCACGTGGACATGTGTGACTGTGTGATGAGTGGACAGTGCTGTACATTAAGGTGCCTGCAGTTACCGATACAATACTGTACACTTAAAAAATGTAAGAGAGTAGATCTCATGTTAAGTCTTCTTACCACAAAGAGGGAACACAAAGAAAGAAACCTCTGGAGGTGATAGATATGTTTATTACTTCAATTTCAGTGTATGGTTTCATCGGTTTCACCAGAGTATGCTTATGTCCAAGCTCATCAAAATGCATATAATAAATATATGCAGTTCTCTTATGTATCAATTATGCATCAATGAAGGTGTTAAAAACAATGCAAAAAGCCCAAAGGTTATGGAGGAAAAGAAGGAGAAAGAAGTGTTGAGGTGTTCTCTGTGGAACCCAGAGCAGGCTGTACAGGGTTAAACCTCTGTATCTGGAAGCAGAGCTCAGGAATCAAATAGACTGGAATAGAGAAACCACCCTTAACTGCCTACCACCTTATGGATCCTCTCTACAAAGGAATATATAGCTTAAGTATGAAAGACGAGACTCATGGGACATTTTCTGGGACTCTGTTTATACCCTTAACAGGCCAACGGTAAGATCATTTTGGAAGAGTCATCATACCACTCCTCCCTTCCAAATAAGAAGCATATTTCTGTGGTTATATTTCTTGTGTCCAGTGCAGTGAGAGGTAATGCAGACTCTTACGGTATTGCACAGCGAGGGGAGTGAGATGGAAATGACATGGAAAGGCAAAGGAGAGATATAAAGAGATGTGTAAATTGACAGGATATGGTCTCTGAGTGAATCTGGAGGGCAGCAAAGGGGGAGGAATAGGAGAAAGCACCATCTTGACCTTTGGTTCTCAGCCTGGATGACTAAGTGAATTGCAATTCACTTAGTCATTAAATAAGCATTAAATAAAATTAGAAAGTCAGAATGGGTTTAGTTCCTGACATGATGAGTTTGTATGCCTTTGGGCTATCCAAATGCCCAGGACACAAGTGAAACTGTTCTAAAGTGTTCAGAGATTAATACAGGCATAACTTGTTTTATTGTGCTTTGTTTTATTGCACTTCACAGATATTGTGTTTCTTACAAATTAAAGGTTTGTGGCAATCCTGCATTGAGTAAGTCTATTAAAGCCAAAAAGGGTATAACTAGCTAAAGATAATGGTTAGCATTTTTTAAAATAAAGTATTTTTAAATTAAGGTATGCACTTTTTTTTTATACATAATGCATACCTAATAGACTATGGTATAGTGTAAACATAACTTTTATATGCACTGGGAAATTAAAAATTTGTGTGACTCATTTTATTGTGATATTCACTTTATTATGGTGGTCTGGGACCAAATCCTCAACATCTCCGCAGTACGCCTATATGGAGATTTAGGCATTATCTCCTAAATAAAACTGTGATGAGATACTTGAAACCAATGCTAATGGAGGGGATATAGAAAGTTAGAGTAGAATTTTTTTTTAATATCATTTGGGTATTGGGAAGAAAGAAAAGAACTGAGAGAGGTAGAGAAGAAATATTCAGAAAAAAGGAAGAAGAACCAATATTATGCTGCACCTGAGAAGCCAAGAAAAGGGAAACCAACTAACTTCAATACAACAAAGGGGCCAAGGAGGAAGAGAACTGAAATAGGTCACAGGACCAGGTGACGTGGAGATCTTGATGGTCGTCAGAACTACATATGGCATTTAAGTCCTTGATGTATGGACCTTGATGTCAGGTAATGTGGACAGATATCACATTGAAGTTCTTGCAGGAATGAAAGGGAGAGAACGTAAGTGCATCAATAGGAGTGGAGATAGCAACTGTGCAACCTAATTTTTCTAAAAATTTGCTGGTGAAAAATATGAGGAAAATGATAGTTTTGGTAAGGAATTAAGTAATTAATACTTAAAAAAGCCATTGAACTAGTAGAATGACGAAAATATTAATACACAACGAACTTTAATATATTTAGTGAGTTTCTACTATGTACCAGCCAATAGAATATGTTGTAGAATCAGACCTGAACTACATATGGCATTTAAGTCTGTGAACTGCAATGTTCTGTGAATTTAGATCATTAAGTCACTGGAGCAAGAACTGTGATTCGTTCACTAGTGTATCCATAGAGTTTAGCACAATGTCTGACATGGGACAAACTCATGATAGCAAACTTTTATGAAATTAATGAATGGCATAGTCCCAACCTTTAAAAGGCTCTTTCCTATCTTTGCTTTGTTAACTCTTCTCCGTCTTTCAAGTCTAAACTTAGGCATCGCTTCTTCCAGAAAGGCTTCTTCAACCTCCAGGACCTAGTTAGCCACCCTCCATGTGCTCATTATATTCTGGTTATTCCTTCACCTAACTTTCAGTCTAAAGAGAGAAAAACAAGCCAATACAGGGTTTCAAAAATTTTACCAGTCCCCAAACAAGGAAGAGACACAGACAGCACAACCACAGTAGGGCTCACTGACTGGTTTAGAAACTCAGGAGAATTAATTTTCTGTGCACTTTAGGTTTTTCACAAATAACTCCCATTGGTTCTCCTTTTATTTCTGCAGGTTTTCCTGGACTAGTATGACCAGCTTTGCTGAATTCAAATGAGTAGAGAAGCTCTAAAATCAGCCTTGAGAGTATAAAACCTGGTTTTTCTCACATTGTCAACTTTGTTTTAAGTAGCCAAGCCATGCATGCTGTAAGCAAAGCCTATTAGACTCCATTGGCTGTCTGGGCATCCACATTAAAAACAAAACTTGCTAAACAGTCTAATCAACAGATAGCTTGCTTTAGCAGAACAATGCTATTTGGCATGGGAGGGAATTTGATAAAGTACTTCATTGGATGGCAACGTTTTAGTCTCAGCTTTCTTCAGATCACAGAGGGATAATAAAAGTGGAATCCATTTAAACTTTCCATTTTACCCCACAGGCTCATAGACACCGTATCAAACCACATCATACTGCAAATGTGCTGAAATCTATGAGCTTACTCCTATTGCACACAATAATATTTGTAAGACTGGAGATAAATTATGAAATATAGTTTCTTGATTTGCTCATGTAACTGTAGCATAATCTCAAGTTCAAGATTCTACTCCACGCCAAAAAGAAGCATAAATAACCGTATTGTTTTGTGCTAAGGTTAGCAATACAACATTCTTGCTGGCCAGTCTATGAATAGTATAGTCACTGCTGGGACAGACCCGGCTGTGTGACAAGGGCTTATATGCTCCGTCTCCCATGATCATGGAGGTCATGGAAACACTGGTGATTATATACAATTTGGTCTACATACCCTGGACAAAGGACCCCAGGTTAAACTGAACCAAAGACCATGCATGGAAAATAATCACTGAGTTCAGAGACTTTATGACTTAGACCAAATCCTTGGAGTCTTTCCCTTTTGCTTACTCCCCTTTACTTTGCTTCTCTAAGATGATCTTGAGGCATGAAGGCTATATGAAGGCTCTGACTTCAAAAACTATTCAGAAATTGCCTAGTGGTCACCTGAAGGTTCAAGCCACCTTCATCTCTTAGTCAGATTACTGAGTAGCCTATTTATTAGTCTTGCTTTATCTCTTTCTCCCCATATCCTCCATGTGCTGAGCACTATGATATGCCACCAAAATCCTACTTCAAAGACCCATTGATCCTGCTACTGGGAGTACAGTCAGCAGACTGTCCTCAGGTGCCAGTACCTCAGGTTAAACTCCTCCATTGTCATTATTATTGCTATTGAAAGACCTGTGTTTAATGACTATTGGAGTCTAAAGGCTAGCTAGTCATAGATATGATTCTGAAGCTCCTATTTGGTGGCTAAGCCTGACACTGGGCTGGATTACAGTTGAACTTATCCTTTGCCTACTCCTGCTTTCTGCCCCTTCTTTCAATAAGAGTTGATCATGAAGGGTCAGATACATCCTGCATGCTAAATGTCATCTCAGAGTTGTTTCTCCAGCCTGTGACAGTCTACATATCAGAAACAGCCAGGCATCTTGTTAACTCTTAAGTGTAATTGGGACTCTCCCCTGCTTGGAACTCTCCCTCTCCTCCCCGTCTTCAGAGGTCTTATAATTACCCACGGGCCCCACAGGATTTGCTCACAGGATGTTCCAGCCACATCCACCTCCTCAAACACATCAGGCACACTCCCATCATGAGACTTTTGCATTTACTATTTGTTCCCTCTGCCTAGAAAACTCTTCTCCTGGATCAGAAGTAGGCAAAAAAAAATTTTTTTCTGTAAAGGGCCAAATAATAAATACTTCAGGCTTTTTGGTCCTCAAAATTTCTGTTGTAACAACAGTCCCTGATTTATGATGGTCCGACAGGATTTTTCAACTTTACGATGCTGCAAAAGTGATACACATTCAGTAAAACTATACTTTCAATTTTGAATTTTAATATTTTTCTTGGGCTTTTGATATGCAGTATGATACTATCTCATAATCCTGGGCAGCAGCAGTGAGCCACGTGATCACAAGGGAAAACAATCAATTCTTTACAGTGCAATATTAAATGCATTTTGACTTAGGATATTTTCAACCTATTATGGGTTTACCACATATACATGCTTAAGATGACTTTCTTTTTACATATAGTTAAAAGACATTCTAATAAGAAAAATGGAAGAATTTTAATGCCCTTTTATTGAGTTCCCACTCTATGCCTGCTGATGGGCTGATAACTTTGCATGCTTGGTCTCTGTATAATCAATAATGCATTGTGGAGGACAAGTGGAATGATTTTTCACACATCCTCCCATTGGTTGGGCATGTTGAGATGTAAACTCCTCTGCCCCATTCTTGAAGACTTGTCACAATTGATAGAAAACATTTGCCCATGCACTGCAGAATATACCTGTGGAATGAACCTGGTCACCAGTAGACATTTGCTTTAAGTAGGGAAAGTAGAAAGAGAGATATCCTGCTTGAGAGAACTTTAACTCCATTCATCATTCAAGGACCCTGAACTTAGATTTAAATTCCAGAGAAAAGCTCTGTCTGGTCTCCAAATAAGATTCTTCCTCCAGACCCCTAGCTCATCCTCAGACAACTAACACCAAGTTTCCCTGAAACCAGAAATCCAAAGCAAATAAACAGATTCCCAGTTTATCCGAAAATATGTGTTACTGGTTGGAATTATAGCAAACCTAGGGAAATCAGCAGTTAGATATTGTAGTCTCTAGTAAATGTGTTAGAAAATGCTCCTAGCTTCACATGAAATTGGTGGGTGGCCACTGACCACTCATTTCTTGACAAAGGTTGAGGAGGGAAGAAATCTCTTTTAAAAAACCCACATCTCATTGCATTCATCTTCCTACTTCAAATCATTTACAACAGCTTGAGAAATACATTTGTCCTGGCTGGTATGTAAAGAGACAGTCAATAACAATATGAGAAATAATTATTATACCTGGAGAAAGTGGGGATAGATTTCAATAATGACTAGGGCCTCCAAACTAGATTTCAAATATGTTGTAGTAAAGTGATAGCCATTTATTGCTTAACTTGATGCATTTATACTTAATTTAGATGGGATAGAGTTGAAGATGAAACTTTTAAATACAGAGCTCATTTTTTTTTCTTTTAAATGGCACTTCAGTTCAGCTACAGATATGTTGAGTGCCTGCTATTTTCAAGAAACTGTTAGGCTCGAAAGACACAATGATTAAGAAGATGGGCCATCCCTGCCTGTGGACACTTGCATCCTTTTAGTGAAAGGAGATAATAAGCCATCATGAAATTCATCATTTAACTATAGTTAAGGCAAGTATTACAAAAAAAAAAATGTCCATAATGGGATGAACTCACTTGTTCTTGGAATCAAGTACGTCTTTTCTGAAGAGGTCACATTTAAGCTACAAACCAAAGGATGAGTAGGAGTTAGAGAGGCAAAGTAAAGAAGAAAAAGAGATGTTTCAGGTAAAGGGACCACACAAACACCTGGAGGCTTGAAAGAACCTACCCTTTTCAAGCATCAATGAACTAGTAAAAGTTAACAACTGGCTTTCCACAAAATGTAATACGCATATATCTATATATACATAAATTTATTATAATGTTCTTAGTATCTGAGATACATAACAATTTGCAAACAATAATGAAATTTACAGTATTCTCTGTTGTAAATTTTACACATAGTCAATTGATTTTCACAGAATGCTTTTGCTGATTTTAATCAAACTCTCATGTCCACAGCCAACCTATGGTTACAACTGATGAGCAAGTGCAGTTCTCACTTTAACATTAGCTGATGTTTAAAGTTAGCAAGTAAGATGCAACTGAAACAATGAAGACATAAATCAGAACTTTACTCATTTGTCAATGATGTGAGCTGAATTGTGTAGTAGTTTACAAATGCTGGAAGAGTATGTCTTCAGGTTTTGGTTGGCAGGGACTATATACAATTTAACAGCTCCCAGATACAATACATTTTAAAATTTAAAAGGCACTGTTAACATTACTCCAGTATTTTTATCCTAGACTGGAGGTCAGCAAACTATGAGCCTCCTATCTTTGTAAATAAAGTGTTGCAGTAAGTTAGACAGAGACAAATGTCATATGATTTTACTGGCATCTAAAGAACTAAATAAACAAAACAGAAACAAATTCATAGTTACAGAGAACATTTTGAGGGGTGCCCGGTAAAAGGGGGCTTGAGAAGGTGGGTGAAAAAGGGAAAGAGATTAAGAAGTACAAATTGGTAGTTACAAAATAGTCGTGGGGATTGCCAAAGCCATCCTGAGGAAAAAGAACAAGGCTGGAGGCATCATACTGCCTGACTTCAAATTATACTACAAAGTGACAATAATTAAAAGGGTATGGTATTGGCAGAAACATAGACACATGGACCAGTGGAACAGAATCAAGAGTCCAGAAATAAACCATATTTATATGGGCAAATAATTTTCGACAAAGAAGCCAAAAACATACAGTGGAAAAAGGAAACCCTCTTTAATAAATGGTGCTGGAAAAACTGGAAAGCCATCTGCAAAAGAAAGAAACTAGACTGTTTTCTATCACCACACAACAAAATTAATTCAAAATGGGTTAAGAAACTGAATATAAGACCTGAAACAATAAAATGCATAGAAGAAAACATAGGAACTAAACTCAAGGACCTTGGACTTAAAGAGGATTTTATGAATTTGACCTCAAAAACAAGTAAAAGCTAAAATAAATGAATGGGACTACATTAAACTAAAAAAGCTTCTGCTCAGCAAAAGGAATCATCGACAAGGCAAAGAGAGAACCAACCAAATGGGAAAATATATTTCCAAGCAACACCTCCAAAAAGGGCCTAATATCCAAAATGTACAAAGAACTCACAAGACTCAATAACAACAAAAAAACAAACGATCCAGTCAAAAAATGGGCAGAAGACCTGAACAGACCCTTCTCCCTAGAGGACATACAAATGGCCAACAAATATATGAAAAGATGCTCAACATTGGTAGCTATTAGGGAAATGCAAATCAAAACCACAATGAGATACCATCTCACAGCTGTTAGAATAGCTATAATCAACAAGACAAGTAATAACAAATGTTGGAGAGGATGTGGAGAAAAAGGAACCCTCATACACTGCTGGTGGGACTGCAAATTGGTACAGCCACTATGGAAAATAGTATGGAGTTCCTCAAAAAACTAAGAATTGATCTACCATATGATCCAGCAATCCTTATACTGGGTGTTTACCCCAAAGACTTGAAAATCCACATCCAAAAAAGATATTTGCACACTGATAGTCATAGCAGCATTATTCACAGTGGCCAGGACATGGAAGCAACCAAAGTGTCCTATGATAGATGATTGGCTAAAGAAGCTGTGGTACATATATACAATGGAATAATAGTCATAAGAAGAGATAAAATACTGCCGTTTGAGACGACTTGAATGAACCTCGAGATAATCATGCTAAGTGAAATAAGCCAGACAAAAAAAGTTGAAAATCACATGATATCACTTATATGTGGGATATAAACCTAAAAGCAACAAATCGGCAGGACAAACAAACAGAGACTCATAGACATGGACTATAGGCTAGTGATTACCAGTGGACTATAGACCAGTGGTTACTAGTGGGGTGGGGGAGGAGGCAGGAGAGAGACGGCGTAAAGAGTGTCAAATATGGGGAGGTAGGAAGAGGGTGAAGTGGGGGATCAAATATATGGTAGCTACAGGAAACTGGATTTTGGGTGGTGAACACACAATAGAATATACAGATGTTAAATGATAATGTACACCTGAAAATTATGTAATCATATTAACCAATGTTACTCCAGTAATCTTAATTAAAAAAAAAAACAAAACAGTCATGGGGGTTTAAAGTAGTATAAGGAATATAGTCAATAATATTGTAATAACTATGTATGGTGTCAGATAGGTACTAGATTTATTGGGGTGATCATTTCATAAGTTATATAAATGTCTAACCAGTATGTTGTATACCTGAAACTAATATTGTATGCTAACTATGATTGAAAAATGAAAAAAAAAAATTTAAGAAAAGTGATAAATACAGCACACTAATTTATTATGTGTTTGTTTTTAATGTATTTATGTATTTATGTATGTAGAGTGCTTTCACTCTACCAATGCAGAGTTGAATAATTCCAACAGAGGATTGATTGCCAACAAAACCTAAGATATTTATTATCTAGCCCTTTATAGGAAAAAAAGCTTTCTGACTGATATTTTAGGACAATAACAAAACAATAAATCAAGCCCAGATCTATAGTGTTCACCAATTTCTGTGGTGTAAAGACTTTCACCAAGGCAGATTTCAAGCTCCCATAGTGATATCACTGAATGAAGTGCTGGGAAGAGATGTGCAATAGTAGCACATCATTATACAGATTTCACCATACAGCCACAACACACCTAAATAGCCTTAAAGGCAGAGATAACAGTAAAATGTAGTGAAATAATTAGGAAGGAATAAGTTTTGAGTATTTATTATTCTTTCTTTTAATATAACTTAAATAATTATAAATTTAAATAATTTAATTTTTAATGATAGCCATATTTAATAACTGATTTTTAAATTTCCTGAAAATTTAACAATTCACTCCCTGAGCTATTATGAGCTGGCTACAGCACATCAGTGCCCTAAACCAATAGAAAGATATACTGTGTGGCTGGAGAGCAGAGATGGATGGGTGGAACAAGGCCAGGCAGGTAAACCGAGCAAGGCCTTATAAACTAGATTGAGGAGATTAGGATTTACCCTGTAAGAAATGCAATGCCATTAAAGGTTTATAGCTGAGAAGTAGTTTGATCTCTCTCATCTCCTATTACATAATGCTTTTGATCCCAGTGAGCATTTTTGTAGTGATTTCTATGTACCAATCACCATTATATGTGTTTTACAAATATTAAGTCTCACAACAACCCCATGAGGTATGGTATTAATATGTTGCCCCAATTTTACAGAGGAAACAGAGATAGTAAGAAATTAACCATTTGCCCAAGGACTTGATTAATGAGTGGTGGACCTGGGATATGTGGGGAAGAGTCTCACCTAGGGGCATTTGAACTGGCGGAGAGACACAGCTGTCTCCAAACTATGCACGAGGGGGTTGATGGCACAGAAAAGACGGTTCTGTTCAACTACTGTAGACATAGATGGCACAGATAAGTGGGGTAGGTCTAGGGTTCGTCACAAAGACCATCCCATGGTGAACAAGAGTCCTCAAAGTGGGAGCCATTGGTCTTCCAAGAGGAAGAACTTTGGAAACTGACAGCAAAGAACATACAGAACTTGCTTGCTGCCCATCACATGGGATTTTTTTTGTCCCAGTAATTTACCTCCAGAATGTACTCTGACACTTTTTTAGATCTTTTGTCCTGTCATAAATTACAGGAACAAGAAGAAAAAGGAAGGGATAAACTAAAGTCTAAATGGGATATATTCTTACCATTTAAATCTAAGGTTACTTCCCCAGAAGTCAAAGTTGATCCTTAACTCTAAATGGAGCTAATGAATCTCTAAATCACAATAGACTTGATTATTCTCAGGCAAATAGGGAATAAAGAAGAACAGCTGCTGGTTAAAAGCTGCTGTAGCTGCTAAGTGCATCATAGACATTTGCGATTTAAGTTGAAATTTTGCTTTTTAGGGAAAGTGAAAATCAGCCAATCTTCTAATTTGGTGCATTAGGCAGAAAGAATCATGTGACGGGGTAGAATAAATGCATATCTTGCATCTGTGACCTCCAGCAATTTGCAAACCTGACAGGGATGTCCCAGATGTAAAGTCCAGAATGTGTCCAAAAAGGAGAACAATGGAAAGAAAATAAAATGCAGCAACTACTGCTCTGTCACTGTACTTTGTTTTGTCACTCCCTGTTCATGACTGCTTGCTTATCTTATAATCTCTCTCCACTATCCCTACCTCTTGCCAAAGGCTAGTTTCTGATATTCAAAATCTGAAGATGAAGGGATCCTTGGAACATCAATAGAAAAATAAAAATTTTTGTAGCAAATTAGATTTCTGCCTTGTTAATTATCAAAAATAGATCCCCACTGCTTTACATAACTGGCTCAGAAAAATGACTTTGCCTACCTGTGCCCCAGTTTCTTCATCTGGAAAATGGGCGCAATAATACTACCTCCTTCACAGTGTGGTTATGGGAATTCAATGAGATGATAAAAGCATATACAATTATATCAATAGCTAATATTCTTCAAGGATGTGCTGTATACCAAGCACCATTTAAAATACTTCAACTCTACTCTTAATTTTCCTTGCCTCCTTAAAGAGTGTTATTACTATTATTCCTATTTTGCAGATAAGGAAATTGAGACACAAAGAAATTAAGAAGCATGCCTAAGGTCACACAGAAAATAATGGAAGGAGTAGTGCTTAAATAGATGCGGCCTGATCCAGGAGTTGGCAAACTATGCCCTATCAGTGAGATCCAGTCCACTACTTTTTTTTTTTTTTACAGCTTGCCAGTAAAGAATTTTTACATATACAATTCATGAGAAACATCAAAAGAAAGATAATAGCTTTTGGTCTATGTAAATTATATAAAATTCAAGTTTCAATATCCACAAGTAAAGTTTTATTGGAACACAGCCACATCCATCCATCGTTTACATATACAGCTGGCTCTCGAATGATGCAGGGGTTAGAGGTGCTGAACTCCGTGCAGTCAAAAATCTACGTATAACTTTTGACTCCATAAAAACTTAACTATTAATAGCTTACTGCTGACCAGAAGCCTTTCCAATAACAGTCGACTAACACATACTTTGTATGTTATATGTATTATATAGTGTATTCTTACAATAAAGTAAGCTAGAGAAAAGAAACTGTTATTAATAACATCATAAGATAAAATACATTTACAGTATTCATTGAAAAAAACCTGTGTATAAGTAGACCTGCACATTTTAAATCTGTGTTGTTCAAGTCTCAAGTATTGCCTTTTGCTGCTTTTACACTCTGAGTAGCTGAAAAAGAGATCTTATGGCCCCCAAAGGCTAAAATATTTATAGAAAACACTTACAAAAAAAGAATCCTGCTCCATGTTCTAAATCACTACAGAATACAGCCAACCAGTCTACTTGACCCCTAAGGTGGGGACCCAAGGGTGAATGAGCTAGGTCCTGGTTTCCATCTGCATATAACTTACTATGTATGTGTGTGCACACACACACACATGTTCACCCATTCATTTCTGGACATTTTTCCCAGAAGCAAAATTAACACCTTTAGGCACACTGGAATGGCCTCATGATTAATAAAATTTTGAACTGATTCTCAAAGAAGCTGAGCACCTCTCACAGTCAGAGGCCACATGGCCAGTGAGGGCACCCCTTCTACATCTAAGGTTTTACATTTTCACCTGAGCGCCTCAATAATTCTGTCATCTCAGCCAAGAAAAGCACTGCCACATATCTTGAGAGCTTATTAAATCTGCACACAGAAAGGCAACTAGAGAACTGCAATAATTATCTGAGTAACGAGTTAAAAATCACTCTTCCCTAAAATAACCTGGTTATGAGTAAGTCTTGCTATCATATTCGCTAAAGAGGAACATTTCTCAGAGAGCCAACCAGAATGGAGATTGTATCAAATTAGTTTACAAATAGGGAACACGCTGCCAGGGGCACTGAATACAATTATCCAAAGTAAAAACAGAGGTAAAACATGTAAGGAAAACCCATCAAGTAAAGTTGAAAGGACTTCTTAACTTAATAATGACAAAAGCTAGCATTTGTTGAGAGGTTACCATGTGCCAGGATCTGGGCTAAATAGACTTGCATGGATCTTTTCATTATTCCTTAAAATGCCTCAAGGAAACAGTTAGATTTTCATTCCCATGTTACAGATGAAAAAACTGAGGCTCTGAGTAGATGAACTACAGGACACAACAACTAATATATAAAGGAACTAGCATGTGAATCCAGGCATTTCAAGATCCAGAGCATACTCCTCAGCACTCTTTATAGATTAAAAAAAAAAAAAAAAAAAAAAAGGCCTACAGTTTACTTGCTGTGTCCGGGGCCACAAAACTGGTTGATGGCAGAGCTAGGACAATTCAGAGCTTGAGAAATAATACCTTATGTGGGGGTGGAGATACAGGTGCGTTGTTCGTAAAGAAGGAAAGGGGAGAAGCAGGTATTCTATTGCCTCTAATTCCAAATCATCATCGTTGTCATCATCATCACGACACAAACTAATATCTACTGAGAACTTATTATGTGATAGGTGTTGTTCAAAGTGTACTATCTCAATTAATCCTTAAGATGCCATTTCATTTAGTCCTTAAAACCACCATTTAGGCATACATTTTATCCATATTTTATAAAGGGGGAAACTGAGTCACAGGGATGCCATGACCTATTCTAGGACACCCAGCTGTAAGGTTGAGGATATAAGATCACATAGCCTGAGTCGAGAATGCACACTTAATCCCTGCTTCTCCCTGACTCGCTCCCTTTGTAGATGAATACCCAGTGTTCTCTTCACCTTGAATCATCTGGATGCCTTCCAATCTATTGCAGGGCTCTTTGATTCTCTTAGCTGTTGTTCACAACACATTTCTAATTGTATTAGCTGTTTATATGGCAGTCTCCTTGAACCACTTCATCTTCACATAGTCACACTCATGCATGCACACACATGCAAATGCACACACACACACACACACACACACACATACACACACAGTATGAACTCCTTCAAATCAGCTACTCTGTGTGAGCACTCCATCAGATACAAAATTTGAGAGCATCCTGAGTAATGACAGAATGAGAGACAGCATAGTGCCTTAGAATCTAGGCTCTATTAAAGACACATATGAGTTAATACCACGTCTCCCCACTTACCAGCTCCAAGGATTTAGGTAAATTATGCCTCAGGGCCTCAGTTTCCTAATATAACTGGTAATTATGGCAAGTACCAAAGCATATCCTTGTCATTTGGATTAAAAAGGACTACACATTTCAATATCTTAGCATAGCTCTTGGCAAATGAGAATTTGACAATTATTATTAATAAAACTAAGAAGAAAGGAGAGATAAATAGATGAATAAGTCAATGGATGGATGGATAAATGAATAATTAGATGGATAAAATTCTAGCAAATAAGACGGAATGATTTTGAGAGAGAAAATGAGAGAGAAAGAAAAATGAAGTTTTCTATGTAATAAAAATGTTCTTTAATCTGCACAACTGAAAAATCTCTCAAGCCACAAGAGGCCTGTAGGATCAGACTGTGACCAATAGATAAATAAGTGAGATGCTCATTTTCAAAATCCAGCCCAGCACTTGACTCTGCTGGACATTCACCAGAGTTATTTCAATGTTCTTATTCCCAGTATTATTTGTTAATGCCGACAAGAAGGCAAGGAAAAGATGAAAATTGAAAGAAAAAAAATGCATAAGACTGGAAACTCCATCAAGATAAAAGCTGAACCTACTTTGCTTAACAACAAGTCCCTAGCACAAAGCACAGTTTCTTGTATTTTATAACTTTTTGGTTGGTCAAGGTAGGCCAAATTCTAGAATCTAAATTAAAAAAAAAAATCATAATTTCAACAAGTGAACACTATGATTTTTATCTATTATTCTTGTCATAATCTGTGTGGATTTTTTATTTGGCAGTAGATGTGGGGGAGGGAAGGGCAGTGATGACTCCCTGAAGTCATTTAAACCCCTTTCCATTTTGTGGCTCCACTGTCCCCCATTGGATCCTCTGCCTCTGGATGGCAGACAAAGCAAAAGAGAAAGTGTGCATGGAAGACTACACAGGAGGTTTACAGAAGTAAGCCTTACGCTTACATCCACCTGCACTCCGCTGACCAGAACCCAGACCCAGGGAGACTAGCCATATACCCCGGAGAAAAAAAATGAAACAATATGGTGAATAACTGGTCAGTCTCTGATGCAGGGTTCTCTAAGTAGGTGTTTAATGGAAAAGTGAACGCCTAAAGGAAATGCAGCCCTATAAGTGGATGAGCAGAACTTTACACTGCATATAAACACCTAAGGAGACTTATTGCAATGATTATTTGGTTGGAAATCAGGTTGCCCACCTGCTCCCTGTGGGTGACTTCTCTTGTGAAGCCCATCCATTCCCATAGTGTTCCCAAGGTAGACCTGTTCTACTTTTATACCTGCACTGGTGGCTGTAGCCATTATTCCCAGATGTTGGGTCAGACTGAATTGCTGTGAGTCAACTTTGGACATCTCAACTCGACAATCGAGGGTAAGAAAAACACACAGATTTAATTTTCAGTCAAGGTACCCGAATGATTTATTGACTTTTAAAATAGAAATGTGATGAAACATGTGCCAAGCCCCAGGTGCCAATTGAATAAGCAGTCAGAGCTTTATGGTACTGGAAATGCCATCAAAATCAGAGCACTTATCATAGGTCGGGCTAATATTAAAGAGTCTTATGTATGTGTCTCTGTCCCTGATACCCTAAGAGCATCTAGAGGACAGAAACTGGATTATTCATCTCCGACTCTCCTGCAGGAGAGCTGGGTAGAGTCTTGCACATGATGGGAGGTGCTAGTAGTAGACAACTGTCCTTCTGGTCTACACACCATGTCTAAACTTCATGCAGCAGTGCCCAGCTTGCCTTTGGGAAACCACTTCTCATTTAATATATGAAATGAAGGGTGACTCTATCTCCAGCTTCAGAGTTAGTAATGTGACCCTAGGCCTGATGGATCTTAATAGTCCGCCTGGCACTGTGCCTGAATTAGAGATGTTCACAGGACCCAAGCTGGGTGAATCACGGTCAGCCTCTGTCAGAACGGTTGGGAAACAGTAGGCTTCTTGCTGCTGCATTTTGAAACTATGAGGCTACAAATCTGGGTCTGCCAGCAGCCATTTGGTACCTCACGAGAGATCATGCCTGAAAGTGAAGTCACCATAGAAGAAAATAGATTCAAGGGATAAAGAGAAGCCTACTTAATTTGACAATATTCAAGCCCCTGTATTCAGTTGTTTCTGAAGTTCAATTCCCTTGGACTCTTTCAGTTAAGTGAACTATATATTTCCCATTTTGAGTTGGGTATTAATCCCTTAAAATTGAGAGAGTCCTGGTTAAATAGGTTCAAAATGCTTATTAAATCAAATTAAAATAATATTTAGAATATTTTTATTCTATAGATGCCCTGTTAGGTTTCAACCCAAACCAGGAAGCCTTCCTTGAATTCCTGCCCCTGCTACCTTTGGGCCCAGTTACAGTTCAGTCTGTCTGAGAATGGAGCACTGAAGGAGGGAAGGGGGTACAAAACTCAATCACTCGGCACACCCCAACTACATTTTACAAAAGTGTGTAGAGATGTACTCATTTTCTTCCAACTTCACTGAATCAACTTAAGCTAGTCAAACTGTAGTTTCCCACCTGGGATACATTCATGGCCTCCTGATAACTCTCCGCACTGCAGACTTGCCCTCTGAGAGTAACAAGAATGACCCTAAAATTTAACTTTTTGAATGTCCCCTGCTTATAATTCCCAATGGCTTCCATTGTATTTAGAGTAAAATCTGAACTCTTCACCATGGCCTACAAAGACCTGAATTATGTGGCTCCAACTATCCATCAAATCAAATTACATTTCCTGCCATTCCTTTTCATGTATATGGTTTAGCTTTTAATTCTTCAAACATATCAATCTATTCACTGATTCCTGGTCTTTGACCTTGCTGTTACTTTCCCGGGGAATGCCCTTCTCCTAGCCGGAATGAACAGTCTCAGAAACTTTGGCCCCTGACCCTAGTCTCACTGGACAATTCACCAGTTCCATGACCCTCCATTTGCTTATGTTCATCCTGTGACTTATATGCCTCACTTTTAGCTGCCTAAGAACTTCTTAGTCTCCCTATCTCCCAGTCATCCAAAATATAGCCTTCCCGGCTGGTCTGCATAAGGCCCCATGGCAGAATCAATGCTGCCTCATCTATATTCCTTCAGCATATCATGTATGTAAATATTACACTATGGCACATGGTAATGTAGTCTTTTGTGTACATATCTGAATCCTCTACCAGATCATAAGTTTAACAAGGGCTTGGGTAATGTCTTATTCTAACCTATAGAACCTGGGGCTTAAATACCACTAGCAGCCTTGTAAATGCTCAATGAAGGTGTTTGTTTGTTTTTTGTTTGTTTGTTTTTAAATAAAAGGAAGGAATGACTTTGTGGAGTAAGTTAACCAAGTGCCCTTGGAGTGAATTACTTAGCATTCCTGGCTGCTATTTCATCACCTATAAAATAAATATTTAGCTGGCAGTTCTCAGTCATGGCTGTATCCCATAATCATGTGGGGAGAGCTCAAAAATGCAGGTTTTTGATCCCACTTTTAGGAAAACTCATTCATTCATTCACTTGTTCAATGCATATATATGTTGAGTATCTGCTACTTGGCAGAACTTGTTTTGGGTACAGGAGACCCAGCAGTGAATGAGCCAGGCCAGAGCTCATGGCTTCATGGAGCTTTTATTCCTAGAATCATATTAAGTCATAATTTATTTAGGTCCTGTGACCCTCTAGCATTGAAATAATGGCTTTTCCTGCATTGCCCTCCTGAGTTTGTACCTCAGCCCTCAGAGCTGGGACTCATATATCATTGAAGAGAAGAGAGATTCACTTTTCCAACGTCACATAGGAGCTGGCCTAGGAGCCTGATCCCAAACCAGTCCCAAAGCTGCTCTACTGAAAATACATATGGGAGAGCTCAGTGGAACCACTGTTCAAGGTAGGTCCATGACTTGTAGTATTTGCCACTCACCGACTAACTCAAGCAACAATTCACAAATACCTAGCCAGCATGAACAAAAGCCCTCTCAATAAATATAGCAAGATTGTATATAATCAAATGCTTAAAAACAGAGGAAACTCTGGACCCTCCTCTTTGTCGATTAATGCATTCACTCCTCATGTAACCTGAGAGGTAGGTGTCATTAACTCATTTTACAGATGAGGAAACTGAGGCTCAGACAGGCTTAGAGACATACCCTAAGCCACTCAGCAGTCAGCGATAAAGCAGGAACTTGAACCCACGCTTTTCTGACTCCAAGAAAATGTAAACTTTTAGCTCCCAAGCTTTAAGGTTTCAGTAACAGGGTCTCTCTATACCAACTGTTCCAGAAAACCTCAGGCAAAAATTATGTTACAAGGTAATGGCAGTAACTGAAGAGTGTCCTGCTCACAAAAACCCCTGAGAATGGGCACTGAGGGCTTGAGTCTTTCCATATTATCAGATTTCAACATGAATTCTCCCCAGCAGCGAAACAGCAGCAACCTTCACAAAGGACTTCACAATTGCAAACAGCTTTCCCGTGGAATATCTGATTTTCTTTCCATCGCCACCCAGTGAAAAAGATATTGACCTTGGCATGAAGACTATTCAAAATATTTAACAACTGTTACGGCATGGGCAGACACTGGCCATAGGCACCCAATGTGGCCATACCAAGGCATACCTGCCAGCTCGCAAGTCTGGGTGAGACACTGTCCCACCTGAACTTCTTTCACTGCAGTGACTAGACTGTGCCTCACCAACCTCAGGGCTGTGGTACCTTCTGTTTCCTCCCTAAATACCTTCTCTTTCCTCTCCCTGCCATTTCTAGGTTCCTCCTACTTAATACTTCAGGTGCAGCTCAGAGGTCATCTGCTCAGGGAACTTTCCAGAGCAGAGTCACCATAGTGAATTCTCTCTGCACTCACCTCTACTCTGCAGAGGCTGCTTACTGGGGACCCCTACACCTCCCCCAACAATGGCAGATGGGGAGCTGGTGCATAAATACGCAGCCCCTTGCTTGTCAGTGGGAAAAACTGAAGCATGCTCACACTGTCTTTCAGAGTCTCTAATGGGATCAGTTCCAGCTGCCCATGAGGGTAACCAGCTGGCTGGAGAACAATCCCTTTATTGGCCTCCTTCTCTTTCCTGTCTCACTTCCCCATTTCTCTGTCAGTGTTTCCTGGGATCATCTCCCAAATAAACAGCTTGCACACAAATCCTTGTTAAAAGTCTACTTCTACAAGACTCCAACTACGACAGCTTCCCTGAGCACACAAGCTAAGTCAGATCTTACTTGACAACGTTCACGGGACCCCGTTCTTTTCTTTCATCTTCCTTTGTGGTTACACGTGCATTCACGGAATTATCTGACGCCTGGCTATCTCTCCCACAAACGGATGAGCCCCTAATGTACTGGGCTGAATAATGACCCCTGAAGATATCGATTCCTAATTCCTAGAACTGATAAATGTTACCTTATGTGGCAACAATTTTGTGTGTGATTAAATTAAAGGTTTTTGAGATGAGGATCCTGGATTATCTAGGTAGGCACTAAATTCAATCACAAATATTCTTTTGAAAAAGAAGGCAGTGGAAGATATGATACAGAAGAGGAAAAGGCCATGTGCTCGTAGAGGCAGATCAAAGAATTCTGGCAGCCATCAGAAGCTAGAAGAGGTAAGGAATGTATTTTCTTCTAGAGTTTGCCCATACCTTGACTGCAGCTCATTAAAACTGATTTTGGCCTCCAGAACTGTAAGAAAATAAATGCACGTTGTTTTAAGCCACTAGGTTTCTGGTAACTTGTTACAGCAGCCCTAGGAAACTAACACATCCATAAAGTTAGCTTCCCTGTTCTTTGATGCCTCTGGGTCCTCTCAAGTCCTCTTACCTGAGGCTGAAGCAACAACAGCTGCATCCAAGTCTGTTAAGGATCGAATTGTGTCCTTCCAAAAGATATGTTGAAGTCCTAATCCCCAGTACCAGTGAACGTGACACTATTTTGAAATAGACTTTGCAGGTGTAATTGAGGTAAGATGAGGTCATTTTTTGAAGGGGAGGGAAGCATAATCCAATATTACTTGTGTCCTTATAACAAGAGGTGTGGAGACATACAGAAGAAAACTCTATGTGATGATGGAGGCAGAGATCAGAGTGATATGTCTACAGGCCAAGGAATGCCAAGGATTGCCGGCAATACCAGAAGCTAAGAGAAACACCTTCAGAGGGAGCATGGACTTGCTAACACCTTGATTTCAGAGTCTTTACATCCAGAACTATAAGAGAATAAATGTCTGTTGTTCTAAGCCTCTTAGTTTTTGATACTTTGTTCCAGTAATACTAATACAAAGATTCCAACCCTTTCTATATCTAGATCCAAAGTCAGCAAAAGGTCTGTCTTCAGGTGGCACTGGGAACTTAGACAGAACCCTTGCTAAATTCATTCCTGAAGTATCACAGCCACAGTCTCTCGGTTATTAATTGTTATTAACTCACTCTGTTAATGTGAGGCTAGTGAGCATTATGAAGCACTTTAAGTCAGGATATGGTTTTACTAAAGATGCCATAAGTACCATGAGAAGCTCTGTCATGTTGCAAAAGGCACTATAATTTTGAGATTCATAGGCTTACAGTCAATTGTGGCCACAAACAAGTCCCATAGCCATTATTGGCACCAATCCTGCACTGCTGACCAAGTCAGGCAGTCCTTTCGTTGGGAGACAGTGAGGCCCTTCTCTCCTGCTCTGGTTTCTGCTTGCACATTATTAACATGTAATGAAGAATAGGTTCTCTTTTATTGATCTTCAAACCAGAGCTATGTGTGATGCTGCCTAAGAAAAGCCCCAAAGGATTATTGTTTGATTTTTGTACAGAACAATAATCTCCCTCACCAAATTAGCTGCTGGACTGGTGGGGGTTTCACCTTGAAATTGTTGACAGGGTAGCAACATGGAAATGTCTATATTTGCTAATCCTTGCTCAAATACACATCCCTGCTGTTTGCACCCTGTCAAATGAGTCCCTGGGAAATATCAGGTCGCACTGTGAAGGGGGGGCGGGGAATGCAGCGCAGGAGAGATTAGAACCATGAGAGGACATTGCTGTGCAGCACAAAGTGGTGATGACGGGGTTTTGTCTTTACAAAATGACAAGCTACAATCTCAGCTCTGCCAGCCTTTTTTTTTTTTTTTTTAATCTTCTGCTCTCAAAACATTCCTAGCTAGAAAATCCCCAATCCAAGAATCCCAGAAATTTTGTCTTAGCCATGTCATAGTTTTACTGGTGGCCTTTTATGGGCTGTTTGGTGGTATCTAACCCATGTGTTGACCACTACTCTGTACAGAAAACTCAGGAGTCTGCCTCCCCTCAGTCTGCTGGTGGCTCAGTTCTTTGGCTCAGCCTGAAGTCAGATAAGAAAGTCAATGGCCTTCCAGGAAAGGTTGGATTAGATCACAGGACACAGAGCAGCAGACTTCTCTCTGGAAACTCTGCAAAAGCTTTCAGAGAGTGCCTGGTCTCCTTAAGTCCTCCAGTGGTCCCTAACCTTTTTGGCACCAGAAATGGGTACTCCTATGAGAAGCGCCTGGTGATCTGAGGTGGAGCTGAGGCAGTGATGCTGGCGCTGCGGAGTGGCTACAAATATAGATGAAGCTTCGCTCACTCGTCCGCCGCTCACCTCCTGCTCCTGCTTTGTGTCCCAGTTCCGAACAGGCCAAGGACCAGTAATTGTCTGCAGTCCAGATGTTGGGGATCCCTCCTCTAGAAGCCTGAAGTTCAGGGTTGCAGATCACCTTTCTCTCCAGCCAAGAGCAGACCCACACCATCCCCGGTCATTAAAATGATATGCAAACCCATTTGGGAAAGACATCTCTCAAGGGTGTCCTTTGTTCTCTGCCTTTATGGGAACTGGCTTTTCTGAAATTTAGAGAAATATCCTGTTTCAGGAAAGCAAAACTGAGAGGCCATCTCAAGCCTGTTTATCAGGGAGAAAGGTGATGAAAATCCTCCAGGTGACCTTTGTAGAGAAAAGGCAAGAGACTCAGATTCAGATTACGGATTAAGGTGATCCCAGGTTCTCATAGATTCATCTCTTCTAATTGCCTGTGTAGCATGTCTGTTAAGTCTAGATAAAGCTTACATAGGGCCCAAGGAAAATCCAAGAGGGAGTTACAAAAATGATTAAAATGTTGTAAAATTGGGGTATGGATTGAGGAATTAGGAGTTATTTACCCTGGAAAAGAGAAGGCTGAGGAGGGACATATAAAGACATCATATTAGATTAATTATGTTAATAAGCACACAACCAGCTGGCCTGGAATCTCAACTACTTGGAAGGGAGAATGGATATTGTGGGGGTGCAGGCAGGGGGGTCACCAGTAGATTTAAAATCATTAATTGCCTGCAGAGATTTCTAAGAGGTTCGTTATTGCTGAGTAATACAAGTTATGAATAGGTCAAGTTTGTTTTAATAAGCCCAGACACCATCTACTAAAAATTATTTCCAGCTAAACATGTGATAAAGGCAGTTTTTGTTTTGTTTTGTTTTTTTTGTTTTTGTCCATTGCCACAACCAGAGACATTGGAGGGGTTTCTTATATGGTGTCAGACTCCAGGACTCACCCCTTTTTCAATTCCCCAAGGAGGGTCAGGTTTTAGAAGAGACAATCAGGGGCTCTCACATCCAGGCAGGAAGATGGTGGGAAGAATGTCCCCTTAGGATGATGAGCTGAGCTTGGCCAGAGGTGAGAAAGGTGTCCCCTTGCTCAAGAGAGTCATAGCTTGCCTCTCGTAGAAGTCTGCCCCCTGGTTCCAACTCCTGACCACACTGTGCTCAGTCTTCCTTTCATTCAAGAGGACAATAACTGAGCACTGAGCACTGCCCTGACCTTACAATCCCTGAGCTCTGAGCCTGGACAGGAAGATGGGAAAGAAGGTTTTAATCGTGCAAAAAATAAGGGCATGATTTGAATACTAATGGCACTAATAATCATTATCACAGAACCACTTACTGAGCACATAGTCTGCTCCAGGCTCTCAACTCAGCACTTCCAATATAGAATCTCATTTAATTCTCAAAATAGACCTAAGGAACTATTGTTCCCTCCTTTTTGAAATATAGAAGCCTTCGCCAGTTAACTAATTTGCTCAAGGTTATAGAATCAGTAAGGATTCTGGTGAGATTTGAACTTATGCTTTCTAATACTTAGTCTTTATATATACATATATATATAATGCTGGCTTTTTGATGGAAATTTAGAGCAGCTCATAGAATTTTATATTTGAGAGATAGCAATCACTAGTCCAATTGTCTTTTTTATATTTTTGCTACCCTTGACCTCTCTGCTATTCTGCCTTCCAAAAAAGTTAAAAATGCAGAGATCCTTGGTTCCTACACCCAGGAACTATGCTTTGATTGACCTTGCCTAGGTTAGAGAATCTGCCTCTTTATTTAGCACCCCAAATAATTCTAATGTGGATAATGCTGGGACTGAAAATTGAGGAAATCCCCTAAAGCTGACTTCACTTGACTTTTTCTTGTCAAGCATCCTTTGCCTCCCCTACACCCCCCCCCACACACACACCTTCCTAGGATCCTATTCACTCAGTAAAACATTTACTAAGTACCCAGGTGAAGTACTTAGTAAATAAAGAAGGCTGCCCTCATGCAGCTCAGAGTAGAGCAGACAAAAAAAGACAAACTCTTGACCTGAATGAAGCTAAATATAAGGGCAGCCAGAAAGAGAAGCGAAACCCTGGGGCAGTTCACTAGAGGAATTGATGGCTGAGACTTGAAACCAAGGAAGGCTTCCTAGAGAGTGAGCTGCCTTGGAACAGGTGGTACCTGCACAAGGTAACCCCAGGCAATGCAAAAGAAATAGTCAAGAACCTGAGAGAGCAGGAATTCAGCCATTTAGCTGGGTCTTTAGGGGTGGGATGAGACAAGGTGGTAGAAGAATTAAACACTGATGCAGGCTCACGGTGTTCTTTAATGCTGAATTTTATCAGTAGCTATTGAGAAAGTTACCTGAGAAAAACATGGGGAGTGGGAGTGGTTAAGGCAATGAGTTTAGGGGCCATAGCAATTGGCCTGGTAAGAAATAATGAGGTCCATTTGCATAGGTTATTGGGCAGGATTAGTTAGAGAATACCAAGCAAGTGCTCATATTAAACTTTTCTTCATTTACATATAAGTAGTATCAATGCTAATAACAAATCACTGAAGTGAGTCCCAGAAAAGAGCATTCTTATGTAATATTTTTGTTAAGGTATGTGTTTCAAAGTAATAAAATGATATGTATTCCATAATTTAGACTGTCTCTGAATTATACCAGCCTTTAACTAATAACTAAAAATTAATGAAGATTGACCATTTTGATACAGGAAGGGTTATTATCTTCTAAGGTCATGCTACATAATGGCATTACTCTATAGAGGTTGAACATTCAGTAAAGGAAAACTGCTGGATATTCTTATGCTGGTAAAAAAAATATATAGTAAGGTTAGGTGAAATAATCTGACACTATCTGTCCTTCATGAGAAGGTTGGAGTGTAGGAAGGCAAGAGAGCAGAGTGGTTAATGTTGAGGTCTCTGAATTAATATCACATGGGTTCAAATCCAACATTTATTGCCTAGAAGCTATGTGATGTTGAGAAAGTGATCTAACTTCTTTGAACTTCATTTCCCCAGGCATAATTAACAAGAGCTCCTCATTCAGAGCACTGTTGTGAGGATTAAATAAAATCATGTCTTTGAGGCACTGGCCACATAGTAGGAACTCATAAGCATTATCTATCATCATTATCACAATGCATAATTTCTGAGTTCCTAAACTTGAGAATGTTCTTGTGTTTCATCAACAGCAACGAATGATGGGAAGAGCCGCAGCCAGAGACCGTAGCACTGGAATCTAGTCTCGGCTTTACCATGGAAAAGGTGGATGTCCCAAGGAGAGCCCCTTTAGGTGTCTCTGAGCCTCAGTTTTCTTGTCTCTACAATGAGAAAATAGGTCTATATTGGAATTCTAAATCCATTTTTTAGAGCCGTCCTCTTTTTTATCAAATGAAATCTCCTCCTAAACCCAAATGTCTAAAACAGATAAAACAGTTACCCTAGTTGAAGTTTACTCCCAGTGCTGGAGTCCCAGTTTGTTTTTTCACCTTTTAGGGCCCAAGTCCCCCCTTCTCAATGCTAGACCACTGTAGAACACTGTTTAAAAACTATGGGATTAGTGTCCTCTAATATCACTTGGGGTTCTTAGATTCTGTCCTCATGGGAAGAGATGATCAGGGGCTGTCCAAATGGCAAGGTGAGACAAAGTCTGTGATAAACCCTGCAAGATCTTGTAAACTGCGTGCCCTGCACAATCATAATTATAACCTCCACGCGGCAGTCACTTACATGCCGCTCTTTCACATTGATTCCTGTTAGAAGACCTGGAGATGGAAGTGGAAAATGCCAGAGGGTGTTAGACAGAATGGAATGCAGATGACTCTCCCAGACCTTCAGCTGCAATGTATCATAACACTGATACTGGACAGGAAGTCAACCTTGTTTGTGTACCAGCTTTTTTTTTTTTTTAATATTGGACTAAGAAAAAAAACAGGTGAAAATTTATAAGATATACCAAATCAGTTCTTTCAAGCATGCTTAGAATGGGATTGCTTAATTCTAAAAGATTATATATATATATATATATTTATATATAGATCAAATATATAAAGTATATGTGTGTGTGTGTGTGTGTGTGTGTATTTTAAAGGTAGTCTTTTTCAGTCTATCCTAACCTATATGTCATCAAGGTCAGAAGACAGTGCTGAGTTTAGAACAACACTTCATAGATTTTTCAACCTCACAGCCTCATCTGGAGCCCTTCTGGTGAAAAAGAACTGCTATTTTTCACAAACTCATTCCTTTCTTGGGCAGCTCTATCTGTTATGGCTTTCTTCGTTGACCTGAAATCTGTCTGCCTATGATTTCTCCCCCATTAGTTCTAATTCTTCTCTCAGCAACATAAAGCAAGATAGCCACCCTTGCCTTCCAGACACACCTGGGTAGAGCTGCCCAGGACCCCCGCTCCAGTGTGTTTGGAAGGCAGGACTTCTGCTACATGGGGCCTGCGAGGAAGATCATTAAACCAAAGAGAATCACTTCAAGCCATAAATTCCAAAGAAATTTGCCCCATCGGGTTTTGGACTCGCTCGGCACCCATCACTCCTACCTTCTTTCCTATTTCTCCCTTTTGGAATAGAAATGTCTATCCTATGTGTGTCCCACCATTGTACTTTGGTCAAATTTGCCTCAGGATGACTTGTACCTTGAGTATCACCCTTATGTGACTTACATGATTTTTAGGTGAGACTTTGGACTTTACTCTTTTGAGTAGATGCCGGAACAAGTTAAGATTTGGGGGACTATTGGAAGTGAATAAATGTTCTCCTGTCATTTCCTGGTGTTTGGACGATACATATTACTCTTTGACTCTATATAGCCTGGCGGCAGCATATACCACTGTGTATTCTGAGTGGCCAGTGCCTGTATTGCACTGCTTGTCAAATACGTACATTGAATATCATCATATCTATGCCTATTTCCCAAAGATGTTTATAGATCCCTCCTCATGTTCCATCTCTACAACAAAGTAAGTCAGCTGGCCCTCTTTCATAACTCATTAGAGATGGCTTTTGTTCAGTTAATGGGGAAAAAAATCAAGCATGGAATTGGTGTTAATTAGTTAAGCTGGATACAACTAAATTAACTACTTGACTAAATTATTGTACCTCCGAGTTTATGCTTTAGGAGCAAAGCAACTGTCTGTGACAAAAGCTATTTTCCTGCCGAGCAGCGGATGGTACACACTTCAGTTCTCCAATCTGTAGTTTCTGCAACACTCCCTAAATGAAATATCATTTTGCTTTTGATAAAAGAGAACTCACTAAATGTAGAACCAAATGCAAACAAATTTTCTAACTTTAGAATGGAGGTGGAAATTAAATAGCCAGACAAAAAGATTTGATTTTGAAAATGTGATCAGCACATATACTTAATTCACTGAGAACATTCTAAAACAAAAATATCCCCTGTCCTTCCAAGCATTATCTCAAATTGGAAATCCCTACTACTATATTGCCTGCTCAGACCCCACATGGTGTTCTGTCTCCTCGTTGTCCTTCTTGTTATGACTACTGGGCAGTCACAGGCTCCTCTCTGCTCCAGGGCTTGCTATACAGCTCTTTCCTCACCTTCCATGACCACGCAGCTTCCTCCAAAGTTACTCCCTATCACATCTCTCTAGCTCTTCAGAACACTTACTGGGCATTGCTCTTATCTTGTTAATTGTTCATCTATCACCTATCTCCCCCATGTGTCTTATTTATCGGTGTATCTCCAGTGCCTCAAATGGTGCCTGGTATATAATAGGGTTGAATAAATGTTTGTAGATGGGAAGAGGAAGGGAAAAAGGAAAATAGGGAGGGAAAGGAAAGAAGGAGAGAGGAAGGGAAAGAAGTGAAAAAGGACAAAGAGAAAGAGAGAAGGAAGGAGGGAGAGAGGGAAGGATGAAGGAAGAGTAAGAGAAAGAGGGAAGGAGAGAGGGAGGATAATATGAGTATAAACTTAATTTAAGGCTGCAGCCCACAAAGGAAAACACTATTTAATTCATTAAATACACCAGATGACCAAATCTGTTGAAAAAGCATCTACACCTTTCTAATGCAGTGAGAATTCACTTGGCAGAGAAACGATGATATCTTGCAGATCATAAACAAAATGAAAAGCACAAGCAAGGACATCTTCTCTCCAGAATTATGCAAGGTTGAAATAAACAGAGCTTCTTAATTCTCTTGGACCATGATTGATTTTTTAAGTCTTTAAATTTGAAAACTTGAAGACTAATTTTGACTAAAATATTTGCAAGAAAGAAGCTGACATGTGTCATGAAATATGTCCCCACCAAACAAAAAAAAATTAAGTGGAAAATGTATTAATTTTCTGAATGAGTTTCAGGCTCATCAGCCCAGTGGAATTCCCACTGCTGAAATGAGCCTAACTCTGCAATCACAAACTAGTTGAGGAAAGATTCAGATGGGGACGGCTGGAAGCCAAGCTAATTTCCGGGAACCCTCTTGCTTCGCACATGTACCACTAGAGGCGATTGTATGGCTGTGCTAATGAGACATTGTATTAGCATATTGAATTCTAATTGATACATCTCTGAATATCCCCTTACTGGAGAGAAGGAAAGAGAAAATCAAATCTTAAATAAAAATATACTGGACATCTCACCTGTTCATTGGGGCTCCCGGAAGCGCAGTTGTACCTTGTCCCTTGTGCTGATACACACCTGACAGTCCATCATGAAATAATGGTCCAGAAAAAGCCTATTTGCCTATATCCTACTGACTTTGTGGTAAGGAAGACTGTTACTATCTCTGGCTTTCCTATTTGATAAATTGCAGGTTTTGACACAGGTGTATGGTGGGTCTCACCGGTGCCCATGAGAATAGAAAGAGGAAACCATCTATTTGCCTGTCTAGCTAGCGCTGCACTGTCATTCACCTTCCTCACGTCCCAGTGAGGCAGCAGCTCATCCAGCAAATATATCTGCCTCCCCAGTCTGTAGTGGGTGTATCCAAATATCCTGTGCTTGATTTGTTAAAATTAATAAACATTTATTAAGTTGTTATTGTACGCTAAGAACTCTGCTAAGCACAGTTCAGGCACTATCCCATTTATTTTGCACGATCCATGATATAGACATTATTCTAGCCATTTAGCAGATCAGGAAACTGAGGCTCAGGGAGGTTAAGTAAAGTCAGTCATTTTAGTACAAAGCAGAGACTAAAGAGCCAGAGCAGTCTGATCAATATCCTTAGCTCTTGATAACCCTGCTTCCTCCTCCGGGATACCTTCCTGGATTCCCAGGTCAGGATTAGGAACCCAGATGTGGCTGACTCTATAGAACTTGTTCTTAAGCAGTTCTCCTCAGCACCCACCCTGGGACAGCACCAACTGCAAGGCACTGAAATAACCAATTTGCTTGTCTACATCCCTTAATTAGATTCTGAGATTTGGAAGAGTAAAGAATGGGCCTTAGATATCATTGTAGTTCCTTTGCTTAGTCACTGTCAGTGTGGAATGAATGAATGAGTGAATGAATGAATGAAAAGAGTATCTACCCAAAATGAAATTGAAGTAATACTTAGATAAAATTGAACAACATTACACAAAAGTTAACAGGCAAGAGAGAGCCAAAGTAGTCTCAACGGACACAGCCTTAATGTTTCATTCAGTAACATCTATAATTCAAACCCAAATTCAGCAAGATAGATGCCCCAATCAACGTGTTCAAACCACACTAGAGACATTGTGTCCCCCCAAGAGCCTGCTGTGGCCTGAGGGCTGTTTCCACAGGGCTAAGAGCACCCCACTCCATGTCGGCCCCATCCCCACCTGTTTATGTCTGACTTCCAGTTTTAGAGTTTAGGGACATTCAAGCCATGCTGCCCACCTTTTTCAAAGGCTTGTTTCCAGTTGTGGCAGTGTGATGGGGGTTTTATCTGGTGCTGTTGTAAAGGAGGACTGGGGATGAGAAAGAAAGCATAAAAATGGGATGCCTCGAAAATAGAAATTGGAAACAGATAAAAGTGAAACCGAACGCAGAGGCATCTATAATACAAATGCCTCAGGAATTTCTGAAGCTACCAGTGCTAGAGGGGATTGCATTCTGGGTCCAGGCAGCACAAATGATGCTCTCTCCGACTGGCTTCCCACAGAAGAAACTACACACTGCTGTAAGTAGGCGTCGGCCCTCTCTGTGCAGGGGCAGAGAGGAAGAGGGAGGCAGAAGGTAAATCTATGAGCTAGGATTTAGAAGGAGCGAAAGCCATTTTCTTATTGTTTACAAAACTATTTTTACGGATTTTCCTGTCTCAGGCAATGAATCCTCAGACTTAGCTGTCATGTGCAAGTAGCGTATTGAACAGGTGATTCCAGGAAGTAGTGATATGGAGGTGGGAAGTGACATGGAGGTGAGAAGGAAGCCAATAAAGCATTATCAGTCTAACTACCACTGTAGGCATCAATCCTGCTAGGGACTCAGAAATGGCATGGAACACTCCCCAGAGATGTGCCTCCAAGGAGCAAGGGAGCTGGCGGAGTTATCCTCCAATCCTTACTCGTCCTTGGTTGAGGGCTGCTGCCAGGGTGCGAGTTCCCGGCACTTCTGGCCTGGCCTATATGCAAGCTGAGAACGCTCCTGTAGCCAGAGCAAGAGCTCAGGCAGAGTGTTTCCAGGGTTTGTAGTGAGGAGCCGCCAGAAGGAACGTTGAGTGAGGAGTGAACTGAGTGGGACACTGACAGGGTATGCGGTAGGCCTAAATTACGTTACATATATCTTATGACATACTATGTGTTTGTATAGTGTGTTATCAAACACATGTATACATACATATCTGAGTGTATTAGTGTTTATTTGAGTGGAAGGGGAAAAATGTAGGTAACGGGTTAGTTCTGCATATACAACAGCATCATTAATTGACACCATAAATATTTATGGAGCACTCACTAGGCGATAGCCACTATTCTGTGAATGGGAATACACTATGACCAAGCTGAACAAGGTCCCTAAACACATAGAGCTTATTTTTCAGTTGAGAGACAGAAATATATAAATCAACTTAGAGAATATATTTTTATCAGGATAAGTGCTGTAAAGAACACTGAGAGGCAAGAGAAGTTCTCAAGGTGAAAGCGAAATTCTTGCTGAGATGTGACTGATAAGGAACTAGGTAGGTAAGCAGTAGGAGTTCCAGCCTTCCAGATGGAAAAAATAGGGTACACAATGGCCCTAAGCTAGGAAGAAACTTGTTATCATCTTCATATTTTTATATTTGCAAATTTCCTGCAATGCTTATGTATTATTAAAATTGGAGGGGGAAATACAATAAAATTATTTTTAAAATCTTCTTGGAGTAAGAGAAAGAAAATCCAAATGAAGACTTTATTGATTCTTAGAAATTTGACTGATACAACATTCCAAAATCGGTCATCTGCGGGAAATCAGAAAGCCTCCATTAACTTCTCTTAATGGATGGCAGGTCCAGAATCAATCGATAAGTATTTATGGAGCCTGTACTGTGTAAAAGGCACTGCGTTTGGGCCCTAGGGAGCACTGAGATGAGCAAGACAGTGATGGGCTGTCATGCTGTCTGTGTCTCGGAAGGGAGGTGGAGATCATAGGAAACCAATTCTATGATTAGACATCTTATGGTGAGAACTATGACAGAGTACAAATAAAGTGTCCTAAGACTAATCTAGCCAGGGGCAAATTTAAGAAGGCTTTCTGAGGTAGAAGGCATTTGTGCTGGGCTTGAAAGTGAGTAAACTTGCCATGGTAACAAAGGATGTTGCAGGCAAAGAACAGTACAATAAAGGCAAACAGAGGGAAATTGCAACTCGCATTGGGGAATGAGTAACCTAGAGTGTCTAGAAAATCTGGTTCTTAGCAGAAGACCAGGTGGGAAAGATTGGTGGTATGGAATCACAGAGTGCCATAGCAATGGTCATTTGCTGGTTTGCCAGCTACTCATCCATTTCTCTGCTTCTGATAAAAATGTTCCAATTTTCTTGGGGAACCTCCTTACCCCTGTGCAATCTAAGTTGATGTGGTTGGGTAGAACTGACTACCCAATATCTCTGGCTTCAGAAGAGGCACATGACTAAGGTCTGGCCAATCAGAGCATGCTATCTCCATGTTTATATCAATTGGTTGAAGAATGGACACACTGAGAGCCAATTA
Organism: Rousettus aegyptiacus; assembly: GCF_014176215.1. NCBI lineage: Eukaryota > Metazoa > Chordata > Mammalia > Chiroptera > Pteropodidae > Rousettus > Rousettus aegyptiacus. The sequence goes on along the minus strand of NW_023416289.1, from coordinate 25,430,484 downwards.
ACTTGAGCTCATTGATTTGGATTGAATGTGTTGGGAAAAGAGAAATCCTCTCTCTACTGGAGCTGCTGAGGGGATGGATTGTAAGTCTGAGACTGCTGCTGGGAGCCACACTACCACCATGATAAAAGACACTTCATTAGAATGGAGCTAACAAAGAGGGAAGGATATCTGAAAGAGAAGCAGATATATTTTTTTAATGATAACTTTTAAGATCAACACTAGGTTTTCCAGTTGTTGAATGTAATAAACCTCCTTTATTTTGGGGGGTAGATTTCTGTCCTTTGCAACCAAGAGCCCTAATTAACATACCACACTAAACATACACCTGTTGAAAGACTGATTCATGAATGTTCAGAGATACTTCAACCATGAAAGCTAAAAGCTGAAAACAACCCAAAAGTCCACCAACAGATGAATGGATAAATAAAATGTGATATATTTATTATACTACTACTCAGTAACAAAAAGGAATAAACTACTGACACATTCAACAATATAAATAAATCTCCAAAATATTACACAGAATAAAGAAAGTCAGACACAAAATACTGTATGATTCCATTTATACAAAATTCTAAAAAAAAAAAAAAAAAGAAGAAGAAAGAAAAAAGAATCTAATCTATAGTGACAGAAAGCCAATCAGTAGTTGTCTAAGGCCAGAGGCATGTGTGGGGGATAGCCTGAGAAGGGGCACAAGGGATTTTTTTAGAGTGGTACAAATATTCTATATCTTTACTGTGGTGGTGGTTACACTGGTATATAAATTTGTCAAAAATTATAAAAATGTATTCTTAGTGGGTGCATCTTATTGAATATAAACCTAATAAAGTTAATCTTTTAAAAAACAAATGCAAAATAAAAACATTTTCAGACAAAAATCTAAGCACCATTCTAAAGAGTTTTTATAATATCATATAGAAAAGAAAGAGCCAATGAAGGTTTTTCAGATGAGGATTTCCTCTACTCAGCGCTGTTTTTTAGAAGGTCCATATGTTGTCAGAGGTAAGGTGTAGTGGATTAAAAGCTTAGGTATCCGGGCAGAACTCTCCAGGTTCAAATTGCAGATCCGCCCTTGTATGACTTTGGATATATTACACAACTTCTCTGTGCCTCAGTTTATTTTTCTTTTCATTTATAAAATGAGGTTGAAATCTTAGAGGGTCATTAAGAAGACTGAATGACAACGCATGTCAGAGAAGAAGGAGGAGGAGAAGAGGAAATCAAAAGTCAGAAATGTTAAGTGTCTTAGTAATAGTGATGGAAATATCAATTGGATGGGGGAAAAGATAATGGCAAAGGGACTATAGGGTTTGTCTAAGAAAAAGTGGACCTTGGATTGGGGTGGTGTCCATGAAAATGAAAAGGAGATATGGATTTGAGAAAATTTTCAGAGGTAGAGTCAACAGGATTTGGCAACTAGTAGATGGTAAGGAAGAGGAAGAAATAAATTACTCAGAACTTTCTAACTTTGGAGGTTGAGGGGATGTTAATGCTATTAGCTGGGGTGAGAGAGAAAAAAACAGGAAGAGGAACTGACTCATGGTAAAGATAACAAGTTCACTTTTAGCTACATGGAGCTGAAGCTGATCTCAGAACAGCAGGTTGAAGATGTCCAGTATGCATGGAAAGTAATACTTGCAATGGTGCTTGCAAAGCTTGGTGAGAAAAAAAAATCAGCCACCATGAACATATGACCTTTTTTTGTAGTTTTAGAGATCAAATTAGTGTTCTGAATAGTACTCACTGTGGATAATCACTATCTATTGAGAAAACAAGGCTAGATTTATTGGGAAGTCATACCAGAAAGCAATTAAACTGTATCCTGTCAGCAATGCCATCAGTGAAATCTTACATGAGGGCAAAGAGGAAAGTAAGACAAATCAGGATTAGAAGCTATGATGTTCCAACAGCAGCTTTCTGTAGATGCTTGCAGAATTCTAGCATACTACTTATTTGAGAATCTGAGAAATGATTAACATTTAACCCCCAGTCTTAACTTACACACATTTACATTAAAAAATAATTAGCCCAGACTTTTGTGATGATAGGTTTGAATTGATTGTTTGAAAAAAAAAAGTTAACTTCCGCTTATACACTGTAAGTTTTCACAGGCGAGGGTGCTTCCAGGATTCTCCTCTGGCATAGAGGGTTGGTGACATTTCAATTGTAGTGATCCTCAAAGTTTGTCCTACAGAATATTATCTCATGAGATGTTCTGTGAACAAAAGTTTCCATGACTAAGTAGATTTGGAAACTGCTGCACATACTAACCCCTACTAGAGTACTCAGGATGCTCATTCACATATTAAAGGCTCTGAGAAATCCTGCAAGAAAAAAAGACTATCACTTACCTTTGTTTAACTTAGGTGTCCCCCAATTTGTTTAGTCATATGTAGCTTTGATTCCATAATATTTTCCAGCATCCTGAGGAACTAATATCCATAAAGTATTCTTTGGTTAACCCTAGAAAACGCTTCCATGGGCCATACTTCTAAACTAATCCAACTTCTATAGTACGCCAATCTTAGCTAATTTGGAATAAATGAACAATGCTTTCTGTTTGGCAGCTTGGAGGCAAGTGCCCAGCCAACTAATTGACTGAATCATTGTATTTCCCTTTTCAGAAGACTGTTGAGACATCAAGTTAGTACCACCTACATAGGCCTGCGCAAGCTGTTATATTTACTGTTTATGAAAACTAGATTGAACATTCCTCTCTCAAAATGACACTTGGCATAGAATATAAGAGAGTGTCTTAATATTCTGTTGAGTTTGTTCTATGACATTGTTTAGAATTGTGAGTAACAGAAAGAAACACACTAAAAGTCTATTTATAGATTAAGTAAAAAAATATGCATACTGGTTACATTTAGGTTTTAAAAAAATTTCTTAATCACTATGAAGACTGTTTCAAATACATTCCCTTAAACATCTTTTCTAAAAGTTTCCTAGCAGAAAAGAACACCTCTGGAAGGTAGAGTTAAGAAATATAGAAAGAAGTAGTCATGCTAATGAAGTAAAGATTGGGAAATGGGACCTGGGAACCAACTGTCTTACCTTCTGTACCCTTGAAATCAGTCTCATCTCAGCCTGTGTTGGGTGGAAATTAATATGATTAGATGGCTTCCTTCCCTTCCACCTGCATAGCGTGTGTTCTCAGAAGTGTGGAAAAGACTGCTCCCCTCTCACTAAGTGGTCCTCCCAGAAGCCTAGACCTCAGATGCAGTGGAGATGAGCAGCCTTTCTAGCATGATAACCTTAGGTAAACATCGATGACCCTCCCACCCTAACTGCAGCCAGATTCTCATTTCATCAAAAGAGTTCATGTCTCTCCTCATATGAAAACAGAAGATGTTAGTAATATCTACCTTCAACAACCAGAGTATTTGAGGATCAAATGAAACAACAGATGTCAATGTGTTTTGTACAGAAAACATAATAAATTATTATTAGCATGAAGATTTTCTTTCCTCTTAAACCAGAGGTTGGCAAGTTATAACCCATGGGTCACATCTGTTGTGTAGTCCAATTTTGTATAGCCTGTAGACTAGAAATGTTTTTATTTACATTTTAATGGATTATTAAAAGAAAAGGAGAAGGAGCATGAGAGAGAGAATAAGGAGGAGGAGAAAAGCAGAAAGAGGAGAATATGCAACAGAGCCCATATGTGACCTGCAAAATCTAAAATATTTATTATCTGTCCCTTTATAGAAAAGAGTCTGTGGATCCTGTCTTTAAAAAAAGAAAGAAAGAAAGAAAAACCACCTATTTATTTGCCTTCCTATAGTAGATTCAAAAGTGGCCCTAATTTTTCACTGCTCCCTGTGTCATGCACCTATTCAATGTCCTCTCACTTTGACACTGGCTTCAGCCATGGGGAGTTTAGCCAATGGAATGCTTGCCAAACAGGCTTGAAAGCAACAGTAGGATTGTGCCTCTTGTGCCTCTGCCATTAGTCTGAGAACATGCCAAAGCTAAACCTGCCACAAAATGGGAGAGTCGTAGGGTAAAGCCAAGGCACCCTAGTCATCACAGCCAAGGCCAGCAGCGATCAGCCAATAGTGAGCTGACTCCAAGATGTGTCAGCAAACCCAGCTAAGATCAGAAGAGCCACCCAGGTGACAGATGACACCCCATGCATGGGCAATAAATGCAACTTGACATACGCTACTGAGGTTTTGCTACACAGTAAAATCTTCTTGATATGCTTTCTTTCTTTTCTCCCGCCACCTGCAGAGGGCACCCAAGAATACATTATTCTTTGCCTTAGTCTTCACAGAAAGCAAGTTTTTCCTACTAGCTCTCATCTTTGCTTTTGCATGTAAGCATATGCTTGAGACCCATGGACTCTCCATACCTGGGAGAGAACATCAAAGACTGTAGAGAAGGCATAGCCTTGGAGTTAGAGCTCTCGTTTTTACCAGTGCTCCAATCTTTCAGACTCTGGACATGGTATTATCAAGCCTATATCACTAGCTAGAACCTGCCTATGCAAGCTGAACTCCATGAGTTTTCATTCATCCATCTATTCATTCATTTATTCAACTAATGTTTCTTTGTAGTTCCTTTGTGGCAAGCACTGTGCTAACACTAACATACAGCTCCGACCTGAAGGAGCTCATCTGTGGGGTGGGTTGCATCCTCCAGTCCTTTTTCTTCCTCACCAGACTTGCCACGATGGAGTACCAGCAGATAGTGTAGCTCCATAACTTTATTATAATCTGTTTTCAATAGTGCAAGTTCAGATTATATATAAATGTGTGTGTGTGTGTGTGTGAATTCAACACCATTTGGTATGTTTAGCATGAAAAATTCAAACACACACACACACACACACACACAAAAATGCCTTGGCTTCTTTAAAGGTGATTTAATAACATTAAAAGACAATATAGAATTAGAGCCACAAAGCCTCATCATTTTCTCTGTAGGGAGATCTCTATCTTCAGTACCTGGAAACATGGATGAACTGTTATAATAGTTAACTTTGCTCAAGCGACCTTAAGATTGAAACATAAATGTATAATTCTTCTTTAATGACATAGTGTAGTGATTTTTAAATATGTCCACAAATTCTTTGACAGGTCTCTTTCAAGAGGTGAAGCTTAATTCCTCTCCCTTTGAGTGTGGAGCTGGACTTGGTGACTCGCTTCTAATAAACGGAGAGTGATAAATGTGATGGTGTGTGACATCTAAGATTAGGGCATAAAAGACATTCTGGTTGTTGCCTTGCTTTTCTCTCTCTGGGATATGTCGCTCTGAGGAAAGCCAGTTATCATGCTGTGCAGCTGCTCTAGCAGTCCTATGGAGAGGCTGATGTGTGAAGGAACTGAGGCTTCTTGCCAATAGCCATGTGAAGGCACCATCTTAAATGCAGATCCTCTGGCCCCAGTCAAGCTGTTAGATAAGACTGCAGCCATGGCTGACATCTCGACAGCAATATCATACAAGACTCTAGACCAGAACCACCTCATTAAGCTGTTCCTAAGACAACAAACATGTTTTAAGCCAATGGGATTTAGGATGATTTTTATGTCACCAATAGATAATTAATACATGTAGATAGCATTAAATGATTAAAACGAGTCATAGCTGACCTAATTGACCTGAGAACAAAGAAATCATGGGACATAAATGGGAAGAGTCTTATATCCTACTTTCTTTGATATCAGCCTACATTTTTCTGGTGAAATGGGTCATAGGAGTTCTGATTTTGTTCCTGTCACCTACATTAATGAGTCTGTTCACACATTTGTTGCTATCAAAACCAAAGGTGCAGTAACTGACTGGATATTAAAGGTGACATCCTTGTTGCTATGTCAAAGACCTCGTGACTATTAAAATTTCTTAAATTTGCAAAACAAAAGTTCTCATTAATTTTTACTTTTGAACATAACTAAGGTTTACTTTTTGTTTAACTGGCATAGTTTGTTACTTTTCTGATTTTTTTAATAGAAAGTAGCAATTAATTTCTATCTGAAAAATCTAGAGTGAGTGGCACTTGTTTTTTCAGTAAAGATGATTTTTTATACTCTATCATGGGAATGTGAATGGAATCAGTCTCAAATGCAACACAATAGATTGTGTGCAAAATAAGTTAATAAATGTTTACATCATTTCTTTCCTCTTTTAGGAGCAGTCCAGAGATTTCATTCAGGATTTCAAAAGGATCTGTGATCACCAAAGGATTAACAGGCACAAATCCAGGGGTCTTCCCTTGACAATCCTATTTATTTTACAGAGAATAAATGTTACCTGTATTTCAGGCTGGGGTTATGGGAGAAGTAACTTTTAGAAAAGCATTAGAAAGGCTTAGTGTTGTGGAAAGAATTGACAAATGTGTATAGATAAGGAATATATTTGGCAGGCTGGTAGATTTGGGGTTTTTATCTGCAAGGCTGCTTTAAATGGGTTATGGTTGATTTAACTCTGTGTTTAATGTCACTCAATATGTTGTATATAATCTGTTAAAAATTAAATGTACTCTCTTATAAATCCAGAAGTTATTCAGCTCAATCCTATCAGACTGCAGTGCACAGCATTGCACCCTCATGTTTAGATCTCCTGCTGTTCCAACTCAATGGAGAATCAATCAATGACAACAATCACGTTTCTAGCAGGAGTTCAGTCAGGTGCTTTGACCATAGGTCAGCAAAACAACTTCCTGTCCCTGAAGAGCCTTATGAAGCTTGGGTGGGCCCAGACAAAGTAAACCTAACCCAACAATGCTGTCAGATTTTCCTCTCCTGGACTCTTAATTCCAAAGCTACTTTGGGAACAGGATACACAAAAGCCAAGGGAGGGACAAGAGGTGAAGTTTCTCTCGCTCAGCCCTGGAGTCAGATGCTAACTCTGATAAAGATAAAAAGAAAGGTTGAAGGGAGAGGAAATGGTGGAAAGTAGAGTTATAAAAATGTTATTAAACCCCTCTGGGGACCAAAGTACTGAGTAGGAGATAAAAAATTAGACATGAAAAATTGATCCTTGCTGTCATATAATGTATAGTTTTTTTGAAGGACTACAGAAATATCCATAAAACAACAGACTGAAAAAGAATTTGGGATGTTGTAAATATCTAATATGTCACTAGATTAAAGAAATATGCTGGCAACTGGGAAAGACTAAAGGAGGAATAAAAATGAATGGTAGATATGACACAGTTTTCCACTTTTGAGCCTATGACAGACAATACCAATTAATCCCAGAATTCTTTCCTATTAAGCCTAAATATGGCTCCAGAAACTTCTTTATACACATACTGGGTAACCCTACCACTCAGTCTCATCTGGTTTGTGAGATTTTTCCCCCCCAAATTCACCTAAATTTTCTAAATATACTTGAATTCTTTGGTTCAGAGGACTGAAACACTAAATGGTCACTTCCAGAAGTATAAGGATGTTGGGATGTTGTACAGGTTATAGAATAGGGAAGGCTGCCAATACACATTTAGAAAGGGGTAGAATTCTTAGTGATCAAAAAGGAGAAAGATACAGCCATAGCTTCCCCCGCAGCAAGGAAGGAAAAACAGTATAGCAGAGACCTCTGCCAGACCAAGGTATCTATTGTTTGAATAATCTGTAATGGACGATGTGGCATGTTTGGGAGAGACTGGTAGGAATATGCTTGCTTTTTAACCAGGGGTTCTCTGGGAGAATATAGTAAAATAAAACTAATAAAATTTGTACTCACCACAATTCCAACCAGTTCAGTCTTGGATTCCTGAAGTCTAATCACTTTAGAAAGCTAAAGCCACATACAAGAGGGATCTATCATCCCTCTCCCATATCTAATTTTCTTCAGCACTTTCTAACTGATGAATAACAGGCAACACCAACTACTCAACATGGCAAGCCAGAAATTGAGAAGTTATATTGGACATCCATCTCTCTAGCAGCTTCCATATTTAATCTACCATTGTATCATGTGGCTTTTACCTCCTAAGTAACTCAAAATGCCTTATATCTTACTCTATTTCTACTGCAGCCATGCTAAGTCAAGCCTCCATCACAGTTTATCTGAATATTGCAAAAGGTCCCCATCCATGCTGGTCATCTCTAATCCATTTCCTACCCTCCAACCAGAGAGCTCTTTGTGAAATGTAAATCTTTAATATTGCCACTTCCCTGTTTACCTTTCATGGACTCCCCATTTCCCCAGGCATGAAGTCTGGAATGTGGAACAAGGTCCACAGGACCCCTCCGCCACCCAGGGTCTGGACTATGCCTACTAGGGCCCGCTTCAGGTTCCTGACCACTGAGCTGCTTTTAGTTTCAAGAACAAATCACACCTGCTCCAGCCACTATGACTTTGTACATGCTATTCCTTCTGCCTTGGGATACGTAACTCCTCTACCACCTCCGGTTTCCACACATTCCACACACACACACACACACACACACACACACACACACACACACACACATTCATGTGTTTCCCTTTCAAATCTGAGCTCAAGTCACCTCATCAGAGAACAGTTCCCTCTATAAATAATCAGTTTTCAGCATTTGTTTTGCTCATGAAAAATACCTAAAAAAACTCTTTTATAAAAACTCCTCCTTCCTAGAACTTACCACAGCTGTATCCCCTATACGCATAGGGATAACGGCATCTTCCTCCCTCCCTCTTGTATCCCCTGGGTTTGCCTACTGTAACTCTATAAGAATATTTTTGAATGAATAAATGAATGAATTGTACTAGTGGTAAACTTAGTCAGCAGGCCTTTATTTAAAATTTGGAATTCTGTCAGAGAAGGGAAATATTTGGGGAATGTGAGGCATGGCAGTGGGAAAACGTACAAAAGGGCTGAGTATTGACAGAAGTTTGGAAAGATGGTTGGGAATCAGCCTGGGAGGAGGGGAAGGAGGGAAAATTCAGTTTAATAGTCTCAGTGTAATCATAGGATAAATAAAGTTGAGATAAAACAGCCTCCTTCTCATGCCTTCAAGCCATTGATTCAGCGAAAAAGGCAATTACCCAAGAAGAATATGAATATTGTCTATCACACTGACATAGAAAAAAGTGCTGAATGTTGCAATGATAGTGAGCAGTCCATAAAAAAAACTCAGAGTGGTGAAATACCAAAGTCTGCCTGTCACATTTTATTATAAGTAGCTCAAATAACTGTTCAATCTCATCTGCTTGAAGTCAAACACTATTTTTTATTGTAAGGCAGACACATTTTCTATAAAAGTAGCCCTAACTGGTAGTTGTCACATAAAGATCTCTGCATAAATAGTCCTATGTGCTTGTAAATAAATTAATTGCGAGGAAGCAATATTGAGTACCTACTAAGTGTCAGACACTGAACTTTTGTAATTATATATGTGTATGTTTTATTTTTATTTTTCTACTCAGATGTGAAAATTTAAGATTCAGCGTTTATCTATATTATTTGCTTAAGGCGGTGTATTTAGTAAATAAATGACAACAATTTAATAGAAGTCTTTACTGTATCTTAGTACAAATGAGGAATTTGAACCAAGAAAGGAATAAGATTATTAAGGGATAGCAGAATCTGGAGTTTACTGAAATTTTATTGGGGGCTTTATAATGGACAGCACCCCGAATCAATAACACAAAATAAATGTCTTTTCCTACTCCTGCCTTTCCATGAAATATGTCTAAAGTCAGTAACTCAAATAAATATTGAAATGTAATTATGCCTTTTAATGCATGGCAGTGTACAAACAGTGCTCATTAATGAGTTATTGATAGCAAAGGTCTTTTTCATGTGGGCCTGCATATTGGTATGTTTATATAATTGTCTTCTTAGAGATTCTTGCAGAACACTCAGTGTAGGAAGATGTGCACCTCATTATCCCCCATACATTAACATTGGGGTCAGTACCTAAATATTTAGAGCTTATCTACATTCATCCTGGGCCTGGCAGTGGTCTTCCTGAGATAAATGATGCTGCTTTCAGCAAAAGAGTGGACTGGAATGTCTTACACTCCTACGTGATGATGTATAATGATCAAGTCCTCAGATACCATGCAAGCCAAGGTGTTCATGTGTGTATGAGTCATCTATTGCTGCATTACAAATTACCGCAAACTAAGAGGCTAAAAACAATACACATTAATTATACCATAGTTTCTGTTGGTCATAAATAATTGCATGATTTAGCTAGTTTCTCTGTTTCAGGGTCTCTTCTAAGGCATCGATCAAGAGATCGGCCAGAACTGGGCTCTCATCTGGAAGTTCCTGACATGGCTGCAGGTAGATTCAGTTCCTGTTAGGTTATTGAACTGAAATTCCCAGTTCCTAGTTGGCTGTTGGTAGGAGGCCACCTTGAATTCCATGTCACATGGGCCTGCCCAAAATGGCTTCATGAAAGCCAACAACAGAGAGAGTCTGCCATTAAGACAGATATCAGAACTTTTTCTAATCCTATCACAGAAGTGATCTCTTTAAATTATGATATGTTCCATTGGTTGGGAACAATTTCTTCAAGGAGAGAGGATTATAGAAGTTTCTGAATACCGAGAGGTAGAATCATTGGGCCACCTTAGAAGCACCTACCATGTATACTAAAAATCAGCACCTATGCAGACTCATCCTAGTTATGGAGAGCTGCCCTGTTCTGTCATGCATGCAGCTCTATGGACACTAGGTATTCAGACTCTGTCAACAGGGGACTTTGTGCTCTCTCTTCTTTGGCTGCTAGGAACCACATTGCCATGTAAGCCATTCACCATCCTCTCAGAATGTTCTGAACAACTTTTTCAGGTTTTACAAATTTGAACCCGAAACACAGAGTTACCACATTGGGTTAGAGTCTCAAACTACCCTGTCTGCTCTGCCTATTTCTTCTTGCAGCTCCACTCCTAAGTTTCTGACTTCCCTTCAATATGGCTCTGCCACCAACGACTTAATTCATATGCCTTCTAACCATGCAACAGCTCAATGACTAGCCATATCCCTTTAACCTATCCTGATGCAGAGTTAATGCTCAGAAGTAATCTTTAACCAATGAAGGTGAGTTGGTAAATAAGTGCCTCAGCCTCCCTGTTCTTTGGTGAGAGAATTCTGAGGGCTACGCCATCTCTCAGAGGGTCTGTATCAGGATTGAACCCAAGCAACCCCAGAAGACCTCATTCATAAATGCACCTTTTATTGGAATGTCCTATTTCCTCTCTTTCCTCCCTTCCCTCTCCCAGTACTTCCTGGGATCATCTCCCAAATAAACTACATGTACCGAAGTCCTTCTTTTAGGATCTATCTTGGGTGAATCCAGACAGAAAATACATTATTAGCCTTGTAGAGGTGTCAAGTTCCAGAAGTTGGCCGTGGTTACTTTAGGAGACGGGCTCCCTGACTGCTGTGAGATGGAGTGGTAAGGGGGCAAAGGAATACACAACATCAGGTCTGATGCTAAACTATTGATGTAGTTTATCTAATTTAAGTCTCATAACACCCCCATGAGGTAAGTGCTGGCACCATTTTACAAGGCAAAACCTAAGCCTTAAGCATTTTCTGAACATGGAGGGATGGTGGAGCTGTGATGTGAGCTCAGTTCTGTCTAGGTCTTTAATCCTATCAGTCTCCTCATTGTACTTCATGATGATATCCAGCCTCTGCCACCACCCTTCATCTTTATGCCCCATGGACTTACCTCCCACCCCCATGTACAACCCCTTGTATTTTTTCCCCTGCTGCTAAACAAATTACCACAAACTTAAAACAACACAAATTTATTCTCTTACAGTTCTAGAAATCGAAAGTCCAAAATGAGTCTTATAGGGCTAAAATCAAGAAGCTAGATAGAGCTGGTTCTCTCTGGAGTCTCCAGGGGAGAATCTATTCCTCATTTACTGCAGCTTCTAAAAACTGACCCCAGTCCTTGGCTTATGGCCCCATTACTCCAACCTTTGCTTCCATCGCTACATCTCCTTCTCTAACTTTGACTTCCTGCTTTCCTCTTATACAGACCCTTGTGATTACATTGAGCCCACCAGAATAATCCAGAATAATCTCATTTCAAGATTTTTAACTTGATCTGAAAAGTCTCTTTTACTATATAAGGTAACATTTATAGGTCCCAGGGATTAGGACCTAGACGTATTTGAGGGCCATGATTCAGCCAAATAAATTTCTATAATCCACTTTCTTCGTGGTCAACGGTACCCTTTTTAAAGTATAGAACAGATACAGCCACATCCCTAATCAAATTTACTGATTATTTCCCACTACACTCTAAATAAACCCCGCCTGCTCCTTATAGGAACTGCCTCCTGCCGCCTCTCTAACCTTGTCTTGGCACTCTGCCTGTAGATCACTCACGCTGCCGCTCTGGTCTTCTTTCTGTTCTCCGAAGCTCCCATCCTTTTGGGTTTTTGCATTTGTTCTTTCTTTTGCCTGTGTGTAGATTCTTCATAGGACCCCATCAAGATCTGGCCTGAGGATCAGTGCCTCAAAGAGACATGCATGCTTGCCCTCCCCATCAGGGAAATCAGCTCTAAGACAGAGATTTGCATCCAAAAGGATTTTAGGGACTGTTCTGGGCAGATATTCCATAAGGAGGTGATGAGGAAAGCAGGGTTAGGCAGAGGGACAAGCAAGTCAACAATGAGATAGCATCTTTAGCATCTGTCGGTCCTACGGGGAACTCCAAACTCAACTCTAAAGAGCTGTCTAAAACTGAGACAAGAAGGCTGGGTCAGTTGCCATGAGCTGCCTTCCTCCTAGGAGGGCCTTGTGAACAAAGCAAACAATACTATGCAAAAGATTACTAAACTGAGTATAATAGTTATGGTCCTTGAAATGAACAAAACTGATAAAATTGCCTTTTCAGAAAAGCATATGGATAGAATTGCTTACCAACAACTTATCCTTGGAATAAATTTTTAATAGCAGTGATCCACACCTGAGAAAAATCCATTTTCACTGGAACCTGTGTGGTCCATCTCTAATTCAGATGTTTTCTCTAACCTGCCAGGTAATGTTAGCTGAACAGTTTGAGATACTGGTTTTATCTTGAAAAAATATTTGGATGCAGGCAAATTAGACGAATAAACCTGAATAAGTACATCAAAGCTGCTAGAACATGCTTATTATTTTATGCACGTTATTCTCCCATGCATAAACCCAGCAGGTGAGGAAGATGGCTGACCCATTTCTTAAACTGAAGCATATGATCCTGGCAAGATAAAATCCAGGCGTTCTGGATCCCAGTGGACCTGACTCATTGTGTTCCTAGTACTGGCTGTTATCAGGAAGCCTGGGCCAAAGCCCTGTCTCTCTCCCATCTTAGCACAGGCACAACCTCCTTTTTCAAAGAAGCAATTGGCCACATGGTCACCCTGGTCCCTTTCCTTACATCCTCGATCAGTCTGGTAATCAACCCACCGACCCTGTCCTCTCCAGTCTTCTTAACTTCTTCCACTGTTTTTTAATTATTAAACATTGCAAACATATAAAAAATGAAGTACATAATTGGGAATACTCATTTGCATCCTTCTTGGATCCTTACTTCCATTTATAGACACTAACAGAAATGGTTTACAATACACAAGCCATCTAATGATGTTTTGATTATTAGTCTTTAAGCTATGTTATCATAGTTGATGTTTTAATCAATAAATACTTGTGAGTCCCCACTGGATGCCAAGCTCAGGAAATGTAACCAAGGAAACACAGACTCTGCATTGATGGATTTCAGAGTCTTGAATAATAGCAATGACCAGTTCTGGACTTGGAATAGTCTATTTGAATTATTACACAACTTCCTGTGATTGAAGCACCCTTTTTACAGGTGAGAAAGCTGTGGCTCAGAAAGGTTTAAAGTGTGCCTAAGTTATATTGTTTGCCTTCCTTTAGGACTTTAGTGTATTTAGGTGCTTGGTTTTGTGGGGGCAGAAAGCATGTTCCCAGACAGGCATGCAACCCAGCAAGGCATCCAGGACACAGCCTGGAGGCAGCAGTTACTGACAGGTTATACCAGTGTTGGACAAGAGGAACCCTTTGGCCTGTCCACATGAAGCAAGAGCCAAGGAACAGGCTGTGGTCACACATTTTAGAGATTCCAGACAGAAGCCCCAGTTATGCATAGCTTCGCATCAAGGGGAAGCCACAAACACCAGTCTCAATTCATTGCTATTATAAAGGTCTATGATGTCTGAGGGCTTAAATCTCTCATTGCAATGCTGCACTGTTACAATTAACCAGTGACATCATCCTACCAACCCAATTCCAAGCATGTCTGTGTCCAGGAGGATGCCAGCTGGGAAGCCTATCACTTAGTGTCCATAATCATTTTCCCTGGCTCTGCTCCCACCCTGAAGATGGTCAGTTTGAAGAAAATTTTCCTCTGGGCCACCATTTTAGGATCCACAGTTTTGATGGACTGAGATCAGAATGGCAAACCACCATATTGTAAATGATCTCATTACCTTACATAGACCAGTTAACCTGCCCTCCTGTTGATACCACTTACATCTTGTTATAAACTTGGAATAAAGAACAGCAAAATCCCACTGCAAAGTACCCCACAAGCTAAGGATTTAGTTATTCTTTGTGCCAAACCCTGCCTTCTCCTTTACACCCCTGTATCATGCTATCTGTGGGTTTTAGCCTCTCCCTGACTCAGCTTGAAAGTCAGAATCTATCCTAAGAGAGGACCTGGACTGCCTGCCATAGGTAAACTACTGCTTTGTGCCCCTGTAATATGTAAGAACCAGCTCTCCTCCTCTCTCCTTCACAGGTGAGGCAGATCCCTACAGCTGTGAAGAGAGAGAAACAATGGGCTTCCCCTTACACAATGTCTTTGTTTAATTAAGCAAGAGCTACCACTGTTGAGCTCTCATTTCTAACCTTTTGATTAAAAAAAAAAAAAAACTCTTAGAAGTTTCCGTCTGTAAAAGAAATCCAGGGAGGAAATCTCTTGGTATAGCTTGATCAAGAAATTATCTTCTCTGAATTATTCTGCACATGGGGTATGCTATGGTCATGGATATTGCCAGTATTTTACATAAGTACTAAAATAAACTCCATTTATTACTGCTCTTCTCAGTCGCTTTATTTTCCCTGTGCATTGTGACATTCTAGGTTTTCAAAACAAGGAAGAAAAGTATGTTGGGTGCTGTAATCTTTCTCACAAGTCATCAGATGGAATCATCATAATAATCATTTTAGGAAACAAATGTTCTCATACTTACATCTGGGAAACTGAAGCTCAGAGAGGTTAAATAATTTACCCAGGGTTTTTCAGCAAGTAAATGACAAGCTTGGTTGAATCTAAGACCATTCTTTGATCCACGCATCACATTGCTGCCTCTGGGTAAAATAGACTGGAAACCTGCATTTATCAGTCCTTCTCCCCCCATAATCTCTGCCCACACCAATAACTAATCGTATAGGTGAGGCTGGCAGCCAAATACTTGCCAGGCTCCTCCACATTTAAAAGTGTGGCAATTCTAAGGAATCAATGTTCTGTTTTATCCCTCTCAGTGTCCTCTGAAGGACTGGGGGGGAAAGAGTTCAAAGATCTTTCCAAATTAAGATGACTACACGTCCCAGTTTGCCTGGGAATGTCCTGGCTTAATCTAATGGCCTCCATATAATTATTAATAGTGGCCCCCTTTATTATCAAGGATATCCTGATTTGAACTAAAAATTACATGGTCACTTACTCCAGGCCCCACACGTACCAAACACATGTTCTCTGCAAATGGTAACCATCAATGTTAACGATTAAGATGATTGTGCATTACCTGAATATCTGAGAAGGGTGTGGAAAGGTGGTACCAAGGGTTATTATCATTTCCACTTGCAGTTAGGAATAAAATGTTAACTCTAATTTACTAGAAATAAAGTGGAAGATAAATATATTATTGTTCACCTTAATACTCAGCAATTTGTATAAAAGCACCAGGCTTGTTTGTCATGACTTAACTCCCAGGGGACACCATGATATGTAAGTAGGGGCCATTTACAAGAGATGTACCTGAAACCACTCATCAAAAATATTGCTTATGTATAAAATCAAGGTTCTGAAATGGCTCCCAGTCACAGTAAACATTCTAGAATTGGTCAAATATCTTCATGGTACTTAAGGGATGAGCACAAGATGAGGCAATGAAGCTAAAGCTGCCTGAGTTAAACCTGGTTGAATGCCTACTGGCCTCTTCATAGCCCAAGAAGTCTATCTTATATACAAAAGTTCACACACCAGGACACATGCACACACACACACAGGTACACACACACATTTATACACGCACAAACACATCTCTGTCAACAACTAATGCTTCTTGACCCAGATGTCACTTTTTACAACATGAACATTATTTCATGATCTTTCAACAAAACTGAAGCTTTTCTTCCTTCGTTGGATCATTTCTCCAAAATAGGCTTTGCATACCTATAGCTGCTCTCTGCATTATTTGCAAGTTTACTGGGCAAACACAGAGAACACACATGTCACTCTGTGGTAAGTGATATACCATTTGTATTAACTTATGCCCAGCTCAACTAAATTTGCCACACTACAGAATATTACATGATAAACAGTTCAATTTAGTGATTTTCAAGCCACTTGTTAAAGTGATTTTTTTCCCTCAAAGAACACAATTATTTGTCCTCTACTCTATCCTCCTTAATTTCCAGAAGGGTGCTGCTGCCTGAGGAAAGCAGAATTTGGGTCAGGGGCTGAGGTCTGGTTCTGAGTTCAAGTTCATAGTATGTCTACAAGTCATGTTTATAAAGTATAATTTCCAAAATGATACATTTTTTTCTGTCTTGCCCTTTTACGCTAAAGCACTCAATCACCTGGAAATGAGGTAAAAAAAAAATTGTAAATAGTTATGTTCCATAGAACTAGTGTAGACTCCAGATAAGACCTAGTATCAATATTTTTCAAAGAAATATTTTAGAAAAAGTACTCATTTATTGAGGTAGCTCTTGCCTTCATCTCATGTACATTAAACAGAGATGATAAGTATGTGGATTCATGACATAACTTTTATACCCTTGCCCTCATGACAGAACTTTTATACCCTTGCCCATTACAGACATCATTAATCAACTGCAGCACACTTTCCTGATGAGCTTCAGAATCTTACTCAGCACAGAGATCTAGGCAGCCTCTAAGCGACAGCTGACTCACAAAAGAAAAACTAGTTGCTATCTCAGGTAGGGACACTTAATTATATCTAAGGGACTGATGACCCAGAGACATTTATATCTGACCCTAAAGGGATAAGCAGCAAAAACACTTACATCAGATGCCAGGACTCACTCTGTGATCTTTTTGTTCTGAATTCTGGACCTGTACTCTGTCAGTCTGCCTTCTAATCCCTGACTCCAAGAGATATCTGTAGGTTTCAGAGAAAAGGCAGCATTTTCCCATTATAAGAGCATTTCCTCCAAACAGGCTTGAGCCTCTCCCCACATTGATCTCAGCTATTCGTTAATTCTTCATTGCTAATTTTAATCGCTGCTATATATACACACACATACATACACACGTATGTACACATGTTCATTGCTGCTATATATATGCATACATATATATGTGTATGTATGTATACATACACACACACATACACACACACACACACATACAACAGAGTCTTTGGAAAAGCACTGACAGGAGTAAAGACATGTCACTACCAAATACCTAGAGTGAATTTATTAAGAGAGGAAGACTGAAAAGTCGAACATAAATGTACTATGATTCCATTAGTTCTGTAAAAGAATAAAAGCACACATTTTTGATTAACATAGAAAACAGAAGACTTCCTGTATCATATCCTAATAACATGTATGGTAACATCTGCCACCAGCAGAAAGCAAAAACATCATTCACATCAACTCTCTGCCTCCTTGGCTTGGATATCGGCTTCTCTCTCATTCCACAATTATTGATCAAGCTAGCTTGTGTAGATAGCTTGGTGAGTAAGACAAATGTGGTTTTGCTTATGTGATGGATGCATTCTTCAATCCATGATTGTTTGCATTCCTTGCCTATGACCTCTATGTTTCGACCTCTTATTCTCCTGCCTCTTGAGAGCTGCTGGTCCTACTTGTCCTACTATATTTGTGGGCTTGACTTCTTGTCCTAGCCCATGCTGGTGTGATATGATTAAGGAAGAGGTAGGGAGAGGGTCTGAATGCAGTCTCTTACCACTGGGTTGTTGTTCTCTATCACTGGGGTGACATGTAGGGCCAGGCTGGAAGATTCATGGCAGTGCCACTTTGCAGCACCAAGAGTGAACTCAGTAAGCCTGGCATATGAGGCAAGACTGAGTTAACACTTGGAAACAGAAAGGGGCAGGAAGGGGATGGCAAACAGACAAGCTAGAAAAACCAGGCAAAAATGCTAGGCTCATGAAGATCAAACTTGGGCACAAAGTGTCAAACAAGTGATCCAGATGCAGGAAAACAAGCAAGACCTGGGGCTGACATAGAGTTTAGCAAGACCAGACCAAGGCAGAATTTTCTGATTCACAACTTGTTTTCCTTTAGTATGTTGTATCACTCTGTACTCATTTCTATTATTACTATAACCACTCCAGGTTTTAAGATAAGAACACTAAGCCCCATGGACTTCAAATGACCTGGCTAAGTTCAGTGCTAGAGCTCATAAGTGGAGGTCTGGGACTTAAACCTCAGGTCAAATCAGGCACTGTTTCCAGTAGGTAGAACCCAGATGCTCTTAAGGCTGGGTTAAGCTGTGAGCAGAGACTGTTTCATCTCCACCCTCTCAATTCCTGAGTAGGGTGGGGCCAAGGTTAGAGGAAATGCTGGGGTCTCTAAATGTCACCAATTTCTGAAAATAGCAACAGCAGAGGATTGGGCCTTCTGGAATACCCTTCCAATATTTTTCTTAGAAGCAAGCACATTCATTTCCTAATTAATTATATCCATTAGCTAAGCTCAATTACTTTGTGTCCACCTCCAAGAATACAACCTTGATCCTCGGAGATTTCCTATTTGAATTTCCAAAGGGGCAAATATTGCCAGAAGCATGTTTTATGTAATTACAAGTGTAGATATTTCACTCTCTTTACTTAATGATTATTAAACACTGAAATTAACTGCCATACTTGGATATGGATTCCATCAGTTTAAGAGAAAGTAAATGTATAATGGGGCATTTCTCCCTGCAGAATCTGGGAGACCACATTTTCAGAAATACTACTTGAGCAGATATTAATGGATGCCTGCATTAAGTGGCTACCCTCTCAGTTATCACAATACCACTGTCCAATGTTTCTCGGTGAAGACTGTTTCTATTCATTCTGCATAAGAATAACCTGAGCTGAATAAATGAACATCCCAAGCCCCTGCACCTAGACTAACTGAATCAGCGTGTCTGAGGGCAGGGCCTGGGAATTTGCGCTTTTAACACTCTCCCTAGGGGATTCTGTTTATGCGAATGTCTAAAAACCAGTGATAGTTATTTGCATGATACATGAAGGCAGCCTTATCGTTGGGAACAGGAGAGGTGAAATGAAAACAAGCCAGTCTCCTCGCACATATATTTTAATAATAAGAATTCGATACATGTTATCTATTATTATTACATAGTTGTTATAAATCCTCAGACAAGGGCTTGAGAGCTTGGTTTGGGAGGTGCAGGCAAAATCAGTAGGTGAGTGGGAAATGAGGAAAGGAGGGAAGGTAAAGGGTTGTTGCTGTCAGTTAGCCACTACAGGCAACTGGAGCTCAAGCCTGCTGGGGCTTTCAGAAGCAGGCAAGAAGCACATAGCTCCCTCTACTCTCACCTGGAGGGCAGGGAGGCTGTTGTACTGTGTGACTCCTGCCAGTGTTTGGCAGAGCTTCTGGGAGCGGGTAAGTCCCTGGCACTATGCATAACAAAATGTACCATTAGTGACATTTAATAGGGCAATGTTATGCCACGGTCACCACGATCTAGTTCCAGAACATTCCCTCCTCTCAAAAAAAAAAAAAGAAAAAAAAAACAATCCCTATACCCATTAGTAGTCACTCTCCATTCTCTCTTCCCTTGAGCCTGTCAAATTGTCCTCACATCTTTTTAAATAGTCTATTCAACTTTCTTCAAGTTATTCCAGTTTGCATGGGCCTCTCTCTCCTGCTGAGACTCTAACTAACACAGTAATAATCAATATTTTTACTCGATTACTGAAACACATTTAGTTCACAGACTGAAAAATACTGTCTGTCTGTGTGTTATCCCCACTTCTCGGACAAGATGTGAATCAGACAGAAATTGCTAGAAGGCACTGCAATAGGGCAATTTTGTATGTGGGACTGGAACCACATTTCCTGGGGTCACTTCTCAGCTCTGCATCTCCTGGCACTGTGAACTGAGGCAAATTACTTAATCTCTCCAAACCTCAAATTCGTGATGTGCAAAATGTGAATTATGGTGTCTAGACCATCTATGACTAATAGATAATATGCAGAAAGTTCTCAGAACAGGGCCACACATTAGACGTGCTCAATAAATGTCAGTTATTGTGTTAACCCACATTAATCCTGGCCTTGAATGCCTCTCTCCTGGTCTTTATCAGCTTTTCATGGCATTATCTATGAGTCGTCTCTGCTGGCAAGATTCTTCCCAGATGCTGAGCCAGTAATGACTAGTGCTGGAAGTACCTAGTACCAATTCTCTTCCTGAGTTCAGGGAGTAGGAAATGTGAAGAGAACCAAGCTTCCATAGACCCTGAATCCTCCATTCCAAAGAAGACCCTTGCGGGACTCCTTACCCCTGTGCTGTTGTGGTGGCCTTCCTTCTCCTTCTCTTCTTCTTTATCACCATCAAGAAGACCAGTATGTATGGAAGGTTTACTCTGGGATGATAACCTTAGAAGCACACTTCATTTAATGGTCCCATCAACCCTAGAGGTATGATTCCTTTTTAAAAATCTGCAACAAATCTGTTCCAAATCCATTTTTTAAATTGGTTTAAACATAGTGTTATTATTTCCACTTATGCAGGTAACACATGAATACATTCTCTCTATAAAAGATCCCAAACTTAAATAGTATGAGGTTATCATTAGTATCCATATTTTTCTTATGATGAACCTGTAACTGAGACAGACTAAATAAAGTACTGAAGTTCATGCTAGGAATACACAGAGGCAGAATTCAAAATCAGGTGTGTTTAATGCAAGAGCCTGGGTTCATAATTATACTGTGTTGACTTTATCTTCTGCCTCAGTTTCTCTCCTTTGGCATCCAACCAGACCTTAACCTTCTAGGCTCATACGCCCATTCTAGGAGGATGTAGATCCTCATAAATGATTTTTAAAGTCCATATCTAAACTAGTAGGCTGTGCTGGATACTTCTTGTGCCCCGCTGCACACGTTTCCCAGTCTATAGCTTCCCAACTACAGCTATAACAACTAGCTTCCCACAGGTGTAATCAGACAGCATGTGGGCTCAGCTGCACCTCCCATTTTTGCCTTCTTCCCTAAGGTCTCTCAGAGACCTTGGAATGGAAAGCCCAAGAGAACACGGGCTACTCATGCCTACGTGGCCTGGAAGTGAAAGGGAGTTGACACTCCATGGTAAGCTTTGACCAAAAGGGGACAGGACTGTTCCCTAGAGATCAACAATTACATTCGTTTCTTCGTTCGTTCGTTCGTTCATTCATTCATTCATTCATTCTGGTGACATTGGCTAACGAAATCCAATAAGTTTCAGGTGTATAATTCAATGTAAGGCATATATATTGCATTGTGTGTTCACCACCCATAGTTAGATTTCTTTCTGTCACCATATATGTGACCCCTTTTACCCATATACCTCCTCCCTCTTCCCTCCCACCTAGAGATCAACATTTAGGCATGTAGTACAGTTCTTTTCACAGGGCCCTGGGAGGAGTGTATCTTGTTTGCTCATAGTGGTGACTGACCTGCATCTGTTCCTTCGAATGGGTTGTCCCTTCCTCCCTGTCTCACTCTCCCCATCCCCCCATCCTGTTTCCTGGAATCACACGATCCCTCACATTAGGCTTTGCTTTCTGGGGTGAGTGCAGGCTAAATCAGGAATGATGAAAGAGTTGTTTTGTTTTGTAAATATTTCTTGTGAATAATAGGCTCCCCTTGCCTAAGAGATAGATTCCTTAGAGAGTGGTCCAGATCTTGTGGGAGAGGACTGCACTGCTATCTCCTTAAATGCTCCACTGTCCAAGGGCTGATTGGGCTGACTATTGCACAGAAACAGGCATGTACCCTTGACTTCACCAAGAGATTCAAATATTTTTCAGTAAAACAAAACAGCAGAGAGTCACACTCCTAATCAATCACTCGTGTTTCAAACATGCTTCATTGTCATCATGAGAAGGTGATGTTTCATTCAAGAAAAATGTGGAGTACCTAGGACCAGGCAGGATTATGCAAATCTCCAAGGATAAGAAGATAAACATAAGCTTGCCCTTGCCCTTAAGGAGTGAACATTCTTGATTGAAAGCAGATAAGTAAACGGGAATTTCACCTTACGAAAAGTACTATGACTGGGGCAATTGTGTAAGTAAAAACTGAGGTTTCAAAGAAAAAAATATTTTTTATATACCATCCACAGTATTTTAAACCTCATTAATAAAGGTAATTTTTAGATTTATCTCACTTTCTTTCCGGTTCTAGACCTGTGAATGATATTGAGATAAATATATATTATAGAACATATACCACCTATCCACCTGTCCATTCCTGTGCTCACCCATCCAATACAAATATGTTTGGTCACAACATTCTTATAGGAGAGAGAAGTTTCTGGCACTAGGTAGCTCACAAGGGGACTTGGGAAGGCCAATGTAAAGCACAACGATGACAGAAAATGAATGCACAATCTTCATGCAAGACTTGCATGCAGTTCTTCTGACTATTCCAACCATGTCTTATCAAAATGATGCTAGACTTGCTACTACAAATTTCTTGGATCATATTTGCAGCCACTTTTCAGCAGGGTCTGAGCAGAGATCAATCATTCTGACAAATTTGTGGGAGCAAGGTCAGCACCCAGTTCACTCATATTAGTTTGGGCACTTGAAGAAAGGCTTAACTAGGACACCCTGAAAACACTGAAACAGTGAAAAAAGAGGAGGGAATGCCTTGTTCCGACTAAAGTATCTAGTTCCTACTTTCAAAAAATTCTATGTGCATGAGGGAAAAAAAAAAAACTAGAGTGTCAAACTAAAAACAATTAGTGTAGTGTGATCAGAGGATTCTTTAAAAAAAAAAAAAAGCTGTCAGTGCTACTATACATATTACAGTGTCTTAGGTTTTGTGACCCTGGTTTTGACTCCTGCTTCTGATATTTCTAAGCTCTCACTTATAGTGAGCCCTGATTTTTGAATCTGTTAAAAGGGGCTAATTCTATCTAATCCATGGATTCATTAATTCATTTGTTATTTATTAGTTATCTAATAATAGTTATCTAAGGTGTCAAGCACTGTGCTTAACAGTGAGGCTTAGTAATGTTTTAAAAAAGTCCTTGTCCTTGTATACCTTTGAGTTTCAAGGGGAAATAAACACTAATCACATATTCACCATAAAAAAAGGAAAGTGATGGTCATCACTCGGGCTACAGAGAGAGTATATGGCAATACAAGAGAGAATAAAAGGGCTGTCTGGTTGGAGTGACAGCAGAGCTGAGATCAGAAGGATGAGTTATTCTGAATTAGGTAAAAGGCTTAGGAATAGATTAGGGGTAGATTCTCCATAGAGAAAGCAGTATTTGTAAAGGTCTTGGGTATATGGTGGTCTCAACAATAGAACAAAGACTGGTGTAGCTGAAATTTGAAGTGTAGAGTAATGTGAGAGGAGATTGGAGCAATTGGTATTGGTAAGTGCATCTTTTGCAAGGTTTTGTAGCTCCTGTCAGTAATTTGTTTTTTTATTAATCCCCCAAAGCAGTGGGAAACCATTGAAGAATTTTAAGCAAAGGAGTGACATGATCCGATGCATCACTCTGGCTGGGGAGAAGAAAGCAGATTGGAGGAAAGCAATAATGACTATGGGAGACCAGTTGGGAAGCCATATTGGCATTGAAGGCAAAAAATAATAATAATAAAATTAAAATTAAAATAAACAATGATAGTTCACATTAGAGTGCTGGTGATAAAGATAGAGAAAATTAGGTGTATTCCTGATATATTTAGGAGGCAGGATTTAAATATGGAAATGAGAGAAAAGCAAAACTAGATGGGTGGAAGCGCTATGAATTGGGGTAGAGAACAGTAGAAAGCATCAAGTTTGGGGAGTAAAGATGACACATTGGATTAGGAAATGTTGAGGTCAAGGTGCCTTTGAGATATAAAAGAAGGATGTCAACAGGGTATACAGCTCTGGAGCTTGGAGATGACTAAACTGAAAGTCTAAATATGTGAGTCATTGGTAGTCATGTAGATGAAATGGAAACCATAGACATGGATGAGATCATTGTGAAAATAAATTTTCATATACAAAGCAAATAGAATGCTGTGGGGCACAGACTGGATGTTAATAAATCTTCCGTCCTTCCCTCCTTCTCTGCCCCTTGAACAGTAGATGGTGAATGTGTTTGGGCAAACCCCAGGGAAGCTGGTTCATGAGGAGAAAGAGAAGAGCCAGTCTTCTATTTACAGCTGCTCTGGTCTCCTGAGGACATGGTCTAGGTTCAGAATAGCTCTTTGCAGGAAGAGCAATACCCCTTTCTCTTAGCTTCTGAACCTTGATACCCTCCCTACCCTCTGCTTATTAAACCAGGTGTTCATGTTAAGATAGAGGCCAAAAAGGCTACACTAGATATTCAGAATAATTGTCTCTTCAACTTGAACTTTAATGGAACCTCAGGAGGAAAAGAAGGAAGGGAATACAGAATGCTCCTTTGCCATATTGCCATGAGCAAGAAGGTAAATCCAGTGGGTTTGGTGACCTCTGCACCAGAAATGCTTTTGCATAAAATTTCTGAAGTATCTAGAAGAGTATCTTAAACTAAAGTAACTGTAATGAGGCAAATGCAGCTCCATTAAGGTTTGAAATATGTGCTATAAATCAAGGGGCTACAGAATTTAATTCTTCTCTTCCTATCAGAAAAGGAGGATGTTTTCATTCACTAGTACTGGCAAGCTTATTGGGTTCTGGAAAAGCTCTGTTTTTCTAAGCATATGTGACATCTCCCATATCTTCCTTCCATCAATCTGACATTCCATTGATAGACTATAGCATTTTCTCCAGTGTCTATTAGTAAGTTTCAAGGACATATCTACATTGTATACAGAAATACTAGATGGCTCACAAAAATTTATTAATAATCTCCGGTTCTGCTTGCATTTAAAACAAATAAGCAATGCTACAATGGGTATGTCAGCAAAATCTTAGGACAAAAATATCTCCCTCTAATTCACTGCAGTGTGATTTTACCATCTTTCAATATAGCATACTGATCCAATACCACTTTTAAGTTGCAAAATTGTTAAGACACCTAAAATGATATTCATTCTTTAGCTCTGCTGAGAACATTTGAATCCTTTCTCCCTATTATTATCAGAATAAAAACAAAGGTATCCAAAAGTAGTCTAAATATCATACTTCAAAGCTCTAAGACACATTTTCTTCTGACACCTGATTGACAGATTATGGCTCTTTGATATCCATCAAATGAATAGATTATGATTTTGAAGCCAGAAACTATGCAATTATTGCCATATTCTATCTATAAAGAGATGTTATTCTTTGTCATCCATTTGTGTCTCAGAAGGCAGCCCCCATCCTGCCAACACGTACATATCATAATTATAAATAATTTAGTTCCTCCTGTCTTTTTTTCTTCCTGAGATGCCCCCACCTCAAACATCCACAAAATAATTTACTTTGAAAAAATGTTAGCACAGGAGAGGCTGACATGTTTCACATTTCCCAATAATGTTTTGCAAATTTAAATATCCACTATCTATGTAATCCTTGGTGAGAGCCTCCCTCTGGTTTTATGTACCTGATCCAAGGACTTTCCTGGAGCAGAACTAGGAATATAAGAATCAAGATATTTTCAAATCCAGGTACCTGGCCCTGTTGCAATTAGCTGAGGATTTCAATTTTGACATAGTGAAGACAGAGGGAGAAGGGCATTTCCCTAACTGTCTGGAGAACGGCTTACACTTTTCACCCCACTTCATCTGTTTAGACCTCCTGTTTATTTCGGATATCTTAAATCAGAAATAAAAACCACGTGATTCAAGTACAATATTAGTTGTAGTGCAACCTTGAGTCCAATTTGAAGAAAGAGATCTTTATAAAGACGATTTAGAAAAGGGTGAAATTCAAGCCATCAATTCTACCAGTCAAGATGGTGACTTCCTTAAACTGATGCAAGAGGGCCACAATGTCACCATAAAGTTCATTGAAATAAGGTGGGATTTCCTGCGAATTTCTCTCCCATTACAAGTGGAAGCTGTTTGCAATTCTGATCATACAGATTTAAGGGCTCTTCCATCAAAAGTATGTTCTTAAAGGAGAAGAAAAACACAAACTAAAGAACCAAAATAATCAGCTCTGCTCTCCCTCCACAAGCCCTAGAGTACAACCTTTGAAGGTTTGAAGGAGAAAGACAATTTTTATTCTGTAGACATCATTAACATACTAAACCAACCCACATACTGAAGGTTCATGAAAAAAAATGTCAGACATTGACAGAACTTAAAAGATCTCCCAATTTGAGAGAATTTGGTATTGCTACCCATATAGTCACCTTTGTTGCTAATGCTCCCACATTGATGAGCAAACTTCTATGCATATATCAAGAACCAATGCCAGGCTTCCAGTCAAGATGATGGAGTAGTTAAACTCTGTGCTCACCTCCTCTCACAACCACATCAAAATAACAACTAAACTACAGAGCAGCCATCATTGGGAGTTGTCTGAAGTCTAGTTGAACAGAAGTCCTCAAATGGGGACACACAGAAGAGGCCACTTCAAGGCTGGAAGAAGGGGCACAGATGTGAAATGGGCTGTTCCCATACCTGTGTGTGGTGGTTGAAAATTGAGAGAACTATCTCAGTTGCGGTCCCAGCCCTAAACCGGCTCCCCAGCCCAGAGTTCTAGTGCTAGGAAGAGAAGTCCCCAAAACTTCTGGCTGTGAAAACCAGCAGAGATCATGGCTGAGTATGACAAGGGCTGAAGGAGTCATAGACTTTCCTCGTAGGGGCCCACACAATTTATTTGCTGACAAACATGCTCTCTCTAAGCTCTAGCTCTGGGGCAGCAGCTCAAAAGGTGCCAGAGTTGTCTGGCTTCGGGGTGGAGGCTGGGGAGGGGCAGCTTTCTCCCAGACAAAAGTGCTAGCAGAAGGCATTGTTCCTCTGTGGAGCCCTCCCCTGCCCAGCTTGCAGACCCCGTCAGCCACAATATCTGAGTCTCCAGCATAGCTAACACTGGTCGCCCTGCCCTGATGATTCCCTGAGACTACGACCCACCCAAGCCACTTCCAGTGGATTTTCCACACAAAAGGCCTATCTTGGCTCATGCTGGGGACTTTCTTAAAATTTCCAAAGATTTACAAAACCTAAATAAGCAGCATCTGGTCTCGTTGTACCCCATATCTCTTGCTGAGCAGCCTCAAGCCCAGCAATAACTTCGGCCTGTCTCAGTTTGTGGCTTGACCTATCCAAGAACTTCCAAGCCCAGCATGAGTGGCAGCCAACTGCAGATTGCTTGGTGGCTCATGCCAGGCAGCTCTAGGTAGGGCGCAGACTGTAACTGAACTTGGCCTGAGGTAGTGTCCCTCCCAAAATGCTCCAGCTTGCATGCCAGCTTCAATCTGAGCCTGAGCACCACCCAAGGTCACATCTGATGACAACACACCCAAAGCGCAGACAGGACAGGCGCCAGAGCCATGCTTACAGGAATCCTGCTCTGTAGGGTCAGCCCCTGCACAACACTCCTCCACTGGTCAGAACCAGACACCACAACCAATGAGCCTGTGACAAGCAAATAGCAACCAAGGCTCAACTACAACAGGAGGGTATACATAACCCATACAAGGAACATACCTGGAGCACTCAATTCAGGTGACCAGGGAAGACTGTGCCACTGGGACCCACAGCAAACCTACTATATAAGGCCACTCTACTAAGACTGTGAGACATAACAGCCCTACCTAATACATAGAAAGAAAAACAAACAAACAAACAAACATAATCCAGCAGCCCAAGTGGGAAGACAAACAAAAGAATGGAACTAAGTTCCAGAACAGAACTAAACAAAATGGAGATAGTAATCTACTGGATGCAGAGTTCAAAACACTTGTTATAAGGATGCTCAATGAACTTAGAGGAAGAGTAGATGAACTCAACAAGACTTTAACAAAGAGAAACATAAAAGTAGGGATAGAAAATATTTTTTAAAAAGTCAGAAATGAAGACTAAAATAACTGAAATGAAGACTACCTTAGGAGAAATTAACAGTAGATTAGATGAAGCAGAGGATCTAGTCAGCAATCTAGAAGACAGGGTAGCAGAATCAGAACAGCAGCAAGAAAAAAAGAATCCAAAAAAATGAGGATAGGTTAAGAGGCCTCTGGGATAACATCAAGTGTACTGTCATTCTCATCATAGACGTATCAGAAAAATGAGAGAGAGTAAGGGTAAAACCAATTTCAAGAAATAATGACTGAAAACTTCCCTAACCTGGTGAAGAAAATAGACATGGACATGTAAGCCTAGGAAGTGCAAAGAGTTCTAAACAAGATTACTCGAAAAGGCCCATACCAAAACACATAATTAAAATGGCAAAGGTTAAAGACAAAGAGAACCTTAAAAAGCAGCAAGAGAAAAGCAATTACCTATAAGAGAGCTCCCAAAAGACTGTCAGCTGATTTCTCAACAGAAACTTTGCAGGCCAGAAGGAAAGCAAGGACCTATAACCAAGATTACTCTACAAGCAAAGCTATCATTTAGAAAGGAAGGACAGATAAAGAGCTTTCCACATAAGAAAAAGCTAAAGGAGTTCACTATCACCAAGCCAGTATTATAGGAAATAGAAAGAGGAGGGGGAGGGGGAAGAGGAGGAGGAGGGGGAGAAGAAACCAAAAAATACAAAAAATGTGAAAAATAAAATGGCAATAATTACATATCTAGCAACAATCACTTTCAACATAAATGGATTAAATGTTCCAAACAAAAGACAGGGTTGTTGAATGGATAAGAAAAGAAGACCCTTACCCATGCTGCCTACAAAAGACTCACTTCAAATAGAAAGACACACACAGATTGAAAGTAAAGGGATGAAAAAAGATGTTTCAGGAAAATGGAAACAAACAAACAAACAAAAACTGGGAGAGCAATACTTATACCAAACAAAATATACTTTAAAACAAAAGCTATAATAAGAGACAAAGAAGAATCCAGTCATCCCACGTCTGTGTATTTATCTGAAGAAATCCAAAACACTATTTTAAAGGGTCATGTAAATCCATATGTTCATTGCAGCATAATTTACAATAGCCAAGATATGGAGGGCATCCTGGGTGTCCATCAGTAGATGGATAAAGAAGGAGTGGTATATATATACAATGGAATATTACTCAGCCATATAAAAGAATGAAATCTTTCCATCTGCAACAACGTGGGTGGACCTAGAAGGTTTAGTGCTGAGCGGAGTAAGTCAGACAAAGAAAGACAAATGTCATATGTGGAATCTAGAGAACAGGATCAACGAACAAAAGAAACAAGGAGACAGAGCCTTGTGATGGTTGTCAGATTGGGGGTGGTGGGGAATTGGTGAAATGGGGAGGGCATTAAGAGGTACAAATTGGTAGTTACAAAATAGTCATGAGGATGTAGAGTATAGCATGAGGAATAGTCAGAAGTATTGTAATAACTATATATATGTCAGATGGGTACTGGATTTATCGGGGTGATCACTTCATAATTTATATAAATGTCTAATCACTGTGTTGTACACCTGAAACTAATATTATACTGTATATAAACTATAATTGAAAAAAATATATTTAAATTTTAAAAAAACCCATGCCAGTGGCATCTTCTCTGTGAAACCTCCCTCAATCCCCTCTAACGTGAACACTCTTCCTCCTCTGCTGACACACATCCTGCTTTACTCTGTTATACTCTATTTTCATCTTCAGATCAAACACAGTTTCTTCAAAGAGACATTTCCCAACTCAGACAGGATAAAAACCTTTTCATTGTGCTGTCAC
This sequence comes from Rousettus aegyptiacus, assembly GCF_014176215.1. Lineage (NCBI taxonomy): Eukaryota > Metazoa > Chordata > Mammalia > Chiroptera > Pteropodidae > Rousettus > Rousettus aegyptiacus. Next base: position 25,400,353 of record NW_023416289.1, on the reverse strand, counting down.
AGTCTCCCTTTTTTAACTTTCATGGCTCCTGTAATTATGAATCTAATACCATCTTCTCTGCTGGGTTGTGAGTTCCACCAGAGCTGTGTCTGTTTTGTTTAGCACTAACACCCATTGCCCAGTGAAGTGCCCAGTTGTGGTGCAGCACTCAATAATGTTTGTTGCTCTGAAAATTATAATTTCCAAGGCTTTCTCCTTGGGTATAATTTTCTTTCCCGCTGGTTGAGTACCTAGAGTGAACTGTTATACTAGTATTTTTAGCTCCCTCCATGAGCATGAAGCTCAGTGAGTGTTTGTTAAATGACTGAATGAATGAATTGCTGAATAAATAAGGAAGAAATGACTATTAGGAGAAACAATGGGAAGAGGAAATCAATCAACCATATATATCTACCGAATTTCTACTTGGAGCCAGGTATTTTTCTGGGCACTGAGGGAGGACTCAAGAAGTAAAATATGTTTCCTTTCTTGAGTGAAATATGATATCTCCACCTACCAAGAAAGCCACAAGGAATTCAATAGGAAATGGAAAATCAGTAAGGCTAGATAATTCAATGGAAGGACTGTTTCAGAGAGAATGGAACCAAGGTTTATAAAACACATTTCCCAAGATAAAAGAGGAAATGATGGAAGTCAGTGGTTGATTACCCAGATGTGTGTGGAGGAATGTGAGTGAGACAATATGGGGCAAAGGGATCAGAGGGATAAAAGAGTCCAGAATGGTTCTGAGCGTTTTGACTGGCTGATTTCAAGAACATTAATATTAATGTTGGAAATTATTGTGGTTATGGAGAGACTGAAACTGACTTTAGGGATAATCATAGCATAGTGATCTACTGAGTTTAAAATGATGTTGTATATATGGGAGCTTAGGATAAAAATCAGAATAGAGAAGCAGATGTATGAGTCAAGTGTATGATAACATTAGCTATCATTTATTGAGGTTTAATGATGAACATGGGGCTCCGGTAAATGGTTCACACACATTATCTTAGCTGAGCCTTACAACAATCCCATGTTGTAGTTATTGTTATTAGTCCTATTTTATTCCTATTTTGCAAATGAGAAAACTTAAGCTTAAGGGGTTAAATAATTTGCCCAAACTCACACAGTTGCAAAGTTACAGTTAGAATTTGAACACACATCTGCCCATGGCAAAGTCTTAGTTCTTAAGCACTGAAAACCAAGGGAGACAGTGTAAAAGAGAAGATAGGTATGATCCCTGGAAGTATCCTGGAAGCAAAGTCATTTTTTCCAAAATAGGTGATAGTGTCAGGGTGAGGGAGAGCGAGGAAGGAAGCCATCTAAAAAATTTCTTCTTCAGTGAGGCACAGTGTAAATGATGCTCACAGGAAGAGGGAACTTACTAGGTGTATAACTTTCTCCTTCCCTTACTCTTGAACATGTCTGCCCCATAGTATATACACTCCTGTATAAAGCAATAGGTCATAAATGGAAAAGAAACCCTAAGAAACCTATAAGGTAAACAACTAAAGTCTTTAGAAACCAAAATGTGGATCCTAGAAATTGAGTATTGGAGAAGCTAAGGTATTAAGATTTCAGTTGGATTCACAAAGATTTGCATTTTATCAAAGCCTGAGTAGACTATGCCTTTGAAGTAACAGTTAAGGGTTAGAGAAAAAGAAAACTATATATCTTAAAACTATTTTTATGAAGTTTGCTTTAAAGATTTATCTGTTTTGATATTGGATGCATAGGTATAATTCTTTTCTTTAAAATTTGATTTTAAAGGTTTTGATTGAAAATTTATAAACCCACACTTATAAAGGTGGTTTAACTCAGAAAGTTATCATCTTGAATATTAGGGAAAGGACAGGGCTTGTTGATTGGCTCATGTGACCAACGTACAATACCACCACCTGGGGATGGTGTTTACAACATAATATAGTGGCAAAAATCTGCCTTACATTCTAAAACGAGACCATTAAAAAATCCTTCTGAGTTCTCTTCTGTTGTGTTTATCATTTGTGACATATACAGTATTGTTTTTCTCTCATTTACTTAGGAATACTTTATTATAATGGTAAAAGAACATTAGCTTTGGCATTGAACTTAGATTCAACTTTCAGCAGAGACACTCTGGCTTTCTAACTTTTTTTCTTCATCTAAGTGCTGATAAAAGGCTGGTGGCTGGCACATAGTAAAACAATACACAATAATCATCATTGTATTATTGATATTGTTACTATTACTATCATCTGTGATGGGAGATACTGGAAAGCAGACCTCTATGACACTGTGCCTCCAGGAGGATAAACAGTGACAGCCGTGGGAAAATGTTTTGTTTATATCTCAGGTACTAAACAGCTGTTACTACATATTAGGACCAGATGTTTGGAAATGACATGCAACATTATGCTCAATTCTAACTTATACTGAATTGCCTGTTGATGAAAAATGACTACTAGAGGAAATGATTTATTAAAGGAAAATCCATGAGTGTGTCTTTAAGTTTCATACCCCACTACTCCAAATTACGTGCCAGTCTATATACTCTGAACACTGCAAATGTCTGGCCCATGTGAGAATCTGTTGGAAGCTCACCCCCTAATTATAGCCCCATCTGTCCTTCTCCTTGCCAGTCCTGGCACATCTGTACTGCTGCATACAGGTATAGCGAACCTGGGCTGTATACAGTTACTCCATCTGTAAGCTCACACTTCCTTACAGATAGAAACTTTTCATTGATTCCAAAATTGCTATTGCATTTGATTTTGTTTCAAGTTATGTTTTTCTCATTTCACACTCATATGTGCCCAAAGGAAAATCTATTAGGGGAAAATAGACAGAAGGAAGAGGAAAGAAATAGTTCTAGGTTGTTCCCTCCTAACATCAGGGCACTCTGGTTATCTCCTGATCCCTCTAGACTAGATGACTTTCAAATTTTCGGATTAGGGGAGCATTTACAATTCAGCATGAGGTTAAATACTTTGGTGGTAGCTGGCAATTCCTGCTTTGCTTTATTAAATCTCCCCAATAAATTCCCAGGAACAGGGAGTGGGCAGTCCAGCCGGATGCCTTGTATACCCAGTGACTCAAGACATCCAGGCAGAATCTCAAACCCTGAGACAGGCAGCAATTATCTCACAGGGACTGCTTTCTAGTCTGTGTTTACTCCTTAAGTCAGGTCAAGAATAAAGAGCACATAATGGCTTCTCTTTATTTTTTAAAGGGAAAATGTACAAATATCAAGAAACTTTCCACACTGAGAAAACAGAATACAGAGGCCAAAGAGAGGCCAAAAGGACTAAAAGAAATATTTAGCGCATAAACTGCTTATAGAAACCCATTTGTCAACTCCCTAACTAGAGTTGGAAATATCTCTTTGCAAGCCTACCAGCCCAGATGGGATAGACCTCACTAGAGAGAGTGATGATGGGGGAGCAAATGGTTCAGTCCAATTATATATACTTAATTGATCTAGATTCTAGAGGGCATACTTACATGGAAAAGTTTGCTAACTAATCACAAGAGAAGGAACCACATCTTAATTGAGTGGCTTTACATTGGGTGATATTATAATTAGTTACAATGTCTAATAAGTTATCTATAATGCTTTTAATGAGAAACATTTAAGTCTTTCTGAAATTTTTCCAGTCAAATTAATTCTGAGGACTGAAGACAGCATTATAAATAATGTTATCAGAATTACAATTACACTAGTACTAGAATGTGTCGTGTAAAATAAAAGGCTCAATAGTTAAGTTCTAAAAGTCCCACTATTTTCTCTACAGACTTTATACTAATGTGGTTGTGGGTGAGATATATCATACCCATGTCCATTTCTCAGAAGCTTGATAGGGCAATATAATCTACGGGGTTTGAAAGGCCAGGGCAGGGCCTGTCTGCCCTATACTGGATGTGTAAGGAAACTATCCTTGGATCTGAGACTAGGTTTTATCCAACACTGTCTCTGTGTAAAACCATGTCCCAAAGCCTACCAGAGAAAAATGGCATCCCTGAAAGGTGCCCAATGGTCTCCAGTGATTTTCCTGCCATGCCATTAGAAAGAAAGCATTGCTTATTCCTGAGCCTCAGGAAGTCCTAACAGCAAGTCTTGGGCTTTTCCGATTTGAAGCTTTTCTGATCCACAGCCTGTGGGTCCAGCTGCTCCAGCCTCTTTAATGTGGGTGATAATGAGGGCAATAACAAACGCAGTCAGAAGGCTACCACTGTGCTGGGCATGCCATGGGCACCATCTCATTTAATCCTCCAACCCCCTAGGGTGGAAACAGGCATTGTTATCATCTCTACTTTCCACAGGGGGGAACTCGTATTCACAAAACTTCTGGAACTTGCTAAAGGTCCAAGGAGGCACAGATCTGACACCGAAGTGAGGGCTCATAGGCCCATTGGCTTGCCCTGTTTTTTCCCCAGACTGTGCTGGACCATGACACTCTTTGAGCACTCTGGGAGGTCTGAGTTGCTGGCAGTAGTTACCAAATTTAGAGTGCACTAGAATCACTCAGGAAGCTTGTTAAAATACAAACTCCTGGTCCCCACTCCATGGAATTCTGAATCTCTTAATTTTCTTACTGTCCCAGGTAACACTGAAGTAGATGGTCCAGACTCATGTTTAAGGCAAAATCACTGTGCAAATGGCTGTCCCAGAGTTGTAGCTTTGGAGTTGTTTGGTTCTAACCATCTCCCCTATGCCAGCACAGGCCCTGAATGCTTAACTGTTAACTTCTTTTGTCTGTTGTGGAATGAAGTCAGTCCACAAAAATTGATAATAGTCTTGGCAATGCATCCTAAGTGCCCTTTAGTTATCAGTGGGTCTGACACCTCTCTGAGGTTGGCAGTTCTTGTCAATTCTGCTTTCCCAGTTTGAATAGCATCACTCACCTTGTGATTAGGGCTCATGGACACAGGGGTCAAACAAAGTCTTAGGTGCCAGGATTCCACAGAGCAGTTGAACTGGGAAGCTACAAGCCCATGGTTTGCATGCTGCCTCTTGAGAGTCTCTGGAAACTCAGTGAGTAGCCTCACCCTGTCTCCCCCATGGGGTGTGAGCCATCCTACATCATATACTTGGTATTCATAGCATTGGGTGCACAGATGAGCTCTCAAGACTTGGAGCACAGCCCTGGTAATGGTACAACAGTAAATGAAGTAATATTCAAGTAGAGATGAGGAGCTGTGTTAATATTAGGTCAGCCAGACAAATATGGGTGTTTCTGAAAAACTATATTAGACTTTGACTTATCTTATTTGGTGACAGATTTGAAAGTAGAGCATAAAAAGATTGAAAAGTGTCCCTAAAGACACAATTGTGAATATCTGCCATGGCAGGGCACAGGTACAGAAAAGCACAAGGACAGGGAGGTAGTAAGCAGGAATGGCTATAGTGGCATGGACAAGGAGGGGTGTGATGGCAATTGCAATTTCATGAGTTTCTCAGACACTGGGTATGCACTGCTGTGGCCTAAGAGCCTCTCAGTCCTGCCCTGGGGCTTCCTTTTTAACACTATAAAGGGGCTCCATCCATGCACTCACAACCCAAGGGTGCAAGGGAAGGAAATCCCCTTCGGTAAACATTAAACCAATGACAGATGGAAATGAGTGGAAAAATTCTTCCTCTTTCTCCCCACCCCACAATGTGGAGAGGCAGGCTTCTCAGGAGAAGTTTCCTGCAAACCTATCAGTTTGTTGCACTTGAAAATATTCAGATCAATAGCACATCTTCGAGTGACTCTTTCTCATTCCCTGCTTCACTCTCCTTTTCCTTCACTCTTGATCTCTGGAATTATCTTCTCTAATATAATATAAACATATAAGCCCTTTGCTTTATGGGGTATCCAGCTAAGGGAGTAACGAAAGGCTGACCTCCTCAAGTCTAATACCTGACTCTTTCATTTCTGCTGCTAGTATGTGAATAAGTTAGTATAAAAGCACTTCCAATGACACAAGTCAAACCATACCCCTCCCAGAAGAAAAGCTGAATCCATTGTCCTTTTGGAGAGAAACACTAGGGTACTGAGAGTTATCCTGAGGGCAGGGGAGAATATATGTTTAAGGAAGAGACGAGGGCCTGTTACTGAATTCAACTCAGTGTTGAGCAACTTAACTTCAATCCTGGTTTCACAAGTTTTCATCTGTGTGATCTTGGGCATACAATTTATCCTATCTAAGCTTCAGTTTTTTCATTTGCAAAATAAGGTATTAACAGGACCATCCTCATATTCTTGTGGTATGTACAACAAATGATCAAAGATAACCCAGATACTCATTTATCATAGTGCCTGTGTTATGGTAAATAGTGTATATGTGTACGTGTGTATATGTGTGTATGTGTGAGCGTGCGTGCGTGTGTGTGTGTGTGTGTGTGTGTGTATCTTGTTGTTGCTATGTGAAAGAGCACAGATTCCAGTGCAAGTGAGTCTGGCTTCAGTGCCTGTACTGTCCCTCACAGCCTACTGCCTACCTCATAGAGAGTGGGAGATTAGCTCAAAGTAACCACCAAGTCTTCAAGTTCAGGTCTCCTATGGAAGCAATAAACACAGTGTGTGGCCACCTGCCCATCTAAGAGGGAGGGTTGGTTATGGCCTTGCTGTGCTGTGATCCAGGGACCTTGCCTTTGAAGGGGAGATTAGCTGTCTTACTGAGGTAGTTCTAATATTTAATGCATACAAAAAGGTTTTTCATGTGATATAACTGACATAATGAATACTAAGCCATCCTTTGTGCTAAGTGTGTGTCTGAGTACAGGAGTTTGGATAGGTGAAAAGACACCTAAAGACAAACATACTCCAACTGCCCTGGGCAGTTTCCCCAGCAGCTATGAGCCTTGACAAAACCAGGTGTGCAACGGCTATAGGCAGAGAGGGACATTGTGACTCTGATCCAGAGTCCAGGAACTCAAACACCATTGTCTTCTCCCTTTCATACAGGCTCTGGAGGATTTAAAGAGACTCATATATACAACTGGTTTTCATTCATGATAGTTATGTTCTGTAAAGCCACCATTAAACTGAATTAGCAAATAGTAAACCTGTGCTTCTGGTGGAAACACAGGGTTAGGTTCCCTCAAGTCTCTGGTCACCACATTTCTGGCAATCAATCAATCAATCAATATATTGATTATAACCTTATCTTATGCATGTTTCTCTTCATGTTATACACACACACATATGTATGTATGTGTATATATATATATATATATATATATATATATATATATATATGTTATCTTGTTTAATATACATGACTCATTAACATTGAACTCACAGCCACAGCACTATAACTGATGCCTGATGAAGCTTATCTAACACTTGTATTTTCTCCAAAAGGTACATTGTAGCTTTCTGTGCTTAGAACACTAGATAGCACTTAAGCACTGTGCTTGCGGGCCATTTCAAACAGAATGATTACCAACAAAATGCTAAAAATGAAAAAAAAATTGCCATTAAATACCACCAAAAGGACCCTTGTTTGCAAGTGAGAGCCAAAATAAGAAGGCAGAGTGTCACTTTGTTGGACCTCAGCTTGGAGCATGCATGTAGAACAACTCAAATTTTTCACTGCCCTGTGCTTGTCTGCAAATGACCACAAACATGCTGTGAGTATTGATTTGGGGGTTACAAACATATTCTAGTGAATAGGAAAATTCACAAATATATAATCTTCAAATAATGAAGATCAACTCTGTGTGTGTGTATACACAAACACACACATATATATACATATATACACATACTTACACATATTATACACACATATATGCGTATAAAATCCTTTAGCCCAGTTTATGTACCACATATACTCAAAAAATATAAGTTACATTGCTGTTATTGTTTTATATAAAAATCAATTGACAAAAAAAATCCTCATGAACTAAACAAGCAAGGTGAAATTCTAAGTACGCTCAATAGTCAGAGTCTAAAAAATTTTCCTCTCTCTAGAAAACTTGAAAAAAACCACACATAGAAAATGAGGCTGTTTCAAGGAAACTTGCAGGAAAAATTTGGATCCTTTCTCCCTGTCATCAAACTTGAAAGACTTCCAGCCTTCTGCCTCAGAAAGTTATGCTTCAAGGTCATGGCTGATGCCTTTTACTTACCTATTGCATTGACAGGACCCCAGGATTGCACTGAGCTCACTGATTGGCAGGTTCCACTGGGCGGCACTCAGCTCTCACTCTCAAGCACATGCACTTGGCATGAATTTACCAATTAGCTGATGCAGGTCACTGCCAGGGACCCAAAGAGATAGAAAGAAGTGTGGCAGGACACCCTTACCGTACAATGACACCCCTTCCATCTGGGGAGGAGTGATGCATCCACAAGAACAAGTATTAGCATATTGCTTTGCTACCACTGTTTTTCACCCTTTGACATTGAACAGCCACCCTATGAGGTAGGGGATAGTAGTATTCTGTTTTCCCCAGAATCACACTGAATTTCAAAGGTCAAGGAACTCTGCCTCATGACACATAGCTACAGGAGCTGAAGGAGAAGAATCCATGCTTTATTCATGTAGTATACAAGCTATCAGTGAGGTAAATTCCCTAAGAGAGGATGAATGAGGGTACCTCACATACCTAGACATACACACACATACGTATCATTTTAATGCTTTATACACCAGCCTGGAGGACATCTTTTTGTTCCATCCTAAATGGCAGAGAAACCCTCCCTAAATGAAATGTATCTGTGGTTTATATGCCTCCCAAGTGCTATATGACATTTAAGCCCAGTGTTCTTCTGCTTCACCCCACAGCAGAGGCTTCTATTGACTCAGCCAAGGATTAATAGTAAGAGGTCCTCAGAATTGATTACAAAGTGCATTTGTCTCAGTACCAGAACAGAATATTCAAGACAAGGAGGGCATGCCTACGATTGTGTCTTGAGAGAAGTAGGGATGAATTGTCTTTGAACCAAGCCCCTTCTCTTCCCAAGATGCCTTTTCTTAAACAGCCATCTGGTCAACCCCACTCTAGTGGCCTCATTATCCAGGCTTTAACCACTAAAGACCCCAAAAGAGAAAACTCTACTTATGTTTCTCAATTGTCTTCATGGGTTTTCATCAAATTAATCTCTTTAAACACAAAAGTAATACATTCTTATTGAAAATAGTCAGACAATATATAAGTGGAGAAAATAAAATGCCAACTAGTCCTTCCTTCTCAAGACAACTACTACTAACTTTGTTGAGTATCTTTCCACTCTTTTCCCTACACTAATACAAAAAGTATGTGATCATGTGTATGCACCTGCATGCGTGTATTGTATTTGTTTTTTAAGTAAAATTAAAAACATAAAGTTTTATAACTTATTTACATCCAATACACAAAGGAGATCTTTTTATATCAGAATATCTTCATTTACCTCATGCTTCTGAGAATATGCAGAGTAGTCCATTATATGGATATGAAATCATTTAACCTAGAGCTGCCCAACAGGTCTCCATAATGATGTAAATGTCCTGTATCTGCACTGTATAATCTGGTAGTCACTAGTCACATGTAGCTATTGAGCACTTGAATTATCCCTCATAAGATTGAGGGACTGGTTTGTTATTTTAATTTTCTCTAATTTGATTAATTAAAACTTAGATATAAATAGTCACATGTGGCTAGTAGCTACTGTATTAGACAGGGCAGATTTAATAAGTCCCCTAAGTGAAGGGCATATATTAGTTTTTCTTAAATTGTCTCCATTAGATATTCTGATGGAACGTGCATCTGTGTGTGTGTGAATATCTGAGTACTACCTCATTATTCCCTAACTTGGGTTTCCCCTCAACACTTTGTTCTCTATTAATAATAAGCCAGGTTCCTACAATCTGCATTTATTTCTGATAGAATAAAAGGAAGATATGCCCATATATTTGCCATAAACTAGCCTTAAGGCACAGAGCTTCCTATATGCATTTAGCATCCTATTTGGAGCTGCACAGTGGTCCTGCAACCACCTGATAGGCTGGACCTTCGACAAGGTGCTACTGCTGATAGCCAGGCTTTCACCAAGGAGGTACTTGCACTAATCCCTCACTTGGGAAGAAGGGTCTGCTGGATGCCCAGCATGAACCAGCTGGCAGTAACCTCTTTACTCAGCACTTGCAATAATGCGTCATTAATGCACTCACATTAAAGCACGACAAGCAATATTTTAGTCCATTTCTTAATGCCCCTCAATTATCCATTCCTCTCTGTTCCTTCCTGTCCCCAGAAAAGCATAAATAAGGGGTTTGGCTGCACTTCACATAATTAGGCTGTGATCGGAGCTAATCTGTTTCGATGGATGATGCATGTGTCCTCAGGACGATCTCTGGCTACAACATAGGGAGAGATGAGCTTGATGCCAACTTCACTGGGTCAGCATGAACAATGAGCTGATGCTGGAGCAGGATGAGAGGAGGCAAAGAAAATGGACAGCTGTGTCCCTCTGGCACGAAACATTACACTGGCCCCTGGGTAATCATTGCACTCTCAATGGCCCATTCCTTCACAGAAACTGGGCCTGCTTGAAGGGGCCAGTGCCATGTTCCTGGGAGGGAAGACGATGGTGAGTATTTGGTTTGCCTTTTATGACTTCTTCAATGAACTTAATAGATTTTTTTAAACCTAATGAATATTAAATTCTAACCAGTTATATCCTTCCAAATATTCTTCTCATATTTGTCAACATCCACATATATTTTACTTTTATTGCCGGAACAAAATTGTAGCAGTATCAACAGACCTCTAAATAAAGAAAGGAAAAAAAATCACCCACAGTGCTGAAAGCCCTACAAATCAAACTGTTTTCATTTTCCTGTGCTCCCTTTCTGTCTTTGTTCATGTCTATACATAATTTATGTCTGAAGCTGCTCTCATGTCTTTGGTTCCAGGTATGCAACAAATGGGATTAAATCTAACTCAGTGCTCCAGCAGGTTTTCTTCTGGGTCCTAAGTCCTCTTCTTTTTTTCTACTTTGCCCCTGGCCTCTGGCTATTTCTGTTTTTTTTTTCCAGGTCTTGCTCTAAGATTAGTCCCTGCACCCCTGGACCACGGCTGGACTGACTGATTCTGGCCAATTGGTGCTTTCCCACACCGTTGGAAGCACTGGAATGCCCATACTTGGTTGTTTCAGCAGATCGCTATTACGATTGGTGGTCTTTCTGCCATATTTGGTTGTTAAACATTTAAAAAATATCACCCCTGATATACCCATGTTTGTCTGCCTTGCCTTAACTCACTTTTGGCATCTAGTTTCCATGCTCCCACATTTGATTGTTTTACTTATATCTGCCTAACCTATGACTATCTTTGGGTTCCAAGTCCTAGACAAACCTAAATACTCAATTCATTGAGGTTTCCTGGCTCCTGTGATTTCTGGGACACAATTTTTTTCTCCTCTCTTTTCTCAACAGCTTCCTCTGAACCTAGAACCTCAGCCAACCTGATCGAAAACTATAGAATAAAGGTAGTCTTACTTTTCGCTTTTTAAAATTAAAATGTTTTTCTAGTGCTGCTGTATAAGCCTCCCAATTACAGTTTTAGTTTTCTACTGAATGGATGTTTCATACTTCTTAACTATTCTCCTAAAGCAGTGGTTTTCAATGAGGAGAGACTTTGAACTTCCCATCAGAGGATAGTTGACAATACTGGAGCCACTTAGGTTGTCACAGCTGAGAGGTGCTACTGCCATTTAGTAAGCTGAGGTCAGAGATGCTTCTAGACATTCTACTAGGCACAAGACAGTCTCCACCACAAAGAATCGTCTGAACCAAAATGGCAAAAGTGCTGCAGTAGAGAAACCCTGCACTAACGTTAAAATTTCAGATCTTCCCAGGTTTATGCCATAACATTGTCATGAGTCCTCAGGTCCATGCTACTCATTATTTTATTTCCAGTGCCTTACACAGTACTTGGCCTGTGGTGGACTCTTGTGGTGTTTTATTTCTTTGGAATACTTCCCTTAAGGAAAATTTCCATAGGGGAGTTTGTGGTTCATGCATATGGTTTTTATGTGTTTGCAATAGTTAGTACACACTTTCCATAATTTATAGTTTTACATAAATTTTTCTGCCAATTTCCACTTGGGAGTGGAACGCATACTGCCATTTTTAGTAACTTTGCATGAATGTGCATAGATGACACATAAGCTCAACTAGTACACTATGCTTGTATAGTCTTTTGTTCCCATGGTGCTTTCTTTTGTTGAGCATCTATTTTGTACCAGGCACTGGCAATCCAAAGAAAAAATACTGAGGATACAACCAAATGGAGAGAGATAATTATGGCAAATCATCATAGCATCCAGCTTGTGCTAAGTGGAGTTATAATCCCTTTAGGAAAAATTTCATCTTCAAAACCACATTTTGGGATCAGTACTATTTTACATTATTTAATAGATATTGAAACTAAGGTAAAGAAAGGTTAAATATTTTGCCCAAGTTCACACACCTAGTAAGCAATAGAGATATAATTTAAAGTCAAGAAGCCTGATCCCATTCTTAACCAATGACCTACATTCTCTCTTGAAATGTACAAAAAATAAAAAATAAATAAGTGTATTAAATGCAACCAGGATGGGATTTATATCAAGTATGAAAGGCTGGCTTAACATTAAAAAGTCAACTAATGTAATTCATAACGTAAACAAGCGAAAGAATAAAAATCACATAATCACATCAATAGACATAAAAAAAAAGTACTTTGCAAAATCCAACAGTTATTTGTGATAAAAATTCAGCGAACTAGGAATAGAGAGTAACTTGATTTGATAAAGAACATCTACAAAAAGCCTATGGCTAACATCATATTTAATGGTAAGAAACTTAAAACTTTCCTGCTAAGATCATAAATAAGGTAAAAAAAGATTCCATCTTACCACTCCTTTTCAACATTTTACTGGAAGTCCTATCTCATGCAATAAGACAAGAAAAGAAATAAAAGGTACACTGATTAAGAAGGAAGAATAGTCAACACTTCGCTGAAGAAGAACGAAGTCAGAGAACTGACACAACTATTTAGTATTCAATACAATGTGGTATTGGTTAAAATTAGACAAAAATTGGGGTGGCTCCATAGTGTAGTGGTTAGCACATCTGCTTTACACGCAGAAGGGTTCGCGCCCCAAGTGAAGCCATGAACAATATCCCAGGTGTACCAGGCACCAGGTGCGCTAGCCCCTCGAAGTACGCAGCGGACCCCGGGTGCACAGCCTTCAGAGATCCAGTTCTTAAGGGGAAAGGGCAACATCCATACGTCAGGGGTGGAAGTGGGAGGGGGTGGAATTAAAGAGAGGAAAAATAAAGGAGACATAAAGACTACTGAAACAGAAGAGAGAGTCACATAAATACAGTCAATCTATCTTTGACAAAGGAGCAAAGGCAATTCAGTGAAGCAAAGACAATCTTTTCAACAGACTATCAAGCTGGAATAACTGGATATCTGAATGAAAAAAGATCTAGACGAAGACCTTGCATTCTTCCAAAGAGTTATCTCAAAATCAGAGATCTAAATGTAAAACAGGAAACCATAAAACTCCTAGAAGATAACATAGGACAAAACCTAGATGGCCATGGTTACGGCAATCACTTTTTAGATACAACACCAAAGATATAATTAAAGAACAAAAGAATTGATAAGGTAGACTTCCTTAAAAACTTCTGCCCTGAAAAAGACACTATCAAAAGAATGAGAGAAAGATGCATAGACTGGGAGAAAATATTTGCAAAATATATATTTGATTTGCTATCTAAAATATACAAGGAATTTAAAAATTCAATAATAAGAACTCAAGTAACATAACTGAAAAATGGGCTGAAGACATTAACAAACACTTCACCAAAGAAGAAATACAGATGGCAAATAAGCATATGAACAGATGATCAACATTATATGTCATTAGGAAAACACAAACTGAAACAACAGTGACACATCACTACGCACCTATTAGAGTAGCCAACATCCAAAACACTAACAATACCAAATGCTGATCAGGATATGGAGTAACAGGAACTCTCATTCATTGCTGATGACAATACAGATGGTACAAGCACTTTGTTAGACTTTGGCACTTTCTTACAAAATTAAGCACAGTATTTGAGCTAGCAGTTGCACTCTTTGTTATTTATCCAAAGAAGTTAAAAACTTATGTCCATACAAAAACCTGAACACAAATGGTTATAACAACTTTATTCATAATTGCTAAACCATGGAAGAAAGCAAAACGCCCTTTAGTAGGTGAATGGATAAATAACTGTAGTATATCCAGACAATGGAATATTATTCAACGATAAAAATAAAAGAGCTAGTAAGCCATGAAGAGACATGGAGGAAACTAAGTGAAAGAAATGATTCTGAAAAGGTATAATTCCAATTATATGACATTCTAGAAAAGGCAAAACTATGGAGATAGTACAAGGATCAGTAGGAGGGGAGGATAAAAAGGTAGAGCACAGATGGTTTTTAGGGTAAGGAAATACTCAATGGGATACTATAATGGTGGATACATGCCACACAGTTATCAAACTTACAGAATGTGCAATACCGAGAGGGACCCCTAATGTAAACTATGAACTTTGAGTGATAATAATGTGTCAATGTAGGTAAAACAATGGTAACAAATGTACCATTCTGGTGCAAAATTTTGATAGTGGGAGAGGCTGTGAATATGCAGGGACAAAGGGGTATATGTGGAATCTCTGTACCTCCCACTCAATTTTGCTGTGAACCTACAATTGCTCTTAAAAATAAAATTTATCTAAATATTGAAAAAATAAATGCAACCAAGAGCAAACTTGTCTCCCTCTCCAGACTCCTATTTCATCACCATCATTCTCTCTCTCTCTCTCTCTCTCTCTCTCACACACACACACACACACACACACACACGTGTGTGTGTGTGAATGAACATAAACATCATTCAAATGCAACAAGGTGCTCCCTTGCCTCTCTTTTCAGCCATGCTGAGCAGGCGACCATTCTCTCTCTACTCTATGCTTTTGAAACACTGATTTCTCTGCTTGGAATCTCCTTCCCCATCCCCGTATCCCTGCTTAGTTTAATTATCTTTGACATGGCGTCCACTCCCGGCTTGCCTGCTCTAAGCCTCAGTTTTCCCATGGTAAAATAAGAAATAATAATAGCGATGCCTATTTCATTGGTTATTATGAGGACTGAATGAGCCAATATGTGTAAAATTAACATATATAAAAAAGAAAACATAGATAGTGAAAGGGGTAAACTTCTGCAATCCCTTTCTAAATTGCTCTGGCTTCCTCTAAGGTACATAGCAACAGATGATGTCACCGCTTTGCCCTCCTCCCACCAATGGTTTCTCATCACTTTCAGAATAACATTCAAACCCTCTCCATGGCCTATTCTGACTCTTGATTTCATCTTCCCACTCTTGGTCAAGCCATTGTAGTAGCCTCACTATTTCCAGAACACACCAAGCATGTTCTGCTTCAGGGATTTTACGTGTGTTCTCTATTCTGCCTAACATATTTCTCCCCCACAGAGCTACATGCCATCTCCTTCACTTCAGGCAGGTCTCAGTTGAAATGGTCCCTCTCCTGGAGATTCCCGCACCCAACCCTCCACCCCTCTGGGAAAGAACATATCCTCATAGTGCCTTGGATTTATGTAGCACTTATGACTAATGGACTTTCTTTATGTTTCCTTCTCTCACTAAAACAAAAGCTCTATGAATGCAGGGACTTGGTTGTCATTATTGCTGTTTTCTTGGTACTTAGAATCATACCTAGTGGGCACTCAGTAAATTTGTTGAATGAATGAATGTGCAAGTGAATTTCCTGATACAGTGAGAAAGAGTGGGAAATTGCCTTGGATTTCTTTCTGAATTTCCTCTCCAATTCCAGAAACCCACCTGCTACTCTAGAGCCAAGAGAACGAGCACAAGTTAGAGAACCACAAGCCCCATGGCTTATTAGCTGCATAGCTGTGGGCCTCAGCTACTTTACCTGCATAATGGGTACAGTCATAGCATCTATCTCAGCGCCGTTGGGAGAGGTAAATGAGGGGACATGAGGAAAGCACTTAGCCCAAGACAAGGCACATGGCAGTCATTACATGTCTCCCATTTGTTACATAATCTGAGAACCTGTTCTCACTCCTCCTGTGCCCTCCGCTATTTAGCATGTAGAAGATTTGTTCTGAATGTGAAAAGAAACTATCCAAATCCTACTTCCTCTTTTTAACGGTATAGCATTCACATCCTTACCCACTCCCATGGGGATGTCTGCCCCCAAATAAAGGTTGTCAAACATTTTAAATGTTATTAAATTGTCCAGTAAATGGGAATGCCCAAAGCAGAGAGCCAGTCAATCAGTATTATTCAAGAGTTTCAAAATGACAGAAGGAAACCATTATTAGTTTTAAGAATATTGCATTCTCTCTCCCACACAGCCTTTATCTAAATCTTCATTTAATTGGCAGCCTTCAGCACTGTCAGAATTGCATTCTGAGAACCAGAAGAAGTTTTCAAACATTCATTCAATGTAATACGCTTGGCTCAAAACTACTCAAGGGGAAAGAAAGATCCTTTCTGCAAGGGATTTGGGGAATGCCATATCACTTTCGCATTAAGGGCTGGGGAACTGACCTTGAATCAAAAAGAAACCACCACCACTGCATAAACTCAGATATGTCTAAGATTTACGGCAGAGAGAACTTGGCCTGCTGTCTCCCCATACTACACAGGTGGCTCCTTGAGGCAAGAATTAGTCCCTTCCATCTCTGTAACCTCAGAACCTTCAGCTGCCTGGCACATTATAGGCATGAAATAGATGTTTCTGGAATGACTAATGAGGATCTTTGTGTTTTTATGTAATAAAGGAAATCAGCTCTCAGGCCCCAGTGCTTTTATTTGAGTGATTCTCACTAGAGGCTGGGCTGGAAGAAAGATCTGATTTCTCCCCATCTCTTCCACCAACTCCCACCTTGTAGTTTATTAACAAGTCTCATTGATTGCATATCTCTTTATCTCTGATTTGTCTTCTCCTCCCCTCCATCAGTGCCTTGAATGGGGTGTCTTCCTCTCTGAGACAATTGCGAAAGACACCTAAATATTTCCCATCTTGCACCCCCATGCAGGTAGGCTGATTGTTGAAAAAGCCAGACTTGACAGTGTCGCTTTGCTGTTTAAAAGTCCCTTGTGGTTTCACTGTCTCTAGGACATTGTGTTTGTGAAACAGTCTGCCCCACCCACTGCAGCTCCCTCCCACCCCCTGCAGCTCCCTCCCACCCCCAGAGCCCTACACACTGGGCTTCAGCCATATGGTAACTCATAGCTCTCCTAAGCCCCAGCTGCCAGCTCCCTCCACTCCATGCCTTCCTTCCCACTGAGGGCTTTGTGCAAGCACATCCCATTCCATTTTCTGTCTGCCTACTTCCTACTGATCCTTTAGGGCCCAGCTCAAACATCATCTCCCACAGAAGGCTTTCCTCAAGATCTTTCTCTGCTTTCTTCACCTAAGCCAGGCCAGTCTCTCCCTGGCGCTCACAAAGGGCCTGAAGCTGATAACACCTTATTTCTTTATTTTTCACTTGAATTATACTAAGGCACTACAGAAAGTATGCAAAAGTCTCAGTACATAGCTCGGTATTTTCCACAAGGGGCCATGCAAACACCACTGAGTTCAAGAAATAAGGCACTAGCTGGTGGTTTTCAGAAGCCCTCACCCTGCCTTCTTTACAACCACTTTGGAACACTGTCTGGAGGTATCTATCAAAGCCAAAACCAAACAGTTTCCCAAAGAGATTGTACTTCCAAATCCTTTCATCCTGTCTTGACAATGTTGACTGTCTTGTCTGTTTAGCCTTCTGAGTTATAAGGTCCTGGGGCCAGGGACTATAATTTAGTCACTTCCTTATCATCAGCTCCCATCACAGAACTGGCAAATGATGGGCACTCTATAAATGTTGAAAGAACAAATGAGCGAATAACTGAATGAACAAATGAGTGAGTGAATGAATGAATGAATGAATGAGAAGGATAAAGAACATGCACTCTTGGTTTGGACAAGAGCCTTGAATTTTTTATGACCAATGCTTTGTTAAATGCACTTTCCTCATTTGGAACCCACAGTTGTGACATGATTCTGGGATTCCCAATGGAACTCACAAAAGACCAGATGTCCTCTAGAGATTGTCAGAGGGGAAAAAAAGACTTTAAAGGTCATCTGTTTTAATCAGAAAACAAAAAACAAAAAACAAAACAAAACAGAATTCTAGGTAAATCGAATCCATTAAATTGGTTTGACAGCTAACCTCAGCAGCAAATGCAGCTTCCAGCATCTTCCTAGGTTGGTTCATTTTCCAAGATCTGTGATTTTTAAATGAGGAGTAGGATCAAAGGTCAGACTTACCCCTGGAGCACAAGCTAAGCATGTGCTATAATCACATCACAGAGTGAACTTCAAAAGTCCATGGTGGAATGACGGCAACTACCTGTCTGTCTTTAAACCAGATGAATGGCTTTCTGATGCCATCAATCAGGAAAGAAGATATATAAAGAGCAGCTGATCCTTATTTAACCAAGCTCTTCTCATCTTGTCATGAATAAAAAGCACAGGCACAATCCTGGCCCAGGTGAGAAATGGAACCTGCTGCAGTCTGCCAGAAGGACTATTATTTTCCTGTAACCTTTCAGAGCCTGGAAGTGTCACTGGTGACAGCCCAGAATGACAAACCAATAACACTTTTCCAAAGTACAAGACTCTAGGGAAATGGAGATTCAACTCTACAATTTGATCCTTCCTTCTAGAACATTAGCCTTGCTTGGGACAATGATCTTCTTAGAAAGTGCTGTGATGTTAACATGTTCTGAGACCTTTGCTTTGATGACTGTGACTAGCAGAGAAAGTAGCAACAATAGGTTGGCCTAGCAAGTTGTTGCTTTCAAAGTGCAAATTGGAACTGGTATCCTTCAAGAAAGATGAAAATCCCCAAATTTCCTTTGAAGGACAGAGCTGATCCTTCCTGAATTCCTGAAGTCATGTCTGATCTTCCCTCCAGGCCAGAATCACATTTCTAGCAGCCTGTTCCATACCAACAACCCATCCTAAAGCCTAAGGTCCATGGCCAGAATCACCCCCTTGCTGTCCCTGCTGGGAGATCACAGGGTGGTGTTTCTCCTATTGAAATGGAGAGGTACTAGTAGCAGAGAAAATCTACAGGATAGAATAGGAAGCTATAAGCTCCAGCTCTACCCTCCCTTGTGTGGCTTTGTTCCAGTGGCTTCCCCTCTCTGAACCTCAGTCTCTTTCTCTATAAAGTGAGAAAGCGACACCCTCCTAATTGAGAACTGAGACAATGCACAATAACCTCTTTTCTCCAGGCCTGGCAGACAGATGGAATTCAATTAATAAACACCAGCTCTCTCTCTCTCAATAAAATTGTAACAATATAAAGTCAGGAGACCTGGATTTGAATCCTGTTCTGCCAATTATTCACTGAAGAAGACAGGTCCTCAGGCTCCATTTCCTTAACTGCAAAATAATATCCATAGCCTCCTGAGAGTCAAGTGAAGAGCAGTGAAGATGTTGTATACGAGCATCCCCACACACTGTGAACTCCTCAGCGATCAATGAGATGAATCATAGTAACTCCAATGCTCAGAGGGTTGAATTAGACACTGTGCATGTAAGTACTTAGCTGAGTGCCTGACAGATAGATGGTGCTCTCTGTTTGTTATGTTTTTAAATTTAGTTAATAGAGTGTCATTTAGTTAAATAATAATTATTAGAGCACAAATGATGATGGTTGTTCTTAGTCTTACCACCAAAGCTTATTAAAGTTCTATCCTTGGAGAAACTAGGTCAAGCTGACAGTGTCTCCCTGGGGCCCCTCCTTCCAGCAGGGAAAGGTATCTAATAGGGGGTTCTCTTTACAACGTCCCTCTCTCCACCAAAACTTTGCAATAGGTAGAGACCAGCTATGCCAGATAAGTCTCATTAACAAGAAAGAGAAAGCCCATTCTAGCCTGGCAAAGCACACTCTTCAATTCATCTGTTTTTCTGTTTATTATTTTACTTTCTGACTTAGACTGCTTGCTGCCTTGCCCCAATGGGCCTCCAACCATCCTGAATAAGATTCTTTTGAAGACAGGAGTCTTAGAAGGTAACTCTACTGCCCGGTGTGCAGACTAATTTTTCCACTATGCAAAATCAGTCCTAGACATGCAATTTCTCCAATGGCTCAACCTAGGAGAGAAAGCTTCCTTGGCAGGTTACATGATTGCAAAGGGGAGGAGCAAGGAGAAAGCAGGCTGAGCATGATGCAGCTTGCCAGCAGATAGTGCTAGAGAGGCAGGGGGATTTTGAAGGAGAGCCCACCAGAGAAAGGTGTTAAATTGAACCTCTTCGTCCTAATAGCAGAACATTTGGGGGCGAAGCTAATCCTTAGTCAAAATAGCCAGGTAGGTGTTGCACTCAGAAAGGCTAAGTGGCTGGGTTAATGAGGCTTTTAGGATCCCTCATGCCGAGTGTGCGGTGTGCAGACTTCTCCAAGCATCAATTTTAAGAGCATAAAACGTTCTGGATCAGACAAAGGGCAGTGAGTTCAGGGTACTTGCTGGGGTCTGATGAATCTTCATCTTCTCCCTTGGAATCATCAAGTGCTTCATTACTTACCTCCTCTAGCCACTCTCTGGTGCCTTTAAAACTCCTAACTTTGCTTTAATGGGCAGCCTCTGTTTATTAACTCTTTGATCAAAAAGAACAATGATAACAATTTTTAAAAAGTACAACCCAATAAGCCTCATTTATTGCAAATTGCAGACGGTCAGTTTCCAATTAACAAAGCTAGCATAGTGTCTTGTATCAAATCTATTTTCTCACAAAAAAATAACTGACATCGGAGAGCTAACCACTTGCTTTCCTGGGCAGTATAATGTTGAGACTTCAGGTGTACTTTCTCAGAGCACATTCTTTAAGTGACTAAGTCTCAGTTTCTTGATCTATAGCTTGTGGCTGTTTCCTAGGAAATGGCATTTATTATGACAATTAAGGCATCAGGATTCCTGCCTAATTTGGATTTACAGTGGGCCAGGCACTATGTTTAGCATGTTATATGCTTGCTTCTGTTCATCCTTTTATGAAGCCTGTGAGATGGTGGTGATTACTAGCCTCTCCATTTGCAGATGAGAGGACTGGGGCAAAGACTGTTATAGGATTTGCTCAAGGTCATAGAGTGGTATTGCTGAGACTCAAGCCCAGGCAGTCTGGCGTCCTCATTCTTATCCAATATTTTCTTTCCTCTTCCTTTTTCCATTTCTCCTTCCCTTCTCCTCTCTTTCCGTTTGATCTTTCACATTGCTCCTCCTTCCTCTTGTGGCATATATTCTTTAGGCTTATGCCTGTTTTTGATCCTACATTGCCTGACCAGTCATTTCATAGATTGCCCTAACAATGTCCTGGTCTCTCAGCCTCCAATGCAGCTTAAACCTACTTCCCATTATTTGAATTGAATAGTCTTCTCAAAAACAACCAGTGCTCCTTCCTTCTTCTTTTAGAATCTAGCCCTTTCCCTGTTCTTTCCTTCTTTGCCTTCTAAGGTATCTACAACTTCCTTCTTGAAATTCCCTCTTTTACTCTTTTGACACTATAATACTCTATATTTCTTCCCCTTTATGTGGTTATCAATCCATCCATCTATCCATCATGCATACACACATATACTCATTCACTCATCCCTTCATCCATTCATTTGTCCATTCATCCATCTGTCCATCTACCCAAGCATCCATCCACCCACCCATCCATCCATCCATCCATCCATCCATCCATCCATCCATCCATCCATCCATATATCCATTTCAAATAACAATTATCTGAGCTCAGATTCTATGACCTCAGACAAGTTGTTTTACTTCTCCGATTTACTATTACCTCATTTGTAAAACAGAAGTGTTAAGAACATAGTTTATAGGTTTGTCGTTAGGTTTAAATGAGACAGCAGATGTAAAGAAAACTGGTTCAAATAGGTGCTCAATACATATTTGTTGTCGCATTGCTAATTTTCTCCCACTCAATCAGCCTTAAAATCTTGGGATCATTTCTGATATTTTTCTCTACCTTCTCCATCATCCCATTCACCATCAAGCCTCTGAAGTTGGCCCTTTCCTCTCCACACTCCCTAAGACCCATATTAGCTTTACAAGCTGGATTTCTCACCTTGGGTCTTTGCCAATCCAATTTATCTTCCACACCACCCCCAGATTAATTTTCCTGAAATATCATTTTCCATTATGCTATTCTCTTCTTCAAAACATCTGTCACCTATTTTTAGAAGTATTTTTTCCCTTTCATTTTTTGAAATTTATTATATTTTTATTATAAATATAATACACACACATCAATAGAGATTTGTAAACTAGAGGGGGAAACATCACCCACAAACTCATTACATAAAGAAAACTGCAGTTAGGATTTTGATAAATTTCCTTTCAGACTCCACCTACTTTCCCCTATATAGAGGCTTTTGTTGTTTAGTAGGAATCCTACTCTACAATCTCCTGTTCGATATTAATTTCTCATTTATCTGATTTGTCCATGTCATTATTGTCTTCATAACTATTCTCTTTAACAGCTGTGTAATATTCCATTGAGTCACATAACCAGTTTCCATTTGTGAGAAATTTAGCTTATTTATTGAGCACTTAGGAGAGCCAGGTACATGGCAAATACTCGATAGATGTTGACTATTATTATGATTTCCAATTTGTGTTATCACATATAATGCAGAGAAGTGTTTCTGTATATCTTTTTCTACATTTACTCTGTTTAACTTCTCAGATGTAGATTATTAGCCCAAAGGGCATTACTGTCTTTATGACTTTTGATACTATTACAGATGCTGAAGGCTTCCCCCCCACCCCCAAGCCTACACCCCTCTGGATTTTTTTAGAGGGCTGGCCCAACTTCCAACTGTAAGAAGCCACACCTCTTTACTGAGGGCTTTCTCTGGAGCCAAAGTCCATATCTAGCAGTCCAGCAGTGCTCAAATTCAATGCTACCCAGAGTACCCCCAAAACAATGCCCATCCAGATTTTTGGCATCAAATCCAGAGCTCCCAGGATCTCAGGGAGAATGACTCTGAAGTATTCCACACTGGCTCCCGAAAGTCCCCACAGGAATTAAGTGTGGGTGTCCACAATAACAACTGAATGAATAACAGACCATTTATGTGGTTGCCATCCCTTCCTTGTTTCACTTCCCCACACTCCTACGGTTTTCCCTGGATCATCTCCCAGATGAATTCATTGCACTAAAGCTTCCCCATAGAGTCTGCTTTGGGGAAACTCAGACTAAGACTATGACACTTAGAGGCAACAACAATTGTCTGCTAAATCCTGTCTACTCAACTCCTCGAAGGACCAACTTCCATTTTCCAAGGACTTAAAACATTTGCTAGATCAAGACTTTACAGAGTTGTGTTGAATCCCCATCCCAGCTGTATCAGGCAGGTGTCATTGCCCTCATTTCATAGATCTGGTAACTAAGGCACAGAGAGGTTAAGCAACTTTCCCACAGCTACATGGCCCTTCAGTGGCAAAGCTGGGGTTCAAACTACAATTCCACCTTCCCCCAAGACCTGGGCTCTGAACCACCCTGGTGTACTGCCAGGCACTGCCATGTAGCAATAGTAAGATCCTTTGGCTAAAATAATGCTGATGCTATTAATAGCTGTCATTCCTGTAGCACTGATCCAATTTCACACTGCATTCACATTTGCAGTCACACAGAAGTGTTTCCTTTTTGCCCCTGAACATGCTATGAGTATTTCTGCCTCAAATTTGGATTCATGCTTTCTTCCAACTTGTAACATCCTCCCTTCCTTCTCTGTCTGGCTAAAAATTATATCTCTTCCCCTATGGTCTTGATCCCATACCATTTTCTCCTTACTCTGCCCACTTCTGCTATTGACATTCTGACTCTCCCTCTGACTCAGTTTCATCATCCGTAGATGGGGACAATGGAAAAACACACCTAATAGGGCTGAGTGAAAGCATCAAGCACAGCGCACACTTCATCAAAGGCAGGTAACAAATGGGATCTGTGATACTATCACCTTGATCTACTTACTATAACATCTCCACTCACCACCCTCTAGACCTCAGCCCACTTCCATTTCTTTGGTGCCACATTTCACAGACTGTTTCTAGTAAGCCAGTACTAATAAGTTAAAAAGTCATGTGTGCAAGGCATTAGGGGGAAAAATTATCCAAAACTTATAAACAAGGCCAAAATGATTGATGAAAATATTCTGAATATTATTCAGCAACAAAAGCCACCATAAGCCTTGATTAAAGACCATGAACTTAGTGAAATGACCAGTTACTTGTCAATTTTTGTTCAACAAGAGATAAAAATAATGTCTGCCTAGTAGACCAGATAACCTCAAAGTTTTAGATATGTTGCCCATTAACTAGTTTTTTTGCTAATTCAGAAATATCATACTAACACTTCTTTGTCAAATTGCTCATAACTACCCTAACTTCTAAATTATCTTTAAAACTGTCATGTCGTCTTATGGTTTTCTCACAAATTAATAAGTTAATGTTTATATTTATTCATGAACATGGTTTTACCTTTCAAAAAATTATACATGTATAGTAGCTTGCTACTAGTTATCTTTTCACAGACCCAGGATTAGATTCTAGCTTCCTAGTAATAACAGGATAGAGATAAATAGGCCTGTGTGTACTCTATGAAGCTCTACGCTTAGACCAGGTTTTCTCAGCCTCACACTATTGACATTTGGGTTGGGATCGTTCTTTGTGGTGGGGGCTGTCCTGGGTACTATAGAATGTTAAACAGCATTCCTGTCTTCTATTCACCAGATGCCAGTAGCACCCTCTCCTCCTGCTCTGACAACCAAATATGTGTCCAGATATCCCCTGAGAGGCACAATCACCCTCAGAGAACAATTAGTTTCAACTGTACTTCACAAGTAAGAATCCTAGACAGATATCAGAAGGATCAGCAAAGATTCACAATGGCACATAGAGAATTATTCTCAATGGGCTTCAAAACCCAATGGCTATAGAACTAGCTTTTACTGGGATCTTCTTATAGACCCAGCAGTGTCAATGTATTTTTATCTATCCTTCTTTTATGTCTATAATTTCCATGAGACCAGCAACTGCAGCATCTGCATCTGTCTAGTTCACCTTAGAATGAGAATGCCAGAATCCTTAATGCCAATAATAGGATCTAGAATTTACTAAGTGCCAAAAGTGGCTAGTGATTAGTAAGATTAAAAAATATCTTTAGTTCAAGATAATATTTAAGCTGGAGCTTTAAGTCACTTTTAAGAGTTATTCATTTTTTCTTGGGTATCTCCCACATGTACATAAAGAATACATGTTAAGTTATTGGTTTTACTCTTGTTAACCTACCTTTTTCTTAAAGAGTCCCAGCTAAAAATCTAACACGGGTAGAGGTAAAGTTTTGCCTCCCTTACACAGACTTCCTGAATGCCTCCTCTGTCATCACCCTAAGTCTTCCAGTCTGCCTATATAGACTACAGCTTTCACTAAAGGCATCCTGTGAAAACAGCTCAGAGCTTGACAGATGTAAATACCCGTGAGATGGAGCATAACCTTCTGCCGCTACTCCTATATTGCTGTGGTCCTCCTTTTGTAATCTTTGCCTTCTTCAGAGAAGCCAAGTTCTTGGCCCAGATGTGTATTTGCCTCTTTCACCCATAATATCTGGTAGGTCTCCCCACCTCCCTGTCCTCGCTCCTGCCCCTGGCCCCCAACTCACTGAAGCAGCAGTTTGAAAACGTGAGGGACCCTCAGAATTCCCTGGAGGGTGGTTATGTGAAGATGCAATTTGCTGGGTCCACCCCCAGAAGCTTTGACGCAGTAGGACTTGGGTGGAGAACTTGCATTTTGAACAAGCTCCCAGGCGATGCTGACACTGCTGGCCCAAGTTCTGAAACCCCAGAGTCCACACAGCTTGTTTTCTCATGTGTCCTGTGAATCACTACTTCATGGCAAACTCTATGCAAGAGTTTCCTTACCCCTGGGAGTTTGGGAAGGGCATTAGAAATGCAGTCCTGCAAAGCCCCTTTGAAATGCAAATGTACATTAACTCCTGAGAGACATTTAGTTTTGAAAAACAAAATACAACCTGGTTCACTTCTCTAGGTAAGTCCACAGTTTCCCAAAATATTAGCTCAGGCAATTCATTTTTTTCAAAACCCTTATTAACTCCCATAGAACAAGTACCTCTTCATAATATACTTCACAAAACACTCCATTGGAAAAATGATGAGGAAGCGCTAAATAGGATATTAATGTGGCTCTGTGTCATCCCCTGTTGTCACCTACGAGGACTTTAAAAGTCATGGGGAGCCTAGAAGATATCTTATCACCCAGGAATAGACCACCTATGAGACCAGATCTCAGCTAGGGCCCTTTCAATCCCCAGCTCCTGCCCCAAACCAAACTGCAGCTACTCCACCAGGCTGGAGACCCAGGAAGGTATTTATAGTTCCTTAGCTTTGCCTTTATAAATCTTCATCCCCTAGGACCACAAAAAGATATCCTGGGTCTGGTCAGGTGCGAGCCCTGCTTCCCTTTCCTATGGCACTATGCATGGAGATCGGTTTTGTCATTCTGCATTTTAAACAGAAAAGAAAAATAAAAATCATCAATTGAAGAGTGAAGGCAGAGAGAAATAAATTCTGTGTTTATGGGACTGGGAATCAAAAGAGGTCTAGAAAAGAGGAGTACTGAGGGGGAGGTTTTTTGGGGGGCAGGGGAGTCTTGATTTGGAAATTGCTGAGTGCTTAGTTTAAGAAGCAAGAACTCCTTCCCTTGCCTTAAACCTTAATTACATTCTCATTGCCAGGCTGAGGAATTCTTCAGTTGAACCAGCCAAAGGGTGTCAAACATTCTTATTAATTTGAGTAAATCCTTTTAGCAATCTGGTTATCAGTTTGTGTACAATAACAATTAGCACGTCAATTATTCTCTCTCTCTCTCTCTCTCTCTCTCTCTCTCTCTCTCTCTCTCTCTCGCTCCCTCCCTCCCTCCCTCCCTCCCTCCCTCCCTCCCTCCTTTCCTCTATCTCTCCCTCTCCCAACTCCGTCCCTTTCTTCTTCTCCCAGTATCTCTCTCTCCTCTTCCTATCTCACCCTCTCACCCCTCTCCCTCCTTTGAATCACTTTGCTCATTATTTTTAAAAGTCAGCCACACTAACACATCTTCTTCTCCTATAGTCTCTGGGCCTTACTGCCAGGACCCTACACCAGAGATACCTGTGCCAGATGGGGATAATAACCAGTTGACACAAAGATAGATCTTAGGCCACTTTGCAAAATAGCCAAACAAAGTGAGGAACCATTGCTTTATTTTTGATGGGCTCAAGTTACCTGCAGCTCTGGACCACCAGAGTTGCTTTTACTTAATGAAACAGATGTGAAAACTTGGGTGATTCAGGCCAAGAACAGCCTGGGTCATTTGCCAGGCCCAAGTTTCTCAGTATCTTTCTGCCTGTTTCTGATATCTAAAACTGAGGTACATGATAAGGCCCTTTTGAGGGATAGCCAAGTTAATAAAAGTAAAGAAGCAGAATGCCACTAGCATGTGGTCAACACCTATAGAAAGTGTTGTGTGTGGTCAAGGATGCCACACACCAGGAGCTCTGAGATTAAACTGCCCAACATTTGATTGTTTATTGAGACACACTTCACGTACTATAAAGCTCACTGTTAAAATATACAAATCTGTGGGTTTTAGTATATTCACAGATTTGTGTAACCATCACCACTATCCAGTTTCAGAATATTTCCATTACCCACAAAAGAAATTCCATACCCATTGGCAGTCACTCCCCATTCCCTAGCCCTAAGCAACTACTCATCTACTTTCTTGTCTCTATGGATTTGCCTGTTCTGAGAAGTTCTTTCCATTTCATGGAATCATACAACATGTGGTCTTTTGTGTCTGGGACTGCCTGAATTTGAATTTCAACTCCAGAGTTCAAAAGATGTGTGACCTTTATTAAGTTTTCCCAGAATTTCCCCATCTGTGAGTTGGAATTAAAATTATAGTAGAACCAGAGGGAAAGGGGACGGAGGAGGCAGAAGGTAGACAGGGTAAAAGAAGTCAAATACATGGTGATAGAAAGAAGTCTAACTATGGGAGGTGAACACACATTGTAAATATATATATATATATATATATATATATATATATGCCTTACTGTTAAAGTGTACAGCTGAAACTTATGGATTTCGTTAACAAATGTCACCATCAAAAATTAATTAATTAATTTTTAAAAAATTATAGTAGATAGACCATTAAGTCATTAGGAGGATTAAATATGCTAATTAATATATCTAAAGTACTCATAAAGTACTAGTTCATAGTAAGTACTACTTAGATGTCAACCTCCATTATTGCTACTATGGCTATTATTACTAGTATGCTGTCCCTCTGCCCTAAGAATGTGACTGGTAGTGGGAATCTAAAGATAAATAGAGCACAGAGAACACAGTCTTGCCCTCCTCAGTGCACAGCCTGGTAGAACTTGTATGATTAGGAAACCAGCTTAAATGAATAAAGTAAAGTCTTATCACTGCACATTTAATTAATAAAAATCCAACTCTTCCACCAAAAAAAAGAAGAAAAAAGAACAATTTAAATCTTGCAATTAAATGATGTAAAATTATACCATGCATATATTCTTTATTATACGTTGTACATTGCTTCATGCATTATATATTGTTACATACTGATTACAGCACAGGGTTGCATACACAAAACCTCGCACTGCAATTTAATGGGCAACTTAAGAGATTTTAAGGTTAATGACAACTCTCTTTGCCTTAAACCTTGATTTTATAATATAACCCCTGAGTAAAATGTGACTCTATTGTATATTGACTATAACAATTCAGAATAATTCCAGACAAATGAAATCAACCAAAAGCAGTCAGTTGAGTTGGGCATTAAGCTGCAATAGTTTCCAGTTGGTCAATGCCCATTTGCCAAGAACCACTTTTGACCTCCACAAGCTCACAGTGTCATTTTGAAAATAAACCGTATAAGCATAATCCTAAGAGGTTGGTGAGTGGCAGAACTGGGTTTAGGAAACAGATGGAAATAATCTCTCATTCTACCAGCTGGCAGGGCAGGCAGATATGAAAGGAGCTGT
Source organism: Rousettus aegyptiacus (assembly GCF_014176215.1). Taxonomy (NCBI): domain Eukaryota; kingdom Metazoa; phylum Chordata; class Mammalia; order Chiroptera; family Pteropodidae; genus Rousettus; species Rousettus aegyptiacus. Next base: position 25,371,205 of record NW_023416289.1, on the reverse strand, counting down.
GCTCGTCCCTGCCCTTGTCCATTCTTTTGCCTGCTTTGTCAGCCTCCATAGCACAGCACACATCACCACCTGACAGGTATCATATGTACCTGTTCATTTTTTATTATCTCTCTTTCAACCAGTATGGAAGTTTACCAGGGCAGAGACTTAAGGTACACCATCCACTTCCATATTCCTAGTGCTGAGAACAGTGTTGAGCACTTAGTGGGTGGTCAGTAAGATTTGTCAGTGAATGAAAGAATGAGGTTAACTGTTAAGACAAGCTCCACTTTTCTCCCATTTTCTGTTCCCAAAATACCCATAGTCTGTTCCTCCAACCTCACTTACTTGTTCCTTATAATTGTTTAAAAGTAGTGGGAACATATCCAAGATGAGGCCCTAAGGTAGGGCTTTGGCATACTGGTACCATCTAGTGGGAAAGAGAGTATCTGCAGTTGAATACTAAAGTTAATTCAGAGAGTTTAAGAAATAACAACCATAACTTTCCTTCATCATTAGTTCTACTGAGGAAATTTGTAGTTACACATAATGGTGGCAACTGGACTCTCTTATATAGTCATGCCCTACCCAGGGCATAGAATGCCATTCCAAGCACCGTCCATGCCTCTCCATCTTTATGATCAGGACTTTTCCAAAGCCACAAAGGCAAAGCAGGGAAGCACAGAAAAATTAATGGTGTCAGGCACCACCCTTGATAAATGAAAGCAGGGCATAGGTGGATATATACCCCAGCCTCCCATCCTGCAAAGGGACCATCTGAAGTGAGTTTTACACTATTTTTCCATGGAGCCCCAGCAGCAATGAGCCCCAGTTACCCATGACAGTAACCAGCTCAATGTTACACACTAAATTGTCTTTCTTGTTTCACACTCCTCACTTCTGTGCCCTGGAATCATTTCCCTGATTAGCTCTCTACATCAAAGCCAGTGTCTCCATCACTGTTTGGATTAATTCAATCCAATATAGTGTTTAATACCAATATATATTTGAAGAGCAAGAAAGCTTTAAGAATTATAATCCAAATAATTACTACAAAAGCCACAGTTTTACATATTTTGGAGCTGAGCTGAGAATTATATTCCATAGTTGACTTCTGGCATCTTTACCTTAATCCAAGTTAATATGAACTAATTCAATGATATGCAGTCCTAAAGAAATAGTACAATTCTCATAGTGACAAGAAGTCAAAGAAAATGTATGTCCAAAGAGGACATACAGTTGGCCAACAGACATATGAAAAGATGATCAAGGTCACTAACCATCAGAGAAATGCAAATTTACTGATGATGGCTATCAAACAACAAGTGTTGGTGAGAATGTGGGAAAAAAGGCAACCCTCATGCACTATTAGATTGCAAATTGGTGAAGCCACTATGGGAAAGTTCAGAGGTTCCTCAAAAAATTAAAAGTAGAACTACCTTGTTACCCAGCAATTCCACTTCTGGGTATTCATCCAAATAAATCCAAAACACTTATTTGAAAAGATATATGCACCTCTATGTTCACTGCCTCACCAGTTACAATAGCCAAGATATAAAAGCAACCTAAGTGGCCATCAATAGACAATTGGATAATGAAGATCTGGTACATATATACAATGGATTATTACTCAGCCATAAAAAATGAAATATTGGTAGAGGATTCAAGAAGACACAAAACGGTAAATGTTGCACATGCCTCCTCTAGAGACCACACCAAAATTATAACAAAACTATAGAGTAACCAGTACAAGGAGTCACCAGGGGTCTGGCTGAATAGAAGCTCTACAGCTAGGTTGCTTCAAATAACAGGTCACTTCAAATCAGTAGGAGATGCAGAGACACAAAATGGCCTGGTCCCACAACTGCATACGGCGATTGAGAATCAGAAGGGCTGTCTTGGCTATAGAGTCACCTCCTCCACCTGAGGAGCAAGGAGTCCTGTCCTGGCCACACACTGGGCTCACAGCCTAGGGTTTCAGTGCTGGGAAGAGAAGTCCCCACAACCTCTGGCTGTGAAAACCAGCGAAGGTTGCAGCTAAGATGGAGGGCTGCAGGAAGTGGAGAATTTCCTCTTAAAGGGCCTATTCCCAGCCTTACTTACTGACAGACTTACTCACTCCAAGCTCCAGTGGCAGCTGTTCAAGGGGTGTCAGGGACATATGGGAAGGCACTGAGCTGTTGGGCTTCAGGGCGAATGCTGGAGGAGTGACTGGCTCCAGGAGAGGGGTGTAGGCAGAAGCCACTGTTCCATTGTTAAGGTCTTTTCTCTCCCAGCCTGCAGACACAAGCGCCATCAGGCCAGGTAACACAGGTCGCTCAACACAGGGGATTCCCTGAGACTCCACCTCTCCCAATGTGTGGGCCCACCAAAGCCATTTCCAGTAATTTATTCCATACAAATGAGCTGTCTTGGTTTCCGCTGCGAGCTTTCATAAAATATCTCAAAGGCTCACAAAATCCAAACAAGCAACATCTAAACTTGGCATGCCCTGTACCTCTTGCTGAGCAGCCCCAAGCCCAGCACCAGTGGCAACTAGCCTCAGTTACTGACTTGGCCCCTTGAAGCACCTATATGCCCAGCATGGGCAGCAGCCATATACGGATTGTTTAGGGATTCCTACCTGGTGGCCTCAGTACACAGGTTTTGGCTGAACTTGGCCGGCAGCTGGACCCCTCTCAGGTCTATGCCAAGAGGCCACGCAGCACACCTACTACATAAAGCCATTCTACTAAGACTGGAAGACTTAAGAACCCTACCTAATACATAGGAACATACACAGCAAGGCAGTCAAAATGGGGAGACGAAGAAGCATGTCCCACTTGAAAGAATAGAACAAAGCTCCAGAAAAAGAATTTACCCCACTCGAAAGAACAGAACAAAGCTCCAGAAAAAGACAAACAAAATACATATGCAGAGTTCAAAAAACTTGTTATAAGGATGCTCAAGAAACTTAGGGGAAGAGTAGAACTTTAACAAAGAGATTAAAAAAATGAGGATGGAAAATATAATAGGGAGGCAGTCAGAAATTAAGAATACAATATCTGACATGGGGAGTACATTAGGAGGAATCAACAGAGTGGATGAAATGGAGAATCAAATCAATGACATAGAGGATGGGATAACAGAGGACACCCAATCAGAACAGCAACAACGACAACAAAAAGAACCCCCCCAAAATGAAGGTCATTTAAGAAGCCTCTGGGACAATTCAAGCATACCAACATTTGCAATATAGGGGTTCCAAAGGAGAAGAGAGATAGAAAGGAATTGAAAATCTATTTGAAGAAGTAATGATGGAAAACTTCCCTGAGTTGGTGAAGGAAATAGACATACAATCTCAGGAAGTTCAGAGAGTCTCAAATTCTAAGATGAATCAAGAGAGGCCCATACCAAAATATATCATCATTAAAATGCCGGAGGTTAAATACGAAGAGAGAATCTTAAAAGCAGCAAGAGAAAAGCAGATAGTTACGTACAAGAGAACATCTTTAAGACTGTCAGCCAATTTCTGAACAGAAACTTTACAGACCAGAAGGGCTTGGGACAAAAGGTTCAAAGTGATGAAAACTCTGGACCTACAACCACAATTACTTTACACAGCAAAGTTATCATTTAGAATTGAAGGACAGATAAAGAGCTTCCCAGACAATAAAAAGCTGAAGGAGTTCATCACTACCAAGCCAATATTACAAGAAACATTGAAGAAACTTCTTTAAAAAAAAAAAAAGTATCAAAAACATAAATAAAGAATGGCAATAAGTACATATCTATCAATGAGCATTTCAAATGAAAAAGAATTAAATGATCTGATCAAAAGATAGGGTGGCTGAATGGATAAGAAAACAAGACCCTTACATGTGCTGCCTACAAGAGACTCACTTCAGATTAAAAGACACACAGACTAAAAATAATGGGATGGAAAAAAATTTTTCATAATGGACTTAGAGGGTAGTGTGCTGAGTGGAGTGGCATATAGAGGAAGACAAATGCCATATAGGACAAAAGAATGAACCAACAGAACAGACTCATAAATACAGAGAACATTTTGAGGGTTACCAGATAGGAAGTAGGTTGAGGAGGTGTGTGGAAAGAGGAGAAGGGATTAAGAAATACAAATTAGTAGTTACAAAATAGTTATGGAGATGTAAAGTATAGCATAAGGAATATAGTCAACAATATTGTAATAACTATGTATGGTGTCAGATGGGTACTAGATATATCAGGGTGACCATTTCGTGATTTTTATAGGTGTCTAATCACTCCATCGTACACCTGAAACTAATATAATAGTGCATGCCAACTTGAATCAAAAAATAAAAAATATTATTTTAAAAAAAGTACAAATTGGTAGTTAGAAAATACAGGGATGTAAAGTACAACATATGTAATATAATCCATAATTTTGTAATACTTATGTATAGTGCCAAGTGTGTACTGGACTAATCAAGAGATCACTTTATAAGTTATATAAATGTCTAACCACTTTGCTGTACTAATATAAAATAATATAAAACTAATATAAAATAACATTGAATGTTAACTGTAATTGAAAAATCTTAAAAAAAAAAAAAGAAAAAGAAAAAGAAAGAACCTTCACTGGTCAACATGTGATGCCTGGAGCTGCAGCAGCTCCTGTGCGGGAAGTTTTTGAATTGAGAGTGGCAGAACAGAAAAATGGGAAGCACTTGGGTCTTTGGTGAAATCAAACTGGTGAATTAACACTGGAAAGCATCTTATCTTTGGACTTCTTTTGTTGTTATGTGATAAACACTTACTTAATGTTTATGCAAAAAAAAAAAAAAAAAAAAGTCTAGTCTCTCTGGTCTCTGCTCTAACCCAGTTTCCCAGTTAGGCCTCTAGTGAGGTGGCTAATGGTTTCAATATGGGATAGGCAAACTATAGTCCAAGGGCCAAATTCAGCTCTGCCTGTTCTTGTAAATAGCATTTTATTAGAATACGGTCCTGCCCATTTGTTTACATAACAGCTATAGCTGCTTTTATATTGCATAGATAGCACTGAGTAGTTGCAAGGGAGATCATATATTTACTCTATAGCTCTTTACAGAAAAAGATTACCCACCTGTGTTTTAAATCAGTGGTTGTCATATTTTTGTATTCCCAAAAGCAAAATTTCAAGAAATACAATAGAAAATGGACAAAATTTTGCTGACAACACTTTACTACTAAGGGCAAAACTGCCCTCTGTTTAATAACCAACTTCCTTTCCCAAATAATAGGACATTTTATCCCTAAATGAACTTTGGGGATGAACTTTCCATCACAAGAGAGGGCAGTGGATAAACCCAGAACAACTGCCAATCCATTTTAATTTTTTCATAGCACTATCACTATCCAAAATGATCACATTTACTTACTTTTGTTATTTACTGTCTATCTCCCCCACTAGAATGTAGACTCCACGAGAATAGGCAATCTTGTCCTTCTTAATCACTGCTGCTTACTCAGTGTCAAGCATCATGCTTAAGATTTAGTTGTCGATTAGTAAATATTTGTTAAATGAATGACTTAATCAAAAATGGAATGTATAGATTGGGGTGCACAGATAACAAACATCCCGAGAGAGGCAGGCATCAAGGCCACCGTGTGGAGTGGCAAGGAGTGGGGCGAAGGGAGAGTGCGAACATCAACCAGCACACAGACTCTGTGAGTGCTCACTCTCTATTGCCAGTACATAAAATGATGCCAGGCAGAGAACAGGCACTCAGAAAATGTTCACTCAACCAATGACTACCCTGACTCAAGGCACATAAATTGAATTAAAAAGAAAAAAGAAAACTCTTCTGATAAAACAGAACTAAACTTCAGGTTAGATTCAGTCCAATTGCAACTCACTATAGATCTGTGTCTTGATATAGTTATAGAGTGTATACTTCTTGTTTTCCCATGGATTGGTGAAAACATTATTGCAGACAGTAGAATTCAGGAAGCACTAGCTTAACCAAGGAGTTCCTTGGCACCCCTAGGGAGGAAGGCCATCCAGGCTTAGGGCTCAACAGCAGGCAGGAAACTAGGAAAATGTCAGAGAATTTATCTATATATTGGAAGCTTCAGAGAAGGCATACTGGAGCTGGGAACTGGCAACTGTGTTCTTACTGGGATGGCCATTCTTGCTGGGGAAAGCATGCAATGTGGGTGGATTGTCTGTCCCAGTCAAAAGCAAGGACTCAAAGACAAAGAGTGCATATGACTGTGGGCTAACCCAATCCTGAAGGTTGTAACCAGTAACCCAGACAGGAGGTCGAGGTCACTTTAAGAGACCAGGAATTCAAAAATGGGGTCACCGCAGGCAGCCGTCTTGACTCTAGGAGAGCCAGAGTACAAAATGGTCAAGGGAGAGAATTTTTACATCATTTGAGGGGATAAGGGAAGAAGCTTATATACTAATGAAATACTTAGGAAAATGTACATGCACAACAATCAGAAATGTAGTTCAAACATTGGTCCCAGTTCTTAGCGGCTGTGTGGCCTTAAGGAAACGACAAACCACTCTGACTTTTTTTCAATATACATAAAATGGAGATAAGAAATGTTGAACCTAAGGGTTGCAGTAAGTATTTGAGATGATGTATGCAACTGGCATACAGTAGTAAATGGTATAGCACAGTAAACTTACTATAATGATTTTGATATATTTTGAATAATATTCATCATCATAAGTGCTCATGATGCTAGCATGCAAGCCCAGACACATACTGCCCTGATAAAGCCTCCTGGGAAACAGATGCTGGGAAGACATATCTAGAAGATAAGACCCCACCATATTGAATGATTTTATGAGGCATGAAACCCCCAAGGGAACGATCTTTGGGCAGCTACCAATATGGGCATTGGAAAATCCTTCTCTAGGGAGTAAATGTCATTTTTCAAAAGCCCATGAATTTTTAAATATACAAGCATGTTTCGCCCTCTAATTTACTCAGATGTTCAAAGCAGAGGTCCCATGGTACCTTCAAGCCAAAAATTCCCTTGGAGTACATTGCAGAAAAGTTAACACAAATGACATTCCTAAAGCCCCTAGCATTTCTCGGTCATGAGATGAAGTCATGAGCATACACTTGCTTAATTCTCACCAGAATTCGATTGGGCAAGTATAGCTATTCTTTCTCTTTGTTTAGACACAAGAGGAAACAGAAAATGAGGGAAATAAAATAACTTACATGAGTTCACACAACATGCAAATCGCTAGACCAGGATTCAAACTCACTTCCCAAAGGATTAGAAGTCTCACTTAAGCTCATAAGTAGTCTAAGACCCGCATGCCTCTGGGGCCTGATAGACTATAGGCAACATCATTTTCCCTTGAGAACCAGAACTGTGTTGTATTTATCTCTGAATCCCCAGATTGCTAGCATTCTTGGCACTTGATAGATATTAAAAATTATGGGAAGAAAATGAAAAGATGGAAAGAAGAGAGGGAGAGCACAGCAGTCCTTTCAATACCATTTTAGCCTCTATTGTTTCCTTTTATAATAGTTACCAAATTTGTATTATTTCAGCTATTTTCTTCTTTCTTATTGGATGCCTTTAGTAGACTGCAAGCCCCATGAGAGCAGAATTCATTTCCATCATGTTACTATGAATTCCCTAAATACCTCAATAAATACTTAGCTAGTAGACAACTGTACATTCCTCACCTTTTGAGGATAATGTAATTGCACTGCTGGATTTTGTTGTTGTTGTTTAAGAGAGCCGGTTGTTAAACATTTACTAACACACTCACTTGAAGATTCTACTACTACACCTAGAAACATAAGTCACCAAGGCTATATCCAATATGCTGAAATCAAGGTTTGTTACCATTCGCAAAGTGATTGCTGAAAGCAGTAGATCATTATTTGCTCCACATAAGAAATATTTCTAGTGCTGCTGATTGAATGTTCAAGAAACGATTAAAGGGCTTGGCAACGTTTCACTCAAACATCTTTTGCATGGAAAGCCTCAGAGATTGGTTAATTATAGAGGCTACACATCAGTCTCTCTAGTCAAGGGCATTTCCAAGTCCCCACGGTGCCCACCTCAGATGCAAGGCTGGATTGGATCTGTGGGCATTAGGGTAACTGGAACCCTAGATACCCCTCCTGAGGATCATTCCTGCAGCCTGGCTAACGCCCTCATGGAAACAGCCCTCAGACACTGCTTAAGATATCAAACACCTAGGTTCCTCCTTCAAGTAAGTGCCTCTAGCTTCCAGCCAATTGAGAGTAAGAACTCAAGCTTGCATCCTTAACCCCTCCCTGGCCTTCACTCTGCCATCTCCAAACACAGCTATCAAACCAGCCAAGTTCTTCCCTAAACATCTATTGGATGCTCTGAGTAGGGTATATGTGAAGTCTCTCATCTGCACTACCACTCCTTAGTCTAGATTTTTCTCATCATCTCAGGCCTAGACTGGCTTCTCCATTCCACTTGTACCCAGCTCCAATCCATTTGCTACAATGAATCCAAGTGAGCTTTTTAAAATGGAAATCTGACCTTTTCACACTATATCCTCCCCTCACTACGGCTGCCCATTTCTCCAGGACAAACACCAAAGTCCTTGCAGGGTTTGACAAGGCCCCAGTGGCTCTGGCACCTCCTAGCTGTTCCTCATAGCACTCTCTTTGGGCTGTGTAATGCTTCCTTCTGCCCAGAGGCTTCCACCAGGCTGTGCCTTCTGCCACCCACTCCCTCAAGTGTTCCTTTGTCTATAAGCCTCACTAATCCTGTGGACTGTGACTTGAGCATCAGGCTATCAGGGAGGTCTCCATGATCCTTCATCTGGATCTAATGCCTTTCTTATATTCATTCATTTATGCACTCATTCACTCATGTTTCCTGAGAGCCTACTATATGCCAGTCACTACTCTAGGCCCTGGGGATACAGAAGTGAGCCACTCAGACAGCAACATATGCTTTAATGGAGCTTATATTTTAGTGGAGAAAAAAGACAAGGCACAGACAAGGAAAATATATAGAATGGCATGGCCTCATCCAACTATGTTTCCTTCCATCATAGCAGTTGTTTCTGTTTTGAATTATTCATTAATTGATTTCTATCTTCCCTACCAGGGAATCTCTTGGGGTCTGAGCCCCAAGAAAGCAGAGACTGAGTCAAACTTACTAGCAACTGTACCCTGAGAGCACAGTAGGTCTTCTATGGATATCATAGATATTTATTAAATCCATTTGGTCCCAGGTGAACATCTCTGAAGGCAAGTTGTTTGCGTGCTTGGGGCCTAGGAGGGACAATCTCCAATGATGTAACCCTTAATGCCTCCTTACAGCCTCTCTCACTGTAACTTTGAGTCAGAGCAAAAGATAGCACACTTCCTGTAAAGGGCCAAATAGTAAATCTTTTAGGCTTTGTGGGCCATATGGTGTCAACTCTGTTATGGCGTTGCTGTTATAGTACAAGTACAGCCATGGACAATTATATAAACAAATAGGCATGGCTACATTCCAATATAAGTATTTATCAAAACAGGCTGCAGGCAAGAATTGGCCCATAGGCCACAGTTTGCAACCCTTGAGTCAGTTAATCCCAGATGCCCAGCAGCTTATGGTGGCTGAAGGCAGAGCTGTGTGGCCCAAGCCAACTATGGATTCTGCTGGCAGGGTCCAGCAACTTTCTGCAGACCCTACATTAACAGGGAGATTATCACACTCAAGCTTCAGGCATTTGCAGGTACAATCTCCTGCAGCACATGGAAGAGCAATTCCCTGCCACTCCCAGAGGAAAGAAACTTTGGCCACAGAAATGGAGGCTGCCACGTTCTTTGCAGGGTCCCAGACTCCTCCAGAGGCTGAGCTCATTTCCTGGTCCTGCCCAGGCATGTGGCAGGGCTTCTCTCAGCTGAGCAGCTGCTGCCCTCCACCCTAGCCCAGCCTGCGCTCAGCTGGGAGACACAGGGGCTTTGTGCTTCTGTAGCAGATTGGATGACGCGCAATGGGCCTTTGAAATGAGACATGACATGTCAAAACCTGCCGATGCTAATGCTAATTTTCAGGAATTTGACTTCTCTTGGCAACTGACAGAGGAAAAACAATCTTTTTTTTTTTTTTTTTTTGTATTTGTATGTAGTTATATTTATCCTGATCTTTAGGGTCTGTAGCTATGGAAAACAAGAGTTATCTGAGGCTTACCTGCTGTTATGGGATGAGTAGACAGATTTGTCTAGTATTTACAGAGCCAGAGAACATTAATTATAGCATTAACACTATGTGTAGACTGTGGTGGGTGTTAACTGTTAAAAACAATTACAAAAACATCACACAAACTCCAGTTGGTGCTAGGGGTAACAATATCCTGCATATAAAAGTACTCTAGGCAACAAAGCTATGGATCTAACATTACCCTGAAATTACAAATGTTCTGTTAGCTCAGTCCTTCCAGAGTCCCCTGTAGAGCTAAGTACGATAAGTATTGTGATGTTCTGATTATACTCATACTGTTGGTGAGCAACATTGTCAGAAAGATAATGCTCAGGGTATCACTGTACTCCAAGGGCAATGATGCTCTTGGTATAACACTATGTACAGTGTACTCAGGCCTATATATCCTCTGGTGGTCCCAAAACCTCTTGGCTGCTGATACATAGCAATGTTTGGGCGTACCAACACTCTGGTATTCCACCAATCAGTCTGACACAAAGCTGCAGTGTGTCACTTCTCTATTCTACATGGAACAATGGCCTGGGTGTTGTGTTATGTTGCTCTGGGTATCCTTAGTTGCCCAATGGCACTGATGATAACAACATTCTCAGGGAGAAGGTGTGGTCCCTTTGGTCATGTTCTTTCAAAGTACATCAGTGGATTTCAATCAGAGCAATCAAAAAGAGGCTAGTCCCTTCCTTTTGAAATAGCCTATCACTGAAAAACTGACTACATAAATTTGATCAGGCCTCAAAATTTGTGAAAGCAGAAGTTCCCAATGCAAATGGCAATCAGGGCAAGTGGGTAGAATTAGTGAATACAATGGGCTGGGTAGTAGCAGAGAGTGGTGGGATTGAGGAGAACTAAAGAGGCATGTCCTGCCTAAAGGGGGCAGTAGTGACCTTGAAGTGAGGCTTTGTGGAAATGCAGCTCTGGGGTTACCTAACCTTCTGACATTTTAAAAAATGCAAGAAACCTAGATTTTTTTTAATGTACAATTTCTCACTTTTCAAAACATTTGGGCCAAAGAAGGTACATCCATGAACTACATTTGGCCTGTGGCTGCTACTTTGTAACCTCTGCCTAGAAACCAAATTTGCAGAATTGGAATGGATGGACTTCAGCACCCATCAAGCAGACATCTTGAGATTCAATTTGCTAAGCCAATGAGTGACACTTCACCTCTGTTAACCCTGGCTCAGTCTGTACTACAAGTTTGAAATGTCATTTCTTTCTTCTCTAGCCCGCCCTTAGCTGCTGCTTCTCAGTAGAGAAAGAAATCGCTTCCCACCCTAACCCTAGAAGAAGCTACTACTTTGTGCCTGGAGAAAGTACAGGGACTCCTAAAATCCAGCTCACATTATTTGTTGTACAATATGTTTAGGTAGAGGGAGCCAGGCTGAAGTCCCTAGGTGGCTGCAAAGGAGACAGGCTGTGGGAAATTGTATTGGCAGCATCCTTCAGGAGGGTCAGATTCTACAAGGCGTGTACACACCTTGCAGACGGCTAAGTGAAAACTCTGTCAAAGGCACCGGTCACTTGATTTGATTCTGCCCAACTGATTATGGTAATTGGATGACAGACTGATTTTTCCTTCTCCTTTTCAACTAGTGTTGGTGAGTGAGCAGATCTGGCCCATGATTCATTCTTCTGGGTCGTTACCCAATGGGGAATATTCTCTATCTCCTTTCACAGGCAGAACCGTGCCTGCCTTTTGGCTGCCTAAAGCATAAAACCAGGTCCAACTGAAGTCAAATGCCAGGAAATTTCAGTATTTCCTTGCATTTCATATTGTATTGTCTACAAAGGTCTTTGAAATGTTCCCTGCTCTAATACTCAGAGGGGAAACATAGTTGAAGAACAAAATAGAACAGAAGCAACTATAGTAGGGAGAAAAAGGTGGAAAGAAAGAAGGAAAGATACTCACTACAAAATGACAGAATTTCTCACTGGGGGAGCTTGTAGCAAATAATTGGAAATAAGGAGACTAGTTTGGTTTTAATGGAGCTGCTATACTGAAGTTCTTTAAAATATGAGTTGTGGATTCAGAATTTTGTAGTGCTGTGAATGGAGCCCTCTTCTGGAGAAATTTTTCAACAGCTATTAAAACAAGATCAAAACACACAGAGATGGACACAAACACACACATGCAGAGAAATAGGAAATAATGTTGGTTATTTAGATGATATGTCATTCATATGTGAATCGAATCCAGTTTGTTCTTTTCCTTACCTTTCATCAAATAGAAATTAACTCTACTCCTTAAGGAACTATCTTTTGGAAGGAGAGAATGAAAAAAAAAAAAAGGGTATTCTCAAGAGCCTACCTATATTTTTACCTAAATAGCGAACTTTGAACTGAGACTCAATGTACAATCTAAATGCTGGTACTTTTAGATAATGCAGTTATTGAGTATATTGGTTTGTTGGGTGATTTCGTTGTAACACATAGAGAATAGTACCAGAGGAAATAGATTTTATTTAATGGTAAACCCAAGTGCTAAAGATAGAAAAGGAGAGAACGGAGGGAGGCAGAGAAGGAGAGATTAGCGAAGATGACTGTGAGGGCTTTTAATATAGACTGTGGCATTACATAAATTCCAATCACATATTTAGCCTTGTAGTTTACTAAATCTCATTGGGGACTTGCTAAAAAAAAATTATTTGGGCACATTAACTCTACCACTTTGATTTCTCTCACCACTTAATATCTCTCTGTTCTCCCCGGCACTTTCGAAATCTTACAGGCTATCACATGGTGAACTCTGATCAGGGCAGGGTTGCTCCTGCAACTCTCAGTCTTTTCTCGTCATTAAAAAAGTTCTACAAATAAACACCACCTTTAAAATAGAATATACAAAGTTGCAAGGGGACCAGAAAACATTGATTCTCACTTAAAATCCTGAAAATCAAGGTTCTGACTCCAAGAACGAACTAGCATTTTAAACGAACATCTCGGAATTCTGTGGAACATTTTTAGTTACTCCCAAGTGACTGCTCTCTAAATCTGAACCACTCCCTAAAATTTTAATTCTTGGGGGATTACTTATTCATTGTTAGAACTTTGGGCTAGTTATGATAACCTAATAGGGGGAAAATCATACTTACAGTGGAATTTCTAGCTCATGCCTCTCTTGCTTCACATTCAATATTTATTATACCCAAATTCCAGAGGCCACTTCTGGGACAGCCTTTCCCAAATGCCCCAGGGGAGAAGAGAGGTGACTGTTCCTCAACTTTGCCAGCTTCCAGCCATTGTTGCTTAGAATTTGTCATCCCTCTTCCAAAATGCCTAAAACAGCAACCTAGCCAATAAAATCACAGAGACTGACGGCTTCCAAAGCTGGACCCAGTGTACTACAACTGAGGTGGAAAAACACACACATGCTTGCCTGAACACCACTAGGGCTGAGTGACTAATTTGCCTTATTACATTGTTTTTCCCTTTCTACTGTTTTCTATTTCAGGAAAGTTTTGTTTTGTTTTTTTTCTTGTTGACTCACAGGTTCCAAGAGACTTTCCTCACTTTTTGTACTGTGGCACACAGAGTTCTGCACTTGAACCTCTTGCTGGCTAAGTGAAATGCACCAAAATGATTTCTCTGCAAGGTGCTCTTGCTATCAGGATATCAATCACTATCCTAATGTGGACATTTGCTCTGATTATGCATAACAATCTAAGAAAGAAATAAGCTTTTCATAGTAAAACCTCTGCTCCCCCATTCTAAAGAAACTGAGCGACCTGGGAGCCTTCAGAACCCACCTGTGCCACCTGCACCCTGGGTGAGGAGACACACCAGTTGCTTTGCAAAAGCCATCAATGTGAGAAAGCCCATAGTGCATAGGGATTGCTGGGTGCTGTCATGTAGTCTGTCTTGCTCAAAGGGAGGTATAACTTTGGAATCGAAACTGAGGTCAAAACATGCTCACAGAGAAAAGGACTGTAAAGTCCTGGGTGAGGCAGTGGCAAGTGCTCCCAGACACCAGCAGCTCCCAGTGTGCCCAGACTCATGGTAAATGCATTACCTAGGACATCCTGTTGAATGCAATCCAATTTGCCTAGCAATCCTAGGAAGGTGATAAGATTATTTTACAGTGGAGAATCTGGAAGCTCAGAGAGGTTAAGCAAAGTGGTACCACTAGCATATGGCAGCGAAGATCTGTCTGAATCAGAGGCGTGCTCTCAACCACCTAGCTAAATTGGGATATATATAAACACATACAATCTCAGGGGTAGTTAGAGTCCAGAAAGTCTGGAACACTGGTTCACAGACAGGCATAGAGTTTTTGGCAGAACTTAAGGCTACAGGGACCCCGAGAGAATCAGCCAGCAAAGCCCTGGTAGAAGAGGAGTGTAACTGAATGGGGGCTGTGTTCCAGGAAAGAAGGAAGTCGTGAGTGGGGGAGGAGGCTCGGCAGCCAGGCACCTTACTCTGCTTCCAAACACTATCGCCCACCCCCCACTCCCCACTTTGAGTCATTTCCATGGTCACCGCGTTCCTGGGATACTGGCCCATTTCCAAAATCTAACTCCAACACTTATCCAGCAATGGTCTCCCCTTAGAAGGCTGCACTGCCTCTCTACATCCTAACCAGCCCCTGCCTGGGACTCTAGCTGCCTCACCTCCCTCTCACCCATACACTCACACATGTGCCTCTTCCCCTGGCACCCAGAAATCTGGCCAGGAACTAAACGCCCATTCCTAGCACCCCGAGGCACTCCCTGTCTCCTTTTCTCCTCTCTGCCTGGCACTGCCTTGATCTTACTCACCCACTTGTAGGCTGCCAGCTCATTCCATGTCCCACAAGCTGCCAAGGAGGCCTTGGGGTACTAGGTTGTGGTGCTCTCAGAAACCACAGGCCCCAGAGCAGGGCTGGGCGTGCCCCCTCAGTCTCCAGCACCTCAAGTCTGGCCTCCTCCGAGTACTGCTTTCCTGCATGCAAACTTCACAAGACCTCCAAGATGCAGAGGTGGTTGGTGGAGGACCGTGCCTCCATGCCCCCCTCTCTCTCAATCTCCCTGCCCTTTCCTCTAGTCGCAGCGCTCCGCGGGTTAACAGGCAGCTGCAGCCAGGGTGGGCAAGGCTTGAACTTTTCTCTGCGCTCGGCTCGGCGCCTGCCTGCCGGGGAAGGTAGCAGAGGCGGCAGTCGGGGCTTAGGGCCGGATCTCCTGCTAGCTGGACAAAAGGGGAGAAGGGGGCTTGGGCCTGCGCCCTGGCGGTGGCGACGCGCTCCGGTTCTTCCTACCCCACGGTTGGGGAGGGAAAGGACCCCCTATACTGGCGCACCCCGCGCCATTGCCTGTGAGCGACAGCAGCAGCCGGGCTGCGGCGCAAGGCTGGCCTGAGGCACCTTCCAGTGCGCCACCGGGCTGGGCGAGGGGGCCCGGGGAGTAGGCGATGTCAGGCCGGCCACTCCAACGGTGGAGCCTTCCGGACCCGAGCGGCGCTTCCCCTGCACCGCGCTTCGCTAAGGAAAACCAAGACTCATTGGAGTCGCCTCCGACTGAGTCTTTCTCCAAAGCTTGAGTCTCCGACAGAAGGCGAATCAAAGTTACCCTACTTGATGTAGCCGAGAATGTCGCCTCTGCTTGCAAAATAAAGGACTCGGGAGCATTCTCTTCCTCCCTTGAAGGCACAAACACACACACACACACACACACACACACACACACACACACACGACAGAGCGGGAAACAGTCCCCCCCCCCACGCCCCTAGGATCTCCAACGCTGGGAATGACCTCCCTTCTCTGTCTTTACCGCTACTCAAGGAGTCCCCTGGCTCCCCAAAAGCCCCCTTGCTATGTGATCAGCATGCAGAAACGGGGCGCGGGGCGCGCCCGGCACCCCCTATTCCCTACCTGGGACAGGAGAACGCACAGGACGAACGGAGTTCTAGGCTGCATTTTGCCCGACTAGAAGCTCCCGGCGGCGTTTTCATTCATGCACGCGGCCGCACTGAGCATATTTTCCGTGGGAGCCAGGCTTTGAGGAGAGGCTCTGCCTCACCAGCCAGCCAACTTCCCAAATAGATCAGCGGCAGCATCACGAAAGCATTGGGTAGAGGCTGATGACCAGGACCAATGGCTTTACAAGACGGATTCCTTCATAAAGCTCCCTCGTTTTGCATGGCAGATACGGGGCGAGCACCTCGCATAGAGCGAGACCCTCTGAGGAGGCAGCCCATTTGCTTTTTTGGACTGTTGGGGCCCAGCCTCACAAATCACGCTGGGTAACGCCAGCCGATTCCACTTTTACAGAGAATGGAATTGCACTGGGGACTGGCGGCCACTTACAGCCCAGTGCAAAAAGATCCTCTTTATTAAAATGTTAATAAGATCCACTTTGTTTCCAATAAATCAAATAAAATGACCCCAGCAGTTTCAGCCCTTTCTACGCCTGGAAAGACTTGGCAATGGATTTTTTTCTTCTTTTCTCTCTCTCTCTCTCTCTCTCTTTTTTTTTTTTCCAGTGTGGCCCAAGTAATGATGGTGTTTGGTGTTTCCCTACCATCTCACAAATCACAAAAACGACAAATCAATTCTAGCTTGAAAAAAGAAATCCATCAAGGGGCAATAGATTTTATTAACTGCTCAGGTAGAGTCTGACTGGCCTCCTAACTCCATAAATGTACATCTGGCACCAAAGTTGGGACCATGATTTGAGGAAATCTCTCCCCCCACCCTTTATGGATGTATCTCTCAATTGCTCCTAGCTATCTTCAGAAACTCAGAACAGTAGTAGCCACTGCTTAGGGCTTTTATAAATGGGGTCCTATGGAAATGAGGGTAAGAGAGGTGTCTTGGTCTGCTTTTCTCAGTAGGAATCTAAGAATATGCACTAAAGACCTTTCTTTGTCATTTCCATGCAGCCTCCTAAAAAGGATTTAAGGTGTTCTATAAAGAACATTTGTGCAATAGAATTTATGCAACCAAAATAGAAAATGTGAGCCAGGAGGAAAAATTCAGAAAACTGAAATGCTAAGCTGAAACTCTAATATATTTGCTCTGATTTGGATTTGAGCTTCCTGGGGGCTAAAGCAATAAAAGAAACATGTAAGTTACATAGTTCTTACTATAGAAATCTATATACAAATATTTTCTGATGTAATTTCTCTTGATGCTAAATAGTGGAATAAACATGTAATGTGATATATAATATAGCAGGATACTGAGCAACAGACCATGCTGAGACCCAGTGAACTGGGCTGTATTCTCAGCATCTGGCACAGGACCTGGAACATGGAGATGGGCATTAGTATGGGGTAGATAGATGTCTAGATTTAATCAAGAAGTAGTAAGGATGGGTGGGGCAAAGATTTGAGAGCCACATTGCCTAAGTGTAACCCCCAGGTCTGCCACTGACTAATAAAATAAGTTACTCTATGCCTTTGTTTGACTACTGGTTAAATGAAAATATAAATTATAATGAACTCACAGAGTTGTAGTGCGGATTAAGTAACAAAATAACCATTCAATAAATATAAAATGATGCACTTTAAAAAATTTCTTAGTTATCAGCTGTTCTATCACAAGGTCACTTCATGTGGTCCCAAGGTCACTAATGAAGATGTAATGTCATCTGATCGCCTGGCTGCCTTAGCCAGTGCTGGCCCAACAGATGGCAATGTTGGCCAAACAGCCCCCAGAAAAGGTGAATGCTGCTTCTTCTTCCAGCTTTCCACTTTCCTCTTGTCTAAGTAGACATCACCCCTGAGCTTCTGAGAAGTATAGTCACAGTGTTTGATAGATAGCATGCTTATCTTAGCTTGGAATCCATGTATATGGAGACCCATACCCACATTGCTCACCAATAAGAGTAAAGCAAGGTACTTTGGAAGTCAGATCGGCTTCAAATCAAGGAATCCCAAAATGTCCTGATTTTTCTCTATTCCAGGGCAGGAGCCATCTTGTCAATCAGCAGCGTGCTGAGAGGAGGGAGGAAGGAAGGGAGAGAGAGAGAGAGGGAGAGAGAAAGGGAGGGAGGAAGGGAGGGGAGAAGGAGGGAGGGAGGGAGGGGGAGAGGGAGAGGAGAGGGAGAGAGGGAGAGGGAGAGGGGAGAGAGAGAGAGAGAGAGAGGAGAGAGAGAGAGGAGAGAGAGAGAGAGGGAGAGAGAGAGAGAGAGAGATGGAGAGGGAGAGAGAGAGAGAGAGAGAGAGAGAATGCAAACGAGCAGCGAACACCTTGGAAAAAATAATAAACCCTGATAAGGGGTAAAGATGGCAGAAAGATGATGTTCTAGCCACATTTCCACAAGCAGCCACTTAGAGAAGCACTTCTTAGAGTAAGGTGTTTCCAAAGTACAAAGCAGTGTTATTGATTTTATAGTTCTCCTTGTCTTCTGTGGTCTCCCTATCCCATCAACCCTACTGCTGCTCACCATGCAGATCCAGTCTTCCCCCTTCCTGGCACTTGGCAGAGTTGCACTTGCTGCCCCCTTGTGGTTAGCATGAAAACGAATTGACTAGTTCTAGCCAATAAGCTGTGAGCAGAAGTAGTGACCAATGCCTCTTCATGGCTGGGACATTTAATGGCCAGTGTGAGAGAGGCTGCTTTCCCTGGAATAGGTGCTGAGATAAGGATTTATACAGGTGGCTTATTGGGAAGTTGTTCTCAGAAGCAACAATTACAATAGGGAGGGAAACAAGATTGGCAGAGGGAGAAGGTGAACACAATTGCTGTGACAATAGAGGCCTCAATCAATCCGAGGGGAGCTCTGAGGCTAGAGTGATCCTTCAGAGATGACCCTAATAGAGTCAAGGGGCTATATCTTCATGCTCTTGGTGGGCCAGTTGTTGGATATCCCGCAAGGAGGGGAATAATTTGGGGTGAGGCAGCAGGGTTCAGCCAAAGGCAATATTTCATATTTCATCATTTATGCAAAAAACTAAAGCACTGACCCTACAACAGGTAATGGGAGGCTGTGAGTCC